>NC_087362.1:15632500-16257500 GCF_030014295.1 Loxodonta africana
CTTTTCCAACTTAGCTATAGCAAATATTTCCACATCTTTTGGTACTATTCTCATTTAATCACCACAGAATTTGATCTCTTGCTGGCCACTAGACCTGGTTCTCTCATCTTCTTTCAATGCACAAAGATAGAACAACATAGTTAACTCATTATAAGAAATAGGAACACTGAAAGGATGGTAGGAGAGAAATATGAATACTGAAAAGTTCCTGGCTTTAACTTGAAATTTCTTTTAATAATGTAAGACTTAATCATAATGAACCCATGACAGAGATACTTATACTCAATGAACTTGACAGAAAAAAAAAATTTACACCTTTATTTTCACCTAGCTCAAACTAAAATGACCATTTCCTTCAATTCTGAACATAGGAAAAAGCCACTACAGTATTTGCACACCTTTGGCTTTGTCACTAATAGAAATAAGATATTATGAACATTCTCCTATGGGATTACACTTTTTGTAGGCATTTGGAAATACCATTCGTGACCACCATGACTTCAAGATTATGGTTGTTATTAATAAGGCCCACCATTTCATACTGTTTTGAATGTCCTAATAAAGAAGCAAATAAATTATTAAACCACAAATCTGTTTCAACAGTTTGATATCTGTGGTCTACTATAATTATTTTATAATCCTTTACATACAGGCCTCATCAGATTGCCAACAATGTCCATGACACTTTTATATTAAAAACTCCTGGCTAAATGAATATGCTACTTCATAATGTGTGTTTTAAGCAAACACTACTACACTAGTTTGACTCTCAATAACCCAGAATGCAAAATTTTTGGAAAAAACTTGAATAAATATTTCAATAAAGATACAGTTTTAATTAAGAAATTGTTCCTGAAACTCATGCTTCATTCTATTGCAACCTTTTTTTTTTTTTAATTTTACACTCCAGTTCTCCTTTATATGTACCCCACAGGGTTTCCAAGGAGCAGCTGGTGAATTTGAACCACCGACCTTTTGGTTAGCAGCTGAACTCTTAACCACTGCACCACCAGGGCTCTCTCTCTGTCTCTCTCTTTCACTGAGACAGAAAAAAAGGCACTGATTTAATATGAGCAAAATACAATATCATATTAGCTATGTTAGAAGGGCTTGCATGTATGACACAAATCTCACAACTTCTTGAGGTAATTACAGTTATTACCCCATTTTATACAGGAGGAAATTGAAGCATAAAAATAATAATAATTCATTAACTTACCCAATGTTAGCTCCCAAGTGGTAGAACCGGGTTCTCCGGCATCTGTTCTCCTATCTGTTTTATTCTACTCTGGCTCAGAGATCAGTAAGTAAAGGACATTTCCAGGGGCAAAAAAAAAAAGGTGAAAGCAATTCAATTGTGGCTTGATAGAAACTAAAAAATAGTCTAGGTCAGGAACTGATTGATTTAATAGAAACATAAGACATCTACTGAGAAATTTCATGGACAGCAAAGGAAACTCAGAAAGGGGAAGGCATATTTCCCACTTTGCTTCTGACAAAACAACTCCATTTGTATTGGTTTCATGTTAGGCTTCCATATATTTGCACACATACACATACATACGTGTGTATGTATACATATATATACACACACATAAATATATACATTTAGAATGGCTGCTTTTAAATACTTAAATATTAAAAATCATATGGATTATTCTTTGTCTTTAGAAAATATTGAAGGCAGATTTCTTGAATATATATTTAAACAATAATGCAATATCATTTTAAAAGTACTTCATTGGCAAAAAAATTGAATAATAAAAGGCAAGTGGCCATTGTTGGTACAGTATAAATTGATACAAACTTAAAGCAAAACATAAACAAAATCAAATCAATAAATACACTGATGGCCATAAATATGTTTCACATTCATCAAGTACATCAACTGCCAGGATTCTGTCTTTAAAAATAATTTTTTAATATAGTATGTACTGTGCAAAACCATTCTTGTGATTTTGTATATAATATCAACATGATTGTAGCAAAGGGTAAATATGGACTGAAACATGATGTTTACCAATCAGGAAATGTGATCACTTTGTTGGCACAACTGATTGTCTGTGAATAACACTGGCCTACTTATAAAGTTTTTATAAAGTTTTACCTATTTAATTTGTATGCTGAACAAACAGTACGAGAAGCTGGACTATATGAAGAAGAACGGGGCATCAGGATTGGAGGAAGGCTCATTAACAAACTGCATTATGCTGATGACACAACCTTGCTTGCTGAAAGTGAAGAGGACTTGAAGCACTTACTAATGAAGATCAAATACCACAGCCTTCAGGATGGATTACACCTCAACATAAAGAAAACAAAAATTCTCACAACTGGACCAATGAACAACATCATGATAAACGGAGAAAAGATTGAAGTTGTCAAGGATTTCATTTTACTTGGATCCAAAATCAACAGCCATGGAAACAGCAGTTAAGAAATCAAAACACACATTGCATTGGGCAAATCTGCTGCAGAGGACCTCTTCAAAGTGTTGAAGAGCAAAGATGTCACCCTGAGGACTAAGGTGCGTCTGACCCAAGCCATGGTATTTTCAATTGCATCATATGCATGTGAAAGCTGGACGACGAATAAGGAAGACCGAAGAAGAGTTGACGCCTTTGAATTGTGGTGTTGGCGAAGAATATTGAATATACCATGGACTGCCAAAAGAACGAACAAGTCTGTCTTGGAAGAAGTGAGGCCAGAATGCTCCTTAGAGGCAAGGATGGTGAGACTGCGTCTTACATACTTTGGACATGTTGTCAGGAGGGATGAGTTCCTGGAGGAGGACATCATGCTTGGCAGAGTACAGGGTCAGCGGAAAAGAGGAAGACCCTCCACGAAGTGGACTGACACAGTGGCTGCAACAATGAGCTCAAGCATAACAATGATTGTGAAGATGGCGCAGGACCTGGCAGTGTTTCGTTCTGTTGTGCATAGGGTCGCTATGAGTCGGAACTGACTCGACAGCACCTAACAGCAATGACATCGATAAAGTGGGTATGCAAAGAACTTTGGAAAATTCTATTATTTCTAAGATAATACGCCAAGAATATACAAAGCAAAAAGGTTTTGAGACAATAATAAAATATATTCTAATGTACATTTCAAAATTAAATATTCTCTGAGAGCTACAGCTTTTTGAAAATTATTTTAAAATATAAAATTGTTGATTCTAAAAGGGAATGAAACATTTACAATTTTAGCATAGAATCATGGTTCTCATTTGCAGTTGCTATTATCAATCCTGGAAATTGAAGGACAGTTTTATTAAAATAATAAGAGAAAACACATGCAAGTTTTTTTTTTATTTATATGCCTTAAAATCTTAACTAACTAAATGTTTAGACTATAAAAGAGTTTCAATTTAATCTAAGATTTGAGAGATTATAAATGAATCATTAGGGTTTCTGCTTCTAAATAATAGGGATACGGCTTACTGATCTACCTTAAACAACCAGACAACTAGTTTTCAGACATTAGAGAACAGGCAGTACAAAACTATGATCCCTAAGGAAGGGGAAACCGGCAAAGTGAGTCTTAGGATTGGTCCATCTTACTCCCTGGAAGAAATTTCCAAGTTGAAGCACAGAGAGGGAGAACCCAAAGAATCCCATGGTCTCTCTGAGTTGAGGAAACAAGAGGTTGGCATTCTGAAGCTCAAGGAAGCTAGAGTTAGAGAGGAGGGAGCTATAAAGAGAAAGAGCCCCTGAGATTTTATGAAGGACCTTCCCAAGTCAATGGCCAAGTACTGATCTATACATATACAGAGAGAGAGAGATGCCATTTAGAATGGAATATTCTCTAGCAGTTAATAAATCATATTAAAAAGGTATTTCCAACAATATAAAAATATGGACCAATTTGTCTAAGGATATATGTTTGCATTGTAAACTACCCTATTTCTTGTGTTGTGTGTATGTCTATGAACATGTCTGCGTGGGTGTGTTTCTCTTTCTGGCAATAATTAGAAGCATAATTCATAAATGGCTTTAAGAAAATAGTCTTCAGGTTTTAAAACAACTATCTGAAAATTTAACTAAATCTTAATTTTAAATGACAAACAAAAATGCCACTACATTTCAAAACAAAGCTTTGTTGGTAAGTAAAAACCGACTGCCATTGAGTCAATTCTGACTCATAGCAACCCCACAGAACACAGTAGAAATGCTCCACAGGGTTTCCAAGGCTGAAATCTTTATGGAAGCATGTTGCCACATCTTTCTCCAGCGGAACCTCTGGTGTGTTCAAGCTTCTGACCTTTTGGTTAGCAGCTGTGCATTTTAACCACCGCTAACCAGCGTTCCTTTTGTTGGTAAGTAAACTTTACTAATATTATACTGAGCATCTAACTTTATGCCCACATTTAGTGTAGATTACATCCTGATTTCTTAAAGTCAACTGGCATTCTAGTGGATGTTTCTGTTTTTAAAATGTTCTTTTATGTGAGAATAACTGCACTTGCCTTCCCATGATACCACCGAGATAACAAGAAAATTTTGAAAGCTGTGAAACAGAATAATTCTTTTTGGTTTGTTTTTTGTTTCTTTAGTTTCACAAAAATTCCTTGAAGTCTTATATCAGAGTCCTCAGAAAGTAAAAAAAAAAAAACCAAACCCAGTGCCAATTCCAACTCAGAACAAAAAGTAAAGTCACAAGGAAAAATGGCTACTCTTAAAGTACAAACATGTCTTTCATTACCCTTTCATGGGCACATTTGAGTTAACTTTTGAGGCAAAATGATGGGTTTGTTCTGAGTCATTCACACTCAGTCCCCTAACCCTAACTGTATGCCTGGGGCTATGAAAATATTTGCAGCCAATTAGCAGAAGAGTCAATGTCACGTATCATGTGCCATGATAACAGTCAGTGGAGGCACTTACTATTAAGATTCTAGAGGTAATGAGGCCTAAGCTGGCTCCCGAGCAGTAAGCAGAAGCTAACCAGGTAAAGAAGGAACAAAGGAAACACTAAATAGAGATATTTTTCTAAGCTATATATACTTTGAAGATTAACATTTATATTAAAAATCATGTTAGTCATATTACTGACCCAATGTAAGATCTGTAATTATCACAGTTATTAACTAATTATTGTTTCAAGATGCAATTTATATGTATTAATACAAAAATTTGCATTAAAATTTGTCCTGGATTTCATTTTACTTGGATTCACAATCAACACCCATGAAAGCAGCAGTCAAGAAATCAAAAGATGCATTGCATTGGGCAAATCGGCTGCAAAAGACGTCTTTAAAGTATTAAAAAGCAAAGATGTCACCTGGAGAACTAAAGTGCATCTGACCCAAGCCACGGTGTTTTCGATCACCTCATATGTGTGCAAAAGATGGACAACGAATAAGAAAGACCTAAGAATTGATTACTTTGAATTGTGGTGTTGGCGAAGAATATCGAATACACCATGGACTGCCAAAAGAATGAACAAATCTGTCTTAGAAGAAGTACAACCAGAATGCTCCTTAGAAGCAAGGATGGCAAGACTACATCTCACATACTTTGGACTTGTTATCAGGAGGGATCAGTCCCTGGCGAAGGACATCATGCTTGGCAGAGTACAGGGTCAGCCAAAAGGAGGGAAACCTCAATGAGATGGATTGACAGAGTGGATCCAACAATGGGCTCAAGCATAGCAACAATCGTGAGGATAACACAGGACTGGGTAGCGTTTCGTTCTGTTGTACATAGGGTCACTGTGAGTCGGAACTGACTAGACAGCACCTAACAACAAAAACAACAACAACAAAACAAAAATAAATCAATACACACATACACTAACAGAAACTAAGAAAAACAAAACATTAGCAATAAAGTTGTATCGAAATAATTGAAGATATCAGAAAATAACCAAAAAACAAACAACAGCTAAGTAAAAGAAGAATACGGAATATCATCTTTTTTCATTACAACAAATGTGAAAAGTTTTATGGTGAGTATTCTTGATTTGAAAAGTGAAGAAAGGAAAACTAAAAGTGTACTACTAAAACCTTATCAACAGAGAACGGCAGAGTCTAAAAACAAAAAAAATAAAAAAAAACCAAACCCACTGCCATCAAGTCCATTCCATATTGGGTAAGAGAATATTACCACCTTGGGCAGCCAGGATGATGAATGTGTCCACAATTTATTGGGGATGAATTACACAATGTGACACTCTGCCTGTATTAATTAGAGTATCACGAGCTGCTGTCACAAATAAATGCCAAATGCCAGCGGCTTTATAGACTAAGGTGTTTTTTTCTCATTAATGGAACAGTTCAAAGCAGCTGTTCCTGTTTGCTGGGTAGCTTTCCTTCTTGCAATAATTCAGAGACTCAGGCTCCTTCCATCTCATGGCACTACCATATTTTAGGCCTTTCTCGTCTTTTCTACGCCACCTGCTGAAGGGTTAAAGAGGCTTGGGAGAGCACGCCTGTTTCCTAAAAGCTCTGCCCATATTCCACTAGGAAGAACCAGTCTCCATTCATAAGAACCGGTCTCATGTCCACATCTAAATTCAAGGGGGCGGATGGGAAATGAAGTCCCAGTCAGGGCAGCAAATTCCCAACAGCGTAATAGTATGGAAAAGGAAGCACACATTTTACATTTCACATTGACACAAAAACATTACCCATAACCCAAAAACATTATCTAATGTAATTCCAAAGTCAAATATCATTAAGCACATTTTAATTTTTTTTCTTCTGATGCAGAATCCAACCCAGTGTCATATACTGTTGTCATCTTCCCATATTCTCCTTTAATCTCAAAGTCATTAGCTTGTCTCTGCCAGATTTTCTCTCAGAACAGAGAGACTAGAAGGTATTTTGTCTTCTAAATGCAGATCACTCAATCAAACAGGATAATTTTGGATGGAAAAATAAAAACCTCTAAGAGGCATTGGCTTCCCACGTAATTGGAAGGTTATCAAAGTACCTTCATTTCACTTAGTAGCTATTGCTAAACAAATGGATGCATTAATATTTGAACCAGCTATTGATTAAGTATACCGGTAAGTCATTTCAACATTTGGATACTGCAGGTCACCAAGCATTTCCCATAGAATGGAGAACAGAAGATTAATGTCTACCAGTTGGAGACAAGGAAACCAGCAGATACGCTGGCTACACTATTTCATGCTGATTGTTTGTAATGGTGCAAGAAAGGCAGCGGACTGCAGAGATCTCAATCAGCCGGAAACAAGCAACCCAAAAGAAAACCGCTGCCACAGCAACCATTTCCACCTAAACTGCTTGTTATCTTCACAAAGCGACCCTCCTGGTGCCGTTTATTTCTATGTTTCTATTACCCTGAGTGCCATTCTCGATGTTATAACAGTTCTTAGGGAATCATTTTTCCTAAACAGTAATCAGAGTTTGCTCCCATTTTCTGTGGTCACAACCCCACATCCCACACCCACAAATGCAAAGTGCTTGGGGTGGTATCTGCTGCTGCACTTCTATAATCCATCGTGTCAACGAACTGCCTCAGACATTAGCCTAATCAGCCTAAAGCTTTTCTGAACCTCATGTCTGTCTGAGAACAAAGCCTACAACAGGAATGAATGAACGCTTCAAAAGGGAAGAAGAAACGCAAAGTGTGACTATGAGTTTTATCATCCACACAGAAAGTTAGCAGGCTTCAAAAGAGCCAAGATTTCCCAAGAAGTTAATGATGTTATCTGTATCAGTGAACAAGGGATAATGGTGGACATCTCGCTTTTCTAGGAAGAAAATACTCCCCAGACATAAATGGCAAAATGGTAGCAAATTTACCCAAAAGGTGAAGATAAGGATAAAGTGTATATTTTTTTAAACAATGGCAAGCCTTGATCTTCATCTTCCAAGTTGAGGATGTCACAGACCCCAAGTACTGTAATCAGCAAACAAACTAGGCCAAGAAAGAATGACATTCCACTTCCAAAATGTAAGAGACAAGAGTAACAAATATTTATGAACATAAAGCTATCCTATCCTTAAAACTTCTGAAATGGCATTATCTCATTTTCTTATTGCTCAAGAATAGCATGCATGCCAGTGGAAGGACATTTAGACAAACGCAAAGCTTGTTTTCAGTTGTACATGATTTGAAATTTGTATGTTTTAAATATTAAGTTCTAGTCGAGCTTTAGAGAAAGGCTTCTGCTTTCCCACTTCTCCCAGCTACACAATTTCCACATCAGTAATGACTGCCTAAACACTATTGTTTTACCACACACACACACACATGTCCTGGGCAGAGCCCAGCCTCGCTAGATAGCTGATACCATGGTAAACACCAAGTTTACCCATGTGAAGTAACAAGCATAAAATTCAAACTATTTTGAGTATGTGAACAAAATACAAAAAGCAGAGGATCCCTACAGATGTGAATAAACTGTTGCCCTTCCCAAACGATGCTAAGAGGGCACAGAAGCTCATCATCCTGTTAGGCATTTGTTTCCAGTCACTACATTGTTCCATTGTCAAGGATACCAACAAGTATGTCAGTCAACTTTTTAATGGGTGAACAATCTTGGATTTGGCCCAGTAACAACAATAGATTAATGCAAGAAAAGCGTGACCCTCACCCCTCCCCAGATCTTTCTTCCTGGCAGGGACTTAAGTGACCTTTCAAACTGAATATTCCATTTTAGTGCCCGTAAGCTGATGCTTACATGTGAGATTCATGCAAATTTAGGCATAAAGGACATTAAAAAATGAACCAATAGAAGATGTCCTTATTATTTCATCATTGAAGCAGCCACACCCACTTGCACCCTATTTTAATAAAACTAACTGCATAGGAAGAGGAGTGGTTTAAGGAGGGTGTGATCTAAGAATCTTGCGATGTACTCTACCAACCAATGACTATGGTGTGGTTAAACTGGAAATATGAGATTGAGCAAGCAACATCTAGTCCGAGTTTGAGTAGGAAAAAGTTGAAATTGAACACAAACTGTATCAGCAAGCATGGGTAAGCATCACCTCCCCCCACCCCCGCCGCCCCAAACTTCTTCCTTATGTCTACTTGAGGGACGGGGGGGAAAAGTATCAAAAACTGTATTCTCAATTGCACCCTTGCATTTTAGAAAATGAAGGAGTATGATAAATGATAAGAGATATGGTAGCAACTCAAGTTTTTAAGGATAGGCCCATCCCTAACATTTCTGGAGCCTGGGTCAAAAGTGGAAATGAAGGTCCGAATATAATAATTTTAAACATTAGCATGTTATATATCAAACTAAAATAGTTTTCAGTAAGATATGTTTTATTCTCCTTTCTTGACACAGGCAACTACATTATGACAAAATCAAAAGATACAAGCAAAGGTTGTCTTTCTGAAAGTCACTAAAATATTAAAGACAATGGAATTCAATTGTTATTGCAACAGAGTATTCTGCTGATATGACAGTCATGTTTAAGTGAACAATAAATTATAGACATGTAATTCATAGATAAGTACACATTTTATAAAATTATTTTCATGTATTGATTTTAGCAAAATCATAAATGATCATGTTATAATCAAAATGTAAAAATAATTTTAGTTAAATTAACAGTAACTGAAATGGTCAACATTTTATGGACATGATAATGTCAAATAATTAAAAAAAGAACACTGCTGTTGAGTCAATTCTGACTTATAGCAACCCCACTGGACAGGCTGGAACTGCTCCATCAGGTTTCCATAGCTGAATCCTTAGGGAAGCAGACCGCCACGTCTTTCTCCCTCTGAGCTGCGGAGGGGTTCAAACAGGGGACCTTTTTGGTTAGCAGCTGAACGCTTAACCACCGCACAACTAAGGCTTCCTGTTATTGTTAGAAATACTTTTTTTCTGAAGTGAGCCCCAAATTACTTGTATATTATTTTATCATTGAGTTTATATCAGATAAATTATTATTTTACATTAAAAAAATACAAAACCTTATAATTCATTCATACAATTGCTATCATTTATGTCATGACCTAGTTTCAGACATTATTTCTTACATTCTTTTATTTAATTTTTAATGCTGTGATTTTATGAAGACAAAGAAAAATAGCCATATGTTAGTCAAAGATTTGACTCTTTCATTAAGACTGGATCTTGGTCTATGTTGTTGTGTGCCGTCTAGTAGATTCCAACTCATAGCAATGCTATATAGGACAGAGCAGAACTGCCCTATAGGGTTTTGTATGCTGTAATTTTTACAGGAGGAGATCACAGGTCTCTTCTCCTTGGAGCCCCAGGTGGGTTCCAATAGCAGACATTTCAGGTAGCAGCCGAATGCTAACCACTGCAAACCAGGGCTCATTTTGATCTATAATGACCAGAAAATAGTCTATAAAAAGGTCAGTTTGCAGATTATTTTCACGTGAATCTTCTTCATAGTCATGGTAACATTTTGATTTTCTTATTCTAGTCCTCTTCTATTTTATTGGGATACCACTTCTGTAGCATATTTTGCATTAAGTTTCTACTTAGAAATATTATTTTAAAAAGTTTAATCCTTTTAAAAATGAACTAGCCAAACTTTGACATTTTATGCAAACGTTTGCTAACAATTGTAGCAAATAATTAGGCTATCGCAGACTGAAATTTAATTTTCTGCCAAAAAACATGATTCACTCTTTTTAACTTACAGTTGGTGTTCCCATCATTTGCCTGAGAGTGGTTGTAATTTCAATAAGTGTTTTATCAAAATGTCCCATGTTTGGGTAGATACAAAAAATGTTCTACGTAAGATCTGAATCGTATCAAGTAATGTATTCACAAAGGCAGAGTTGAGGCTGCGTCTCCTAGTAATAAATCCAAACGGCCTCATATATGACACGAATCTGGATTTGGGGCAAAAAAATCTGGCTTGTATACATGTTAGTACCATTTTATGAGATGTCTCTAACAATCTTTTAAATCAATGCATGAAACTGAGTTATTTTTTAGTAATTAAGCCAAGGCTGCAATTTTTGAAAAACATTGAAAATTGTCATTGATTTCCACTTCTTTGTTTTCTATGATTGGTGTTTCAACAATACATATAATAAGTGTTAATTGTTTAAGTCAAATTTGTTACTTGACACAACTGAGTTGAACTGAATCATAGGTACTTTGATAATTTCCTATGTGTTTTCTCAGGTTATCAACCATTAAATTAATGCTTTCATTTTCAATTCTTCAGCCCAATGATCATTTCCTTCATTGTTTTTCGTTGCTGTTGTTGTTAATTGCCATATGTGTTCAGCCTGTTGAAATAAATGAGAAGATCTGGAGGAGGAAAGATTTTGCCTTATTAACTTATACAAGGCAAGGAAGCCAGTCTCCTAAGGAGTTACTTCCGAAGATTCAACAAGGAAGGACTCTGAAACGGGAGTTTTGGGTGGACTGGAACCACTCTGACAACATGCACCAGAGGTTTTTGAAACAGAAACCACCATGTTTCAATTATTCTTGAAAGCAAGTTTTCAGTAAAACAAAATGTTGTTCACCTTGATCAGGAAAAAAAAAAAAAAAAAAAGAGGAGCACTCACTGGCAGCAGTAATTATTTCTCAGTGACTTAGCTCTAAGTCAACACCAAGTAGAATTTTCAAGCTGGAGTAAATGATGATAGAGAAAAACACTACGAGTAAACTGAAAAAACCCATTGCTATAAGGGGGATTCAAAGTATTTCAGAAAGATACAATCTTATAAGTCCTAAGTTGCAATATAATGAGAAACAAGAAAACAGATGCTTGGTTTGGCATCCCTGAATAGTTACACTCTGCTACACAAAAATCCACCGCAATTATGCAATTCGAGTGGAAATATTTAACGAGTCAATTTGTCTTTTTTTTTTTTTTTTTTTGCTTATTACACTCAAAAGCTTCCCTATACTCCCATACAGTGTACTACAAGATTCATCAGCAGCACAAACCACAAAATGTCCTGGCCTTCAGATTTTGGTCTTTGGTTAGAAAGACAAGGGGCAAGAGGTGTGGGAAAGATTGTTCCCGAGGTTTGAATAGCTGAGTCACGAGAGAGATGCTTAGTGCTATGGACCAGATTGCGGGTTGTGGGTTCCCAGTACGGATTCTGAGCAACAGAGGTGCCCAGGGTGTCTTTAACGCATTCATTTCTGTGTGTGCGACTGTGGACTGCAGAGATCACCAGTGTGGCGCCCAGGGCTGAGGGCGGTACCATTTTAGGAATTACTTCTTTCTGAACCTGGGCCATTCACAGTCAAGATAAAGTCACTCAGTCAAAGTAGAATCAGACATTGCCTATAATACTAGGGCCAAGATTATTAAACAGTTATTCCCCTCTTAATAAAAGTTGCTGATACCTTTTAGTAGAATGTTTTTTAAGCCAGCCAGCCAGTTACTTTGCGTGCCATGTGGTTAAACAAAAGAGTAAAGGCTTGCTGCCATGAAAATAAATATCCCTGGCTGGCACTACTTCAGTAATTTACCTAGTCTAAGGTCATTCTAAAGCAGTTTAAATGCATCATTAATCCACAATCCTCTAAAACACTAAAATACTTAGATAAATTACAATGGAGCAGGAAGAGGCTGAAGAGAGGAAAAAACTGTCAAGATATGATATATTTAAATGATGCCCCCCCCAAAAAAAGGCAAAGCCTTTAAGTTTCATGGATAAATTACTGCTAAAATGAAAGGCATGAGAAAGAGCCTAAATAACATGATACATTCAGTTTTATTTGGTCAAGAAGGATTAAGAAAATGAATCTTGGGTTTCACCTTTCCGCTCGTGTATTTTCATTAACTTAGCTTTTTAACCCTGCTAACTCAGAATTTTCATGTTCGTTTTCATTACATCTCTTATCTTACTCTTATCCTTTTTCATTTCCTCGATGGCTATCCCTTCTATTTCTAGCAATCCGTATGCCTCAATTATATTTGTGCGTGTGTGTGTGTGTGTGTGTCTAGGGTGAGGGGTGTAAACGGAGAGACCAAGAATAAAGCTGACAGGCACACAGAAATTAAGGAAGAGAGTAAATTTGATGTATAAGTTTATGAAAGAGAGCTCAATTTTCCTTAATAAAACAGAGAAGAAGTATGGTATAAAGCCTTGCCTCCCGTATATAGTATTGACCAATGAGTAAAGCAAGTTAACAAAAAAAAAAAAAAAATCAGAGGATTGTGGAATCATATATACATTTATGAACAAGCCTGGAAATTCACTAACTTACAAATATTGACAAAACAGATTTGAACTAGGTTAAAAGCATGCAGTATCTAAAGAAAGGCTCTTCGTGTTAGGATGATGACCTACAAGTCTTCTATGAATCGTGTTATCTTAACTACTACATGAAAAATATGTTGGTACTTTTATTTCTTATGTACGAGATCCATCACTTACACGGTAGGTCATGACGGGGGTGCTGCTGCAGGCCAGAATAACCGGTACGGAAAAGGGAAACACATGCCTGAGGAAAAGCAAGAAGGATTTTAAATGGTAGAGGCGGATCCTGGATTGCTGAGGCGGCTCCTTCCCTGCACAGCAGTTAAAAAGGCAACTGTGCTTTCTTCGGAGCCCTGGTGGAGCAGTGGTTAAGAGCTTGGCTGCTAACCAAAGCGGCTGGCGGTCCGAATCCACTAGCCACTCCTTGGAAACCCTGTGGGGCAGTTCTGCTCTCTTCTAACTCTGTTATGAGTTGGAAACCACTCAATGGTAACGAGTTTGGTTTCTTGGTTTGGTGTTTTCTTTGCTTCTGTGATCTATCATGTTCCTTACTGTTGATCATCAAACTTCTGGATGTTTCCCTCTAAAGAAGTATGGGTTGAGGCTATGAGTCCCCTCTATGTGCATGTCATATATATCCTTGATACAGACAATCATCAAAGCAGGACCACCATTTTGGTGCCTAGCCTAAATAAATTCCTTACACCTTATGAAGTTCTAACACTATGCAAAAAAAAAACACAAAAAGTATCTTTGACTAGTGTTAAAAAATCACGTTTTGAACAGATTTCATAAATGCTTATGTTCATGAGATTTTGCCACAGGGAAAAACACTGGCCTATATTTAACCCAACAGCTATTTGTTCAATAGCTATCATGTCATGACCCTTGGGGGAGTGAGAGAGAAGCTGGAGAGGTATTTGTTAAGAGTCTTTGTAGCTAACTTACAGCAATAAAAGGGGGGAAGTTGGAATAAAATATAAAGACAAATGATAAATTTAGAAATTCTAAGCCCGTAAAAAAATAGAAATACTCAACCTACCTGGATCAAAGGAGAATGAAGAACACCAAGAACACAAGGTAATTACGAGCCCAGGAGACAGAAAGGGCCACATAAACCAGAGACTACATCAGCCTGAGACCAGAAGAGCTAGATGGCGCCTGGCTACAACCAATGACTGCCCTGACAGGGAAAACAACAGAGAACCCCTGAGGGAGCAGGAGAGCAGTGGGATGCAGACCCCAAATTCTCATACAAAGACCAGGCTTAATGGTCTGACTGAGACTAGAAGGACCCTGGTGGTCATAGCCCCCAGAACTTCTGTTGGCTCAGGACAGGAACCATTCCCAAAGCCAACTCTTCAGACAGGGATTGGACTGGACAACGGGTTGGAGAGGGATGCCGGTGAGGAGTGAGCTTCTTGGATCAGGTGGACACTTGAGACTATGTTGGTATCTCCTACCTGGAGGGGAGATGAGAGGGTGGGGGGGGGGGCGGTTAGAAGCTGGGGAAATGGATACGAAAAGAGAGAGTGGAGGGAGGGAGCAGGGTGTCTCATTAGGGAGAGAGCAATTTGGAGTATGTAGGAATGTGTATTTAAGTTTTTGTGTGAGAGACTGACTTGATTTGTAAACTTTCACTTAAAGCACAGTAAAAATTAAAATAAATAGATAAACGTATGGAGAAATAAACTACACAGAATTCTTAATGAGGAATGTTTTAACAAATAAGTACAGCGTTTATCTCGCAGCTTTCTAACAGCCCGGAGTATATAACTTGCATTGTCTGGCTAGGAACATATCAACTTATCAAAGAGAAAGAAAGCCTGTCCCTGAGCTCTGAAAGTATTCTCAGGGATGATTTGGTGGGAGAGTCAGCTAAGTATTTCTAAATGGGGAATGTATTAAACAATTAATGACATTCTCATGAGCATTTTTCCTTTACATTATTTTGAAACAATCTCAAACTTCAGAAAAACGGGAAGTACTGTTCAATTTTTTTTTTTTTCTGAACCATTAATATTAGTTGTTGACATATGTCCTATTGCTTGGAATATTAATATTCTCCTACATAATCACAATAATCAAACTTGTTTTCACTGAGTCAACTTTATACATGCAGAGTACAACTGCTCCCTAAGGTTTTTAAGGCTGTGACCCTTCTGGAGCAGATTGCCAGGCCTTTCTTCTGAGGTGTCTTCCAGTGGGTTAACATTGCCAACATTTTGGCTGGTAATGGAGCACTTAGCCATTTGTGCCACCCAGTGACTCCACATAATCACAATACAACCATCTAAATCAGGATATTAACACTGATACATCACCATCATCTAAACTGCAGATCCCAACAAGTTCCACCAATTGCCAAAAAAAATCCTTTACAGAATCATGCATTCCATCTAGTTGTCATGTTTCTTTAGTCTCTTTCAGCGTGCAGTAGGTCGACTTGTTTTGGTTTTCATACTGGCTTTCCGAAGACTGCAGGCAAGTTATTTTATAGTATGTCTGTCAATCTGGGTTTGTCTGATACTTCATGTGATGTGATTCTAATTATGCATCTTTGGCAGGAATACCACAGAAGGATGCTGGGTTCTTCTCATCGCATCCTATCATCTGGTCCTCAATTTCAATTTGCCCCTTTACTTGCAATCAATTTAACCACTTATTTAATTGTGATACCTGCCAATTTTCCCCATTTTAAAACTGTTTTTTTCCCCCTTTGTAATTAAGTATTTACATGTACACATTTGCACCTACATTTGTTTTTATATCTACATTAAAATAACAACAACAACAATGTAAGTTCACATTGATACCTCCAATTCCAGTCCAAGCATGCAGGGTTCATTCTAGTTTTCTCCCTTTCCATATTTCCCTATTTTCCCTTTTTACTTGTTTGATCTGTCTTCTATTTACACCATCTTCCATCCCAGCCACCACTCTACTCCTCTGTGAAAATGCCTCCATCACTTCACCAGGGCTCTGACATCCCAAGAGGGCGGTCCTTGGCGTGGAAGCCCCCTCATCTGCTCGGGCTCTGACATCCTCCTGCTGGAAGCTCCAGAGCAGACACCCCTTTGACCCTATGTGGACTAGAACAGCCTGTACTGGGCCACATGCCACGTCTGGGCAGACACCCTCTTTATGCTACCTAGGCGTCATGAGCCTGTGTCTGGCCTCTATCTCCTCACACAGTCACCCTTCTCACCTGGTAGAGCCCTAATATCCCACATTTACACCTCTGCTGCCCCTCACCCCAGTGGGGTGCCCTCCAAACCAGGCCCCACCAAAGCACCTAGGGCTACAGTGTTCAGTAAGGGAAAGAGAAAGAAAGGCGTGTTTATTAGAAATAAATACCAAAGATGTTCTATTATTGTTGTTGTTATTGTGATTTAACATCATGAATTTTAAGGATATAATATTATACAACACGTAGTAAGAGCCTCGGTTACAGTTATGTGGTCAAAATGTGTAGCTATCTGGTATTTTGGATTAACTTTATATAATTCAAGGATATATATATGTATGTGTATGTGTATATGTACATATGCGCGTGCGTGTGTGTAATTTGTCAGACGATCCTGATCTTTCAAGTGCTATCGAAGCAGATCTTTGTAAACCTGCAGATTTAAGGAAGAAGTTTTAAGAATTACACGAACATAAACAATGTTTGTTTGGCAGATTTTGAAACCAAGGAGGAGCATTAAATACACACGTGTTTCTCGTGCAAACGTCCTAACTGCGCCTCATTAATACGGCCATTGGTTTTACAGACCAAAGAGAAATGATACAAATCCATGACTTCTTTCAAACTAAACTGAAAGTCATTTTGGGATGAATATGATTTTCAAGTGTCTTTTGGGAACACAGCCTGGTATATGTTTAGAGATTGCCTATATGTTACACCTGGTGTTGTCCTTCGGCTTGTGGCAACCCTGAGTGCAACTTAGAGCTAAAAAAAAAGAATCATTGGCAATATCCTACTCCCAGTTTGACTGATTGAAGTCAAGTCATATTGCTGTAGGGTGGACCCCAATCCAATATGACTGGTGTCCTCACAAGAAGAATAAAAAAGAAAAACAGACAGGAGAGACAAAGGGACAAATATCAGGAGAAGACACAGGGAGAGACACAGAAAGAAGACAGCCATGTGACAACGGAGGCCGGGACTGGAGTTAGGCTGCCCAAACCAAGGAACACCTGAGGCTACCAGAACCTGGAAGAAGCAAGGAAGGCTCATCCCCTAGGGGC
Source organism: Loxodonta africana (assembly GCF_030014295.1). Classification (NCBI taxonomy): domain Eukaryota; kingdom Metazoa; phylum Chordata; class Mammalia; order Proboscidea; family Elephantidae; genus Loxodonta; species Loxodonta africana. The sequence goes on from NC_087362.1 coordinate 15,649,894, forward strand.
TTCAGAGAGACCATGGCCCTGCCAATACCCCGAACTCAAATTTCTAGCCTCCAGGACTGAGAGTTGTTTTAAGCCAACACTAACCCTACCCCAGTTCGTGGTACTTGTTACTGCAACCCTATGAAACTAATACCATTGGAAACCTATAGGTTAAAAGAAACTACATACACAAAAAGATCCCTGGCTGATGCAGTTTGCTCTCAGCTACTAACCATATGGTTGGCAGTTCGAATCCACCCAGTGGTGCCACGAAGAAAGCCCTGGTGATCTGCTTCCGTAAGATTACAGTCAAGAAAAACCTGTGAAGCACTTACTGATGAAGGTCAAAGCCTACAACCTTCAGTACGGATTACACCTCAACATAAAGAAAACAAAAATCCCTGCACTCCATTTTGGAGAGTGGCGTCTGGGGTCTTAAACGCTAGCAAACGGCCATCTAAGATGCAACAATTGGTCTCAACCCACCTGGAGCAAAGGAGAATGAAGAACACCAAAGACACAAGGTGCATATGAGCCCAAGAGTCAGAAAAGGCCACATAAATCAAAGACTACATCAGCCTGGAACCAGAAGAGCTACGTAGTGCCCGGCTACAACCGATGACTGCCGTGACAGGGAGCACAACAGAGAATCCCTGAGGGAGCAGGAGATCAGTGGGATACAGACCCCAAATTCTAGTAAAAAGACCAGACTTAATGATCTGAGACCAGAGGGACCCCGGAAGTCATGGTCCCCAGGCTTTCTGATAGCCCAAGACAGGAGCCATTCTCAAAGCCAACTCTTCATACATGGATTGGATTGGACTACAAGACAAAAAATGATACTGGTGAGGAGTGGGCTTCTTGGATCAAGTAAACACATGAGACTCTCTGGGCAGCTCCTGTCTGGAGGAGAGATGTGAAAGCCGAGGGGGACAGAAGCTGGCTGGAGAGAAGGAATGTGCTGTCTCATTAGTGGGAGAGCAACTAGGAGTACACAGCAAGGTGTATATAAGGCTTTGTATGAAGAGACTGACATGGTTTGTAAACTTCTACTTAGAGCACGATAAAAATTTTAAAAAAGAAAACAAAAATCCTCACAACTGGACCAAAAAACAACATCATGATAAGTGGAGAAAATACTGAAGTTGACAAGGATTTCATTTTACTTGGATCCATAATTAATGCCCACAGAAGGAGCAGTCAAGAAATGGTGCACTGCATTGAGAAAATCTGCTGCATAGACCTCTTTGAAGTGTTAAAAAGCAAAGATGTCACTTTGAGGACTAAGGTGTGCCTGACCAAAGCCAGGGTATTTACAATTGCCACATAATGCATGTGAAAGCAGGACAACGAATAAGAAGACCACAGAAAAATAGATGCATATGAATTATGGTGTTGCTGAAGAATACTAAATAAACCATGGACTGCCCAAAGAACCGACAGATTTGTCTTGGAAGAAATACAGCCAGAATTCTCCTTAGAAGAGAAGATGGCAAGACTTCATCTCATGTGCTTTGAACATGTTATTAGGAGGGACCAGTCCATGGAGAAGGATGTTATGCTTGGTAAAGTAGATGGTCAGTGAAAAAGAGGAAGACGCTCAATGAGATGGACTGACACACCGGCTGCAACGATAAGCTCAAACATAGAATTATGAGGGTGTCACAGGACCGGGACGTATTTTGTTCTGTTATACATAAGGTCGCTAGGAGTGGAACTACTCAATGGCACTTAACAACAACAACAACTGTTCTACTCTGAAGCATGTGAGGTTGATATGAGTTGGAATCAACTTAACAGCAACCGATTTGGTTTGGTATTTTTTATATACACACACACAAAAAAACTAGAGTGTTTAGGGATTCACGCTTGGGTGATAAAGTACAAAGAAAATCAAGGGAGTTATCAGCATAAATCTTAGGGTTTTTTTTTTACCCTTAGTGACGAGGGTGGCTGTGATTGGAATGTAGAAAGTAGGGGACTTCTGGTGTGACTAGAAAATTCTGTCTCTTGACTGGACTCTTGGTAACACTAGAGTTCTCCTTATAATAATTAATTAGACCATTCAGTTTTAATGTTATTTTCTGTATCTGTGCTTTATTTTACAATAAACCCAAAAAAACCCAATGCCCTCGAGTTGATTCCAACTCATAGCGATCCTATAGGACAGAGTAGAACTGCCCCATAGAGTTTCCAAGGAGCACCTGGCAGATTCGAACTGCTGACCCATTGGTTAGCAGCCGTAATTTTGATTTTTTTTTTAATCCAGTTTTACTTGTTTTTCCCTTTTTTAGCTTACTTATGGTTTTTATTTTACAATTAGTAAGCTAAAAAAGGGAAAAACAAGTAAAACTGGATTAAAAAAATCGAAATTACATACTGCTTGCACAAGACACACTTTAAATATTTTATGGTCTTTAATAGATAGCACTTAAACCTATATGGCAAAAATTCACAGAAAAACATATAGATATAAATAAATGAATAATTATAATTAAAAAAAAAAAAAAAACCTATTGCCGTCGAGTCGACTCAGGCTCATAGTGACACTATAGAACAGAGTAGAGTTGCTTCATAAAGTTTCCAAGGAGCACCTGGTAGATTCAAACTGTTGCCCTTTTGGTGAGCAGCCATAGCTCTTAACCACTATGCAATCAGGGTTTCTGATAATAATTAGAGACTAAAAATACCCAGAACCTCATATAAAAGCAGATTTTTAAAAAAAAACTGGTAAGGGTTAGACAATTTAAACAACTCAATAACATCTAACCAAATTAAAATATGTATACATTACAAAAGAGCCCTGGTGACACAGTGGTTAAGAACTATGGCTGCTAACTAAAAGGTCAGCAGTTCGAACCCACCAGCCGCTCCTTGAAAACGCTATGTGGCAGTTCTACTCTGTCCTACAGGGCTGCTATGAGTGGGAATTGACTCTATGGCAATGGGCTGCTTTTTGGGTTGGTGTACATTACAAACATTATCTTTAGAATACAGCTTTCCGTCATGTACAAACAAATGTAACAAAATAGATCATACCCTGAGCCATAAAGGATGTCTGAAAAACTCTCAGAATATTTAAATCATATATGGAATACATGTTCTGACAATAGCAGAATAAAACTAGATATAACTTTCAAAAAAATAATGAGAAAAACCACAAATATTTACTTCTAGGTAACACCTAGGTCAAAGATGAAAACACAATGGAAATCGCAATGAAAACTGACATGCACCTAAAGTGGGAAAATACAGTTTTAAATGGAAATATGACAAAAGAAGAAGGTTTCAGTATCAATAATTTAATAGTTGAATTTGAAAAGCTAGAAGAGAAAAACAAAAAAGCCCTGAAAATGTAGAGAAAAAATGAAACTCAGAAATCAACGAATAAAATAAATAAATAATAGTGTGGGGGGGACTAGTAATGGTTTCCTTGAAGATACATAAAACTAAGAGCCCCAGTAACGAGAGTATTAAAAAAAGAAAGAAGGCACAAATTACCAATAACAAAAATGAAAAGATATTATGGATTCTACTAACACTGAACATATACGAAGAATATATCGAGAGCAACTTAATCGTAACAATTTTGAAGACACAAAGTAAGTGGTAAAAGTGGCAAAAGATCATTTACCAAAACTAACAAAAGAAGAAATAGAAAGTCTGAATATTCCTAGGGATATTAAAAAAAATTAATGTAATAATATAAAATCTTACTATGCCTAGATAGCTCCAACACTGAATTCATATAAACATGTTAAAAAAAAAAATTAGTGTTATATCAACCTGAAAATAGAATAGAAAGAGTGGAAACACTGCCCAATTCATTTCACATGAATAGGCTAATCTCGATAATAAAACATGAGAAGAGCATTAAAAAAAAAAAAGAAAGAAAAAAATAGGTCAACTACTTTGGAAACATTATCCCCAAATCCTAATTAAAATATCGGCAAATGAAATCCAGTAATACTAAGTTAATTCCAGAATTGCAAGATTAATATTCAAAAATCTATCAGTCTCATTAATCACATTAACAGAAAAATAAAATAATCACATGATCTCAATACATGCAGAGAAAACATTTGACATAATTCAACATCTATTTATGAAAAAATTAATGAAATAGCAATAGATAGAAACTTTATTTTTATGATGAATGGTTATCTACAAGTAAAATCTATTGAATAGCACAATATTGTTTTTTTCCTTAAAATCAGAAATGAGAATAGGATGTCTGCTATACAGTACTACTAAAAATGTTAAATATAACTTAAAAAATAAATGTAGGATGTAGAGACATGTTACTTTTATATATTAAAACTAAATATAATAAAATTTATATGTACAATAAATTCAATTTCAATCAAAATTCCACCAGCATTTTCTTTTTTTAGGTATCGACAAGTTAATTCTTAAAATTATATTGAAATGTCAAGGATGAGAAAACTAAGACAAGGATAAAGAAGAACAAAAACAACAGGCTTAAATACACAGATACAAACAATAATTTAATGCCTCTGCAATTAAAACAGTGTAACACTGGACCAGGGATTAACAACGGATCCATAAAACAGAATAAATAATTTAGAAATAGATTCACATACATGTGATCACATAATTTCTGACTATTATTCAATGTTATGGATGAAAATGGTCTTTTCAATAAAAAGGTGCTAGATAAATTAAATATATATTTTAAAAAGAAAGGAATCTTTTACTACATCACAGCACATACAAAAACATATTTCAGAAAGCTTACATCTATCAAAATGTATCAAAATAACACAAAATTTTTTTTATTCTTACCAAAATGAAAAAGTTAGAAAATTTTAATTTTATAATAATAATAAAACCAAATCCATTGCCTTTGAGTCCATTCTGACTCATAGTGATCCTGTAGGACAGAGTAGAACTGCCCAATAGGGTTTCCAAGGCTGTAAATCTTTACGGAAGCAGCCTGCCACATCTTTCTCCTATGGAGCCTCTGGCCATAAGCATAGGGCCATAAACAACTGAAAAATTTCCAATTAGAAGACCCAAGTGGGAAGACTTACTGTACCAATTATCAAGTCTTATTTAAATCTATACAATTAAGAAAGCTTACACTGGCCTAGGCATACACAAATAGGTCAATTTAGAAAATAATGAACTCATAAGAGGTTCACAAATATAGAGAAAAATAATGTACACTGAAGTTTGCACTGATAATCACAAATAATGAATTGGTCAGTCAATTACTGATATTGGGAAATTAATATCAATTTATAAAGAAATGAAATAAAATAAGATGGAATACAGTTCATACAAAAACAAATTCTAGGTGCAGTCAAGGTCTAAATCTATAAGTTCACGAGAATAATGCCGTTATCACTTCAGAGATGTGAAAGCTGAAATCACATTAAGTAAGCAATTTCCCCAAAGGTAGAAAGTCTTGAATTTCTAAACTGAGACACTCTTCTCCAAATCCCTGTATTATATAGATTACATTATAAAAAACATTGGTAGACAATATGAATCACAAAAGAAGACTGAAAGAGTTGATAGCACTGAAGTGGGGGAAAAAATGTTTTGTATGATAGCAAACAAAGTATTCAAAATCAAAAGATAATTTGCTGACTGATGTAAGAGAATCGTACCATTTGTAATCAAAACAAGAGATAATATTGTAAAAGTATAATCCCAAGCAAAAAATAAAGAAAAAGGTATGTGTCTTAGTTACGTAGTACTGCTGTAATGGAAATACCACAAATGGGTGGCTTTAAAGATCAGAAATCATTTTTCTCACAGTTTAGGAGGCTAGAAGTCAGAATCCAGGGCATGGTTCTAGGAAGACCTTCCTTGTCTATTTCAACTTGTAGTAGCTTCCAGCAATCCTTGTAGATGCATCTGTCTTCCCAGCCTGTCTTCCTCTTCTTGCTGTGTGGTGTATATCTCTGCATCTATTCTGATCTTTTTATAAATTAAAAGTGATTAGGTTTAGTATCCACCATTCACTGGCATGACCTCAACTGATGGATTGATTATATTGTATGAAAATATGATATATGGTATATATGGTGAGTATATATATATATATAAAACTCAGTGTTGTCGAGTCAATTCCGACGCATAGCGACCCTATAGGACAGGGTAGAACTGCCCATTAGAGTTTCCAAGGTGCGCCTGGTGGATTTGAACTGCCGACCCTTTAGTTAGCATCCGTAGCACTTAACCACTACGCCACCAGGGTTTCCATATATTGACGACATATATATCAATCATCAGTCATACAAGGGCAGGGGCTGACGGTGCAACAGACCACCAATTGCTCATATGTAAGGTCAAGTTGAAGTGAGGAAAATTAGAGGAAGTCCATGGGAGCCAAAATATGACCTTGAGTATATGCCACCTGAACTTAAGAGATCATCTCAAGAACACATTTGACACACTGAACACTAACGACAGAAAACCAGAAGAATTGTGGAATGACATCACACACGAAGAAATCAAGGGGTCATTGAAAAGACAGGAAAGAAAGAAAAGACCAAAATGGATGCCAGGAGAGATTCTGAAAGTTGCTCTTGAAGATAGAGTAGCTAGAGTGAAAGGAAGAAAGGATGAAGTAAAAAAACCAAACAGATGATTTCAAAGGGCAGCTCGAGAAGACAAATTAAAACTAAACCCACTGCCGTCAAGTCAATTCTGACTCATAGTGACCCTACAGGACAGAGTAGAACTGCCCCATAGGGTTTCCAAGGAGCACCTGGTGAATTTAAACTGCTGACCTTTTGGTTAGTAGCCAAACTCTTAACCACTATGCCACCAGGTTTTCCCAAGACGACAAGATAAAGTATTATAATGAAATGTGCAAAGGCCTGGAGCTAGAAAACCAAAAGTGAAAAACATGCTCAGTATTTCTCAAGCTGAAAGAACTGAAGAAAAAATTCAAGCCTTAAGTTGCAGTATTGAAAGATTTTGTGGAGAAACTACCGAACAACACAGGAAGCATCAAAAGAAGATGGAAGGAATATACAGAGACACTGTACTAAAAAGAATTAGTTAACATTCAATCATTTCAGGATCATTATCATATGATCAAGAACTGATGGTATTGAAGGCAGAGATCTAAGCTGCACTGAAGACACCAGCGAAAAAGGCTCCAGGAGTTGATAGAAAACCAATCGAGATGTTTCAACAAATAGATGCAGGGTTAGAGGTGCTCGCATGTCTCTGTCAAGGAATTTGGAAGACAGCTTCCTGGCCAACTGACTAGAAGAGATTCATGTCTGTGCCTATTCCAAAGAAAGGTTATCCAATAAAATGCAGAAATTATTGAACAATATCATTAATATTACACCCAAGTAAAATTTTGCTGAAGATCATTCAAAAGCAGTTGCAGCAGTACATCAACAGGGAACTGCCAGAAGTTCAAGCCGGATTCAGAAGAGGACATGGAACAAGGAATATCATTGCTGAGGTCAGATGGATTCTGGCTGCAAGCAGAGAATACCAGAAAGATGTTTACCTGTGTTTTATTGACTATGCAAAGGCATTCGACGTGTGGATCATGACAAATTATGGATAACGTTGTGAAGAATGGGAATTTCAGAACACTTAATTGTGCTCATGAGGAACCTGTACATAGACCAGGAGGCAATTATTGGAACAGAACAAGGGGATACTACTGCATGGTTTAAAATCAGGAAAGGTGTGCCTGAGGTTGTATCTTTTTACTGTACTTATTCACTCCGTATGCTGAGCAAATAATCTGAGAAGCTGGACTATATGAAGAACAGGGCATCAGGATTGGAGGAAGACTCATTAACAACCTGTGATTGGCACATGACACAACCTTGCTTGCTGAAAGTGAAAAGGACTTGAAGCACTTACTGATGAAGATCGAAGACTACAACCTTCAGTACAGAGAGCACCTCGAGACAAAGAAAACAAAAATCCTCACAACTGGGTGGATAAGCAATATTATGATAATGGAGAAAAGACTGAAGCTGTTGAATATTTCATTTTACTCGGATCCACAATTCACACCCATGGGTGCACCCATCAAAAGATGCATTGCATTGGGCAAATCTGCTGCAAGACTTCTTCAAAAGTGTTGAAAGCAAAGATCTCATTTTGAGGACTAAGACGCACCTGACCCAAGCCATGATATTTTCAATCACCTCATATGAATGCAAAAGCTGGACTATAAATAGGGAAGACCGAAGATTTGGCACCTTTGAATTATGGTGTTGGCAAAGAATACCGAATGTACCATGGACTGCCAGAAAAGCAAACAAATCTGTCTTGGAAGAAGTATAGTCAGAATGTTCCTTAGAAGTAAGTATGGCAAGACTTAATCTCACTTACTTTGGACATACTATCAGGCGGGACCTGCCCCTGAAGAAGGACATCATACTTGGTAGAGGATCAGCAAAAACGATGAAGACTTCAACAAGCTGAACTGACACAGTGGCTGCAACAGTGGACCCAAGAATAATGATTTTGAGGACGGCGCAGGACTGAGCAACATTTCATTCTGTTATATGAGTTGGAACTGACTCGATGGCACCTAACAACAACAACATGGAAGATGATAACATTACATTAGATAGATCACATTACATTATATTTGGAGCCATGGTGGCCCAAATAGTTAAGCTATCAGCTGCTAACCTAAGGGTTGGCAGTATCAACCACTCAGCACCTGCACAAGAAAAAGACCTGGCTATCGGCTTCCATAAAGATTATAGCCTAGAAAACCCTTTGAGCCATATCTACTCTGTCACACGGGGGTCAGCACGAGTTGAAATCTACTTGAGGGTACCTAGCAACATCAACACATTAGATTACTTAATGGAAGGTAATCTGCTCTACCCAAAGCCAACTGATCTACTCACATGTAACTACTCCATGACAGGAGCCAGACTAGTGTTTGTCGAACTGGAAACCAAGGCCTAGCCAAGCGGACACATAAAATTAGCCATCACAATATGCCATACGAAACTGACAGTATTATATTCTTACACTTAGGTAATTGCTTAACTTCCACTGTTGTCCCCAAGGTTTATAAATTCTCCTCTGTGTTGGTAGAAACTGAACATGACAGACAGCCAATGCAGAAATAAAAGGAACAGTGAGAAGTAGTTTATGAGAAGATGGAATACAGCTCAAAAGGAATCAGCTATTCCTACATAATTAAAAATATATATATTTCCATCAAACATCTTTTTGTTTCAAATCAGAGCACAACCCAGCTTTTTGTAGATCTGATATCAAGTTAACTGTCTCATCACCCGCACAACTGAGGGATACTACCTGTTGCCATTGGGTCGATTCTGACTCACAGCGATCCTACAGGACAGAGTAGAACTGCCCCATAGGGATTCTAAGGAGCAGCTGGTGATTTGAACTGCCAGCCTTTTGGTTAGTAGCTGAGCTCTTAACTACTGCGCCACCAGGGCTCCGGGGGATCCTAGAAGAATGAAAATTTTGAAGAAGTAAATTCTATTACTGTTACTAGTGTTACTTTGTGATACTACATGGCTACCTAACATCATCGTACCTTTCTTTTATGCTCCAAATATTACACCGAATCTAATGAAGTACCCTGGTGGCACAATGGTTAAGTACTCAGCTGCTAGCCAAAAGGTTGGTGGTTCAAATCCACCTAGTGCCTGTATAGAAGAATGACCTGGTGATTTGCTCCTGTAAAGATTACAACCCAGAAGACCCTGTGGGGCAATTCTACTCTGTCACGTGAGGTTGCTATGAGTTGAAATCAACTCAATGGCACCTAACAAGTGTACAGATATCCCAGTTAATATTCCCCTTCATTTTCCTATTAACTGCATACTACAATTACTATAAATGTTTTCATTTATGTTTACAACAAACCAATAAGGCACTTACTGTTACTATTAATTGTCACTATTTAAAAATAAGACAGTATAAAAGAAATCTGACAGTTTTTTATAAGATATGTCTAATAAAATTTACCTAACCATTAATACATAATTAACCAATTAGGTACTGTCAGACACACACTGGTAAAAATATACTTATTAATTAATTGTTACTTATTAATTAATTGTACAAATCTACTTTCTGTCTTCTCAAGGTGTCAATGAATAATTAGATATTAATTGCTTTAAAAAGTAATTCCATATCCATAAATGATAAAAATACAATATAATGATCTATGCCACTACAGATATCAAGTGTTACGTACTATGAAATACCCACTGCACCTAATTAATACAGGCTACAGGTCACATACCATCTAATTCATATTGTTGAACTATAGCTCTAAACAAAAATACAAAATAATGTAGCCCCTTATGCATATATGTTAAATAACACAGTAAAATGAAACCAGTATATGTAAACATGTACACACACACGCCATGCTCACAACCACACCAAAAATTCCAGCTGAATTTAGGATGATATTTTCTATTCTACTGTAATATTCTGTATATTTTTGAAAGAATACTGTATTCTGTTCTTATAGAAGTATAAGTGGAAAACCAAGGAAAACACAGAAAGTATGCCCGTGACCTCATAAATTCTTTCCAATTATTTACTCCTAATCTTTAAGATTGTCTTTTTTCCAAAATCTAAACACGGAATGACAATATCAAGTACAGACAGAATACTCTTTGCCTGCTGATAAGTGGTAAAACTAGGGTTGCCTTTAGCTGTGATGCCTCCGATTCTCCTTGCTAAATGCTATAAAAATATTGCAGGTTATGTGCGGGTGATTGGAGTCCCAGAACAGGGAGAGGGGACAGAAAATACAGAGAAAATAGTTGAGGAACTCCTGACACAAAACTTCCCTGACATCATGAAAGACGAAAGGATATCTATCCAAGATGCTCATCGAACCCCATTTAAGATTGATACAAAAAGAAAAACACCAAGACATATTATCATCAAACTCACCAAAACCAAAGATAAAGAGAAAATTTTAAAAGCAGCCAGGGAGAAAAGAAAGGTTTTCTTCAAGGGAGAATCAGTAAGAATATGTTCTGACTACTCAGCAGAAACCATGCAGGCAAGAAGGGAATGGGACGACATATACAGAACACTGAAGGAGAAAAACTGCCAGCCAAGGATCATATATCCAGCAAAACTCTCTCTGAAATATGAAGGCGAAATTAAGATATTTACAGACAAACACAAGTTTAGAGAACTTGCAAAAACCAAACCAAAGCTACAAGAAATACTAAAGGATATTGTTTGGTCAGAGAACCAATAACATCAGAAATCAGCACAACATAAGGTCACAAAACAGAATATCCTGATATCAACTCAAATAGGGAAATCACAAAAACAAACAAATTAAGATTAATTAAAAAAAAAAATACACATAACAGGGAATCATGGAAGTCAATAGGTAAAAGATCACAATAATCAAAAAGAGGGACTAAATACAGGAGGCATTGAACTGCCATATGGAGAGTGATACAAGGCGATATAGAACAATACAAGTTAGGTTTTTACTTAGAAAAATAGGGGTAAATAATAAGGTAACCACAAAAAGGTATAACAACTCTATAACTCAAGATAAAAACCAAGAAAAACGTAACGACTCAACTAACATAAAGTCAAGCACTATGAAAATGAGGATCTCACAATTTACTAAGAAAAACGCCTCAGCACAAACAAGTATGTGGAAAAATGAAATTGTCAACAACACACATGAAAAGGCATCAAAATGACAGCACTAAAAACTTATTTATCTATAATTACCCTGAATGTAAATGGACTAAATGCACCAATAAAGAGACAGAGAGTCACAGACTGGATAAAGAAACACGATCCATCTATATGCTGCCTACAAGAGACACACCTTAGACTTAGAGACACAAACAAACTAAAACTCAAAGGATGGAAAAAAGTATATCAAGCAAACAATAAGCAAAAAAGAAGAGGAGTAGCAATATTAATTTCTGACAAAATAGACTTTAGACTTAAATCCACCACAAAGGATAAAGAAGGACACTATATAATGATAAAAGGGACAATTGATCAGGAAGACATAACCATATTAAATATTTATGCACCTAATGACAGGGCTGCAAGATACATAAATCAAATTTTAACAGAATTGAAAAGCGAGATAGATACCTCCACAATTATAGTAGGAGACTTCAACACACCACTTTCGGAGAAGGACAGGACATCCAGTAAGAAGCTCAACAGAGACACGGAAGATCTAATTACAACAATCAACCAACTTGACCTCATTGACTTATACAGAACTCTCCACCCAACTGCTGCAAAATATACTTTTTTTTCTAGCGCACATGGAACATTCTCTAGAATAGACCACATATTAGGTCATAAAACAAATCTTTGCAGAGTCCAAAACATCGAAATATTACAAAGCATCTTCTCAGACCACAAGGCAATAAAACTAGAGATCAATAACAGAAAAACTAGGGAAAAGAAATCAAATACTTGGAAAATGAACAACACCCTCCTGAAAAAAGACTGGGTTATAGAAGACATCAAGGAGGGAATAAGGAAATTCATAGAAAGCAACGAGAATGAAAATACTTCCTATCAAAACCTCTGGGACACAGCAAAAGCAGTGCTCAGAGGCCAATTTATATCGATAAATGCACACATACAAAAAGAAGAAAGAGCCAAAATCAGAGAACTGTCCCTACAACTTGAACAAATAGAAAGTGAGCAACAAAACAATCCATCAGGCACCAGAAGAAAACAAATAATAAAAATTAGAGCTGAACTAAATGAATTAGAGAACAGAAAAACAATTGAAAGAATTAACAAAGCCAAAAGCTGGTTCTTTGAAAAAATTAACAAAATTGATAAACCATTGGCTAGACCGACTAAAGAAATACAGGAAAGGAAACAAATAACCCGAATAAGAAATGAGAAGGACCACATCACAACAGAACCAAATGAAATTAAAAGAATCATTTCAGATTATTATGAAAAATTGTACTCTAACAAATTTGAAAACCTAGAAGAAATGGATGAATTCCTGGAAAAACACTACCTACCTAAACTAACACATTCAGAAGTAGAACAACTAAATAGACCCATAACAAAAAAAGAGATTGAAAGGGTAATCAAAAAACTCCCAACAAAAAAAAGCCCTGGCCCGGACGGCTTCACTGCAGAGTTCTACCAAACTTTCAGAGAAGAGTTAACACCACTACTACTAAAGGTATTCCAAAGCATAGAAAATGACAGAATACTACTCAACTCATTCTATGAAGCCACCATCTCCCTGATACCAAAACCAGGTAAAGACATTACAAAAAAAGAAAATTATAGACCTATATCCCTCATGAACATTGATGCAAAAATCCTCAACAAAATTCTAGCCAATAAAAATCCAACAACACATCAAAAAAATAATTCACCCTGATCAAGTGGGATTTATACCAGGTATGCAAGGCTGGTTTAATATCAGAAAAACCATTAATGTAATCCATCACATAAATAAAACAAAAGACAAAAACCACATGATCTTATCAATTGATGCAGAAAAGGCATTTGACAAAGTCCAACACCCATTCATGATAAAAACTCTTACCAAAATAGGAATTGAAGGAAAATTCCTCAACATAATAAAGGGCATCTATGCAAAGCCAATAGCCAATATCACTCTAAATGGAGAGAACCTGAAAGCATTTCCCTTGAGAACGGGAACCAGACAAGGATGCCCTTTATCACCGCTCTTATTCAACATCGTGTTGGAAGTCTTAGCCAGGGCAATTAGGCTAGACAAAGAAATAAAAGGTATCCGGATTGGCAAGGAAGAAGTAAAGTTATCACTATTTGCAGATGACATGATCTTATACACAGAAAACCCTAAGGAATCCTCCAGAAAACTACTGAAACTAATAGAAGAGTTTGGCAGAGTCTCAGGTTATAAGATAAACATACAAAAATCACTTGGATTCCTCTACATCAACAAAAAGAACACCGAAGAGGAAATAACCAAATCAATACCATTCACAGTAGCCCCCAAGAAGATAAGATACTTAGGAATAAATCTTACCAAGGATGTAAAAGACCTATACAAAGAAAACTACAAAGCTCTACTACAAGAAATTCAAAAGGACATACTTAAGTGGAAAAACATACCCTGCTCGTGGATAGGAAGACTTAACATAGTAAAAATGTCTATTCTACCAAAAGCCATCTATACATTTAATGCACTTCCGATCCAAATTCCAATGTCATATTTTAAGGGGATAGAGAAACAAATCACCAATTTCATATGGAAGGGAAAGAAGCCCCGGATAAGCAAAGCAGTACTGAAAAAGAAGAAGAAAGTGGGAGGCCTCACCTTACCTGACTTCAGAACCTATTATACAGCCACAGTAGTCAAAACAGCCTGGTATTGGTACAACAACAGACACATAGACCAATGGAACAGAATTGAGAACCCAGACATAGATCCATCCACGTATGAGCAGCTGATATTTGACAAAGGACCAGTGTCAATTAACTGGGGAAAAGATAGCCTTTTTAACAAATGTTGCTGGCATAACTGGATATCCATTTGCAAAAACATGAAACAGGACCCATACCTCACACCATGCACAAAAACTAACTCCAAGTGGATCAAAGACCTAAACATAAAGACTAAAACGATAAAGATCATGGAAGAAAAAATTGGGACAACCCTAGGAGCCCTAATACAAGGTATAAACAGAATAGAAAACATTACCAAAAATGATGAAGAGAAACCAGATAACTGGGAGCTCCTAAAAATCAAACACCTATGCTCATCTAAAGACCTCTCCAAAAGAGTAAAAAGACCACCTACAGACTGGGAAAGAATTTTCAGCTATGACATCTCCGACCAGCACCTGATCTCTAAAATCTACATGATTCTGTCAAAACTCAACCACAAAAAGACAAACAACCCAATCAAGAAGTGGGCAAAGGATATGAACACACATTTCACTAAAGAAGATATTCAGGCAGCCAACAGACACATGAGAAAATGCTCCCGATCATTAGCCATTAGAGAAATGCAAATTAAAACTACGATGAGATTCCATCTCACACCAGCAAGGCTGGCATTAATCCAAAAAACACAAAATAATAAATGTTGGAGAGGCTGCGGAGAGATTGGAACTCTCATACACTGCTGGTGGGAATGTAAAATGGTACAACCACTTTGGAAATCTATCTGGCGTTATCTTTAAACAGTTAGAAATAGAACTACCATACAACCCAGAAATCCCTCTCCTAGGAATATACCCTAGAGATACAAGAGCCTTCATACAAACAGATACATGCACACCCATGTTTATTGCAGCTCTGTTTACAATAGCAAAAAGTTGGAAGCAACCAAGGTGTTCATCTACGGATGAATGGGTAAATAAATTGTGGTATATTCACACAATGGAATACTACTGATCGATAAAGAACAGTGACGAATCTCTGAAACATTTCATAACATGGAGGAACCTGGAAGGCATTATGCTGAGCGAAATGAGTCAGAGGCAAAAGGACAAATATTGTATAAGACCACTATTATAAGATCTTGATAAATAGTAAACCTGAGAAGAACACATACTTTTGTGGTTACGAGGTGGGGAGGGAGGGAGGGTGGGAGAGGGTTTTTTATTGATTAATCAGTAGATAAGAACTGCTTTAGGTGAAGGGAAAGACAACACTCAATACATGGAAGGTCAGCTCAATTGGACTGGACCAAAAGCAAAGAAGTTTCCGGGATAAAATGAATGCTTCAAAGGTCAGTGGAGCAAGTGCAGGGGTCTGGGGATCATGGTTTGCGGGGACTTCTAAGTCAATTGGCAAAATAATTCTATTATGAAATCATTCTGCATCCCACTTTGAAATGTGGCGTCTGGGGTCTTAAATGCTAACAAGCGGCCATCTAAGATGCATCAATTGGTCTCAACCCAGCTGGAGCAAAGGAAAATGAAGAACACCAAGGCCACACGACAACTAAGAGCCCAAGAGACAGAAAGGGCCACATGAACCAGAGACCTACATCATCCTGAGACCAGAAGAACTAGTTGGTGCCCGGCCACAATCGATGACTGCCCTGACAGGGAGCACAGCAGAGGACCCCTGAGGGAGCAGGAGATCAGTGGGATGCAGACCCCAAATTCTCATAAAAAGACCAAACTTAATGGTCTGACTGAGACTGGAGGAATCCCGGCGGCCATGCTCCCCAGACCTTCAGTTGACACAGGACAGGAACCATCCCCGAAGGCAACTCATCAGAAATGAAAGGGACTGGTCAGCGGGTGGGAGAGAGACGCTGATGAAGAGTGAGCTAATTATATCAGGTGGACACTTGAGATTGTGTTGGCAACTCTTGTCTGGAGGGGGGATGGGAGGATAGAGAGAGACGGAAGCCGGCAAAATTGTCAAGAAAGGAGAGACTGAAAGGGCTGACTCAAGAGGGGGAGAGCAAGTGGGAGTAGGGAGTGAGATGTATGTAAACTTATATGTGACAGACTGATTGGATTTGTAAACGTTCACTTGCAGCTTAATAAAAGTAAAAAAAAAAAAAAACATGGTACATGCTAAAGGAGACAATTTAGAAACAGTCACCGGGATACTTTCTCTTCTTCCAGGAAAAAAAAAAAAAAAAATATTGCAGGTTATGGCTAAACTTATTTGCTACAAGCTTCTTCAATTGAAATAACTCCACCAGTTACACTCTGGGGGAAAAAACTAAATAAACACACCAAAAAAATAATAATAAAAGGCACTCACCCCCCTCCCTGGTTCATTAATTTTCTCTATAGAAACCAGCCCTAGGTATTATACCTAAACATACCTAACTTTTATGCCTCCTGACCTTAATCCCTCTTACCTGGGCCAACATTAGAAAACAGCGCTTTTCATGGTTATCTAGAGACACATGGGTATCTAGAGAGTGTATGCACACCTTCCCACCACTAATATCTTCTACCTCCTTCCTCAAATCTATTAACCATGAAATATTGTAAAAGTATGTGAAATGTAAATAAAATCTATTAACCATCTCATAATGCATGTACTCTCAATGAACCAAATGCAACAGAAAGCCCTCCATCACATCCAAGTGCTTGTTTCTTTATGAAGGAAGGCATTTGGAGAGTTTACTAGGGTCAGTATCCTATGTTTTCAGGCTATAAGGGTCAGATGTGAACATGACATCTTCAAAAGACAGAAGCACCAGTAACATCTTTGCAAAGCAGTTATGCTACAAAGGAAAACTTCATCAGCCTCAAGAAAATTAAGGCTTAAATTAAACCCAGGCTGGAATGCCAACTCACTGTGTAGTTTTGATAAATAACTTTGCTTAGTTTCCACACCTGACTTTTGAGGAAGTCAGGCTATTTTATTCATTTTGCAGTGACAGTCAATCATATCTGGGAGGTGGGAAAACACACATTTGCTTTAAAGCACTTATGATCAAAAACACAGAATTCCCTGAAATATGAGCATTAATCTTTTACAATATAGCATCTGCTTACAAACTGGCTTCTAGGTGTTACCCAAAGCCAAGGAACATGAAGACTTGGTTTCAAAAAGTTAGTAAGTGAAAGAAAATCTTCTTTTAATTTTTCAAATAAGAACATGAAAGAGAAGAACACAAAAACATGCACACACAGTATGAAAAGGAAAGATAATTACGCATTTTGCTAAACATCTTCAAATAGTAGTTGACATAGTTTTGCTAAAGCGTTGTGCTCCTAGAAGTTAAATCTAAGTATGGGTTAAAGAAATGCAGTCTTTTAACAAGTAAAATAATATATAAAGCATATTTTAAAATAATGCATATATTTAAATATATTTCTCTATTTAATAGACTGGACTGCATGTTTACTGAATAGGTCCAAGTTTGTGCTAATATAAACCTAGGCTATGTTGTGCTAATATACACCAAGGTCAGTTTAACAACAGAGAAATCCGATGTTACATTATGACTTAGACTGTACTATTAGCAAATAGTGGAGCAGAAGAGCAGAAAATAAATTTCTCTTCATGACAGTATATAAAATAATTCCATGTGACATTCAAAATATGGCTATAAGCCTGAACAAAATAAATACATAAATAGGTAAAGACAAATTAACAAAATCCAGGAACAAGCATTAAAAAAGGAAGTGGCCCAAATTTCAGAACAGTAAAGATTTTAGCCATGTATGGAGGTAGCTTATTGCAAAATAGAATTCTTTTTCCTCTATTTCGTTCCTAATATTTGCAGTTTCAACTAATTCTGCCTAAATACAAAGCATATTTAGCTAATTAATTAAAATTGGACTAATTTAGAAATGCCAAGAATTCATCCACAGATAATATTTATTCTTAGAAATAATTATTTTTACTACACAGAAATTAATTTGCCAAAAATGTCACCAGTCGATAGCAATTCATTGTGCAATGGCTGCATACTGTGCTATGCAATTTATACTGTATGCCACACTTAAAAGAAAGCTTCTTGTAATGTTGCACGATAGATCTCATAAACTAACCTTGCGTATTTACCCGCCCCTAATGCTGTTCAGTGCGTGACTAATTGGACCATATGTGGAACAGGCCTGAGGGGAGAATCATCAAAATGAGATTTGGCCCATCTCGTGGCACTTTATACTGATCAAAGTGAACATTTAGGGCAGACTTAAAACTGAAAAAAAGAATCCCCAAATATGTAACTTCAGCAATATGTGAGGATGGGTGAGCCTCATCGTTCTGCTTTGATAATTGTTGGACTTAGCAGCTTACTGCACGTTGCTATTCATCTAAAAGTGCATATACATTAACTGCAGATATCCACCTCCAGCTGGTAGGAGAGACGTGCCGTCCTTCTCCTTAAATTTTATGGCTCGTCTGTGCATGTCCACGGTAATCACTGTCATTCACAATCTGTAAGTGTTGTTTTTGACAGTCACGGTCAATTTCTTATGCTTACTCAAATAAATTAAATAAGCCCAAGAATAAAATTAGGTCACTAAAATGAGAAATGAACATATTCCTCAATACTTTCTTTCGATGTGTTCACATGTCTATTAATCGTGACAGTGGCCTTGATTCATATATATACATTTTATATCTCATGTCTTAAATGCCATGAGGGACCCTGGCGCGTGGCATAATTGTTAAGTGTTTGGCTGCTAACTAAAAGGTCAGCAGTTCGAACCCACCAGCCACTCTTTGGAAACACTTTGGGGCAGTTCGACTCTATCTATAGGGTCACTATGAGTCAGAATCAAGTAGATGGCAATGAGTTTGGTGGGTTTTTTTTTTTTTTTTTGGTTTAAATGCCATGAATAAAAAAAGAAGAGAAAATATTAGACCTGAAACAAAACAATAAGATGGCATGAAATAAACTGATTCATAAGGTAATGTAAGTTAATAGGAATATCCACTTTAGAGATTGGTTAAGAAAAATATTTAAAAAATGTGAAGACTCTGAAAAAACATTTGAAAATATGTTAATATTCAAAGATAGCAAATATCTGTAACAAATATTTGAGCTGTACCTGTAACAAATATTTTAAGCTGCATCTGGCTTAAAATTAAAACAAAATACACAAAGGTCTATTCTTGAAGGAAAATCTATACATTTGATCTGGAAAGATAAAAATGAAAATCTCTTCCACATGAAAATAACACAGAAAATTAGAATGTGTATATATTTGTATATGTATAAAAGGTAACGAACCCTTCAATCATCTAGAGTAAACAGAAATATTACAGTAAGAGTGCTGACAAAGATATAATGTATCTCAAATAACAACACAAAAATGGAGACACAGAAACAAGGTAAAATCAGAGAATGTACTGTAAATAGGGTAAGCACTTCTTAAGTGTTCAAGTCAGACATGTTGCTTAAAAAATGTGTACTCATTTTCTCATAACAATTAGCATAAAATTCATGGACTTATTTTTTTTAGGTGACAGCACTTAAAAAAATTAAAGAACTTAAGTTTTTGCACTCAAATATTATGACGCGAGTCAATGTGTAATGGTATGAATCATTTTTGCCCAATTATAAGAATATCTTTAAATGGCATTTTTACTAATAGATGCCATTGAACTGGATAAAGATCCAATTTAAACACCTCTCTCTGATGCCTCTAGGCAACTTTTTAAAACTGAATACAATCAATAAACCTTCTTTTATTGAAATCATTTTAACACATATTGAGATAGATGCAAAAGCAACTGAAATGAAAGAAGGCGAAAGTTACGGAACTAGTAGATAGAGATGTCAGAATGAAAAGTTCAAAAGTTCAAAGCCGATCATAACATTAGTACAAACAAGAGGAGATATAATTAATTTGCTTGAAGTAATTTAGCATTATGAAGAATGCTGTGGAACCATATCATGAAACACAATGCTATTTAATTATCAGAACAGTCAGACGTTTTCCCTAAAGACACTACATTTAATATGTCTCTACCACAAAAGCGTGTCATATCTTTTCTAGCCCTTATAGTTTTTCCTAATCTATTTCATAAATTATACCCTTGCATTTTCTTCTTTTTTCTTCCAGCTTCCATATGCCTGCTATACAAATGGCTAATTAAAATTAACACAGGTAAATCAAGGTAGGCAGTTTCGTAAAAAGGAGAACTGTTCCAATAAGAATCGGCCCTAGAGAGTTAAACTAATAGGAGTCTTAAAGTGTGAAGCATTCCAATTAAGGTAAGCCCCTGGAAAGATATCAATCTATACTTTTAACGAAGCACACTGGTGGTTCCTTGTAGCTTGTATTAATCAAATCTACAAGTGATTTTGTAGATTAATAAAGTTTTAAAAAACTAGGCTTTCCTGAAGTGCCATAGTAGCTATCTTGGTTTCCTAGGTCTGCCGTAACAAAACACTACAAAGTGGGTGGCTTTAAAGAACAGAAATTTATCCTTACATTTTGGAGGCTGGAAGTCTTAATTCAGGGAGTCAGCAGGGCTCTGCTCTCTCTCCGTGACTCTAAAGGAAGAGCCTTCCTTGTCTCTTTCAGCTCTGGCAGCCCCAGGCATTTTTTGGCATTCCTCGACTTACAGATGGATGCTCACATATTATTATCTGGCTGTGTGTGTGCCTCTGTTATCCTGTATGTTCTCCCCTTTTAAAAGGCACCACTGAGAAGAGATCAGAATTAGGACCTATGCTACTCCAGTATGACTTAACTGATAACATCTGCAAAGAAAAACTATTTCCCCAAACGAGTTCACATTCACAAGGATAGGAGTTAGGAATTTGACATATCTTTTTGGCAGACACAATTTAATGCATAACCGTGTTGTTGGTAGGTCCATCGAGATGGTTCCCACACGTAACAACCCTATGTACAACAGAACGAAACTCTGCCCGGTCCTGTACCATCCTCACAATTATTGTTATGCTTGAGCCCATTGCTGCAGCCACTGTTTCAATTCATCTCGTTTAGGGTATTCCTCATTTTTGCTAACCCCCTACTTTACCAAGCATGAAGTCCTTCTTCAAGGACTGATCCCTCCTGATAACATACCTGAAGTACGTGAGACAAAGTCTTAGCATCCTCGCTTCTATGGAGCATTTCAGTTGTATTTCTTCCAAGACAGATTTGTTCATTCTTCTAGCAATCCATGGTCTATTCATATTCTTCACCAACACCATAATTCAAGTGCATCAGTTCTTCTTTGGTCTTCCTTATTTATTATTCATTTGGGGGACACAATTTAATCCATAACAGCACCTGTTTGAAATTATTCATGTTTGTCTAGACACCTTAAACTGAAGCTATATTATAGGTGTTGCTATGAACAGAGAAAGAGAACACTCAATGATTGGATTTTGTGTCCTTCAAACAGGTCAATGAGTTACCGCGTAGCTAAGAATCGCAAAAATTATGCAGCAGGGTTGTACCTTTTCACTTTACTTGAATAGTTGGTATGCTGAAAAAACAATACAAGAAGCTGGACCACAGGAAGGAGGTCACAGTATCAGGATTGGAGAAAGACTCATTAACAGCCTGAGATACGCAGATGATACAACTTGGCTTGTGAAAGGTGAAGACAACTTGAAGCACTTACTGAGGAAGGTTAACAACTACAGTCTTTAGTATGGATTATGCTTGAACATGAAGAAAATGAAAATTCTTACAACTGGACCAATAAACAACTACTAGAGAAAGACATTATGTTTGGTAGAGGGTCACTGAAAATGAGGGAAACCCTCAATGAAGTGGATTGACACAACAACCACACAATGGACTCAAACATGTCAATGATCATGAAGGTGGTACAGTATTTGGCAATGTTTTCGTTCTGTTATACATAAGGTTTCCATAAGTCGGAGTGGACTAGAGGGCAACTAGCAGCAACAACATAGACTCAAGAGAGATGTAGTATACAGAATTGCTAGTACTTAGCAATCAATTGAATTTGATTGACTTTCAGACTGAAACATCCAGAAGGGTGACAATGTACTTCATTTGGACAAGAGACCCAAAAAAAGAACAAGTATAGCATGTGGTAGGGAATTATGAATTTAGCTCAAAATATTCCTAGATTTCAGGTCGGCATGTGAGTCAGACGCTTAGGAGGGGGATTTGGATTAGAGATGAGGATTTGGGAATCATCAACATAAATTTGATAACTGAAATTATGAGGGGCTATATCAGATTCACCTGCAGAAAGTGCAGAACAAAAAGTAATTGTACAGATCCCCAAGGAACACAAAAGTTTAGTGAAAGGGACACTGATAAGGACATTGGTGTTTTTCATTGTTGTTGTTTGGGGGGTGCTGGGTCATGGGAGTGGGGAATTAAAGTAGGAGTTTGCACAGTGAAACCTAAACTACCAGAATCACTCCACATTTTTCTATTCAGCTCTCTTTTTTGTTTTCCAAAACTGCTTTTTTCCACCTCTTCTCTCCTCAAATCCACACTACCATCTCTTCTGGTGAAATGAAGAATACAGTTTCAAGTAGGTGTGTCCAGTGATGTTAAATTATGTCAAATAACATGACTAGTAAGAGGTACCCGCTGGTTTAACTACCAAGAGGTTGTTGGTGACCTTGGCAAACGTGGTTAATGTGGACTAGTGGGAGCTGGATTCATCTAAGACACTTGGAAGTGGGAAGTCAGGAAAAGGATGCACCATGTTTGTGTATGAGAAGGAGCGCAATAGCTCGGGTGCGGAGGGGTGTGTTTGTTTGCCTTGCTTTTGCTCCCCACTTTCCTCTGGTAATGGGAAAAAACCTGAGCAAGTTTAAACATTAACGTAAAGGATGGATCAGAGAAGAAAAGACTGAAAATAAAAATAAAATAAAGGAATGAGAAAAAAGAATCTTATAGGTGGAAGTCCCTAGTGAAGCTTATTTATAACCACAACCTGGACTTATCCTAAATCTGGGGGCATTTTCCACAGTCATGGAAGACAAGCAGAGATGTGGGAAAATGCCCACGCAAATGCAGGCGCTTTTTCTGCGTTAATGACAGGACGTCTTAGCTCTTCCAACATAAACATTCTCAACACTCAGTGAAGAATGAGGCCATCTGCTGAGCATATCAGGAGAGGTAGTATCATGGGAGATTTGAGAAGGTTGGAAAACGGAACAGGGAGCTAAATAGGAAAAAACAAGAGAGATTCTTTACTGGTGCTTTAGGTTTCAAGGGGCCAGTTTGTACTTTTAACTTACAAGAGATTGTTTCCCTGAGGTGACACAACTAAGCAGTATTTACTTTCTAATTACATAGTTTGGAATAGGTTAAGGCTCCCAGTATTACAAGCAACAAAACAGCAACAAAGAGCCACAGCACAAGCCTTGAGCTAAATATCTCTTCTCACACATATTTCAATAATTGGAAATGCAGTTAGGTTCAAAAGAATCTTTTTCTATTACTCAAATGAGTCAAGGTTTCAAAGTGTTTTAACTTCCATACTTCAGGTTAGTATGTGGGTCAGATGCTTAGGAGGCAGATCTGGATGAGATAATAATTGATCAAATCAATACCTAGGTGAGATTTTTTTCTTTAATGAAAAGTTTCAAGGAAGAAGGGAAGGAGAGAAGGCTTTAAGCAGGAAGAAGGGAACATGAGGTAAAATGATAGAGAGTTGCTTAAATTTCTAGTCTTTCTTGGTCATTACCCTGTTGATGCTTGTATTTACCTCTCTGTTCTGTATGTTTTTTTGCTGAGGGGGGAGGGTTCTGTATATTAGAACTCAAGATCTTAGCCTTGCAATGGTGAGAGCCTTTTGAGAAAATATCATTTCTTTTGACTTGTGTAAAGAAAGTCAAAAGTTTCTACAGAAGTCAAAAGGAGAACAACCCCGTTATTTCGTTGTTAATGACACCTTTCTGTTAAAAGGTTATCTAAAAGATGACTGCATTCACTCAGCCAGGGAATCAAAGCATTATCATTTCCCCTCACCACCTAGTTGTATACAGCTTTTCATTACTGCGTCTTCCAGCCAGTTTCTTTCTTTTTTTTTTTTGCCAGCACTAGAAGAGCGAGTAAGAAAGCACTTCCTTTGTCAATGTTACTCAACTCTCGTCTCTAGCAACATCATTCTTGATTTTTCTAATTCTACCTCACTGTCAGAAGCAATGAGAACAATGGTGTTAAAACTCAAGTCATATAAAATAAGAAAATAAAATGTTAGAGCCTAAAGACATGTTTAGATTATCCTCCTGGGAAGTTTCAACTGATTGATTGAATGACAATATTTAGAAAAAAAAAATTTACTCCCCACCAAGGACAGAACACAGGTTCAGAAATCAATGTCATGCTGACAGAATAGCACTAAAAATATGGGGGTGAGGGGATGTCATCAAAATAGTCTTGGTTGCTGATTGCATATGCTGAGAAGAGCTAAGTTTTCTGTTACCATCTGGTTTGCTTCTGATATAAAAGGCTCGTATGAGCCCTTGGTTCAAGATATGCAAGCGTTTCAAACTAAGTACTGTATTACTTTCTGTATGTCCTATTCAAGAATAAAAAGGTAAACAGAAAGAAGCTAAAGGTGTTTCAAAACATATTTTAAAGGTCCTTTTTAAAATGCTTAAATAAATTTAAAAAATCATATCTGAAAAAGGACTCCTACTCACAATGGGCCATGAAAAAAAGGGTGTGGAAACGTGCTTCTTCCAACGTGAATTCTCTAAAATTCTAACACATAATAATAGCTACACTTTTAAACTGCTTCCTTGTGTGATCCAGTACTCTAAGGATTTTAACCTCACGTCAGCTTCAACAAATAGGCATTGCTACTTACTCACTTAGAAATGGGAAACCTAAGGCACAGAGAAGATACATAACTTGCCAAAAGTCACACGGCCTGTGACAGAATTTGAACTGGAACCAGGTAGTCTGCCTTGAACATTCATGTCCTTCACCACTGTGCATATTCTCATTCATATTTGTTATTTAATGTATTATGTTGCTTTGGTCTACAATATTTCCAATATAGTTGCATTACATGGTGAATTATAAATATTGCCAACACTTTGTTATTGGTGGAATAACCACACTTTATGATCCTGACAGGTTCAAAACAGCTCCTTGCATGTGTAAAACAGCATCGCAATATTGCATAAACCATGGATTTGTTATGAAGGCTTAAGAGCTTAACACTGTGCCTGGTGTACTGTAAGAGTTCAATAGATATTATTTTTATTTTTATTATTACCTTTTTATTTCTACTTATATTATTATAATTTTATTACTATTAATATAATGTCTTGAAATCTTTGGCAACTGAATACTACTGTCTCCTCATCCTTGTAAGAAATGTCACCCTGCCCCACTTACTATGTTTAACCCCTTCCTCTTTTCCTTCCTACTGGTCGTGGTCTGCATTTACTTTGACAAACACACTGCTGACTTTTGGGGCAGGTGGCCACAGAGTTTCTTGACGTCTCCACTCAGTATTATAGTCCCCAGTCCTTATTATAGAATTATATTTAACTAAAACAAACATCTAATTATCTAGCATCTACCTAGCTAACACACCTATGATATATCTATATTGCTTCACACTTTACGGAACATTTCACAATTTTTTAACACCTTTCCAAATTAGCAAGATAATTGCATGGGGGAAACATCTGACCTCACTGCCAGGAGGTACATTCAAACTGTCAAAAGCACAAGCTCTAAATTTACTTTGTCAGATCATAACAGCCTTCTCTTGCTTCAGTCCCTCTGCTTTATTTCACCTGACTGTCTTCACTCTCCTTTAGGACTGCCCTTTCTTTCATTCTCTCAGGCCATTGTCCTTCTTCTGACTTCACTTGCCTCCAACCATGCTGGGTTCCACACTCAGGCATTTATGTCAGTGCGGACCTCACCAACACCTCTTATCTTAAAATAGAAGATATCTTAGTTTTATCATCTATTCTTTTGCAATTTCTTTTAAACCTCTACAGTGTGTGTGACTACAACGAAGAAAGTATCAGGGGCTAATTGCCAAGCCTAATGATGTCTTCTGTTTTCACTTGCCTTAAAAATTGCAGCTTCTAACTCTGCTGATTGACTTCTCTTTTTATGAATCCAGATTGCATGGACTCAAACAAAGGCTTTTGCGTCTTACCAAAAAAACACAAAAACAAACCCATTGCCGTCGAGTAGACTCTGGCTCATAGCAACCCTATAAGACAGAGCAGAACTGCTCCATGGGGTTTCCAAGAAGCAGCTGGTGGATTTGAACTGCCGACATTGTGGTTAGTGGCTGAATGCTAAACCACTGCACTACTCAACTGACAATTGATTATACAGAAGAACCTATCTCAATTAATTTTGGGGAGGATTAAATTAGTAAATATACAGAAAACACTTAGAATGAGGCCACACATAAATATCACACAATAATTGGTATATTTTCTACCTCCTCTAGAATCTAATATAATTTCTCATGTATTTCTTATAAAACAACTTACATATCTGGCCCTAAATTATAGCTGTGTATGTACCTTTTCTAAACTAACAGATGATAAGCCAATTAAAAAATACTTTATATCTTCATCATTTATCTCCACCAGGGTCTAGTACACTAGTACATATTGCAGATCCAGTAAATACCTATTCTATCGACAAAAAATGGACAAATTGATAGTGGTATATTGTATATATTTTATCTGTATTAAATTTAAGCACAACTTTATTTCATACCTTCAACAGATGTCCTAAAAACTCAGAAAAGGTAGTGACTGCTATTTGTTAAACTTCCCTTAATTGAATATTAACTGTGTGCCAGGCAATTTATATCTGTGTTGCCATATGAGGAAATGGGGTTCAAAGATGTTAACTGACTCATGCAAGACTAAATATTTTGGTAAGTGGTGAGACCAAGATATGAACTTGGCATATATGACTTTTCCTCAGCCTAATCCCAACCATGTCTAATTTTTATAATAAGATGCAGCTCAATGTTAGACTTTATGGAAGAAGGAATCTCTAAGGGATCCAGAGACTATATCATTCTCTTCTTTTTCTAAATACCCATCATACATATAAGAAGTTCTGTAGTGTAGAGCTTGTTTCTTTGTTTCATGAATATCAGTTTTAACTCTCAAACTCACCATTTAGAAAATTAACAATGGGCATGACGTAACATACTCTATCTGTATCCCCGAACTACACTGAAAGGAATAAGAAATGGGGAGAGGGTCGCTGCAAAGACATATTGCTTCTATTTTTTCCTTCTACTGAATACTTCAACTCCTGAATAATTTCCAGTGCAATATGCCCAGTACCCAGTGCAATATAGTGAATAAATAATTTCATTTTCAAAATACACAATAATGTGGAAAAAAAAAAGTTTACAATTAACAACCAGTATTTAAGAATTGGATAAAAAATTAGGAAAGACTTTTTATTTTCTAGACCCTATTTGGAGAGGACATTGGTGTGATTTATCTTTAATTAATTTTGAGCCCTAAATTACCTTATTTTTTTACCCACTTTATTTTTATTTAAGCCACTCAGTTGGAGTTCCATAGTAACCAACATTAGCATATCCATAGAAGATGGTGGCAGGAGTTAGGTTTTGAACTTCTGTGAATACCCTGACCCTTCTTTTCACCTATAAATAAATCTTATATATCTATATATATATGAGCAACCCTATAGGACAGAGGAGAACTGCCTGTGGGGTTTCCAAGGAGCAGCCGGTGGATTCGAACTGCCAACCTTTTGGTTAACAGTCGATCTCTTAACCACCATGCCACTCGGGCTCACTATGCCACCAGGGCTCCATATATATATATACATACACATATATATATATATATCTCCTATCTAAATTTTTTTTTTTATCTAAATACATATTCTCAGTGGCACAAATCATGTGTGTTTACTCTCTTTTGTTGCCCATTCAAGCATTATAATTACATTTTGAGATAACTGAGGAATCGTTAGCTTCATGGCGTGACAGATGGAGGTTAGGAGAGTAAGCGTATCTATTTTATGATAGTTTGTCTTTCCCTTTACTGTCATCTTCAGAATCTCCTCGTACTTTGCATATTTTTGCCTCCAATTCCATAAGAGCACTTTTTAAGCACAGATGCGAATAGGAAGGACAGAGGCTGACATGGTCTCATCAGAGAGTTTTCAGGCTCTGACATACCCAGTACTCACCTCTTCACCATGAAGAAGCTGAGCAAGTGAGAAATGGGAGTGACTGGATTACAAAAACACATCCACATTGTATTCTATATGACACTTACATTGCATACTGTCTTTCCCTTATTTTTATCTCCTCCTCGAAGGTCAATTACAAAGTCCCTTAGCTGCCTTTCATCTGCATAAAAAATGTTAAGAGCCATAGTTGCAAACTTCCCTAAAAGTTGTCACAGCTTTTACCAACGGAACTTAAAAAAAAAGTATTATCTGAATGCTCTTCTCTGCATGACTTCAATCATCCAACCTTTCCCACCGGTTTTTCTTTTTTGGCTTCTTTTACGGAAAAAAAAAAAAAAAAAAAAGCTTATGGGAGGCTAATTGATACAGCACAGCTTGTTCATCTCAGCAATGAGCAGGAAAAGAAATTTATCTCATTTTTGACCAGATTGTGAACAGAAGACTGTATCTCACACCCTGCCTCTCCCGGGGCAATGTGATGAACTAATCATGTAGAGATCTACTAGGTCACAGCAAATAATTAAGACACTTGTTACAGTGGTCTGTGTGGTCTGGTCCTGTAGCAATTCTGAATGGATTTTCCATAAATTCAAGAAAAGTTCTTTAAAACCCTAATTTAAAAGCTAATTTAAAAGCTACATCTTAGTTAATTAAGAACAGTATGGTTCAAACCAATGCATCAGCTCACATCTACATCTCACATCTAGTGTGTTAATAACGTACCATCCTGAGTGCGGGAGGAAGGGAAACCTTCATTTTTCACCTTGCCCTTAGTTCTTCCAGTATCTGAGGTGTTTGTGGGAAAAGAACACAGACGGGCACACTTTACAGCTTTAGTTTTCAGTATGAGAAAGGAAAGCACGAGGCCCTGTGTATATACTAAGTACCAATTATCTGATATTTTCACATCATAGAGCAGATTTAAAATGCTACAGAAGGAATCATTTTAGTCAAAAGGAAGAACCACCTCAAAGTGTGAGGTTGACTAACACTAGAACAGTTGGACAATAATGCTGAGGCATCTCTTTGACCACATATACTTTTTTTTTTCTAATGGAGATTTAATCACGCATCTGTCAAGCACAAAATGAAACATTACCCCACAACGTTTCTCATCTCCAATAAGTGATCTAGTGACTTTATACATCTTACACATGGCAAGCATGATTAGTTCTGTTTTATAAACAGAAATTATAAAAACCTGCGGAAGCTGGAATCTGTGTAAGGCGAAAACCTGTCAGAGAAGGAAAACTCAAATACTTTCCACCAACAGAGAGTGATAGAAAAGTAGTAAGACTGTACCCTGTCAAAGGTGGAAAACTTGCCAAACCCGGGAAAAAAAGGCAGCCCCGCCTAGTACGGGCTCTCACAGGTTTCACTGTACAAAGAAATAAAATCATGGCACAATTTCAAAGTGACTTGAGTACCTCGTTGGTTTGTTTTGTTTTGAAATATGGTAGAAAATCCACTCTAACCATAAGTTTCTGAAATCTTTCTTAACAATACTTTAAGTGTCTGATTTAAAATTATGGGATGTGGACCATCATTTTTATTTCAGAAATTGCAAAATTCCTCTTCACCTTCTCAATATTTTTGAATTCTTTCTGAAGCTCCTGTTACTTGCAGTTTAGTTGCTAAACTATTATCACAGCTCAATTGTGTTTTTGGCTAAACTCTTTAATGTGCATAAGGAAGAGAAAGTGTTTTGGAGTAGCTTTTATTTACTACGGTTTTTATACAAATATAAATGATTAGGAAGAGACAATAATAATGCTGGATGCACTCATTTTGCTCTAAGACATTGTCTTGTTCTGTATATTATCCTAAAGCACAGCTTAAGACCTAAAGGTGTAACTGGGCTTTAATTCAAACACAGCTGAAACCAGAGAAGAACAGCAAGGTAAATGCTTAAAAAGAAAAATGAAATTAAGAGTTACTGTACAATAGAGAAACCAGCAATCTTTCTCAGTTAAATATCATGCTCATTATCAAAAGATGATTTTTCAATACACTTATGTTTCTAAATAGCAAAAATGTAATCCTTATGCCAACCCAATAACAACAAAAAAGGGACAAAACTAAATCCACTGATAAAAATATATGACACTTAAGTACAATAGATAATGTTATAATTTTTAAAGAATAAAATATTTTTCATTTTTTATAAAACCTGAAAATATCAAAAGCTTAATGAGTATTAAGACGACTTGATTTCCAATTTGCAGAGCCCAAATTATTTAAAACCCAAAAACTAACGACTTGTCATGGTACTGTGTCATTAGAACTAGTTTATCAATTCCCTTTGGTTCTGTGAGGGGAAAGAGGAAAAAAACACATTTAGATGACTTATCAGAGAATTTCTATTTCATTTTTTTCTTTTCTGTGTCATAGAGGGCGACAATGTTTATTATTGCGAAGAATTATCACAACGATTTTAAAGTGAAACTACAGTTCAATCAATTTCAAATAGTAGACTTGAGAAATAATGTGTTAAAAACTGAACTGCATAATAATACAACAATTTCCATAAAAAAAATTTTTTTCCATAAAAAGTGTTTATTACTTACTTCCCAACTTATCTCAGGTTGCACAACAAACATAACTGATACTGAAGAGCAGATTTGGACAAACTACGAATAACGCGCTCAGGTAAAACACAAAATATGAATATACTTAGAAACTATTAACCAACCCATGATTTTGAACTCCATAAACTACATTATTTCCCTGTAACTCACCGTAGTAATTAAACTATTTTAAAGAGTGAATCCGTTTCCACTCCTGTGAGGAAGACCATCCCACACTTAGACCATGTCACACTTAGAATGAAAACCTAGAAAGCGAACTGTTTCACAAATAATTGCTGTTAAAAATAGACTGCTCTTTTGGGCAGGTGACTTGTTTTAAATAGCTTCAGTACTTATTGCTCTCAGTGCCTCAATCAGCCCAGTGCTCTTACCCTCAGCATTTTACAACTTGAAGTTAAACAGAAGGAAAAAAAAAAATGGCTTTTGAGGAAGATTTAGCAATTAACCATGTAAATGCCTTTAAAAAATAAACTAACTTAAACAACATATTACCCAACAGTCAAATTACATGGTTGATTTGGAAACCTGTATATTTAGCTGACTGACTAAGATGTTGAAATATATATGCATTAAGCAAAATATTATATCACAATATTAAGCCTGTTTGATTCATCACTGTAAGTCATTTTTTATTTGGTCAAGTGCATTTATATTAATGACTTAACTCTCACTTATCTAAAACTTATATAACGATGTCAACATACTCTAATTTTCTTTCCAATTATATTTAATAGTGGAATAAATCCACTTAAGACTTAGCTTTTTCCTATTTTACAATGAATTCCAGCTTTCAATAAGTTATCAGCTAATTTCTACTGCCTTTGTTTTTTAGCTTTAAGGAAATATTAGTTTTAAAACCACTACTTAGAAGAAAAATACCAACGCACCTGACTGACATGCATTTTATGGCATATCACTACCTCTTCTTCATTTCTTAGTTTCAAACTGTTACCTAGGATTATTAAACCAAAATGTCATCGGATATCCATCAGTCTGAGTTATTTACTCTACAGTATATGAAACTTGGAGAAACACCTCCTTCACTTGCAATTCCATGCCTTTCATATCCATTAATTTATGACTCAACATCATGTCTCATCTCTGCTGCAGAAGAACCAGGAACAAGGAAACTGTTTTGGAGATTTTAGTGACAAGTCAGAGAACTGAAAAGCCACATTTTATTTTTTATGCCATTGGACAAACAAATTTCTCATTAAGGACCAAAATCAATAAAGCCAGTGTGAAAGTTATAAAGATCTCATTAATAAGATTCATTAGTATATTATGTTAGCTACACCAGCAAACGCTTCAGAGGGTAATTGTTAACTGAGTTAGCAAAACGCAAGGAAAAATAATTCTGCTTTTATGATTATTCGGTCAACACTGGAAATTTTTCATAATGATGTATTGCCTACTCATGTTAATAGACTCATATTATATATCAAGGATTGGGGGAAATAAGTGATCTACACAGGATTAAAAAAATGTTTCATATCCAAAGTCCTCATCTTCTTTTTCTACCACCATGACAAAATACAATAAACTTCACATCAAAGTTACAGCTATTAGAAAAGATGACAGAGTTCAATTACTGAAGGAAAATACGCCAAGTTTTCCTCCAGATTCCAAGCTATTAAAAATCCATAAGTAACCAGCTATCTTTAAAGTTTAGAGACTGGTAATGACTTCTTGCCATCATGAAAAAGGAAATTACTTCCATATATTCCAAAAACTATAACTACTTTTTGTGTAAAAATAAAAAAAATCAACTTTGTTAAGTATAAGAACGAATATTTAATTGTCATTAATATATATTGCTGTTGTCTAGAAATGAACTACTTAAACACATTCTATGTGTGCAGGGTACACAGTGTACATCGGTGATGACCCTTGAAATTAAGAATATTAATATCCCAAGGTGATGCACAGGACGAAATGAAAAAGGGTTATTATCAGTATCATGAAGAAGGCTGCATTCCACTGTTCACAAATTAATTATATAACTGCTGTATGTATTAACAGGTAATTCAGCAATTTCATGCTGAGCTTAATCAACAATTTGTAAAGGATATTCTGCATTACTGTTGACTAAGAAAAATTATTTTGATCCATATTAAGTTATACATGGTAATAAATTACATACTAAGAAAAAAAATCATACTATACGTTGTTTCCACTATGAAGGAAAGCTTTAAGCGACAAACTTATCACCAGATTGTAAAATTGAATATTCTTAATAACTCTGCCTGTATACCCTACCACATCACCCTAGCAACAGGGCAGATGAAAGAGAGACTAAGTTTCCACACTGAAAATCTGTTGCTAAGGAAAATTAGAGCCCAAATATAAAAACTAATAGTTTGACTTTTTAGAACAAGTTCAAAAATTTAATGATTTAATTGACCTAATTCATTGTAATACAAACACCAAACTAGATTAAAGGAATAAGCACATGCCTGACTGAATTCGTGCCAAGCCCACTCCCATATCTCACAAATAAACACAGTTACCTTTTATTCACCTCAAGCCCAAATCAACCTAAGACAATTGTAAAAGACCAAGCTCTCTTCTTCTTCGGCTCTCCTATCCTTTTTTCCCAGCTTACTTAATGTTTTACAAAGCCATTGGCTGCAATCTTAAAACAACTGTTTGCTCAAACCCCAAAGTCTTTAGAGTTGTGTAATATCAGCTCTGTAAAGACTTGGGCAAAAACCCAATGTTACCCCAAACCTGGTTCCTTGTGTCCCCCGGGTTGCATGTCTTACCAATCCTCCTGCGATCTTTCTCTGGGTGGTACTTACCTGCTGTTCCCCGGGCTCTGTAGATTTCACCAGGTGCTTATCCTTGTACAGAGACCAGAGACCAATATTGGGCAGGAAAATTAAAGCCACCATGAACAACAAAGTCATCTGCAGAAATCTCTTCTGTTTCCTCTTCATTGCAAATGATAACAGAGAAGGAAAGTTAAAGTAGATGGTCCCCTGGCTGTTTCTTGTGTTGAATGCCAAAGTCCTTTTCGGTGCCCCTGCGAAGCACCAGAAACTGAGAAGCTAAAAACTTTTGTCGCGTACTCAGCACCAATCTGCAGGATTCAGAGGGAGTTGGCCATCTGCAGAACAAACGCACAGTTACTTTCCCCCCAGAAAACTATGACGAGAGCATTACCTATTGGCTTAGAAGTAAATGACTTGACTGAGGAAATCATTAAGCATATCGACCTCCATCGGTATAAAGCAATGGAGTAAATATGACCATTTCATAAGTTATGAAAAAGTCAATAAATGCCAGATACTTAAGGAAATTGGGGAGTACCTCCCCCCCTTAGTGTGGGAGGGCTGGGTCAGGGAGGACCGGAGGAAGTGGCTCAATCCCACCAAGTGTCAGGAGGAAAAGTATCCGCTTTTGACATTGGAACATCACCTTCCTCATCTTGTCTTCCCTGAACGTTTCCTCCTGTGCTTGCTTTGAAATAACCCACCTGAACTCAATCAAGTCCAACTCCCTCTGGAGCCAGCGTGCCTGCCGGCTCCACGGGGATCCAGGGACACGGGATCCGGGGCTGAACTCGTCGTCTTTGGACCGAGGTCCACCAACTCCTGGTCCTCTCTCGATGCCTAAACACTCCTCTGCAGCCAGTGGCTCCGCCACCTGGGAACCTGGTGGAAAGGAGGCTACAGATGTCAGTGGAGTCCAGCCAGTCCCCTCCTCGCGCGGTCCTGGGAATGTGATCCTTCGCCAAGTATGCGCCCTGCCCATCAATCTCTTCCCCTTCCTCGGGTGACGCTCTCACGCTTCGCTGTTCATGTTACCATTCTTTTCCGGAGACTGAGGGAACCCGAAGAAACATCACCAGCGCCTACAGGGCAGTTTGAAATCTCCCCTCCCGTAGACGGGGCGAAGGGTGGAGAGCCCGGGTCGGAGCCGGGCTTGGAAGCGGGCGGGCGCCCAGGAGGAGACGCAGAGGCGAAAGCGCGCGGCGCGTGCTCCCCGGGGCCGCTCGGCGCTCGCTGCTCCTGCCTCCGCGGAGACGGGGGGGTGCCGTCTGCCACGTGCGGGAGCCGGGAGGGGAGGGCGGGCCGCCCGGGCAGAGGTGGGCAAGCCCGCCCGCTTCCAGATCCTATACAGACAATCCGGCGGCGAAGAAGTGCAGGGCGAAGACGCCGCCAGAGGAGGCTTGGGGGCGCCCAGCCTACTCGGATCCTCTCTTTCCCGGCCAGGGCTTTACGGTTACGGGGCAAACTCGGAGCAGCAGGGATACCAGCTCCCCGGCTCACCTCACCCAAAAGGCGCCAGGCCAGAGATCCCGAAGGCAAAAGTGCCGGCTGCCCGCGGGTTTCCACCGGGTTCCTCCATGGTGCCGGCGGAAGCGCTGCGAGCCGGGGGCGCCGGCGGCCGGAGGCGGCGGAGGCTGACCGAGGCAGGGCCCGTCCGGCAGAGGGACTCCCGGCGGCCGCGAGACTCGCCGCTCAGGCCAGGTAGGTGATGGGGGAACGAGGATCCCAAAGCGAGGCCGGCTGAGGCTGAGCTCCTCGGGCAGCAGCTCCTGGAGCGACACCGCGGAGACCCGGGGCCGCTCCACTCGGGTCTGCGAACACCCGGGTCCTGGCTAAGAGCTGGCGGTGCCGCTCCGCTCCTCCCCCGCCCTGCACACCCGCACTCTGCGCTTCTGGTCGCTGCAAAGCTACCTGTCCTCGCGCACTCCTCCCTCGGTGCCCGAAAACTGGGGGAATCGAGATAAGTCTCTGGCAGATGGGACTGCTCCCTCTCCCCAACACATGGATACACTGCCACCCCTGTCCACAAACGGGAACCTGTGGCAGCCTCTCCAAGGAACCGGTACTCTAAAGATCAGGAACTGTTAGCTGCTGAAGGAATGGGGACTTAGATGAGGTGACAGGCGTGCGTGCTTACAACTCCGGTTGTATTAGCCTGTCTAGACCCCAGTCAGGAGCCCTGGTGGCGCAGCGGTTAAGCTCTTGGCTGCTAACGGAAACACGAGCGGTTCAAACCCACCAGCCTCTCTGTGGGAGAAAAATGTGGCAGGCTGTTTCTGTAAAGATTTACGCCTTGGAAACCCTATGGGGCAGTTCTCCTCTGTCCTGTGGGGTCCCTATGAATCGGAATCCACTCGCCAGCAACGGGTTTTTCTTCAGAGCTAAAAAGAAACGCCATGGTCGCCTCTTTGTTACTGATAACCTACAACAAATAGATAATGCTTAGGTGCTCCGGATAGGTGAGGCTGTGGACTCCAGAATGGTATTTTCTCTCTTCCTTTCTTTCTCCTCCTCTTCTTCTCTCTCCTTCCCTCCTACCCCTCTCCCCCTCTCTCTTTCTCTGTGTCTCACTTGCCATTGAATAAGTGGGAAGTTATGCTTCATATCTTCAAAATATCATTTTAAAATGCATTTGAGCTACATGTCGACTGTACGACTGCATTAAAAAAAGCTTTTGTGTCGTAGTTGTTTCTGTGAATCCCTTGCACTCACCGCAGAGTATATAAATGTGTTTAATAAACTTTTTTTTAGTGTCTTTTTTTTTTTATATAAAGACCAATTTATGTAAAAAATTTAAAGAAGTGCAACTTCAGAATCAAAAGCCAGGGAAGTAAACACACACACACCATTTCTTTTGTACTCTATTATTTTTTAACCTTTTTGTCTCTTAGCAATCACAGTTCTGAAACATTGAAATATGAATGCTGGGAAGTAACAGAGAGAGAGGTTTGCTGGGACAACTGGTCCTAAAGGCAAATTATTAAGTGTATTGGATATTTCCTGTCTTATGGATAGAGTTATTAGCAATTTAAAAAATAAAGGAGCTGAAAAATGCAATTGGAATTAAAAAAAAATACTGCATATTTAAAATATCAATTTCTACCTGCCAAGAAAACAAAGTCCTGGATCAGAAATGAACATATTATTATCCCATGTAATCATACAGTAGCCATTTAGACAGAGAACATTATTTAAGTGAATGGATATAATAATTACTTCCCCGCCCCCTCAAGTACACGCAGTATACAACGGTAGAAAATTCTTATGTTCACCCCACCTTTTATGGTATAGCCCTGGGGTATCACTTTCACTTTCTTTCCCTCTTTCAGTTTCCTTTTTCTTTTTGATTTAGAGCATAATTTTCTTTTTCTCTTCAACCTGGTCTTTAACAATCCTACATGTAAATTACCAAAAAATGATCATAGTTCTAACTCAATAAAATTGCAATTTTAGGTTGTGTTTACAACCAAAAAATTCTGAATGACAGCTAATCCCTTTGTTCAGATAGTCTAGATTAATTGCCAATGAATTTTTTTTTAACTCTGATATGCTCTTTTAAGTTGGGTATTAATATTGATTTAATAAGTCTTTATTACATCTTTAATATAAAAATTCCTGTTTCCCTTCTGTACCGCATTCTGTTATGATTCAACTGACAATTTCAAGTAATCAGGGTTCCTTGTCTGGTTTTTGTTGTTTTCTCCTTCTTGGATCACAGGTTCCTGGGATTCTACTTCTTGAATCCCATTCCTCACACTGTGAAAAGCTCAGACCATGTGGAGCAGAGCTGAGGGGCTCTACTAAAGAGTTCCGGATGATCCTCCAGCTGGCAGTCAGTGCCAGCTACTATTCATGTGAGGGAGCCATCTGGGTCAGCTCGATCAAAATCCCAGGTGACTGTGGCCCCAGCCTACATCACATGAAGCAGAACCTCCCGGCTGAGTCCAGTGAAAGGACAGTCCTGTAACAGCCGTACAACTAGCCTAGTAGGGTAGATAAAACTGATTGACTTTTCAATGAGAGAATTGACAAAGAGTGTGTGACCATCTTTAATCCACTGTAGATATTCAAAGTCACGGAAGTACATATTCATAAGGCCTAACCAGATTGGGGAAAGCCTGGTGGCATTGCGGTTAAGAGCTAGGGCTGCTAACCAACAGGTCGGCAGTTCAAATTCAGCAGGTGCTCCCTGGAAACCATATGGGGCAGTTCTACTCTGTCCTGTAGGGTCGCTATGAGTCAGAATTGGCTCTACGGCAATGGGTGTGTTTTTTGTTGTTGTTGTTAACCCGTTTGGAAGGAACCATTGTGGTGCAATTGTTAAGCCTTGGTTGCTAATCAGAAGGTTGGCAGTTCAAACCCACCCAATAGCTCTCCAGGAGAAAAACCTGTCTACTTCTGTAAAGATAATAGGTTGGGGCATTTTTACTCTGTCCCACAGGGTCACTATGAGTTGGGATCAATCCAAGGCATCTAACACCAACAGCAACAACCGGATTAGGAAGTGGATGATGGAGAGTAGCAGGGAAAAGACTTTCACAGATTATTCAACTGTTACAGAGACACTGAACTGAGTTTATTATCTTATTAAAAAAAAACATGGTGAAATGAATGGGACTTAATCTGAAAGGGAAAGCACTCACTCGTGATATTGCCATATGCATATTTTTAAATTAAACAGTTTAACACTTTACATTTAAAAAGGTTATAGCTGATGAAAGGCTGTCATTTCCTAAACCAAAGAATGATCATAAGCAATATTCTATATTTTTACATAGACACTAGACACTATAAAGTAATAAACTAATAAGCATTTGTTATTAAGTGTAACAACAGATAAGACTGTAGGAGAAAATTGACTCCACCCTATGTGTTGCAGAGTAGAACTGCTCCATTGGGTTTTCATGACTGTGACCTTCCAGAAACAGATTGCCAGGCCTTTCTCCCAAGGTGCCTCTGGGTGGGTTCCAACTGCCAATCTTTGTTTAGTAGTCAAACACTGAACTGTTTGTACCCTCCAGGGACTCCAAGTAAAATAGTACATTATTTAAATTTCTAAGTACTTAGTGAAATTCATCACTGAAACAGTATCTTGTTTTAACTATCATCTTTAAATGTTGCGTTTTTTGTTTCATTTAGATATGAGTGTTTTCCAAGTTTTTGAGCTTTCAAAATTGGTAAGAGAAGCCAGTAAAACCTGCTTACGAAGCCACTGGATGGCATATTACACTAGTTTTTGAGAAAGAATTTTAAAAATGCCATAAGCATATTTTATATTGAATATTCAAAATTTGTGTTATTTAAATATCAACACAATATTTAGGGATATTAAATGAAATTTTTTAAATTTAAATTTATTATTTTAAATAATATTTTATTGTATCAGTTCAACAGGCATTTATTGAATACCTTGTGTGATCCCAGTATTGTGTGAGGCAGTGGAGACACAGCAGTGAACACCACAGTGAAAACATCTCCACCTTTGGACAATTGACAACAAAAACCACTCAAGTGCACGCCCTGGTGATGAAAAGAGACGTGGAGGAAAACAAGGCAGGAAAGAGGAATTGGGAATGCCAGAAGGTAGGATGGTATGATTTCAAATAAAGTATACTGCAAAGTCTTTCCTGAGTAGATAACATTTGAACAGATATCTGAAGGAAGCAAAGCGGTGAACAATGAATGTCACAAGAAATAGGGGGAACAGTAAGTGAGAAAGTCCTGAATTGGAAGATTGGGTCTGGAGCAGAGTGCTGTGAAGGGAAGAATAATGGGAGGTCAGGTCATGGGGACGTAGAATGGGGAGCCAGATCAGATTATATAGTCCATGGTAGAGTTTTTGGCTTTTTGTCTGAGTGAGATGGGAAGCTACTGTAGGGATTTCAGTGGAGACTAATGTGTTTGGTGTCCATTTTTAACAAGATCATCCTGGCCTCTGTGTTGAAAACTGATTATCGGGTAACAACAGTAAGGATTTTTTTTTTTTTTTTTTTTTTTAACAGTAAGGAGGTAGAGACTAGTTGCAGTGATCCTGAGGTGACGGTGTCTAGCATCAGGGTGAGAGCAGCAGAGAGGGTGAAAGTGGATTAAATTCAGGATCTCTTCCGACTGTATTGAAAGTTGTTAGATTTAATGTGAGGCATGAAAGGAAGAGGCGACTCAAGATACTCCAAGTTTTGGGTCAGAGAACTCGCAAGACTGGATGTGTCTTTTACTGAGATAGGAAGACTCTGGCAGAGTTTGGTCTGAGGTGGGAGATGTGGTGTTTAGTTTTGGATTTATTGAATTAACATGGTTAATAGTGGAACTGCTGAATAGGTATTTTGATATAAGATTTTGGAACTTAGCAGGTGTGAAGGGGGCGTGGAGTCTCTGTAGGATATATAAATTTAGAAGTTATGAGAGTACTTAAAGCCATAAATTGGAATGAAATTGCCAAGGGAGTGAGTGCAGACAGATAATAGACCAACCAAAAAAAAAAGATTGCCGTCAACTCGATTCCGACTCATAGAGACCCTATAGGATGGAGAACTGCCCCATAGAGTTTCCAAGGAGTGACTGGTGGATTCAAACTGCCGACCTTTTAGTTAGCAAATGTGGCTCTTAACTACTACACCACCAGGGTTTCCAGAATAGACAAAGGCACTCCAATATTAAGAGCTGGGGGATGAGGAGAAACCAGCAGAAGACGTTGAGAAGTAGTAGTCAGCTTGGTTTCAGGAAAGCCAGGAGAGTCAAACAAAGCACTTGTCTCAAAAAGCAGCAAGTGATGAACTGCAAAAAATAAATTTAAAAAATGAGAGAAAAGTCCTCACTGGATTTAGCAATCGTAAAATTTCCTTATCTTATTAGGAAGGAGAAAAGTTAGCTACATCAAGTGCCGCCAAAATAGCAGTTCAGACACTAGAGGAGATGATCTCTACAGAAAATCTGATGGTAAAGTTTTAATTAACATAATTATGTTAAGCACTTAATGAGCAAACCAAGGAATGTATTTAATTTTGTGGTATACAAGCGTATTTACCTCTGAAGTCAATTATCAAAAGAAAATGAAAAGATTCCGAACATTACTAGTTTATAAGAATTTAAATTATTTTCTTCCTTGTTGTGAAAGTAAGACACAATCAATTTTAAACTCACTGCGTACGAGCCTCTCAAACCTCTAATGAGAATTAAAAAGAAAAAAAAGGCTAAAAAGTCGTTGGGTTAACCATCCTTGCCTTCTGAACTTTTCTACTGAACTTGAGGGTTGATATTTATCCACTCATTAATTCGATTACCAAATTTAATTGAGTAACTGTTGTTGTTGTTGGGTGCCATCCAGTTGGCGCCCACTCTGGTGACCTTATGTATAACAGAATAAAAGGTTATCTGGTCCTCACAGTCCTTGCTGTGTTTGGGTCCATTGTCACAGCTACCGTGTAAATCCATCTTACTGACAGCCTCCCTCTTTTTTTGCTGACCCTCTACCAAACATGCCTTTCTCCAACGATTAGTCCTCCTTCCTGATAAGATGTCCAAAGGAGGCTATTCCCACTTCTAATGAGCATTCTGGCTGTACTTCCTCCAAGACATATTTGTTTGTTCTGTCAGTCCGTGATATAGCCAGTATTCTTCACCAGCACCACAATTACAAATGTGTCAATTCTTCAATGTCTTCCTTTTTTATTTTCCAACTTTCATAAGCATTTAAGGTGATTGAAAATACCATGGCTTGGGTCAGGCACACTTTAGCCACCAAAGTGACATCTTTGCTTTTTAACATTTCTAAGAGGTCTTTTGCGGCAGATTTGCCTAGTACAATACATAGTTTAATTCCTCGACTGCTGCTTCCATGGCCATTGATTGTTGATCTGAGTAGAATGAAATACTTGACAACTTCAATTTCTTCACCATTTATCATGAAGTTGTTTATTGATCTAGTTAGTTGTAAGGATTTTCATTTTCTTTATGTTTAAGTGTAATCTACTGAAGGCTATAGCCTTTCACATTCATCACAAAGTGCTTCAAGTTGTTTACACTTTCAGCAAGCAAGGTCGTCTGTTTATCTCTTCTTCATGTAGCCCAGCCTCTTGGATGATTTGTTCAGCATGTAGATTTAATAAGTAGGGTGAAAGAATGTAACCTTGCTACATACCTTTTCCAGTTTTAAACCACACAGCATCCTCATGTTCTGTTCAAAGAACAGGGTAACTACTGTTGTCAAAACCTGTGCTTGATCATCTTCCTATTATCCAGAAAAAAAAAAAACTGTTAAATGATTACAGGTCTCATGTATTTCTGCCCACTTATGCTCTGGAAGTCTTAGAGAATCTAATTTAACCCTTCTGAAATGTCTATCAAAAGGAGCCTTGGTGGCACAGTGGTTAAGCACTTGGCTGCTAACTAAAAGGTCAGCAGTTCAAACCCACCAGCCACTCTGCAGGAAAAAGATGTGGCAGTCTGTGTCTGTAAAGAGTACAGCCTTGGAAACTCTATGGGGCAGTTCAGCCCTGTCCTATAGAATCGTTACGAGTTAGAATATGAGTTATGAGTTGGAATTGACTCGATGGCAATGGGTTTGTTTTTTGTTTTTGCTTTTTGTTTGGTTTTGAAATTTCTATCAGCATGAGTGTGCAGCAAAAATTTTAATTAAGATCCTCTAATATTCTTAAATTAACATTTTATCAAAACAAAAAATGTCTATTATTGCACATGGAAAGATGTACTGAAGTGTTGGTGGGGAGAGAGAGACGGGGGAGAAGGAAAGGGAATGGGAGAGAGGACAAGAGAGACTGTGTGACTAGGGACAAATGGAAAAGCAAAACTCATATGAAGTTCATCTTTGACTCCTTTATAAAATCATCACCGTAGATCACTATCAAATTCTACTCAACTCTCATCTCTCTTTGTTTTCCTATTCATTATGTGATTCTATTTGAACATTTCAGGTCTGATTAAACCTATCTATCAAAAAGAAAAAAAAAACCTCAAAGTAAAAGGTCTCATGTAGTTAGGCCTGATATGCCTGTGAATGCCATCATGACATCAACTCTCAATTCTGGTACCTTAAATTTTAACTGCACCAAGGTAGGATTTGGGATTTCACCTCCAGACAAATAAATACACTTTTTGAGATTCCAGGCTCTGAAAGATGTGTTTAGTCATCTTGGTGGTAATGAAAAGGACAAGGAAAGTCTGTACTCAAACCCCATCTTCATTACTCACCATCCAAATGGCCTTGGACAGGCAATTAATTATCCTATGTGTCCTCTTCTCAAATTAGGAGGAAAATTTACCCACCTATTTTTTTTTTTATATCAATTATGATGATCAAAACAGACAACATATAGATAAAGATGCTTGGTGAAATGTTACGAATTTTTTTAATATAAAGTCTCATTAAAAAAAGAAAAATAAGCAAGCCCATTGCTGTCCAGTAGATTCTGACTCATAGTGACCCTATAGGATGGAGAAGAACTGCCCCATAGGATTTCTAAGGAGTGGATGATGGATTCAAACTGCCAGCTCCAAAGTTGCATCTACTTGGGCAGAATGGACTCAGAGTACATATGCAGATAATTGGTAACATTTATAGTTAATCCCTTATCCTGGCAAACCCCAAGGGGATCACATTTAATTCAATAGTCAAAAATAGAGGGTAGGAGTTCTCCCAGAACAAATCTGTTGGTGACATGTATTTCAGGCTAAACTATAAAGTATCTTGTCTAAGTCACTAATGATTGAATTATAGTAATAATTTATTATTATTATTATTTTTATTAGTGGTAATATGTCATTAGTTATGCTACTGATAATATTGTTTGTTAAGTGCTTACTACGTCTCAAGCAAATTGTTAAGCATTTTCCATTCATTAC
Organism: Loxodonta africana; assembly: GCF_030014295.1. Lineage (NCBI taxonomy): Eukaryota > Metazoa > Chordata > Mammalia > Proboscidea > Elephantidae > Loxodonta > Loxodonta africana. The sequence continues at coordinate 15,693,658 of NC_087362.1, forward strand.
CCAATTCAACCCTTACAAAACCTTTCTATAATCTTACGTTTAGTAAGGATTATCCCCATTTTAAAGATAAGGTAACCAAGGCTTAAAAGATGAAGAATGTGCAAAAACTCACTAGCCAGACTGTGAGAGATGTGGAATTTGAATGAAGGTCTCTGACATATGAGCTGACTATATTAAAATTTAAGTGTAAATACTTTGGTGAAATTAATTGATTTTCACCTTTTCTATAATGTGTTGAGATGAGCCTTCAAATAATGTTTTCACATTCTTTAAAGAAAATTTCAAAAGAAAGGAGTTTCAGGAGAGCAATTTATGACATCACATTGGACAAGGCTTATAAATGCACGTTACATTTTCTTGCTGATGCAGGCTTGCAGGACCACTTTTTATCTGGAACGTCAGTGGGAATTGGTTGCATGAATTCAAAGCCTGGATTTATCTGTCGCAGTTCATGAAAGATGCCAAACAGCGGCATTCTGTCAAAAGTCATGTAGGAAGCAGGCTGCATAGTGTACTCCCTGTGCACCAAGATATACCCCCCCATAGCTTGTCATTAGCAGAACCCACCAACTTAAAAAAAAAAAAGAAACACTTTACATTAACTCCATTTCATTAGTACTTCAATTTTATAAAGTTGTATTCATGACTACCTTTTTATCTCATGTATTGAAATGGAAATGCATATTTAAAAATATTAAATTTGTATGTATGCAAATATGCAAGCTTGTCTACATATTAACAATGAAGGTCCAAATTTCTTTATGAAAAAATATATGATCAATTTACTAAATGATAGATACCTTTCTATCATAATAATTCAAGGAAACCAAGCCAAAAAAAAAAAAATCTCACCCCTGGCATACTGTATACGTTTCATATTTTTGAATGAATGAAGGTGTGAATGAATGAATACCTGAACATTATCATTGTCTGCAGATAATATATTTATATAGTCTCAGTGTTGGAAATATTCTCAAAAATCGCTCACATAATATGTCATTCTTCAGCCCGTACCACAACTACATGCTCAAGAGATTATTAAGGTTTTGTTAAAAGCCATATCGGTGAGTGCTTTATCTCCCAAGTATCTATGCCTAGGGCCCACCCGGTATCAGTCTTATCCTTTTCCCACAGGACAGCATTTTCAATATATGATAATGTTCTATTTGGTAAAGGTCATCCATAAAGTCATTGTGCAATTATCAGTATCTTACTTTTTTTTTGGCAGGGGGAGGAAATTAGCTTATTTTTTCATGAACATATCAAAGAAACTTGCTAGAGCAGACTAATATGTTCTCATGTGCATAATTTGTGGCCCTTAATCCAGTGGATGCATTTCTTTACATCCTCACCAGGAAAAAAGGACGAGAAGCAGTTCACATTCACAGGAGAAGTAGACTATTATATATCGACATTTCTCGCTCAGGGTTGTGTTAAGTCTCCTTTGGTCTGTAATAATATGGTCCACAGTGAGCTGTTCCATCTAGATTTCCTCAGTACTTTATATTGGTCTGCTTGACTATAGCAATGGCTTCATTCTAAACTATGCAGCTGAGCAAGTGGCTAGCTAGCTCACTGAAAACATTATAAGGAATATGTGGTCCAGAAGATGGAAGAAAAAAATCCTTTGAAGTTTCAAGATCCTACCATATTAGTGAAATTTTTAGGGATTCATTGTTCTGAGAATGCCAGGATAAAATAAATAGCATTTTTTTTTTTTTTTTTTTTTAATCTTACAACTTCAAAGTAAAGAGCAAATTATTAGGTCTTGTGTCTTCCATCAGCAAAAAGGAATCACAATGACTGGCAGGCCCTTGTGGGTTTTGAAGAGCACATATTCCACCTGGGAATACTGGTCCAATTGTTATTGAGAGACAAGAAGTCTTCCAGCTTTGAGCTGAGAAAGGTCTGCAGCAATTCCAGAAGGTGGTAGAAGTAGTCCCGTCATTTAGGCTATATGACCTGGCAGATGCTATAAGATGTATCAATGATGGGAAAGATGACATCTGTCATTCATGGCAAGACCCAATAGGAGAATAACAACATCAAGCCCTAGGCTTCTGGAGGACAGCCATGCAATATGAAGCAGAAAATAATAATTCTCTTGAAAAGCAATTCCTGGTAGCTACTGGGTCCTGGTAGAGATAATGCCTGACCATTGGAGGGTAAGGGGCCATGCTGCCATAACTTCCCAACTTGTGCTGTGTTGTGTCAGATCCACCAAGTCATAGTTTCAGGTGGGTTCAGCAGCAGTCTTTCACAGGATGTATATGGTACGTCTGGAATTGGGCACAACCAAGGTCAGAGGACACAGTAAACTGCACAAACATGTGTTCAAGACACCCATGCCACCCACCACTGTTCTGTTGCTGTGGTACATATGGCCACATCTGTCTGATGGAGGGGAAAGGATATGAGCTTAGTTTGTGGATTGGCCAGTTTGGCATGTGCGTACCAGCTGAAGTTGGCCTGTCTACACAACTCAGGGGTAACCTTAATATTCGGCATTGAGGGTAAATCCTCCCAATGGACAGAACTTCAGGCAGTGTACTTGGGTATCCATTTTGTTTGGGAAGAAGTGTAGTCTAAGATAAGATAATACATATATAGGCTTATTACCAAAAACAAAACAAAATAAAACATTGCTTTCAACTCGATTCTGACTCATACAGACCCTGTAGGACAGAGTAGATCTGCCCCATCAGGTTTCCGAGGAGTGGCTGGTGGATTCGAAATGCTGACCTTTTGGTTAGCAGCCAAACACTTAACCACTGCATCACCAGGGCCCTGTGTAGACTCATGGGCAGTGGAAAATGTCTTTGCTCTTCACGTCCCAGAAGGAAAAATATTGGAAGATCGGGGACAGGGTGACCTAGAAAAGAGAAATATGGATGGACCTGTGAGAGTGGATACAATTGCAAATATCTTTGTATAGCATGTTAATGCCCACCAGAGAGCATCTACTATGGAAGTGACACTACACAATCAAGTAGATCAAATGACCCAGCCAGCTGACAACCGTCTTTGATTATTCCAGCGTTGGCACAGTGCGCTAATGAATAGCCATGTTGGCAAGTTTGGAGGCTATACTTGGTCTTAACTACATGGGCTTTCTTTCAGTCAGGTTAAATTGGCTATTGCCACTGCGAAATGTCCAATCTACCAGCTGTAAGAACTGATGCTGAGATACAGATATAACCTGCTGCCATTGATTCCGACTCATAGCACCCCTATAGGACAGCATAGAGCTGCCTAGTAGGGTTTCCAAGGCTATAATCTTGAGGGCAGCAGACTGCCACATCTTTCTCCCACAGAGCAGCTGGTGGATTCAAACTATCAACCTTTCAGTTAGCAGCCCAGTGCTTAACCACTTCACCAGGGCTCCTGAGATACAGATATGGTACTATCCAAAAACTTAATATTAAGTTGATTCCATTTGACTCCTTCAAATCTGGAATGGGCAGCAGTTTATTTTGACTGGAATCAATTTTGCATATGGGTTTGGCTTTCTTGCCCTTAGGGCTTTAACCAGCACAACTATTTGAAAGCTTCAGAGTAAGCCTCACAGATTATTTATTCAGCCAACACACTGTTCCCATTATAACATCCAGGGGTGCTAGCCAAGGGCAAGGAAATCTAGAATGGGTAGCAGAGGAGGGAGATGACAAATACCAGTTATGGACTTGAGATTAGCAGCAGCAACATAGGTTTTAATTTGTCCTGCTAACTTTCCTTGTAAAGTTACCCAATTAGGAAAATTAATAGCAGACATCTTACTTTGATTTTAAGGGCTTTCTTATCCCATGAGACTCAATATTAACCAAAAAAGCCTGATCCAAACTACAAAAGCCTGGCAGAAACTTCTCTATAGCAATGTAAATTTGTCTTATCCTGCTAGAAAAGGGTAGTTGTCAAACCATTATCTCCTAATTTAAATATCAAAAAGCCTCAGGGCTGCAAGTGGGTGGAGGGCCAAATTATTAGCAGCCAGGCCAGAAGGAACCTAATATCGGCAGATCTCGGTAAAGAGGGAAGGCATGGTTCAATCAATAATGTTAAGATGGGCCAATGAGTGATCGTCTATGTTTCTCCCTCCTCTTCTCTTTATAAGCCTCATTTTACTTAGCTTCTTTTAACCATTTGCTTTTTCTGTAATCAAAATGGTCTCCCTACATGCATATTAGAAACCCTGGTGGCGTAGTGGTTAAGTGCTACAGCTGCTAACCAAGAGGTCGGCAGTTCAAATCCACCAGAGGCTCCTTGAAAACTCTATGGGGCAGTTCTAGTCTATCCTATAGGGTCGCTATGAGTCGGAATCGACTCAATAGCAGTGGGTATATGCATATAGAATTACTGCTCAGAATAAACCTTATGTTCAAATTTTGGTGAGTTTTCATTATTTTTAACACCCATGAAAAGAGACCAACCCGAACCGTGGAAAAGCTGTCTTCAGGTGGGGCGAACGCACAGTTTGAAGGAATGGGTGGATTGTAGTGGATGCTGTGTGTGCCACCCAGGTTCCACACTGTATCTTTCATTTCTCCAGCTCTCAGGAGTGTAGGCGGCTGATGACAAATAGCTAAGTCCTTCTCCAGGAATTGCCCTTCTCCGAAGGAGGATGTCTCCTGTAAGACCACCAGCAGTCTTTTCCCCCAGGAAGTAACTTAAATAATCAATGGTTTAGTAGCGAAAGAATACAAAGGCTCCAATGCAGAAGACTATAAAAAGGGCTATCACAGTTCTAGGACTTTTCATTGGATCAGCTGAAATCTTTGTTTCAATTGCATTAGAATTCAACTCCTCACTCTAGTTTCTTTCCCTCACGCTCACTGATATTGTCCTCTAAAACACTCCCTATTATACAAACCTCCAGTACGCAAGTCTCAGTGTCTAAATCTGTTTTTAACTATGGCATATATTCGTTCAGAATATGTAGAATCATTTTTTTCTGTACTCATATTTTATATTCTACAGTAACTACAGTGTTTTCTTCAGATTACAAGCATATATTAAGTAGTATTATGAAACTGCTTTGAAGACATTTTCTAAAAATGACTTAAGGACTTTTTATGGTCCCTGTTTAATTAACATTGATAACATACTTTATAGAAAGGATTACTTGGGGAGGAATAAAAACAATATATTCAACAGCTATAATGACTGCTTTTAATGCCAAAACATTGAAATAAAATCCCTTTAATATTAAGTCTATAATATTAAAACCTCATATATTACCATTAAATCAGCAGTTGAATGATTGGCCTTTCCCTCAGTATTCATTGAGATGATCTGGGAAAATGTGAGCCAGAAAAGCACAATCTTAATTGTTAAAATAAAAGTGTGCATTTTGGATTCACAGTTAAGTGTAACATCAAATAAAAAATGGCACTATTTTTACTTTCTTATTTTAGGTTTTCTTTTTGACTTGACTTTTTGCTGGCTCAGATCTACCTTGTCAAGATAACGGCCCACAATCTGCCACTCACCTATCACATTACAGGGTGGACTTAAGGAAACTGACGGTTACCATGAATAACAATCACGCATCCAAAAATGTTTCCAGAAAAGAGCATTTTATTGATGTAAAAGGAACAAGAGCTTTTTACCTTTTCCCCTGGACTTGCACTCATGTAAGGTGGAGTATAGGTGAGATTATGCTCACTTGCCTCCATCATTGCATCAAAGAACATCAGCATCAAACCAGAGATATGTCCAGAGCCTTAGTGTGAATACTCTCTGGGGTAGATTTTAGATGTTGCTATTTTCTCAAAATAAATTCACAATCATTCACTAAATGACAAAGAGATGTACTTATGTAAAGCCATAATTATATAATGGCTGAATCTTCAGCCTCTGGTTGCCTATACACTCATTTCAAAATACTCCATAAAAAGGTCAGAGGCCTGAATATGAAATCCTAACTCAATTCCTGAAGTCTCTGAAGGTAAATCAGGATCCCTACATATCAGATAGGAGATGAATAAATAACCTTTTTATTCAAGCAACTGAAGATGTCTGTTTACTTCACCTACAATGTTCTTCTTCCGTTCTTTGTCCGTGTAATTCTTCAGCTCCCACTATGTGCTGGCCATTCTTTTAGGCAATGTTCATATAGTAAACAAAGTTCTGTGTCCTCATGGATCTTACACTCTAATTTGGAGAGACAAAAAATAAATAAAACGATACATAGTGAACTTAGTAATATTTTATAAAGTGCCTAGTACTGTAGAGGAAAAAAATACAGCAGAGAAGAGACGGTATAGATCACTTTGGGCATTGCATTTAAAAGTAGGGTGGCCAGGCAAGGCCTCATTGAGAAGATGACAATTGAGCAGGCTTGAAGAAGCAGAGGCAGTCAGGAACATATTTAGGACAGAGCATTTCAAGACCCTAAACGTGATGGACACAGTGGTTGCAACAATGGGTTCAAGCATAGCAATGATTGTGGCGCCGGACTGGGCAGCGTTTTGTTCTGTTGCATATAGGGTCATTATGAGTCAGAACCAACTCAATGGCACCTAACAACAACAACAACAACAACATTTCAAGCAAAGAGAGCAGCAAATGCAAATGCTCTGAGGTAGGATCATGCCTGATATTTTATCTAGGAAAGGCACTGTAATTACTCTTACATTAAAAGACCTAGTTCCTCCTTCACCACAGGTAGTTCTTATATTTTTAATTAAATAGGAACTGTGGCAGGAAGTAGAACAATTGACAATTGTTTTCTCTGATGACAATAGCAATTTTTCCTATATAGATGTACTTATATATGTTTATATGTTGGTATGGAGTCCCTGGATGGTGCAAACTGTTAACATGCTCAGCTGCTAACCAAAAGTTTGGAGGTTCAAGTAGACCCAGAAGTGCCTCTGGAGAGAGGCCTGGTGATCTACTTCTGAAAAATCAGTTATTGAAAATTCTATGGAGCAGTTCTACTTGACACACATAGGGTCACCATGAGTCAGATCAACTTGACAGTACCTTTTTAAAAATATATGTACATATACAGACTTAAAGCCATTGCTGTCCAGTCAATTCCTACTCATAAGGACCCTGTTGGACAGAGTGGAACTGCCCCATGGGATTTCCAAGGCTGTAATCTTTACGAAAGCAGACTACCACATCTTTCTCCCGCAGAGCAACTGGTGGGTTCAAACCACTGACCTTTTGGTTAGCAGCTCAGCCCTTAACCACTGTGCCACCAGGGATCTTCATTAACCTTTATATATTTTATATGTTAATATACACACATACGTCTGCTCTTTATGTAAAAGACATCTAGTAAAGGCAAGTAAATATCTGTTCTTAGTTATATGGTGGTGGCCAATATGATGGGAAATGTAGTTTTCTTAATTTTATTTTCAAAGGGGTGGAAAGCAGAGACTGCCATAGGTGTTGTAAAATATGATGATGATGATAATAATGATAATTAATAGAAATAATCTTATAATAATGGCAGACATTTTTAAAGAGCTTGCTATGTGTCAGGCACGTCTCTAAATGATTTACATATATTTGTGCATTTAATTCTTATAACAACCCTATTATCATCTTCATTTTGAAGATGAAAAAACTGAGTCGTGGGTAAGTTAACTGTACTACATAACCTGGTGAGTTGTATGCACCTAGCAATTCACAAGCTGGGAACACAGTGAGTGCTGCATTTTGTTTATTTGCCTGAATAATGTGTATCATTCTTTGAAATCCTAAACTGTTTTGTTTTTATAGACATAGCCATATTTGTTCCATTTGAGAATATTGAGAAGCTAGGTTCTAATATGTTGGACCAGTTCTTCAATCCACGCTGTCTTTGCTGCAAGTCTCCGTCTCAGCCCCTGTTGTGGGCATCACTCATCAATCTCTGCACTCTTTCAGAGACTTCTGGAAAGCATTCTCACAATCATTTTCCACGAAACGCTCAGTCAATCCTGACTGTAGACTGAGATTGGCAATTGCTATGGAACCTGTTTGCCATCCTGCAAGTAGGCAATAGTGTGTCCTCTAAAAGCATATAAGATGGAATTGACACCTAAAGTGTTATTTTCAGAGAATTTCTGTATCAGCATTGTGGAGTGCAGCTTGCCTTGTGAGAAGACTGCAACTAAGGATACCAATCAAGAGGCTATTGAAAATTCAGTTATGACATGATAAGGTCCTGCAGGAAGACTTTAGCAGTGGGAATGGAAAACAGGGGCCAGAGAAGGGACACGTTATGAAGGAAGAGTCAGTATCCCTCCTGGATATTATGGAGAGAGAGCAGTTGGGTAAAGAATGTCATTGCCTTGTCCTCTCAGCTTATCCTCAGCTTTGGGCTTACAATATTCAAGTTGCTCACTGCAGTTCAATCAACCCCATCTCTAGAGAGAAGAATCTGTTAGCAATGTAGGTACCAGAGAACAGGTTAAACAACAACAAGAAATTCCTGTACTAAAACTTCTACTTATAATCAGAAATTTAACTCCTGCTAAAAAAAAAAAAAAAATTTTTTTTTTTTTTAAGTAGGGAGCTTTTTTGTATTTTATGTTCGAGCGTGCTGTGATGGGCAAGTACTTTTCAGAGGGAGTGATGCAATACCAGATATTCAAAAAATCACACCTATTAGTAAAAGAAATATAAATAAGTCACCCAGCAGATATCGATCCTGTCTCCAGCTAAATTAATACATAAATCTTGAACGTAAAAAAAGCATACCCTTATTTCTCTCAATAATATTAATTTAATAATTCAACCAATAGTTTTGTTTAGTGAAATTATATGGATGTTTTATATTATTTAACCGTTAATACACTTCAGCCATCGTTTATACAGCACATGCTAATTAAGCTACTAAGTCTATGTCAACCAAAAAGTAAAACTAAGTCATATTTATTCATTTTTCACAGTCCCAGGAACCATTCCTGAATTTAGATAATTGTAGAATTAAAGTTGAATTATGTAAAATCAGTTGAGGTCAGTTGAATTGAATATGCTAAGCGGTAAAGTTATTGGCACTGTATTTTCTGATCTCTAAATTGGAATTTTCCACTTCAGTATGTGAACAGAAGTTGAAAGTTGTGGTTTAGAAATGACATATGTATTTTTTAAATAATTCTTTTTCAAAAATATGAATTATTTCAGACATAGCAAAAAGTAAATCAGATAACCCGATAAACGTCTTTCTTGCCATCACTTGAGTTAGTAACTGAGTTATGAACATTTTCAAAGCCCTCTGTGTTATATGCTGTTTCTGAAGTTGTTGAACATAACTGGGTGAACATACATTTTTGAAATTGGCACTGCCTGTGAAACATTACATTAAGACACATGCTTGTTGCAAGTATAATTATTAAAATATTTGTAATTCAGGCTTTGTCACGTAACACATTGCTATGATGTAAATTGACAGTGCTGACTTAGTTATTAACCAGAGCTATATGGAAACAATACTCAGATTGATTACAAGCACTGTAGAAGTAAACAACACATCTTGTCATTTATTTAACTAACATTTTTTAGGTACATGCTGACTGTTTGGAGGTAACGATGATAGCGATGATAATACTGTTGGTGATGATTGCTCTGACGAATAATTAAGCCTCCTTGATTCTCTCATTTAAATGAAACAATATTTATTGAGTGCCTTTTATGAGCCACATACTGTTACATGCAGAAAATACAAAGAATAAGAATCGCATCAATGATATCAATTAGCATTCATTTTAAATGAGCATGCTGTGTCAGGCACTATTGTAAGATTTTCCATGTGTTAACTCATTTTAGTTCAAGCCCTGTGTACAGAGTGGGCAGATGTCACATACCTTGGCCAAGTCACAGAGTTAGTGTGCACAGTATGCCGCCTAAGACAGCAAGATACATAGCCATCCTTCTCTTCTTTGTAGGAGATTCCAGTATAACATATACAAAAAGTGACAGTAATCCAGGCACATCATTAGCAGCAGCACACACAGAATAATGGATAATACATAACTTCTAGAGTGAGGCGACACATTTTCAGGAGGGAGATGGCATGATATATATGTTTTGCCTGGGTCATGACATTAAAAATAAAAAGTGAAGATTTCTTTCTAAGTGTTGAGGAAAGTAGAAGACAAGAGGGGCTTTTGAGTGGATGGACTATATGGTCTGACTGATATTTTATAAAGGACCCCCAGGGTAACAAGATGCAGAGAGTGAAGAGTAAGGTGGTGATGAAGAGATGGTCAAGGAATGCCTGACCTAAGTCAGGAATGATGCGAAAGGAAAGGGGGAGGCAGATTTGAGAAGTATTTGGGCTAGAGATGGATGGGAAGAGGTGGTCTGTTGAAATGCTGCTCGTTTGAACCCACTAGTCGGTCTGTGGGAGAAAGATGTGGCAATCTGCTTCCATAAAGATTACAGCCTTGGAAACCCTATGGGACACTTCTACTATGTCCGGTAGGGTCACTGTGAATTGGAATCAGCTCGACGACAAAGGGTTTGGTTTGATTTGGTTTGTCTTGAAGCTCTTTCTATACAAGCAATATAAAAACTTAACCATCTGAGAAATACTGCAGGTAAAAAAAAATAATTTACATTAAGAAAAAAAGATTAGAGTTATTCTCTTTCTTTCAAGGGTGTAATTAGTAAAATCAAGGATTTGTACCTCTTCATCTTTAAATCTTCAACACTTAAGTACTTATTAGAATATAATAAATGATGGAAAAATGTAAGAATAACCAACCTAGCTAAAAAAGTTAATAGTACATTTTTATTTCACTGAGTCACCATACAATTGTCTGTCTTGTTAGTTTTACTGAGGTATCAGAAACTTATTTCTTTTTATACGTTACATGAACAAATAAGAATATTGATTATTGAATAATGTTCAGATTCAAATGGTTTTAAACTTCACCGTTCCTTCAGAGGCATATACAAGAAATGATTTTTGGTAGAGTAAAAATTACCTAGCTTTATAGAATAAGACTTGGAAAATTAAATGGTGTTTCTTAAAAACAGCAGCATGAGTTTAGAGCAATGTGTTTTCCAAATAGCTTTTACAAAGCCCGCCTTTAAAATATACAAGTAATCACACATTATCCTACTAATTCATCCCTCGTCTTCTACTCTGCCTGGTTTTGGAATAAAAATCTGAATACAAATTAACTTCCACATAGCATGTATGTTTTTTGAAGAGATAAATGCTGTACTCATCTGTCTATTATGGTGTTACAAACATTCCACAAAATATGAAGTGGGGAGAAAAATTAGGTACAGTCGATTAATAACTCAGTTCTTTCTTTCTTAAGGGATTCATATTATGTAAGATAACAATTCTAAAGCTTGCAGTTACTTGTCTCAGCTCCATGGTGGAGCCAAAAGCATGATCTTCACATTTTCTCTTGGATTGAAAATAACATCTATATAAATCTTGAGAACTTACACTGAATCATATAATAGTTAATATTTCATAAAATATGTTTACAAATAATGCATTATTCCTGAAAATCTATTGGTAATGGAGTGTCAATTCAAAGAGTCACAGTTTTACTCACCAGTTGGTTACTTTATTAATGCCGTCAGTTATGTCACAATGATGCTGCGAACAATAGTGTTTGGGGAATACAGGAAAGAAGAGATAAACATGCTTCTTAGGGGAATATTTTCATTAATTTTTAGATTGTATTCTTTGTAAAAAGAAAAAACTGTGTGCTGCAATAATTTTAAAATAGACTGGAAAATGCATACAAAGGATTTCTAAAAAAAGAAAAGGAATTTGCGGTTTTGTTTAAAGAGTTGCTAGGAGTTTATAATGTAAGAAAAACCTGCTGAATGTGGCTTAATAGCATTTCACATTTAAATAGGACCTTTCATATTGAAAGCACTTTTCAAGTATAAACTAATTAATTCTCAGAACACTCCAGGGAGACCAATCAATCCTCTTTCACAGAGACACTGAGACTGGAAGATCCTGTGATTTTTTTTTGTTGTTGTTCCCCATCAGTCAGGGAACTTCACATAAAAATAAAAAAGATAATGGAGAACTACCTGATGATACATTGTAAGCTCAAGCCTTCATAAATTGTTGTTGTTAGGTGCATTCAAATCGAGTCCAACTCCTAGCGACCTTGTGTACAACAGAATGAAACACTGCCCAGCCCTGGGCCATCCCCACAATCATTGCAATGTTTAAGCCCACTGTTGCACCCACTGTGTCAATCCATCTTGTTGAGGGTCTTCCTCTTTTTCGCTGACCCTCTATTTTACCAAGCATGATGTCTTTCTGCAGGGACTGGTTCCTCCTGATAACATGTCCAAAGTAGATGAGATGAAGTCTTGCCATCCTCGCTTCTAATATGTGTTCTGGCTGCACTTCTTCCAAGAGAGATTTGTTCCTTCTTCTGGCAGTCCATGGTATATTAAATATTCTTTCCCAACATCGTAATTCAAAGGCACCAATTCTTTTGTCTTCTTTATTCATTGTCTAGCTTTTACATGCATATGAGGCAATTGAAAACACCGTGGCTTGGGTCAGGGGCACCTTAGTCCTTAAAATGACATCTTTGCTTTTTAACACTTTAAAGAGATCTAATGCAGCTGATTTGCCCACTGCAATGCATCCTCTGATTTCTTGACCGCTGCTCCCGTGGGTATTGATTATGGATCCAAGCAAAATGAAATCCTTGACAACTTCAATCTTTTCTCCTTTTTTCATGATGTTGCTTATTGGTCCGGTTGTAAGGATTTTTGTTTTATGTTGAGGTGTATTCCATACTGTGGTCTTTGACTTTCATCAGCAAGTTGTTCAAGTCTTCTTCACTTTCAGCAAGCTAGGTTGCGTCATCTGCATATCTCAGGTTTTTAATGAGCCTTCCTCCAAACCATTTTTTTTCCTCCAAACCTGATGCCCTGCTCAGCTTCTCAGACTATTTGCTCAGCATACAGACTGAATAAGTATGGTGAAAGGATACAACCCTGTTGCACACCTTTCCTGACTTTAAACCAAGCAGTACCTTTTGTTCTATTTGAAGAACTGCCTCTTGGTCTAAGTACAGGTTCCTCATGAGCACAATGAAGTGTTCTGAAATTCCCAGTCTTTGCAATGTTATCCGTAATTTGTTATGATCCACACAGTTGAATGTCTTTGCGTAGTCAATGAAACACAGGTAAACATCTTTCTAATATTCTGTGTTTCCGGCCATGATTCATCTGACATCTGCAATGATATCCTCTGTTCCATGTCCTCTTCTGAATCTGATTAGAATTTCTGGTGATTCTCTGTCCAGGTATTGTTGTAACCACTTTTGAATGATCTTCAGCAAAATTTTACTTGTGTGCAATATTAATAATATTGTTTCATAATTTCCACATTCGTTTGGATCTCCTTTCTTTGGAATGGGTACAAATATGAATCTCTTCCAGTCAGTTGGCCAGGTAGCTGTCTTCCAAATTTCCTTGCATAGACTAGTGAGAAATTCCAGGGCTGTATCTGTTTGTTAAAACATCTCAGTTGATATTCCGTCAATTCCTGGAGCCTTGATACTACATCCTAAAGTGGTTGAATGTCAACCAGTTCTTTTCGGTACAGGGACTCTGTATTCCTTCCATCTTCTTTTGATGCTTCCTGTTTTGTTTCATATTTTCTCCCATAGAATCCTTCAATATTGCAACTCAAGGCTTGAAGATTTTTTTCATTTCTTTCAGCTTGAGAAATTCCAAGGATGTTCTTTCTTTTTGGTTTTCTATTTCCAGGTCTTTGCATATTACATTATAATACTTTGTCTTCTCAAGCTGCTGTTTGAAATCTTCTGTTCAGCTTTTACTTCATCATTTCTTCCTTTTGCTTTATCTTCCTTTTGCTTTAGCTACTTGACATTCAAGAGCAAGTTTCAGAGCCTCTTCTGACATCCATTTTGTTTTTTTCTTTCTTTTCTGTCATTTAATGACCTCTTGCTTTCTTCATGGATGATGCCTTGATGTCATTCCACAACTCATCTTACCTTCAGTCATTAGTGTGCAATGCTTCAAATCTCTTCTTGAGATGGTCTCTAAATTCATGTGGGATATACTTGAGGTCATACTTGGGCTCTTGTGGACTTATTCTAATTTTCTTCAGCTTGAACTTGAACTTGTATATGAGCAGTTGATGGTTTGTTCCACAGTTGGCCCCCAGCCTTTTTCTGACTGATGATATTGAGCTTTTTCTTCGTCTCATTCCACAGATGTAGTTGATTTGAGTTCTGTTTATTCCATCTGGCTAGATCCATGTATACAGTCACCATTTATTTTGGTGAAAAAGGTATTTTCAGTGAAGAAGTCTTTGGTCTTGCAAAATTCTCTCATGTAACCTCCAGCATCATTTCTATCACCCAGTCCATATTTTTCAACTACCGATCCTTCTTCGTTTCCAACTTTTGCATCCCAATCACCAGTAATTATCAATCCATTCTGATTGCATGTATGATCAGTTTCAGACTGCAGAATCTGGTAAAAATCTTCAATTTCTTCCTCTTTGCCTTAGTGGTTGGTGTGTAAATTTGAATAATAGTCATATTCACTGGTCTTCCTTGTAGGCATATGTATGTTATCCTGTCACTGACAGTGTTGTACTTCAGGATAGATCTAGAAATGTTCTTTTTGACAATGATTGCAACACCATTCCTCTTCAATTTGTCATTCCTGGCATAGTGGACCATATGATTGTCTACTTCAAAATTGCCAGTAGCAGTCCATTTCTGCTCAGTAATGCCTTTTTTTTTTTTATGCCTAGCATTATCAATCTTCATGCGTTCCTCTTAATTTTTTACAACATCCAATTTTCCTAGATTCATACTTCATACATTCCACATTCTGATTACTAATGGTATTTATTTGCAGCTGTTTCTCCTCATTTTGAGTTATGCCACATCACCAAATGAAGATCCCAAAGGGTTGACGTCATTAAGGTCAATGCTACTTTGAGGGGAAACCCTGGTGGCATTGTTAAGAGCTAGGGCTGCTAACCAACAGGTTGGCAGTTCAAATCTACCAGGCACTCCTTCGACACCCTATGGGGCAGCTCTACCCTGTCCTGCAGGGTCGCTACGAGTCAGAACCAACTCGATGGCAACGGGCTTGTACTACTTTGAGAAGGCAGCTCTTCCCCAGTTGTATTTTGAGTGTCTTCTAACCTGAGAGGCTCATCTCCCAGCATTGTATCAGACAGTGATCCACTGCTATTCGTAATGTTTTCACTAGCCAATTTTTTTTCAGAACTAGACTGCCAGGTCCTTCTTTTCAGTCTGACTTAATCTGGAAGTTCAGCTGAAACCTGTCCACCAAGAGTGACCTGCTGATATTTGAAATACTGGTGGCAAAGCTTACAGTATCACAGCAATACTCAAGATACTGCAGTACGAAAACTGACAGGTGATAAATTTCTTGTATCGAAAGCAGGAAAAAAGAAAAAACAATAATTTTGCTATGATTTTTCATACTCTGAGACTGATTTTATCCTTATCTGGTCAGTTAACAAGTATATTAAAATATTTTTTTTCAACTTCTTGTTACCTTATTTTCCTATTACCAAGAATTCTGTCAATTTAAAGGTAAATTGGAGCCCTGGTGGTGCAGTGATTAAGAGCTCAACTGCTAACCAAAAGATAGGCCTTTCAAATCCATCATCCTCTTTTTGGAAACGCTATGGAGCAGTTCTACTCTGTCCTATAGGATCACTATGAGTTGAAGTTGATTCGATGGCAACAGGTTTTTTGTTGTTGTTGTTAGGTCTGTTGAATAGGAAATTTAGTAACAGACATCTTACTTTGATTTTAAGGTTTTTCTTATCATGGAAACCAAAGATCAACTACACAAAATTGCTCTATGGAAATGTAGATTTGTCTTATCCTGCTAGAAAAGCATAGTTGTCAAACCATTACCTCCTAATTTAAATCTCAAAAAGCCTCTTGGCTGCAGGTGGATGGGGGGCCAACTTACTAGCAGCCGGGCCAGTGGTAACCTGATATCAGTGGATCTTAGTAAAGAGGGAAAATAGGGTTCAATCAATCATGTTAAAATTAGCCAGTGGTTGAACTTCCATGTTTCTGTCTTCCCTTTATAAGCCTCATTGTACCTAGCTTCTCGGGGCCACTTGTATTTTCTGAAGCCAAAATTGCCTCTCTACATGCATATATGTAGGATAACTGCTCAGAGTACACGTTATGTTAAAATTTCAGTGAATTGATGATTTTTTAATGGGTCCTTCTTACAGAATGGAAACCCTGGTGGATAGTTGTTGATAGCTATGGATGATAACCAAAAGATCGACAGTTTGAGTCCACCAGGCACTCCTTGGAAACTCTATGGGGCAGTTTTACTCTGTCCTATAGGGTCACTATGAGTCGGAATCGACTTGACAGCAATGGGCTTGGTTTTTTGATTTATCAGAGAATGGACCCCTGGTGGCACAGTGGTTAAGAGCTTGGTTGCTAACCAAAAGGTCGTCAGTTCCAATCCACCAGCCGCTCCTTAGAAACCCTGTGGGGCAGTTCTACTCTGTCCTGTAGTTCTGCCATGAGTCTGAATTGACTCAATGGCAATGGGTTTGGTTTCTGGTTTCATTAGTAAAAGGACCACATAGGAAAGAAATAGAAGGTGCAACTCAGTTGAACTTCATTAGCAATTTTGTAATTTACATAGTATTTATGTATACCCCACAATGGCTAAATAATGTGTGATTGTTCGTGAAGGCTGGTTTTGAGAACTACGTGCCATGTATGTCTAAAAGCTATTCCCATATGTGATTAATTGATCAAGTCCCTTCCTCTTAAGGAGTTAGGTAGAGGAGGGACTGGACTAGAAGCTAAGAAAGGTGTCAATGAACTGGTTTCTAAAAGCCATGCTTTATAATTTGCTGGGATTTTTCATACTTTGGAACTAACTTCTTCCTATCACATTTGATGCTTTAAAAAATACCTTAAAAATATTTTTAAACTTCTCATTATCTAATGTTCCCTTTAGCAAGAGATCTGTCAATGTAAGGGAAGTTTAGGTCCTAAATTAATAACTTGTTCCTTATGATGCTGAGAATTTGTGATGTTTTCAGTATGATGCTATGTACTTGAGGTTAAAGGGCTGGAAATATAGGATTGGATAAGATATAGCCCAGGACCTAAATGAAATAGTGTGAAAAAAATACAATAGAAATTATTTGGTAGATGTATGGTTGACCTGGCTCTTTACGTAATGAAATTTACAGTTATATTTCACTTTCCATAGAAAATAAGAGAAGAAATATGAGTATATAAATTAAGAAATGGAGAGGAAAACAATGAATGTACATGGAATTTAGAAAATCTAGACTGTCATCTCTTCCCAGGTGTGTGTATGTATATGTTTATATATATATATATATCCCTTCATCGCTTCTTAAGAATCATAATTTCAAATCTTAGCAATTATTAAGCAACTCTTCCCCCCCCCTTATTCTTTCTAGTTTTTTCTCCATGTTCTCATTTATCCAGCCTAGCCAGTGACTTAACTATTTGAATATATCAAAACAGGTGACATGCTATGTAGCAACAGTCTTCTCTTGTCTAGCATATTTTTTTTTTTTTAATTAACTTTTATTGTGCTTTCGGGTCGGTCTCTCATACAAAAATTTACATACACCTTGCTATACACTCCTAATTGGTTTCTCTCTAATGAGACAGCAAAGTTCTTCCCTCCACTCTCTCTCCTTGTGTCCATTCAGGTAGCTTCTGGCCCCTCTGCCCTCTCATCTCTCCTCCAAACAGGAAATGCCAAAACATTCTCATGTGTATACTGTATCCAAGAAGCTCCTTCTTCACCTGTATCATTTTCCATCCCATATTCCAGTCCAATCCGTGTCTGAAAAGTTGGCTTTGGGAATGGCTCCTGTCTTGGGCTAACAGAAGGTCTGGGGACCATGTCCTCCGGGGTCCTTCTAGTCCCAGTCTGACCATTAAGTCTGGTCTTTTTCTGAGAATTTGAAGTCTGCATCCCACTGCTCTCCTGCTCCCTCAGGGGTTCTCTATTGTGTTCCCTGTCAGGGCAGTCATTGGTTGTGGCTAGGTATCATCTAGTTCTTCTGGTCTCAGGCTGATGTAGTCTCTGGTTTATGTGGTCCTTTCTCTCTCTTAGGCTCATAATTACCTTGTGTCTTTGGTGTTCTTCATTCTTCCTTGCTCCAGGTGGGCTGAGACCAATTGATGCATCTTAGATGGCCCTTGCTGGCATAATTTTTAAGTAGTTCTATGCTCACATAAACTCTACTTCTCATAGGTCGTGGTAAGAAAGGAACCGAGAAATGTAAGCCCGTCATTTTAAAAATATTTAAATACCTGCTATTGCTACTGTGTGAAACAGTAAAACTTAAAAGATAAATCAAACATGAGCAAAACAGTTACAGTTAAAGGATCTGTTTAACTTCCCTTAAAATAACAGTATTCCAGTAAGACTCTGATGTTTTCAGATTTTTTAATTCAGCTTTGCATTGTCTTAATGGCCAAAGGTGTTTTTCAAAACTCAGTTTTTATCAGAGTGACCTATGTTTATAGATCGGAACCAAGTGAATCAATAATAGAATCAGAATTCAAATGAAATACCTGCAAATGAGGCACAAATTTATTCTATGTAATCCCTCATAGATTGAAAGGTTGGCCATTTTTGTTAAATGCACCATGATCTCTACTTATATATCTAATTGTACATTCATTTATTGATGAATTCAACAAAACTTTATTGAATATTCTATGTACCTGACCCTGTCTGGTAATAAAGACGTTGTCTACTTTCAAGGAGTTTATCCAGGGATACATATTTTTGTAGTTAATGTGATACAGCTTGCAACATTCTGATAGAATATATGCAAGAAGTCTAAAGGAAGAAATATTAAGAAACTAGCTGTTTCTAATGCACAGGAGACATAATACGAACTTTACTGCAATTAAAAAAAAAAAACAAATAGTGGAAATTAATTAGCAGGAAATATGGTTGCAGGGTGGAGCATTCAAGCCAGAGGGAAACATATGCTGGAGACAAAGCTATGATGTTATGAGAATGAATGGCAGATAACATTTTCTCAGTTCTCTTGTTCCTGTATGTGCAATCTATAATAATTATAAGTGTCATTATAAAATCGTATTTTTTCTCCCCTCAAATATAACATTGGGAAAGAGGATCAATAAAAAAGGAATGAAATTCCATCCATAATTCGTTTTACCTCTAGGGATGAGAACACCTAACAATTCCCAACAAACTGTCCTGTGTATAAGATTTATTCAAAATAAAATGTAATGGGAAATAAAATATAGTGGGAAACCCTGGTGGCATAGTGGTTAAGTACTACAGCTGCTAACCAAAGGGTCGGCAGTTCGAATCCACCAGGCACTTCTTGGAAACTCAATGGGGCAGTTCTACTCTGTCCTATAGGGTTGCTATGAGTTGGAATCTACTCGAGCGCACCGGGTTTGTTTTGGGTGAAATATAGTGAGTTAGTACAGAACATTGGTGGTTCTTATCTGAGTAAAAAATAGAGAAATATTTTAAATGCATAAAATGAATATACAACTACCTATGTCTAGACTGGGCTCAGTAAGCAATTCATGAAACTGTCTGGTGACCATCTTTGACTTTGTTCAAGATCCCCTGGTTAAGACCACATTTCTTTTAGGAAGTCACCAAGTAAAATATAAGAAAGGGAGAGAAGGAGGAACTTAACACATGTCCCCCAAAATGGGTGAGGCACTTTATATTAATTAGCTCATTTAATCTATTCTTTCAATATTTGAATAAGAAAACTGAGTCATGGTTAAGTTAGGTAACCTGTCTGAAGCCACACAACTAGGAAGTGATAAAATCAGTATTTGAATCCCACTTTATCTAAAGTCCGTGTTCTTCTCAAGGTTAAATATTTTAAATATTTTCTGTTTAACAGATTGGAAGTTCAGTTACAGAAAGGTCAGGTCCCTAGTGCCCGGCTGGAACTCACAAATTGCATGTTGGCAAGTTTGGGTGTTTTACAAACAACCAATTAAATTTTGTCTTAATTATTAAAACAGTTACTTACATTAATCAAAATAAAAATTCTAAATTATCTTTTAGATTGCCGTTCTTGTTGGGTGCTGCCAAGTTGGTTCCAACACATAGTTGACCCTACGTACAAAGAACAAAACACCACCTTGTCCGGTGCCATCCTCACGATTGTTGCTATGTTGGAGCCTTTCGTTTCAGCCACTGTGTCAATCCATCTCACAGACGTCTGCCTCTTTTTCGCTGACCCTCTACTTAAAGCATGATGTCCTTCACCAGGGACTGATCCCTCATTATAACATGTCCAAAGTACACAGATGAAGTCTCACTATCCTTGCTTCTAAGGAGCATTCTGGCTGTACCTTCACGGAGACAGATATGTTTGTTTTTCTGGCAGTCCATGGCATATTCAATATTCTTTGCCAGTGCCATAATTCAAAGGCATCAATTTTTCTTCAGTCTTCCCTTATTCATAGTCCAGCTTTCACATGCATATGAGGCCATTGAAAATACCACAGCTTGGGTCAGGGGCACCATAGTTGTCAAAGTGACATATTTGCTTTTTAACACATTAAAGAGGTCTTTTGCAGCATTTTTGCCCAATACAATATGTCCTTTAATTTCTTGACCGCTACTTCCATGGGTGTTGATTGTGGATCCAAGTAAAATGAAATCCTTAACAACTTCGACCTTTTCTCCATTTATCAGGATGTTGCTTATTGGTCCAGTTGTGAGGATTTTTGTTTTCTTTATGTTGAGGTGTAATCCATACTGAGGGCTGTAGTCTTCAATCTTCGTCAGTAAGAGCTTCAAATCCTCTTCCCTTTCAACAAGAAAGGTTGTGTCATTTACATATCATGGGTTGTTAATTATTCTTCCTCCAATTCTGATGCTGCATTATTCTTCATATAGTCCAGCTTCTCGGGTTGTTTGCTCAGCCTACAGATTGAAAAATGTAATGAAAGGATACAACCCTGAAGCACACCTTTCCTGATTTTAAGTCATGCAGTGTCCCCTTGTTGTGTTCGAACGACTGCCTTTGGTTCATGTACAGGCTCCTCATGACCACAAGCTGATGCTCTGGAGTTCCCATTCTTGGCAATGTTATCTATAATTTCTTAGAATCTTTTTTTTTCTTCTCCTAAAAATTCTTAATTTTTGTGAACAAAATTAAGCAATATAAAACAACAAGAAAGCAGCAGGCAAAATACTTAGATGTCATTTCTTTAAAACATTGCACTATCATCGATGGAGAGCTCTCTGGTTGTTCTTAAAGTAATTATTCAGATATTATGCATGGAAAAAGAAAAACGAAATGCAGAGACTCACTATAAAGTTACTTGAGTAGGTCCTTCTCTGTTTAAGTCATTCCAAAAATATTTTACCACTGATGTGCTTAAAAGTTGCTTTAGGTTGTTCATTAGTCCTTAATCCTTTACCAGGAAAGCCATTTTATCAGAATTAAAGGATGAAAATTTGCTTGTTCTGTTGCTGGTAGAAGAAGCTTTTATTTTCCTTATAATTTTTTAGATATATGTTACAAAATATATAATCTAACTCAGGGAACTGGAATTTAGTGGTAATTTATTTCTTCTTATTTTCCTCCTTTCTTTTTTCTTTACCTTTTATATCTTCATAGTATCTTCTGTTTAATTAATTAGAAGTCCATAAAGAAGTCCATAGTTGGTGATTTTTCCACATTTATGCATAAATAGGAAAAAATACAGATTAAACCCTGCTTACTGAATAAAAAAAAAAAAAAATTAGCAATACATTTCTTCAATTTCCACATCTAGCAATCGGTTTACAAAAAGGGAAAGTATATATATATATATAAATCCAAAACAAACCCAGTGCCGTCGAGTCGATTCCGACTCATAGCGACCCTATAGGACAGAGTAGAAGTGCCCCATAGAGTTTCCAAGGAGCGCCTGGCGGATTTGAACTGCTGACCCTTTGGTTAGCAGCTGTAGCATTTAACCACTGCACCACCAGGGTTTCCCATATATTTGTGTGTGTATATATAATATACACATATAAATACATATACAGATTTTCTTTGACATATATATGTCAAACAGGCGTCAAGGTCACCAGTGTAAACGAGATTCACACACAGGTACTGGATAATGCAGGATTTACTTACAGGAAAGAGGGGCCAGTAAGATCAGCTTTAATAGTGGGCACCAGTCCCCCATGGCCAATGGATCACTGTCTGCAGCTGATGCTGAGTGCTGGGCTGCACGTACCTCTCTCATGCCACAGGTGAAGGACCCATTCTCTCCCTCCCTGGTACAGATATAGCAATGGAATTGGCCAGATCCCATGTGACATGCATGCATAAGCAGAATAAAAAACTACTCATTGGACAACAATAGGGAGATATCACCAAACAAGGCAAAATACTAAGTGCAAACTGCTTTTTCCCTGTAAAATGATTTTCCAGGCCTGGCACCTTGATTGGGCAGTCTGGTGGAAGAGGGAGTGATGCAATGGATCACGTTTATATGGCTTTTTGCACCGTGGTCTTGTGTAACTTCTTTCAAATGACTGAGTGAGACTATGGGAATGAAGTGTTTGTGGCCCCCCAAGGGGACTGGACAACTTGGAAATAATACAAATAAGGTTCTTGGCACTTTTGTGGGAGTGGGACCATGTAAATAAAGATTATGGAACCCTAGCAAGGGGATTGTTCCGTTTTGCCATCCTGCTAGGCTTAAAATGAGTCATTCTAGAAGTGGAAATGGGGGCCCTCTACCACCAAGAAAGAAAAGCGAGGAGTGGAAGGCAACATTTGGACTGGAGATTCCTGTGCTGAGAACCTCCTAGACCCAGGAGACAGAGAGAAGGTGAGAAGCAGTGGCAGAGAAATGGTAGCAGCAGAGGCAGCAGAACCAGGAGACCTACAGGAGATGGTATAGTAGGCTTTGTGGTCCATGGAGCAAGAAAACTGAGCACCTTTGGGCCGAGGCTTACTGGCAGAGCAGGGTGCCTCTGGGCACTTACTGGAAGAACTAAAGGACTTTGTAACACTTACCCGAGTAGGGCAGAGGCCAAGGAGCGGAGGGGCTGTGAGGCTGAGGGCCAGAGAGAGGCCTTCCTTCAGGCACGGCTGAGAAGAAGCCGTCTTGATTAAGGAGCTGTATCCTGAGTCATCCCTGATCCTGAATGGTAGCCTGTTACTTCTCTAATAAACCCCGTAAGTGTAAGTATGGCCTGTGAGCTCTGTGTGGCCACTGCAACAAATTATTGAACCCAGCAGAGAAGTAGAGAGTGCCAACGGGAGGGACAGCTGGTGTCAGAACTGGTAAGAAGTTTGGAGGGTGGAGGTGTATCTGACCTCAGCTGCATAGGAATCAACTTTGGGCAGTTCGTGCTAATAATGATTCTCTCTCCCTCATGAAGTTAGAGATCAGACTCCCCTGCTGCCACACCATTTTTACAGAGGGCAGAAAGTCTCTTGAGGACTGCTCTCATGTATATGCATATACCCACATACCTATACATGCATTTGTAAATGGTATGCAATAAGTAATGCGAAACTGAGATATTACATAGGAGCTGCATATCTTTTTCCTATAGTCAAAACAGGGAAACTGAGATAGCAAAGCTTAAGAAGGATTTATGACAAGGTTGGCTTAAAGAATAATAAAAATTGGTCTAGGTGTTTTATATTTATTCTATTGAGTCTATCTAATCTGAAAATTAGATTAGTTCCAGAAAATGGAATTGATTTGTGTGAGCCCCAGCTGAACGCAAGAGTTGGATGAAGCCAAGAACTAAGCAGGCCATCATAAAGGGCCATCATGGGAACTAGCCAATAATGTTTTCTTTCTTTATTGGGTCTTTGAATCATCACATAATGTGACCATACGATTATAGAGTGGCAATCTTTCTGTAATCTGTTTTATTAATATTCTCTTGCATTATAATAATTTAGTAATTACATTATTTGTGATTATGGACCACATGATATAATAGTGGACTCTCATCAAGTTTAGTAGCCATTATTATACCTGGTGCCATATTTTAAAAATTAGTAAAATTATATATAATTATTCTAAGGGTTTTTTTTTTAAAGATTTACTTAGTCCTGATGGCAATGGGTTGTTTAAAAAAAAAGGAAAATCCCTGTTTTAAAAGGAATTTTCCTGTTTTACGTTTGTTAGTAAAGTCTTTCTTTATTATACCGAAAGTTCACATTAATCATGTTGCTTAGTTGATTCATTTTTCCCACACTTTAAACAGACAAATCACAACTGTGCTCCTTTGAGCATCTATAATGTGAAACCGATAAGGACTAGCTGAATTTCTGAAAAAGCTTGTACAACCATATCGATTGAGGTCATTTCCATTAATATTTTACGTTAATAACTATTCCCTGTATAAACCTCAGACAGGAGGGATGATTCTGAATGATTTCAATGTCTGTCCCTGTGATTTGTCTGAAAGCCTAGTGTACAAATTTGTACCTGAGTTCTAGGGATACAGAGTGATCCAAGTCACAATTTGAAAGACTATTTTCTGTATAAAATATTAATGAGGGAATTGATTCACAAGGGATTGCAACTTTGTTATCAAAGAAAAGAAATATTTCGCAAAAATAGCAGAAAAAAAAATTCCTCCCAATTCCACATATAGCTTTAAGAAAGCATGCAGTTGACACACTGTACTTTTGGGTGGAAAAATGCATAGAGAAGGAAAAGCAGCATAGTGGTGTGCATTTTGTAGTATTCTATATGATTGACCTATTGACCATGGATCAAGGCCAGACTTATATAAAGAAGGAATGGGATTTTCCCTGAAGGAGGCAGGGTCTTGGCATATATTATACTGAACATCAGTCACCTAAGAGAAGATAAACTTCAGAGAGGAAAATGAGAGTTTGCAAACGAGAGAAAGAACCTACTTCTCTTTTGGCATCCATTTCTTAAATATAGACTCCAGAAAGAATAGCTGGCTGGGTCTGTGCTCCTATAATATAGGACCTAGCACATGGAGAGAGGGCAGGAAGTAAGATGGTGAAGGAAGGCAGCTGCTTTCCATCAGGATATTGGCTTCCCATTGACTCTATGACTACCCATGACCACTTAATTGCACTAAAGTATGGACCCCAGGGGAGATAGTTTCTCCTGGTGACTTTCAATCTCCTGTATAATTAATAAGAAAACATAGGGTTACACAATTAATCTTGCAGCTAGAAGAGCGGAAGAAATATTTGTTCTGGTCATGCACCCATGGTTACAGGAGTTTGAACAAAGCTTGTTTACAGGATGATCAGACCAGGTGCAGCTGGACAAAGATGCCTTCCTCTTACCCGTTTCCCTGTTCTTGTACACTCTGAGGCATAAACCCCTAGACCCCTTTGGCTCCTGGCCTTCAGTATGGATTACACCTCACCACAAAGATAACAAAAACCCTCACAACTGTACCAATAAGCAACATCATTATAAATGGAGGAAATACTGAAGTTGTCAAGGATTTTGTTTTACTTGGATCCACAATCAACACCCATGGAAGCAGCACTCGAGAAATCGAAAGACATATTGCATTGGTCAAATCTGCTGCAAAAGACCTCTTTCAAGTGTTGAAAAGCAATGATGTCACTTTGAGAACTGAGGTGTGCCTGACCCAAGCCGTGGCATCTTCAAACACCTCATATGCATGTGAAGGCTGGGCAATGAATAAGGGAAGACCAAAGAAGAATTCATGCCTTTGAATTGCAGTATTAGTCAAGAATATTGAATATACCATGGACTGTAAGAAGAACAAATAAGTCTGTCTTGGAAGTACAGCCAGAGTACTCCTTGGAAACAAGAATGGTGAGACTCCATCTCACATTCTTTGGACATGCTATCAGGAGACACTAGTCCCTGGAGAAGGACATCATGCTTGGTAAGTAGAGCGTCAGTGAAAAAGAGGAAGACCCTTGATGAGATGGATTGATACAGTAGCTGCAACAATGGGCTCAAACATGGCAAGGGTTGTGAGGATGGCGCAGGACTGGGTAGTGTTTCTTTCTGTTGTACTTAGGGTCACTATGAGTTGGAACCAACACAAAAGCATCTAACAACAACAGCATCCTTCGCTTCCTTTCTTCCAGCCGTTGTTTGAATTGCTGATGTTGTTGAGTACCATTGAGTCTATTCTAACTCATAGCAATCCCATGTGTTACAGAGTAGAGTTGCCCCATAGGGTTTTCTTGGCTGTAATCCTCGTGGAAGCAGATTGCTAGGTCTTTATCCCACAGAGCCACTAAGTGAGTTCAAACTACCATATTTTCGGGAGCAGCTGAGTACTTAACCGTTGCACCAACAGAGCTCCTTATTGTGTGAGTAATCCAGCACAATCCATCTGTACCGTGGAAGATTAATGGAAAAATTGTATTGTCACCTTTTAGTATTAAAAGAAGAGCAGTCATCATTTGGCCACTGTAGTGCTTATAACAAATTTCTGAGTTCATAGGAGCTCCAGCCTCTCTTTCCACATGGAGATTCCCTGTCATTATTTTCCTTTATAATTCTTAGATAAACACTCTTGGTTTTTGTCATGGTGAAGCGTAGACTTACCTGACTGAGCAATAAGGATAGGCTGGGTGATTTGAAGAGCTTGCTTTAAAAGAGCAATGGTGGGACAGGACCATGACGTGTTCTATGCTATATCTAGCTGTATCAGAGTTTTGAATGGACTTCTGATGTAAATGTGTTTTAGTATCTATGCAAACAGAATTTGAGTAATATCAAGAGACTTTATCTGGTCTGGGTATTCAGAGAACAAGAGCTGATTGATAATATCTTCTGTTGTGGATGGGAAGATGCACTTAGTACTTAAATAAAGTAGCTGGGCCTAGATTGATGAAATCTCCAAGAATTTCTGGTCTACACAGTTAAACAATAGGATTAGTTAATTCCAAATATCCTCAGTCCATCTAGAGCGATCTGAGGCCTCCATTAGAGGAGACGTTCAGATATATCTGATGTGACTTGAAATAGATACTATCTAACTTACCCGATGCTTCTGTAACAGAAATACTGCAAGTGGGTGGCTTTGGAGGACAGAAATTTATTTTCTCACATTCTGGAGGCTACAAGTCCAAATCAGGGTTTTCAGTATGTCAATTCTTTCCTTGTCAGTAGCCCCCAGTGTTCCTTAGTTCATTGGCATGTAGATTATTCTCACGTGCCTTCTGTCTGTCTCTCTTTTCCTGTGTGTGCCTGCCTCTGTGTATGACCTGCTTTTTTTTATAACTTAGAAGTGATTAGATTTAGAACCCACCCTACTTGTGTATGACCTAATTGGCATAATAAAAAACCCTTTTCCTAGCAGGATTACATTCACAAGTATAGGAGATAGGATCCCATATTTTTTTGGAGACAGGGCACAATTTAATCCTTAATAGATGTTTACTTCATTGCCAGATAAACCCTACATAAGGATTTCAGGGGTATTCTTTGCTTTCTTGCTGGTCCCTGTGCTAGGTTTTTTATTCCCATGAGGCTACCCTCCCTGACTTAAGACTACACACCCCTTTCCCCAATTCATTCCTGTCTTTTCTCAACTTCTATTATCCACATTTAAAACACCACTTTTGAAAGTATTGGTGGCTGATGCAGAACTGGGATTACAAGTAGTATCCAAAAATCCAAGCTCCATGCCTTCAGGTCGAGTCCGACTCGTAGCGACCCTCTAGGACACAGCAGAACTGCCCCACAGGGTTTGCAAGGAGTGGCTTAGAACTGCTGACTTTTTGGTTAGCAGCCATAGCTTGCCATAGCTCTCGACCACTGCACCACCAGGGCTTCAGATGAATAGCATAGGTCCAACCAAAATCCCTGGGACTGCATATGCCCTAGGTGTGTCCTGTGGCCATTGCCTCTCTGGTCACATGGTCAGTATGACAGTATGTCATGGTCGCCATCATTTGAATATGATGATGCTTTAAGTCCAATGCATTGTACCTGGGGCACCAGAGAAATGCACTAAATTATAATTATTACATAAGAAATATAAGAAAATATAAATATATATTTAAATCATATATAATAAATATAAGAAAATACTGGGTTTGCTTTAATTCAGACATAGGTTTAAAGAATACACTAAATTTGTTGTGAAGAATAAAAAAATTGCCTCCATTCCTTTAAGTCCGAAGTTGTGATGTGGAAATTAAGGGAAAATAAATAAAAATAAAGGTTACTTTATCAGCGAATACCATATTTATGATAAAAAAACCATTGCTGCGTACATGGAGATAAGCTTCCCAACATCCCATGTACCGTGGACCGTATCAGCCATGAATGTTACCCCGGGAAGCATAGGTGCATGACACTGGAAGATTTACCAATTTTAATGCTATTTACTTCTGTCAGAATTGCTCATGCTGTAATCTAATTTTCAAATCTGGGATTAAATGATTATACTCAGCCACAAATAAAGTTTCTACTTTAAAATTCTGAATGAGTACAGTGACTTATAATCATTATTAAATTCTGTATATGAAGTTCTGTATATGAATTTATAGCAGAGCCTGGAATGTATAAGCTTCTCTCATTTAAAGCACATGCAGATCAGTAGAAGTGAAATAAGCCAAGTGAACTGCACATAAAACCAAAAAAAACCAAACCTGCTGCTGTAGAGTCGATTCCGACTCATAGCAACCCTATAGGGCAGAGCAGAACTGCCCCATAGAATTTCCAAGGAGCGCCTGGCAGATTCGAACTGCTGACCTTTTGGTTAGCAGCCATACTAACCACTACGCCACCAGAGTTTCCAAACTGCGCATAGGGGTTGATTATCTTCACCGCAGATTTTGTGTTTTTCCTCTTCTGTTACATCTGGAATCGTTGTTAACTAAACATATTATTTCTAAATATTTTTAAGGTGGGAAAAATTGTTTCTGCATGCAGAAATAAAATAAGAGAAAGACAATTCCAGCTAAAAAAATTTCAATTTTCATGCTACTTGTTATAATTTATTTTATTAATTTGTAAAAAACAAAACAAAACAAAAAAAAACTTTATTAAGTCAGTTGCTTTTAAATTTCAGTACTCACCCTGTACAACAATAGGGCTTCTGTTATCTTTCAGTGATGTACTTAATAAGGTTGGGATTATTGGGCTGATTATACCACCAGCTGCCATTGAATCGATTCTGACTAGTGGTGACCTAATGTGTCAGAGTAGAGCTGTGCTCCATAGGGTTTTCAATGGTTGATCATTTGAAAGTAGATTGCCAGTCCTTTCTTCTGAGGCACATCTGGGTGGACTCAAACTTCCAACCTTCTGGCCAGCAGCTGAGTATATTAACCCTCTGTACCACTCAGGAACTCCAGGGATAATCATAAGAGAAAATCATGCTCATCAGATACTTAGAAATTTGTTCAGGAAGAATTTTCTACCTCTCCTCCAGTGAGCTCTTGTGTTGTGTTTTAGATAACAGTACATTAAACCAGAATCATAAAATTTAATTCTTCTCAAAAGCCAAACAAAATAAAATACGGTCATCAAAATTAAAAAACCAGAAACAAATATAAACAAAAAAGTACAAAGAGCCATTTAAATATTTTAAGGTTTGGTTTTCTCATTGACAATGACAACATAAGAAATATGCAGCCTTTTGTTTCAAGAATTAGCCGTCAGTATAATGATGAACGGAGCAAAACAAAGGAGGTTGCTGGAATGCGAACTCCAAATAATTGGTACTTGACAACAAATAAAGTTGATAGTCGTAAGTGCTAAATATCAATCTTTTGTTTCCTACAGAGATGTTGTGGATTTTAATTAAATACTGTTTGAAAAGCTCTTAGCTAAAATGCTCAAACAATTGCTTCAACTATTCTTGCCCCGAACATTTCTCAGCAGATGATGTGCGTGGTGGCCCTTTGGTTTTGCTGGCCCACGTGTCGGTCTCCAGCCAGCCCCGTGCTTCCATATCTGCAGTGTCTACACTCTTCTTCACACTGGAGCTGATGTATAAATTCCATTGTATTCATAGTCGTAATATACTTCATGTTAATATAAAATCAAATTTTATTTGTTACAATTTTACCTATTTTACTTACAACAATCAGATATATGACTAGTACTGGCGTAACAATGAACATGAGGGTGGTGCAGGATTTAGCACTGTTTCGTTCTGTTGTACATAGGGTTGGAACCAACTCCATGGCACCTAACAACAACTGTATTAGAACACATTGGAAATGGCAACTTTCTGAGAAAAATAAGTTATAAAATATAAGAAAAACAGAAGTATTGACATGCTATTAGAATGAGTGATACAAACGGTTAAATATCTGGTAGCCATAAGGCTGGCAATTGAAACCCACCAGGAGGCACCTCAGAAGGCAGACCTGGCAATCTGCTTCGGAAAGGTCACAGTCTTGACAACCCTATGGAGCACAGCTCTACTCTGTGTACGGTACATGGGGCCACACCGTGAGTCAGAATTGACAGTACAGAAACTAACGACAATTCGAATGGCAGTGTTGATTGTTTAAGGATTGTAAAGACTTCAATATTTTTGCTCTTCCATTACTTTAATCCTTACTAATACAGGACTGGTAAGGTAGCACATATAATTTCCAAAAATATCTGTATTAGTGGTCCTCAAACTGGTGTATTAATTTCCCTGATGACACAGAAA
The DNA here is from genome assembly GCF_030014295.1 of Loxodonta africana. Classification (NCBI taxonomy): domain Eukaryota; kingdom Metazoa; phylum Chordata; class Mammalia; order Proboscidea; family Elephantidae; genus Loxodonta; species Loxodonta africana. The sequence goes on from NC_087362.1 coordinate 15,724,291, forward strand.
GACTTCCCAGGGAATAATAGGAGTAACTTTAAGATTATCACCTTTTATCCTGGTATATTCTGAAACAGATTTTTTAAAGTTTAGAATTGAATTTCCCATTTAAAAAAAGAAAGCCACAGCACTTTCTGATATCAAATGTTACTTAACTCTGGTGTACTGCCTTGGGTTGTGAACATCTTCAGAGCACCGTACAAAGTAGAAACTTCCTTAGTAATCTTTCAACATACCATAAGCTCACAGGTTCCTCAGTTTCCCTTATTATAAATATTTCTATGAAGGATGGTATGCCCTCTTAAAACTTGCTATTTAGGCTCACATTGGGATAATCTGTACTCATCTATGTGGAGAATAATATTGATTGAATATTGAAGGATTTTTCTAATCACTTTTCACCTGAGCAATAATATGTCTTCTACAGGGCAACTCGTAGCTTGCTTGGATTACTAGTTCAGCTCGCTTTAGGCTCAAAAGAAATCAGATTACTTCAGAAAGTTATTAAGATTTTCACTCATTTTGTAAATTTATAGAAAAGTTCTTTATAACATTGTTAATTCCAGGCAGTAGAGTTTTACCACCATATAAAGGCAGAGATTAAAAGCTAGTTGACTGCTCAGTGAGGTTATAACTTTAATCGTGTAGTGCCTAAAGCTAATAGAGATGCCTGTTTGTAATGAATGAGTGTATTTATGGATCACATAGGCACTCTTTCATCAGTAGCATAGCAAAACAGAATAATTCTGATGTTTTATTATTTAATAGGTAATAATTTATTTTGCCTTCAAATGCTGTTGTAGATATATTATAGCTAGCTAGCTAAACAGATATACTTAGCTATACATATAACAAGCATGAATACAATTAAAAAAAATCTTTTTGAAAAAGGAAGAAAATAGCACCAATGTCATCTGAATTACATAGTTCTGTAACACCTAAATTGGATGTCACTGTAATTGGAAATACATTGTAAAATGGGGTTAAGGTAAACTTTATAAATGAATGTGGGTGCAGTGTCTGTGATCCATAAACTGAAAGTGTTCAGACCCAAATTGCATCCCTATTAGCAAGTTTCATGTATTAAATTGTGTTCCCCCAAGATATGTGTGGATTTGGCTAGGCCATGATTCCCAGTAATGTGTGGTTTGTTCTCCATTTTGAGATCTGATTATCCTCCATTTTGTGATGTGTTGTAAATCTTAGCCTCTATGCCTGTTTGAGAGTGTGCTGTCTGTTATGTTAACGAGGCAGGATTAGGTCAAGTTAATGAAGTTTAGGGTAGGATAACCCCAGCCCCCAGTGCCGTCAAGTCGATTCCGACTCTAGTGACCCTATAGGACAGAGTATAACTGCCCCATAGAGTTTCCAAGGAGCACCTGGCAGATTCAAACTGCTGACCCTTTGGTTAGCAGCTGTAGCACTTAACCACTATGCCACCAGGGTTTCCTAGGGTAGGATACAGCACCCTTATTCAGGTGACAGCACTGATCTGAAGTAAGGGCAGTTTCCCTGGGGTGTGGCCTGCATCACCTTTTATCTTACAAGAGGTAAGAAGAAAGAGAAGTAAGCAGAGAGAAGAGACAGGAGCAGGGTACATCCTTTGAACTCGGGGTCCCTGTGCTAAGAACCTACTAGACGCAAGGGAAGCCTGAGAAAAGCACCTTCCCTCATACCCAACAGAGAGACAAAAAGCCTTCCCCTAGAGCTGATGCCCTGAATTTGGACTTCTAGCCTCCTAAATTGTGAGAGAACAAATTTCTGTTTGTTACAGCCATCCACTTGTGGTATATCTGTTATAACAGCACTGGATAACTAAGACAGACTTTGGTACAGGAAGAGTGGGGTGCTGCTCTAACAGATACCTAAAATGTGGAAACAGTTTTGAAATTGGGTAATGGGTAGAACTGTGGCTGCTAACCAAAAGGTTGACCATTTGAATCCAACAGTTCAAATCCACCAGGCACAACTGGGAAACCCTTTGGAGCACTTCTGCTCTGCCCTATAGGATTGCTATGAGTGGGAATAGACTTGACAACAATGGGTTAAAAGTAAAAGCCTAGATTCTCTTGAAGAGACTCTTGGGGGAAATTATGGACATCAAAGATAATTCAGGTGAAGGCACAGAAGGAAGAGAGGAGAGCTGTAACACTGAAGATAGTGCAGCTGGTAAGCAACAGTGGCAGAGAAATGGCAGCAGCAAAACCAGGTGACCAGCTTGAGATGGCACAAGAGCTGACCCACTGACTAAGAGAGCTGGGTGTCTTCAGGCAGGAGACCTCCTGGAGGAGGAGGACTGTGGTGCCTTTTGGCACTTGTTGGCAAAGCTAGGCTTACTGACCTATGGAGCTAGAGACAAGTGCCTTTGGGCCAAGGCTTACTGGTAGAGTGGGGTGTCTTTGGACACTTATCAGTAGAGCTAAAAAGCTTTGTAACATTTGCCCAAGCAGGAAGCAGGGTGGAGGCCAGGCTGGCCCAAGAGGCCGAAGGGATCAAGAGCCCATGGAACTAAAAGCAGAAATTAAAGAGATAAGGAGCACTGGAAGCAGAGCCACCTCGGTCTCAAAGGATAGAGCCACCACCTCTGGGGTCTTAAATGGCAGGGCCATGTCCTCTGTAGTTTCAAAGGTCCATGATCTTCATCAAATCTTCACTGACTTGGTTCTGAAGTGTGGAATTGCCATTCACAAGTGCCAGGGGGACAGTCCCCCATGCATCTGTCAGTTTGTCATACTGGTGGTGTGTTGCTGCGATGCTGGAAGCTATGCCACTGGTATTCAAATATCAGCAGGGTCACCCAAGGGGGATAAGTTTCAGCTGAGCTTCCAGACTAAGACAGACTAGGAAGGAGGACTCAGCGGTCTACTTCCAAAAAGAATTGGCCAATGAAAATCTTGTGAATAGCAGTAGAACATTGTCTGATATGGTGATGGAAGATGAGCCCCTCAGGTTGGAAGGCACTCAAAATGTGACTGGGGAAGAGCTGCCTCCTCAAAGTAGAGTCGACCTTAATGACATGGTTGGAGTAAAGCTTTTGGGACCTTCATTTGCTGATGTGGCACAACCCAAAATGAGAAGAAACAACTATAAACATCTATTAATAATCGGAACCTGGAATTTATGAAATATGAATCTAGGAAAATTGGAAATCATCAAAAATGAAACACATGAACATCGATACCCTAGGCATTAGTGAGTTAAAATGGACTGGTATTGGTCATTTTGAATCAGACAATCATACGAACTACCATGTCGGGCATGGCAGCTTGAAGAGGAATGATGTTGAATTCATTGTCAAAAAGAACATTTCAAGATCTATCCTGAAGCATGACACTGTCAGTGATAGGATAATATCCATACACCTACAAGGAAGACTCGTTAATAAGACTACTATTCAAATTTAGGCACAAAACACTAAGGCCAAAGATGAAGAAACTGAAGACTTTTACCAACTTCTGCAGTCTGAAATTGATCGAAAGTACAATCAGAATGCACTGATAAATTACTGGTGCTTGGAATGCAAAAGTTGGAAACGAAGAAGTGTTGGTAGTTGAAAAATATGGTCTTGATGATAGAAATGATGCCAGAGATCGCAGGATTAAATTTTGTAAGACCAGTGATTTCTTCATTGCAAATAACTTTTCCACCAATATAAATGCTGACTATAACCACGGACCTCGCCAGATGGAATACACAGGAATCAAATCAACTACATCTATGGAAAGAGACGGAGGAAAAGCTCAATATCATCAGTCAAAAGAATAAGGCCAGGGGCTGACTGCAGATCAGACTATCAGTTACTCATATGCAAGTTCAAGTTGAAACTGAAGAAAATTAGAACAAGTTGACAAGAGCCAAAGTACAACCTTGAGTATATCCCACCTGAATTTAGAGACCATCTCAAGAATAGATTTGACGTGTTCAACACTAATGATCAAAGACCAGATAAGTTGTGGAATGACATCAAGGACATCATACATGAAGAGAGCAAGAGGCCATTAAAAAGACAGCAGAGAAAAAAAAAAGACGTAAATAGATGTCAGAAGAGACTCTGAAACTTGCCCTTGAAAGTCAAGTAGCTAAAGCGAAAGGAAGAAATGATGAAGTAAAAGAGCTGAACAGAAGATTTCAAAGGGTGGCTTGAGAAGACAAAATAAAGTATTATGATGACATGTGCAAAGACTTGGAGATAGAAAACCAAAAAGGAAGAATATGCTTGGCATTTCTCAAGCTGAAAGAACTGAAGAAAAAATTCAAGCCTTGAGTCGCAATACAGAAGGATTCTATGGGGAAAATATTAAATGATGCAGGAAGCATCAAAAGAAGATGGAAGGAATACATAGAGTCACTATACCAAAAAGAATTGCTCTACGTTTAACGATTTCAGGAGGTAACACATGATCAGGAACCAATGGCACTGAAGGAGGAAGTCTAAGCTGAACTGAAGGTATTAGTGAAAAACAAGACTCCGGGAACTGACAAAATACCAATGGAGATGTTTCAACAATTGGATGCAGCACTGGAACTGCTCACTCACCTATGCCAAGAAATTTGGAATACAGCTGCCTGGCCAACGGACTGGAAGAGATCCATATTTATGCCTATTCCCGAGAAAGGTGATTCAACCACATGTGGAAATTAACATTAATATCACATGCAAGGAAAATTTTGCTGAAGATCATTCAAAGGCAGCTGCAGCAGTATATCCACAGGGATCTGCCAGAGCTTCAAGCTGGATTTAGAAGAAGACGTAGAACCAGGGACATCATTGCTGATCTCAGACGGATCCTGGCTGAAAGCAGAGAATACCAGAGGGATGGCTACCTGTGTTTAATGACTATACTAAGGCATTTGACTGTGTGGACCATAACAAATTATGGATTACGTTGGGGAGAATGGGAATTCTGAAACACTTAATTGTGCTCATGAGCAATCTATATATGGATCAAGAGGCAGTCTTTCGAACAGAACAAGGGGATACTACGTAGTTTAAAGTCAGAAAAGGTGTACGTCAATGTCTTAGTTATCCAGTGCTGCTGTAACAGAAATACCACAAGTGGAAGGCTTTAACAAAGAGAAATTTTTTTTCTCATAGTCTAGTAGGCTAGAAGTCCAAAATCAGGGCGTCAGTTCCAGGGGAAAGCTTTCTCTGCCGGTAGGCTCTGGAGGAAGTTTCCTCGTCATCAACCTTACCACAGTCTAGGAGCTTTTCAGGCGCAGGGACCCTGTGTCCAAAGGACGCACTCTGCTCCTGGTGCTGCTTTTTTGGGGAATGAGGTCCCCAACTCTCTGCTTGCTTCCCTTTCCTTTTATCTATTTTGGAAATTCTGGGACCTGTTTACCCTGTAGATTTTGGTTAATAATTTTCTCCTGGGTTTTATTTTATAAAACAGAAAATACTGTCTTATTTCACAGATAAACATAAACAGATAAACATAGGATACGCTTAAAGCTGAAAAACAGGATTTTACCTTTTTATCTGTGAATATTGTCTTCAGAATAAGCCCCTGGGCCCTTGCTAACAAAAAAGAAAAGGCAATGCTTGGGCTTCCAACTGGAAGGAGAAAGCATGGCTTCTGGTTTCCAACCCCTCTACGTAGATACACAAGTAACTATAAATACAATCAGGGAATTAGAACTACAGAAAAATAAAACAAGTGATAGTAATCAATGTTATAGATAAGGAGCCCTGGTGGCACAGTGGTTAAGTGCTCAGCTGCTAAGTGCTCAATTGTTTTAACCCACCAGCCGTGCCATAGGAGAAAGATGTAGCAGTCTGCTTCGGCAAAGATGACAGCCTTGGAAACCCTGTGGGGCAGTTCTACTCTGTCGTATAGTGTTGCCATGAGTCCGAATTGACTCGACAGCAATGGGTTTGGGGTTAATAGTATAAATATGTTTCTTAAATGGCAAAAATGCTGGCTGTTAGAGATTATGAAGAAGAAGTTCTTAAAGCAATGTTTGCACTCACCTTTTTTTCCCAACATCTGATGTATGCTACATGCAGTAGCAGAAGAAGGATCAAACCCCCAGGAGTCGATAGCAGCATCAGTCCTATAGTTTTTTCATTTATCATATGGGAAAAGCTTTATGATCTTCTCTGATTATACATGAAAACAATGTTCTATTAAAAATACGCTAAAAAAAACCATAAAAATTAAAATATTAAAATTAGCCTTAACCTCATCATACATCAAAACACTGTCAATATTTTGATGTATATTCTTCCTGATTCATTTGTTCATATATATGTATGAACATAGAGACATAATACCCTTATGTAAAGAATTCAATTATACTACTAATTTTGTCTGGAAATCTACCTATTACTCAGTAATATATTTTGATATCAAGGGGATTTTATCCAGTTTGAGCATCTTCATAGGTACTATTTCACAAAACCCAGTTTTTCATAAATTAGTGAAAGGCAATGTCATTTAGATTTAAAATATGATTATGTGTATATATAATTAGTGAAATTATATATGTTACATGGGAGGGTGTGCTCTTCAGAAAATCTTATAAATCATTAGTGAAGGAGCCCAGAGATATTGCCTGAGGCCTAAAGAGAAATTTCTGATACTCACTTGTTACTAGAATTTAGAAACATCTGTAGACAAGACAGAGAGCATTATTTTCACTTCCAGGGTATATATATATTTCTGTGTAAAAGTACGAAGAAATGGCATAACAAGTTGGATGGAAATTGATTGTGTTTTGCCAGCACAAATCTACAGCATGATACCAACAGCACCATCCCAGGAATTATTTGTCTTCACTCCTGATGTTTTCTATCCTGTGTGAGTCAGTCATCCCACTAGAACTTTTTGAGATACTATTTTTAGAGTTCAACATACATCTACCATTCCTGTTTCCACTGATAGTGCCACCCTTTCTCCTGAACCAAAGGTATTATGTGGTTATTTCTGTGCGACATTGATAAAGTCAAGATCATTGTGGTAACTTCTCAGAGCCTCGATTAACCCCCAAATTGGCTGTAAACACGAAGAGATATTGAAAAGAATATTTGAAATTGACTTGAGTTTTTAACTTTGTTTCTTGGACACAACGAAAGAGAGTTCAAATAAACATTTAATTTGTATTCCTTAAACCTGAGCAATAGTCCCTTCTCATCCCTTCCTCTTCTTTGTTCTTTCTTATACACTGAATTCTTCTTTGAGGCCCAGAGTTTGACTAGCATTATCCAATATCTGCAGAAGACAGGAAAGGGTTGAAATAGAACAACGTCAGAATCATATTTAGCTTGTGGAGGAGGGAGAAAGGCTAGAAGCCCTTATTCATTATTACTTCATATGAAGAAAATTGAATAGCAGAAAGAACATATGAGGGTGCTAGAAATAGAGACCAAAACAATCTGTGGTTTCCTGTAGTTTTATGATCATTTTTCTGAGATGGAAATATGTTTGGCATATTTTAATTATAAGTACCCATTGAATTATATTGTCTGTTTTCAGCAAATGTAATGAGCTATTTTCCAACTCTCTCCAAGTCAGAATTGCTCTTAAATCCTTATTTAAAAAAATAAGATAGCTAAAATGTGACAGAGACCCATCAATCATTTAAAAATGAAATTTCACTTCAATGTGAAGTTGGAAACCCATTAGAAGAACTCATATAATAGATAAACTAACATGTCCCACTTTTAAACAAAAAGAAATTAAACACACTCATGTCCTGTTTTGTGTGAGCCTAGGGAATATTTAAAAATGAAAACTAAAAGCTTTTCTCCTTATTAAAGCTTTATTTAACACACTCGAATTGAGTTCCTTCTGGATGGTAGGCGCTCTTTCCAATGAGTGCTTTTCAAAGTTGAATTAAATATATTCCTTAACCACAAAGAATGCACAATTCAGTGCATGTATAATCTGATAAAATGATCTAACAGGGAAACAACAAAGAATAATTTATATATTGTCTTCTCTTTAGCTTTTCATCATCTGCGATCATTCTCTAGAAAATAACTTCTAATCTTCTACCTTATTAACCCGAATTCTAAAAGAAATGCAGTTCACGGGCAGTTAGGCAGTTCTCCCTACATTTTTAGGTGCTATTGAGGCTATATTTCTTGTTAACAAGAAGTATCACAAAGAGAAATAGTCTCTGAGCTTAGATATAATGAAAGTGTGGATTTCAGACCTGTGAACTACATTTTCAGCTACACAGTCTTCTGTTACTTTATTTGTACCTGAGCAATTTATTTTGATCACCTCTTTATGATCATTTTTTAAAAGCAGATTATTTGCCAATGTTGTTTCTTTTTTCTTAATAATTTTTATTGTGCTTTAAGTGAAAGTTTACAAATCAAGTCAGTCTCTCACACAAAAACCCGTATACACCTTGCTACACACTCCCAATTAAAAAAATTACTCTCCCCCTAATGAGACAGCCCGCTCTCTCCCTCCGCTCTCTCTTTTCATTTCCTTTTCTCCAGCTTCTAACCCACTCCACCCTCTCATCTCCCCTCCAGGCAGGAGATGCCAACATAGTCTCAAGTGTCAACCTGATCCAAGAAGCTCACTCCTCACCAGCATCCCTCTCCAGCCCATTGTCCAGTCCAACCCATGTCTGAAGAGTTGGCTTCGGGAATGGTTCAGGTCCTGGGGCAACGGAAGGTCTGGGGGCCATGACCACTGGGGTTCTTCCAGTCTCACTCAGACCGGTAAGTCTGTTCTTATGAGAATTTGGCGTCTGCATCCCACTGCTCTCCTGCTCCCTCAGGGTTTCTCTGTTGTGTTCCCTGTCAGGGCAGTCATTGGTTGTAGCCAGGCACCATCTAGTTCTTCTGGTCTCAGGATGATGTAGTCGCTGGTTCATGTGGCCCTTTCTGTCTCTTGGGCTCATAATCACTTTGTGTCCTTGGTGTTCTTCATTCTTCTTTGATCCATGTGGATTGAGACCAATTGAGGCATCTTAGATGGCTGCTTGCTAGCATTTAAGAACCCAGACGCCATGCTTCAAAGTGGGATGCACAATGTTTTGTTAATAGATTTTATTGTGCCAATTGACTTAGATGTCCCCTGAAACCATGGTCCCCAGACCCCTGCCCCTGCTACGCTGGCCTTCAAAGCGTTCAGTTTATTCAGGAAACTGCTTTTGCTTTAGTCCAATTGTGCTGACCTCCCCTGTATTGTGTGCTGTCTTTCCCTTCACCTAAAGTAGTTCTTATCTACTATCTAATTAGTGAATACCTCTCTCCCACCCTCCCTCCCTCCCCCCTCTCGTAACCACAAAAGAAGGTTTTCTTCTCAGTTTAAGCTATTTCTCAAGTTCTTATAATAGTGGTCTTATATGATGTTTGTCCTTTTGCAACTGACCAATTTCACTCAGCATAATGCCTTCCAGGTTCCTCCCTGTTATGAAATGTTTCACAGATTCCTCACTGTTCTTAATCGATGTGTAGTATTCCATTGTGTGAATATACAATAATTTATCCATTCATCCGTTGATGGGCCCCTTGGTTGCTTCCATGTTTTTGCTATTGTAACAGTGCTGCAATAAACATGGGTGTGCATATATCTGTTCATGTAAAGGCTCTTATTTCTCTAGGATATATTCCAAGGAGTGGGATTGCTGGATCGTATGGTAGTTCTAACTTTTTAAGGAAGCACCAAATCGATTTCCAAAGTGGTTGTACCATGTGACATTCCCACCAGCAATGTAGAAGTGTTCCAATCTCTCCAAAGCCTCTCCAACATTTATTATTTTGTGCTTTTTGGATTAATGCCAGCCTTGTTGGAGTGAGATGGAATCTCATCGTAGTTTTAATTTGCATTTCTCTAATGGCTAATGATCGAGAGCATTTCCTCATATATCTGTTAGCTACCTGAATGTCTTCTTTAGTGAAGTGTCTATTCATATCTTTTGCCCATTTTTTAATTGGGTTATTTGTCTTTTTGCAGTTGAGTTTTTGCTGTATCATTTAGATTTTAGAGATCAGGCCACGATTGGAAATGTGATAGCTAAAAACTTTTTCCCAGTCTGTAGGTAGTCTCTTTACTCTTTTGGTGGAGTCTTTGGATGAGCATAAGTGTTTGATTTTTAGGAGCTCCCGGTTATCTAATTTTTCTTCTGCGTTCTTTATAGTGTTTTCTGTACTGTTTATGCCATGTATTAGGGCTCCTAACGTTGTCCCTATTTTTTCTTCCATGATCTTTATTGTTTTAGATTTTATATTTAGGTCTTTGATCCATTTGAGTTAGTTTTTGTGCATGGAGTGAGGTATGGATCTTGTTTCATTTTTCTGCAGATGGATATCCAATTAGGCCGACACCATTTGTTAAAAAGACTGTCTTTTCCCCATTTAACTGTTTTGGGGCCTTCGTCAAATATCAACTGCTCATATGTGGATGGATTTATGTCTGGATTCTCAATTCTGTTCCATTGGTCCATGTATCTGTTGTTGTACCAGCACCAGGCTGTTTGACTACTGTGGCAGTATAATGGGTTCTAAAATCAGGTAAAGTAAGGCCTCCCACTTTGTTCTTCTTTTTCAGTAATGCCTTATTTATCCGGGGCCTCTTTCCCTTCCATATGAAATTGGTGATTTGATTCCCCATCTCATTAAAGAATGTCCTTGGGATTTGGATCGGAATTGCATTAAATGTATAGATTGCTTTTAGTATAATAAGTATTTTTATAATGTTAAGTCTTCCTATCCATGAGCAAGGTATGTTCTTCCACTTATGTAGGTCTCTTTTGGTTTCTTGCAGAAGTGTACTGTAGTTTTCTTTGTATAAGTCTTTTACATCTCTGGTAATATTTATTCCTAAGTATTTTATCTTCTTGGGGGCTACTGTAAATGGCATTGATTTGGTGATTGCCTCTTTGATGTTCTTTTTGTTGGTGTAGAGGAATCCAACTGATTTTTGTATGTTTATCTTGTATCCCGATAATCTGCTGAACTCTTCTATTAGTTTCAGTAGTTTTCTGGAGGATTCCTTAGGGTTTTCTGTGTATAAGATCATGTCATCTGCAAACAGAGATACTTTGACTTCTTCCTTGGCAATCTGGATGCCCTTTATTTCTTTATCTAGCCTAATTGCTCTGGTTAGGACCTCCAACACAATGTTGAAAAAGAGCGGTGATAAAAGGCATCCTTGTCTGGTTCCCGATCTCAATGGGAATGCTTTCAGGCTCTCTCCATTTAGGGTGATGTTGGTTCTTGGCTTTGTATAAATGCCCTTTACTATGCTGAGTAATTTTCCTTTTATTCCTATTTTGCTGAGGTTTTATCATGAATGAGTGTTGAACTTTGTCAAATGCCTTTTCTGCATCAATTGATAAAATCATGTGATTCTTGTCTTTTGTCTTATTTATGTGGTGGATTACATTAATTGTTTTTCTAATGTTGAACCATCCCTGCATACCTGGTATGAATCCCACTTGATCATGGTGAATTATTTTTTTCATATGTTGTTGAATTCTGCTGGCTAGAATTTTGTTGAGGATTTTTACATCTACATTCATGAGGGATATAGGTCTATAATTTTCTTTTCTTGTGGTGTCTTTACCCGGTTTGGTATCAGGGATATGGTGGCTTCATAGAATGAGTTTGTTAGTATTCCGTCCTTTTCTATGCTCGGAAATACCTTTAGTAGTAGTGGTGTTAGCTCTTCTCTGAAAGTTTGGTAGAACTCTGCAGTGAAGCCGTCCAGACCAGGGCTTTTTTTTGTTGGGAGTTTTTTGATTACCTTTTCAATCCGTTCTTCTGTTATGGGTCTATTTAGTTGTTCTAACTCTGTTTGTCTTAGTTTAGGTAGGTAGTGTGTTTTTAGGAATTCATCCATTTCTTCTAGGTTTCCAAATTTGTTAGAGTACAATTTCTAGTAGTAGTCTGATAGGATTCTTTTAATTTCAGTTGGGTCTGTTGTAATATTGCCCATCTCATTTCTTATCTGGGTTATTTGCTTCCTCTCCTGTTTTTCTTTTGTCAGTTTGGCCAGTGGTTTATCAATTTTGTTGAGTTTTTCAAAAAACCAGCTTTTGGTCTTGTTAGTTCTTCCAATTGTTTTTCTGTTTTCTATTTCATTTAGTTCTGCTCTAATTTTTATTATTTGTTTTCTTCTGGTGCCCGTGGGTTTCTTTTGTTGCTCTCTTTCTATTTGTTCAAGTTGTAGGGATAGTTCTTTGATTCTGGCCCTTCTTTTTGGATGTGTGCATTTATTGATATAAATTGACCTCTGAGCACCGCTTTTGCTGTGCCCTAAAAGTTTTGATAGGAAGTGTCTTCATTCTCATTGGATTCTCTGAATTTCTTTATTCCATCCTTAAAGTCTTCTATAATCCAGTCTTTTTTAAGTAGGGTATTGTTCAGTTTACAAGTGTTTGATTTCTTTTCCCTGCTTTTTCTGTTATTGATTTCCACTTTTATGGCCTTATGGTCAGAGAAGATGCTTTGTGATACTTCAGTGTTTTGGATTCTGCTAAGGCTTGCTTTATGACCTAATGTGTGGTCTATTCTAGAGAATGTTCCATGTGCACTAGAAAAGAAATTATGGTTGGTTGCTGTTGGGTGGAGTGTTCTGTTTATGTCTACGAGGTCAAGTTGGTTGATTGTGGCATTTAGATCTTCCGTGTCTTTATTGTGCTTCTTTCTGGATGTCTTGTCCTTCACTGAAAGTGGTGTGTTGAAGTCTCCTACTATTATTGTGGAGCTGTCTATCTCACTTTTCAATGCTGATAGAGTTTGTTTTATGTATCTTGCAGCCCTGTCATTGGGTGCATAAATATTTAATATGTTCATATCTTCTTGGTGTATTGTCCCTTTAATCATTATACAGTGTCCTTCCTTATCCTTTCTGACAGATTTAACTTTAAAGTCTGTTTTGTCAGAAATTAATATTGCCACTCCTGCTGTTTTTTGATTGTGGTTTGCTTGATATATTTTTTTTCCATCCTTTGAATTTCAGTTTGTTTGTGTCTCTAAGACTAAGGCATATCTCTTGTAGGCAGCATATAGACGGATCTTGTTTTTTAATCCATTCTGCCACTCTCTGTCTCTTTATTGGTGCATTTAGTCCATTTACATTCAGGGTAATTATGGATAGGTATGAATTTAGTGCTATCATTTTGATGTCTGTTTTTGTGTGTTGACAGCTTCTTTTTCCCACTTGATTTTATGTGCTGAGTAGATTTTCTTTATATATTGTCCTTTCCTCATATTTGTTGTTGTTGATTTTGTTTCTGCTGAGTCTGTATTTTTCCCTTGCATTTTATTTTGATGAGTAGGATAGTTTGTCTCCTTTGTGGTTACTTTATGGCTTACCCCTATTTTTCTAAATTTAAAACTATTATTTCTTTTAAAGCCGTATCTTCCTGTCCATGTGGGAGGTGCACGATTACATTTCTTAGTCCCTCTTTATTATTTTAATGTTGTCTTCTTTTATATAATAACATCGCTGTTACCCTGTGTTGGGCTTTTTTTTTTTTTTTTTTTTGGATTTCCCTCTGTGGGTTGACTTCTGGTTGCTCTGCCCAGTGTTCTAATCTTGGGTGGATACCTGATATTATTGATTTTCTAACCAAAGAACTCCCTTTAGTATTTCTTGTAGTTTTGGTTTGGTTTTTATGAATTCCCTCAACTTGTGTTTATCTGGAAATGTCTTAATTTCACCTTCATATTTAAGAGACAGTTTTGATGGATACATGATTCTTGGTAGACAATTTTTTTCCTTCAATTTTTAAATATGTCATCCCATTGTCTTCTTGCCTGCATGGTTTCTGCCGAGTAGTCCAAGCTAATTCGTATTGGCTCTCCCTTGTAGGTGACTTTTCTTTTATCCCTTGCTGCTCTTATAATTCTCTCTTTGTCTTTGGTTTTGGCAAGCTTGATTATAATATGTCTTGGTGACTTTCTTTTAAGATCTACCTTATGTGGAGTTTGATGAGCATCTTGGATAGATATCTTCTCATCTTTCACAGTATCAGGGAAGTTTTCTGCCAACAAATCCTCAACAATTTTCTCTGTATTTTCTGTTATCTCTCTCTGTTCTGGTACTTCAATCACTCGTAGGTTATTTCTCTTGATAGAGTCCCACATGATTCTTAAGGTTTCTTCATTTTTTTAATTTTTTTATCTGATTTTTCTTCAAATATATTAGTGCCAAGTGATTTATCTTCAAGTTCAGAAATTCTAGCTTCTACTTGCTCTATTCTGCTCCTCTTTCTATTGAGTTATCTACTTCTGTAATTTTATTGTTAATCTTCTGAATTTCTGATTGCTGTCTGTCTATGGATTTTTCCAGCTTATTAAACTTTTCATTATGTTCCTGAATAATCTTTCTGATTTCTTCAGTTGCTTTATCTGTGTGTTCCTTGGCTTGTTCTGCGTATTGCTTCATTTCCTTCCTGATGTCTCGAAGGGTTCTGTATATTAAACTTTCGTATTCTGCATCTGGTAATTCCAGGAATGTACTTTCATCTAAAAGATCCCTGGATTCTTTGTTTTGAGAGCCTGTTGACGTGATCATGGCCTGTTTCTTTATGTGACTTGATATCAACTGTTGTCTCCAAGCCATCTATAAGTTATTGTATTAGTTTATGCTTGCTTGCTGTGTCGTAGCTGCTTGTTTTGTTTTGTTTTGGTATACACTTATGGGTTGCTTGAGTGAGCTAGTTTGATTATTTTCACCTTTGGAGCTCTGGTGTCCTGTCCCCAGCTGGCTAGAGCTGTTATCAGGTATATCAGTCTAGGAGTCTATTCAGTTTTCTTGTATGAATTCAGCTCAGGTGTCCAGGTAGCTGATATCAAGTGTGTGCTACAGGCTCTGTTCTACAGTCTTAGAGGGGCAGGGGTGATTGTTGTATATACCATTATCTGATTGCAGCAGGGGGTCATGCTCTGAACAAGGCAGGGGGCTGAGAACCAACCCCCGAGTGTCTCTGAGGAAAATGTGTCTCTGTTCCCTAGAGTGCGCTGGTAGGTGGGCTCTGTAGAGGGACCATGGGCACCCAAAATTTTTGTTGTAAGGACTGGGAGGTACCACTTATCCCTGGACGCCTGTCGCAGGTGGCTGGGCAACCCAAGTGGAGCCACCAGTCCTTAGGTCCGTATTGTGGGTAGGCGAGGACCTTGTTTAATAGGCAAAACAATGTCAAACGTCAAACACCCACCTCTCCACCACACAGCTGAAATGGTTGGAGTTTCCCAACAAGGGCCTATTCTCCCAAAATAGGCCCACACAGGTCCATGTAGAAGGGAAAGGTGCTCAAGGTCCATGGACAGTTTATGCCTGGACAGGAGCCACTTCTGTCCTGAGCTCCCCCAGTTAATGGAGCTAGCAAATTATTTCTTCCCCCCAGTCGCAAATTTTTTCCTTCCCCAAGGCCGGGAAGACGGCTCCAGGTGCTCACCAGGGTCTATCTCAAGCTTAGGGATTCAGCTACTGAAGCTGGTTTGGGGGTGGGGGGGCGTGGTAAAGTACATGCAAGTACTTTAGCCAAAAGCGGTCTTATCCTCAGGTTCCGGAGGTGTGAGTGGGCTGTGTGGCTGGCTGCTTCTCCCTGAGGAAACTATGGCTGAGCGCTAGTGCCAGCCTGCCACCACCGCCACTAGGGGAATGATGCCTGAGGGCACCTCACGATTCAGGGCCGGTAACTCCTGTCTGCTTCTGAACGTCCTCTTCCTCCCCCTGCCCCTCAGATCATTGTCTAAGCTTGCCTTTGATGCTCAGGGCTCCCAGCTTGTCACAAATATACTTGTTTTTTCAGGTCTTTGTTGTAAAGAGGGCTCGACGGAAGTGTCTGTCTATTCCGCCATCTTTGTTCTGCCTTGCCAATGTTGTTTCTGATATGATGCCTTTTCATGATACAACCTGAGGACAAGGGGAGTATCTTCTTGTTGTTGTTAGGTTCCGTCCAGTCAGTTTCAACTCATAGTGACCCTATGTATGGCAGAATAATGCCACGTGGCATTGTGCCATCCTTACAATCGTTGCTATATTTGAGCCCATTGTTGCAGCCACTGTGTCAATCCATCTAGTTGAGGGTCTTCCTCTTTTTTGCTGATCCTCTACTTTACCAAGCATAATATCCTTCTCCAGGGACTGGTCCCTCCTATAACATACCTAAATTACATGAGATGAAGTCTCACCATCCTCACTTCTAAGGAACATTCTGGCTATACTTCTTCTAAAGCAGATTTGTTGGTTCTTCTGGCAGTCCATAGTATGTTCAGTACTCTTTGCCAACACCATAATTCAGAGGCATCAATTCTTCTACAGCCTTCCTTATTCATCACCCAGCTCTTACATGCCTACTAGGCAATTGAAAACACCATAGCTTTGATGAGGTGCACCTTACTCCTCAAAGTGACATCTTTGCTTTTTAACACTTAAAAGAGGTCTTTTGCAGCAGATTTGCCCAATGCAATATGTTTGATTTCTTGACTGCTGCGTCCATGGGTGTTGATTGTGGATCTAAGTAAAATGAAATTATTGGCAACTTCAATCTTTTCTCCATTTATCATGATGCTGCTTAGTGGTCCAGTTGTGAGGATTTTTGTTTTCTTTATGTTAAAGTGTAGTTCATACTGAAAGCTGTAGTCTTTGATCTTCATCAGTTAGTGCTTCAGGTCCTCTTCACTTTCAGCAAGTAAGGTTGTGTCATCTGCGTATCTTAGGTCCATTCATCTCAAAAACCGTGGCTACATTTTTTGTTGTGTGATATCTTTGCACTTCATCCTGATTCCAATACTATTTTTTTTCCAGTTTCATGTCAAGATTCACTATCATTAAATAAATTTATCTACTTAATTAGAATCAGCTTCTGTTGCTGGTAGTCAAAGAATTGTACTTAATGCAAGGTCATTAGGATACCAAATATTTTGAAAAGGAAAGGAACCCTGAAAAACGGACCACAGATTCGTTCACATTGATGAAGGAAAACAAATCATACTTAGAATAGATTACTACAAAATATGGGTGATCCCTGAGGAAAGCCAAAATAGGATGCTACCTATACAAAAAATTGTAGGACACTCTATTGATAAATACCAGGACATTGTTTTGGGAAACACATTTGTAGCACAAAATGCAATGCAACTTCAAAATTATTGTTCAAGACGTATGTGAAATGAGAAAAAAATTGCTTTATATAGTTTTGTGCACACAGGCATATGCAGATATATAATACAGCTAATGGAAAAGAGAATACTCTCAAAAATAATAACAGTTGTTTGTTCTGGGAAAGAACAGTGGAAAATGGAGCAATGGAGATAATGACTTGGTGCTTTTAGATTTACATTATATATTTTTTATTGTTTGGTTGTTTATAATATGAATGTGGTCATGTGTAATTATACTATCATAATTGTGAAATTAAAAGCTAAGTCCTTAAAAAAGAAAAGATCTTACTCATCTAATATAAATCAATATGATATTTAATATAGAGATTTTTTGGGCCAAATGAAGTTCAAATTATTACTAATCACAACATTCTATAGGTTCATTTTTTCTTTGTTTCTTTCTTTTTTTTTTACTTGCCTTTTCTATTTCTATTGCCAACTCTTAGCTATATGAACAGACGCTCCTAAGTTCTTAAAGTGCTTCTTTCTAAAACAGTGATTTTCATGGAATTGGATATGGGAGAGATGGCAAATGAAGGTTTAAATGCATCTAAGTAGTTGTTCTTAAGCTGATCTCTCTCTCTCTCTCTGTATATATATATGATAGAGAAAGTGATTACAGATATTCCACATGGCTCATGCCATTTAATTGAGCTGGAGAATGATTTTTAAAGACTAAGTATCAAGTGATTGACTTCTGTACTGTATCTGTATGCTAGAAATATTATATAATGATGTGCTACTGTACATGTTTATCCAACTCTACATTCAGTGATGTCACGTTGGTAGCTGGAAATGCTAGTGAAAGCATTTAACCCTGGAAATCAGCAAATACCATGGATCAAAATTTTCCCTCCAAGATCCGGCTGTTACCCTTTACCTGAGCATCACTAAACCAGTCTCTTCAAAATCCTCTCTCAATCTTTCTCAACTCAGTGTCTTTCCCTTTCTACCAGCTGTAGGCCCTTGGCTCCATCTTCTTGGTCAACATACTTGTCTTCATTAACTCCAAATTATTCATACTTTTCCTATTACATGTCATTTTACAAGAAAGCCTACTCTGGCACATAGGTTGGGTTAAGACCCCTCGGTAGATCATGACGTAGCACTAGCTGCTTAATATACAAATTATAATTACAATTAAATAGTTATGTGCCAATTCATTTTAATAGTATTAAACAAATATTTTTGTGTCGTACACCATTTTTGATATATATATATATATTTGTTGTTGTTAGGTGCTGTCAAGTTGCTTCCGACTCATAGCAACCCTATGTACAACAGAACGAAACACCTCCCAGTCCTGAGCCATCCCTACAATCGTTGTTATGCTTAAGCTCATTGTTGTAGCCACTGTGTCAGTCCACCTCGTTGAGGGTCTTCCTCTTTTCCGCTGACCCTGTACTCTGCCAGGCGTGATGTCCTTCTCCAGGGTCTGATCCCTCCTGACAACATGTCCAAAGTATGTATGTATCTGTATGCTAGAAATATTATACATATATGTGTGTATATATATATAATATATATATGTGTGTGTACATATATATACACACACACACACACACACATAAAGCCTTAGGTGGAATTAAGTGCTATAAAGATAAACAAGGTATCATGACAGATGGCAGAGTGTGGTAGGGACAGTGCTACTTTGCCTGGGAAGTCCTTTCTTAGAAAGGGATGTTTAAACAGAGACCTGGATCAAGCGAGGATCTCAGCCAAGTAAAAATTCCAGGGAAGAGCACTCAAAACAAGTCAACAGCAAACGGAAGTTCTTGAGTTTGGGATGTTCTGGAAGAAGCTAGTATGTTGGAGAGGAGCAAGGAACCAGAAGAGTAGACGGAAACCAGGTCAAAGTGGTACAGGAGTATCAGCAGATTTAAGCCACGTATGGACTTTGATTTTATTCAAAATATGATGGGTAGTCTTTGCAAGGAATTGAACATTAAGAATTATGAACTTAAGAAAAATTTGTTCACTGCTGTATCCCCAGTGTGTACAGCAGTGCCTGGCATATTATAGATCTTCAATAACTATATATTGAATGAATTAATAAAATATCAAATATGTGTAGTTATAGAATTAAGGAGTCCAGAGTTTACTTTACAGACAATTACCAAATCACCAAATTTTTCTAATACATTTTGGTTTGTTTACGTTTTGGTTTGTTCTGCTTTTAGGATTTCAGAAGAATTTGGTCAGCTGAGTTCTACATTAATATCACATGAGCAATAATTAAAACTCAAGATCTCATCCCTGAGAACTCTGCTCTTGCTAAAGGTTACCTAGTGCAAGGCCTCTTAATAAACAATGTGGCAATTTCTATCAATGAATAATAAGTGGAAATACAACAGGACATTCAGCAAACCCTTGTCTGTGGAGATACTAATTACATCCCTGCAGTCATCCTTAGAAATCCTATGGAAAATAAGATAGTGTGGTGCCAATCATTTAAGCATCCAAATAATCCAAGAAGCTGGACTATATGAAGAAGAACATGGAATCAAGATTGGGGGAAGATTCATTAACGACCTGTGATTTGCAGGTGACACAACCTTGCTTGCTGATGGTAAAGAGCACTTACTGATGAAGATCAAAGACTAAGCCTTCAGTATGGATTACACTCAATACAAAGAAAAAAAAAAATCCTCACAAATGGACCAATAAACAACATCATGATAAATGGAGAAAAGGTTGAAATTGTCAAGATTTCACTTTTCTTGGATTCATAATCAACACCCCTGTATATATTGAGCCCTGGTAGCACAGTGGTTATGTGTTCAACTGTTAACCGAAAGCTTGGCTGTTTGAATCCACCAGCCACTCCTTGGAAACACTATAGGGCACTTCTACTCTGTCCTGCAGGGTCACTGTGAGTCAGAATCAACCCAATGGCAACGAGTTTGATCTGGTTTTTTATATATACACATGTGTATGTATGTATGTATATATATCTATCTATCATCTATCCATCTATCTATCTATCATCTATCCATATATGTATGTGTGTATGTATAGACTATGTGGGTGGCATAAAGAGTGTGCACTCCATAGCTAACTTGAAGTTTGGCAGTTTGAATCCATCCAGTGACGCTGTAGGAGAAGGTCCTGGAGATCTGCTTCTGTGAAGACTACAGCCGAGAAAACCCTATGGAGCATGGTTCTATTTTGTAACACACTGGATCACCATGAGTCAGAATTGATTTGATGGCAACAAATTTTTGTTTTTTTATTTTTTTATGTGTATATGTCTCCTCTATATATGCATGTGTGTGTGTGTATGCATACATATATGACTTATGACATATTTGAGTTAAGATGAACTGCACTTACAACCATCTTTTTTATGCACATCTTATTGTTAGTAATATACAGCACATATAATGTTTCAGCGTGTAATTCACTCACAGATGTTCAATGTTATGATATACTGTTTAAAATATTGCTGTATGGCAGGCTATGAAAACTTTTTTTAGAAAAGATATTTGACTTATATCAGAACTGACTTAAGACGGAGTCCTTGGAACCGAATCCCATTGTAGGTTGGGGACACCTATGTGTGTGTATTTTTTTTTTTGAAGGAAAACCTTAAGACTCTCCAATAAGTGAATGTCAAAGGACACAAACAGATCACAAAAGAAATTAATTTTGGTAAAGTGCCATCTTATACCCTGCTACCAGTTAATCTTCCTGTATTCCACTGTGTTTGCTCAAAAAAATCCAGTGGGTAAACAGTGCCTACAGAACAAAATATTATCTCCTGAGCCAGCATTCTATCTGATTCTTAGCTGTTCATCCATTCGTTTATTCATCATACAACTTTGGAAGCATTCGGGCCGGCCACTGAATTAGTTACCATTCTCTCAGAATGCCTCAAACTTTTTCTATTGGTATCTTATTTTTTTTTAAGCTTACATTTATAGATGATTATTTTACAGCAAGCATAGTGCTAATTACACATCATCACATTCAATCCCAACAATAACCATAATATCATTTCTGTTTATCAGATACCAAAATGTGGGCTCAAGTTTGCCCAAAAATGTGCACATACTTGTGCCTATGTGGCAGAGCTAGGATTCAAACTCAGATCTGACTCCAAAGTTTATGCATGCGCTTAACACCAGTGTTATACTATGTCTTTTTCTTATGTTACTTATCTTCGTGAACATGATTTCTCCCTCATGGTAGTCTTTATTAGCTGAATTATATTAGACACGCAAGAGAATTGGATTTATTTTCATTTCTTTTAAACAAACAAAAAAACTATCATAAAATGCAGTTACTTGGATAAAATATGGATGATTTAATTTAATATCTCTTAAAAAACACATCTGTTTGCAGCTCCTCTTCCCTGTACTCAGAATCAATAGATTATATAAGATATAGGTAGTATCACTGAAAGGAGTATCCTTTCTGGCAAGATTGTACAGCAGAACAAAACAGCTAAAATAGAAATGGATAGAAGTTTTCCTAGAAAGCTAGGTTTGGCCTGCTTGAATTCTTCCTGCAAATAGGTTGGAGCTTTCAGGGAGGACAAATGAGTCTATGTAGAAAACCCAAAATTGGCATATGAACATATTATATCTTAAAATTCATTTTCTCAAGTTTCTCACTTTAAATTTTTTCTTTGCTCTGTATTCTCACACTTCTGACTTGGCCCATCTATTGTTCTATATTTTAATATAATAGTTTGAAACATTTTGTTTCTTGTTTGTATAAGAAGTCAAACAACACATTGCAAAAGAAAAAAAAAAAGACCTCTTTAAAGTGTTAAAAAGCAAAGCTATCATCTTGAAGATTAAAAAAAAAAAAAAATGAAGATTAAGGTGTTCCTAAATGTGACCTTGAAGACTAAGGGGCACCTGACCCAAGCCATGGTGTTTTCAATTGCCTCATATGCACGTGAAAGCTGGACAATGAATAAGGAAGATGGAAGAAAAATTGATGCCTTTGAATTATGGTATTGTTGAAGAATATTAAATGTATCAAGGACTACCAAAAGAATAAACAAACCTGTCTTGGAAGAAGTACAACCAGAATGCTCCTTAGAAGCAGGAGTGGTGAGACTTGGTCTCACATACTTTGGACATGTTATTAGGAGGGATCAGTCCCTGGAGAAGGACATCATGCTTGGTAAAGTAGAGGGTCAGCGAAAAAGAGGAAGACCCTCAATCAGATGGATTGACACAGTGGCTGCAACAACGGGCTCAAGCACAACGATTGTGGGGATGGCGCAGGACTGGGAAGTGTTTCATTCTGTTGTACGTGGGGTCACTATGAGTTGGAACCTATTGGATGGCACCTAACAACAACAACCACGTCATTACAGTCCATTGGTGGTGCAAACATTTATTTAACCTGTTTGGTTGCTACCTGAAAGGTTGGAAATTCAAATCCACCCAGAAGTGTCTGGTAAAAAAGGCCTGGAAATCTGCTTCTAAAAAATCAGCCATTGAAAACCCTGTGGAATGCACTTCTGCCCTGACACATATGGGGTTGGATTCAACTCCATAGCAACTGGTTTCTATCACATCATTTTATCTTTCTCCTATTGAGTTCTACACCACCACACACTGCAGAAATAACTATTCAGCAGGTAGGGGCTTATTGATGAGCCTTGGCATCTTGAGCGTCTAGTGACACGAACACTAAGTCTTCCCAGAAGTTACAGAGCATGAAAATTCAATGAGAAAATATTCACACCTCCAGAGTTATTTTATTTTTTAAAACATGTTCCTAAATGTTGGCAATGTATTTTGAATTTAAGGGTAAATTAGTGAATAATACATTTTAATTTGTGGATGAAACAACACTTATCTGTAAGTTCCTTTCCATTTCCCGTATACTTTAAGGCATCCAGTCATAATCCTTTCTAAACTTCAAAGTAATAACTTAGTCAACATGTCTCAATCTTCTGTCCCAAAAAGCTTTTCATTTTCCACTGTACCCAGTAGTACAATCTTTCACTTTACAAAGTACATAAAATTTACTTCTGAAAACCTCTGGGATCCACTTAAAGAACCTCATTTTTTTTTTTTTTTAAGAATCTCATTTTTTAACAAGGACAAGCCTCAGCTTATTGTTCAGTTCTTCCCTATACTCTTTTGGATACTCATTTAAAATAAATATGATTTAATATGTCATTTATTCAGAAAATATATATCTACCCAATAGTCCTGTCTCTAAATATTATGCTATGAAAAAAACATTTTTAATCAGTTTTAAATTTTTATCAGGACAAAGCCCTAGACTGAAATTGGGTGGTCTTTGGAGTTTGGTCAATAGCCACACTTGACTTTCAAAATTACTCTTCTTGGTCCACTGTTATTTACATGATGAACAACTAAAAAATAAAATGGGGGCAGGGAACAACTTGGAGATAGTTATTTATATCTCTTAACTTTCCTTTTCAAAATTATACATTGTTTTGTGACATTTTACTTATTGCTGTGTCTATTTGAATTTTTAATAATATATGAAATAAGTTTTTATCATGTTCAGTTGAAAAGGCTTAGTCTCAAATTAGATGATGAACTTTTTCACTGTGAAAAATTTTTATTAAAATATATAACCAAAAAAAACCAAACCCAGTGAGGTCAAGTCGATTCCAACTCATAGCGACCCCATAGGACAAAGTAGAACTGCCCCATAGAGTTTCTAAGGAGCACCTGGCAGATTCGAACTGCCGACCCTTTGGTTAGCAGCCATAGCACTTAACCACTATGCCACCAGGGTTTCCAATTAAAATACATAAGTAGGACAAAAGACATGGTGATTATGTAATATAGTGGTGATGATAAATTGATAAAAAGAAGTAGAACTTACCTAAACATGGAGAAAACTACTTTTGACATTCTGGTAAATTACCTTCCTGGTTTTCCTGTCTCTCTCTCTGATTCTCTCACCCTTTGCGGATTGCCACAATATCTCTCTAGGGGCACACACACAGACACATACACACATTTTCTGTCTCTTTCTCTTACTTTGCCTCTATCTCTCCATATACTTTTTTTTTTAATTAGTGAAAATTTGGACAGTATTCATAACAAAAATATAGATATGAATCATCTGTAAAATATATTTTATATGCCTAAATTATATATGTGTGTATATATATTTTATGCATGTAAAAATATTTTACTGATGATTCATGGCTATAGACATAGAATTACCGACACCTGTTTCATATTGCTTACTGTTTTTTGGCGCATATAAAAAAAATTAGACACCCAAAACCGTACAAAGCATACCTGAAAGATATGTAAATTCTATAACAGCAGAGTAAAATAAAATTTTTCTTCCCTTTTTTTGTTATTCTAACTTACTTTTAACTCACAACATTTTCAATGTCCATAGTTGACAAGTTGTAAGCCATTGTAGATTGTGAAGAAACACTTCAGAAAATTAACAACAAAAATCTTGTATTAAATCCTCAGTTTGACATATATTAGAATTTTTTTTTTTTTTCTGGTCATAAATGATTACATATTTCTAACTGCCCCATAGAGTTTCCAAGGAGTGCCTCGTGGGTTCGAACTGCCAGCCTTTTTGTTTAGCAGCTGTAGCTCTTAACCACTGTACCCTCAGGTTTTCGATTTTGGTTAGATGCTTCAAATAACTTTGGTCATAAAGGAAATTGAGTGAAAAGCTATGTGTTGGCCAATGACAATGATTTAGTATCAGAAAATAAAAGTAACATAATGCTATTAGATGATTAAGATGGTTCTGTAAACATGGATTCTAATTCTACTTTTGCTAGGGAAATAGCTGTGCAAAGATAGCTCCGTTAAACTTATCTAAGCCCCTGTTTTACATTTAAGATGAGAGAACTCAAGTAGATGATCCAAGGGACTTTCATTTTTTTGTATATAAAAAAAAGCACTTAAAACAATGGGCTCAAGCATAACAACTATGGTGAGGATGGCACGGGACCGGTAGTGTTTCGTTCTGTTGTACATAGTGTCACTATGAGTTGGAATCGACTCAATGGCACCTAACGACAACAAATTATATACATTTCTTGAAAAGTATATAAATTTATATATTGAAATAATTTTTTGAATTGTCCTATTCTTAATATAATTTCAAGTGAAAGGTAGTTCTCTTAATGAGATTTAGCCAGTTAATTCATTTTAATAATTTCTTCTAGTTTTTAAGCAATATTATATTGCTCCTCTTGTCTGCATTTTTATCACCATTCAGTAAACTGAAAAAAAAAATATTACATTTTGTATGCACCATGGGGTATTATTATAACATCAGAAATTAAAACACCATTTATAGTGTATTTTTAAAAGTTTGTTACCCAAATGGTTAAAATTGGAAAGTTGTGGTTCCTCAAAAAGACTGAAATATATGAAAAATCAATTTGCTTTACTAGCTCACTCAGTGATGATACCAAACTAAAGAAACATTTCTTTTTGCCACTGTTAATTAACTAAGATGATTTATTCTGAGAGAGTTCTTAACTCTAATTCTTTTTTCACTTTTTTTTTTTTTTTTTTGGTATTCTTAGAATGACAGTAGATACAGTACTGTTTTTTTTTTTAGTTGAAAATAAGAGTGAGACATATAAAATCTCCATTCATAAAATCCCTGAATATATACAGAAGTTTATATTCAATTCCTACTTGTCTTTCCAAGTAATTTTAAATTTATATATAAAATTTCTAGTTTAATCTCTATAAGAACCTTTCTCTTAGCCCATTTGAAAAACAAATTGCTGTAGAACTTAAACAGCTAAA
Source organism: Loxodonta africana (assembly GCF_030014295.1). Classification (NCBI taxonomy): domain Eukaryota; kingdom Metazoa; phylum Chordata; class Mammalia; order Proboscidea; family Elephantidae; genus Loxodonta; species Loxodonta africana. The sequence goes on from NC_087362.1 coordinate 15,750,112, forward strand.
TAAATGTTACGTTTTACACAGAAAATTTTCTTGCTGTATTCTTAATATAGGCATATCTAGTTTTATTGTGGCTTTCTTTACTGCGCTTCGTAGATACTGTATTTTTTTACAAATTGAAAGTTTGTGGCAGTCCCGCGTTGACCAAGTCTATTGGCACCATTTTTCCAAAGCATGTGCTCACTTCCTGTCTCTGTGTCACATATTGGTAATTCTTGCAATATTTCAAACTTTTTCATTATTATTATACCTGCTATGGCAATCTGTGTTCAGAGATCCTTGATGGCAGTATTGTAATTGTTTGGGGCACCACAAACTGTGCCTATGTAATTGATAAATGTTGTGTGTGTTCTGACTTCTCCACCAACCAATGATTCCCCCATCTCTCTCCCTCTCTTTGGGCTTTGCTATTCCCTGAGACACGAGAATATTGAAATTAGGCCAGTTAATAACCCTACAATGGCCTCTAAATGTTCAAGTGAAAGGAAGAGTCACAAGTCTCTCACTTTAAATCAAAAGCTAGAAATGATTAAGCTTAGTAAGGAAGGCATGTTGACAGTCGAGGTAGGCTGAAAGCTAGACCTCTTGTGCCAAACAGTTAGCGAGTTGTGAACGCAAAGAAGAAAGTTCTTGAGGGAAATTAAAAGTGCTAGTCCAGTGAACGCAAAAATGGTAAGGAAGAAAAACAGTCTTATTGCTGACATGGAGGAAGTTTTAGTGGTCTGGACAGAAGGTAAAACCAGCCACAACAGTCCCTTAAACTAAAGCCTATCCAGAGCAAGGCCCTGACTCTCTTCAATTCTATGAAGGCTGAGAGATGTGAAGAAGCTGCAGAAGAAAAGTTTGAAGCGTGAAGAGATTGGTTCATCAGGTTTCAGGAAAGAAAGCATCTCCATAACATAGAAGTGTAAGGTGAAGCAGAAAGTTATCTAGAAGATCTAGCTAAGATAGTTGATGAAGGTGGCCACACTAAACAACAGGTTTTCAGTGTAGATGAAACAGCCTTATGTTGGAAGAAGATGTCATCTAGGACTTTTATAGCAATAGAGAAGTCAATGCCTGTTTTCAAAGCTTCAAAGAAGGAGGCAGGGACAAGATGGCGGACCAGGTGGACGCTACCGCGGATCCCTCTTGCAACAAAGATTCGGAAAAACAAGTGAATCGATCACATACATAACAATGTACGAACTCTGAACAACAAAGACTTAGAGACGGAGAACGAACAAATACAGGCAGACAGCGATCATTTTCAGAACCAGGAGCCAGCGTACCAGGCAGCTGACCTTCGGAGCCCGATCTGGGGCAGAGCCCAGGGGGGCAGACGGCACAGACGAGGGGCCCAGCCCTACCCCCCGAACTCATCCCGGGAGAGAGCCTAGCCAGCTGGCACGGGCGGCGTAGCGGCGCAGCCGGTGGGAGAAGCACCCGGGAGGCAGTGACTGATCTTGGAGCGGGGAGAGCAGCATCCCAGCCGGGGAGCTGTCCCGCCAGGAGTTTGGCGGGAAGCGGGCGTGGCGCGAGCATGGGGATCAGCTATATTTCTCTAAAGCGACCCCGGGGGCGGGCCCAGCCGTTCGTGCGGGTGATGCCCACCCAGTTCGCGTGAGCGGTGCAGCGCACCGGAGGGAGAAGTCCCCGGGAGGAAGTGACTGGTCTCGGAGCGGGGAGAGCAGCATCCCAGCCAGGGAGCCGTCCCGCTGGGATTTTGGTGGACAGGGGCGGGGCGTGAGCGCTTTCCCCTGAATAGACCCCGGGGGCGGGCCCAGCTGTTCGTGAAGGCGATGCCCACCCAGTTCGCGCAAGCGGAGCAGCGCGCCGGAGGGAGAAGTCCCTGAGAGGAAGTGACTGGTCTTGGAGCAGGGAGAGCAGCATCCCACCCCGGGAGCCGTCCCGCCGGGATTTTGGCGAGCACGGGCGGAGCGTGAATGCGGGGATCAGCTCTATATTCTGAGGTGCTACACTCCTAGCTCTATGTTCCCTCCCTCACCCTCCCCAGGCGGCTCCATTAACATCCGAATACCCTGAGCCAGAGGGAGAATTCAGATAGGGATCTGACTGCATTTTTTTTTTAGCTGATTACCTGAAAAAACTAGTTTCCCAGTGATGGCTCGGAGACAGCAGTCCATATCAAACCACATAAAGAAACAGACCATGACAGCTTCTCCAACCCCCCAAACAAAAGAATCAAAATCTTTCCCAAATGAAGATACAATCCTGGAATTATCAGATACAGAATATAAAAAACTAATTTACAGAATACTTCAAGACATCACAAATGAAATTAGGATAAATGCAGAAAAAGCCAAGGAACACACTGATAAAACTGTTGAAGAACTCAAAAAGATTATTCAAGAACATAGTGGAAAAATTAATAAGTTGCAAAAATCCATAGAGAGACAGCATGTAGAAATCCAAAAGATTAACAATAAAATTACAGAATTAGACAACGCAATAGGAAGTCAGAGGAGCAGACTCGAGCAATTAGAATGTAGACTGGGACTTCTGGAGGACCAGGGAATCAACACCAACATAGCTGAAAAAAAATCAGATAAAAGAATTTAAAAAAATGAAGAAACCCTTGTTTGTGGGACTCTATCAAGAAGGATAACTTGCGTGTGATTGGAGTCCCAGAACAGGGAGGGGGGACAGAAAACACAGAGAAAATAGTTGAAGAACTCCTGACACAAAACTTCCCTGACATCATGAAAGACGAAAGGATATCTATCCAAGATGCTCATCGAACCCCATTTAAGATTGATACAAAAAGAAAAACACCAAGACATATTATCATCAAACTTGCCAAAACCAAAGATAAACAGAAAATTTTAAAAGCAGCCAGGGAGAAAAGAAAGGTTTCCTTCAAGGGAGAATCAATAAGAATAAGTTCAGACTACTCAGCAGAAACCATGCAGGCAAGAAGGGAATGGGACGACGTATACAGAGCACTGAATGAGAAAAACTGCCAACCAAGGATCATATATCCAGCAAAACTCTCTCTGAAATATGAAGGAGAAATTAAGATATTTACAGATAAACACAAGTTTAGAGAATTTGCAAAAACTAAACCAAGACTGCAAGAAATGCTAAAGGAGATTGTTTGGCTGGATGACCAATAATATCAGGTACCAGCACAATACAAGGTCACAAAACAGAATGTCCTGATATCAACGCAACTCAAATAGGGAAAGCACAAAAACAAACAAATTAAGATTAATTCTAAAAAATAAATAAATAAACAAAATACTACACATAACAGGGAATCATGGAAATCAATAGATAAACGATCACAATAATCAAAAAGAGGGACTAAATATAAGAGGCATTGAACTGCCAGATGGAGAGTGATACAAGGCGATATAGAACGATACAAGTTAGGTTTTTACTTAGAAAAATAGGGGTAAATAAGGTAACCACAAAAAGGAATATCAACTCCATAACTCAAGAAAAAAGCCAAGAAAAACGTAACGACTCAATAAACACAAAGTTAAACATTATGAAAATGAGGATCTCACAAGCTACTAAGAAAAACGTCTCAGCACAAAAAAGTATGTGGAAAAATGAAATGGCCAACAACTCACATGAAAAGGCATCAAAATGACAGCACTAAAAACTTATTTATCTATAATTACGCTGAATGTAAATGGACTAAATGCACCAATAAAGAGACAGAGAGTCACGGACTGGATAAAGAAACACGATCCATCTATATGCTGCCTACGAGAGACACACCTTAGACTTAGAGACACAAACAAACTAAAACTCAAAGGATGGAAAAAAATGTATCAAGCAAATAATAAGCAAAAAAGAAGAGGAGTAGCAATATTAATTTCTGACAAAATAGACTTTAGACTTAAATCCGCCACAAAGGATAAAGAAGGACACTATATAATGATAAAAGGGACAATTGATCAGGAAGACATAATCATATTAAATATTTATGCACCCAATGACAGGGCTGCAAGATACATAAATCAAGTTTTAACAGAATTGAAAAGTGAGATAGACACCTCCACATTTATAGTAGGAGACTTCAACACACCACTTTCGGAGAAGGACAGGACATCCAGTAAGAAGCTCAATAGAGACACGGAAGACCTACTCACAACAATCAACCAACCTGACCTCATTGACTTATACAGAACTCTCCACCCAACTGCTGCAAAATATACTTTTTTTTCTACTGCACATGGAACATTCTCTAGAATAGACCACATATTAGGTCATAAAACAAATCTTTGCAGAATCCAAAACATCGAAATATTACAAAGCATCTTCTCAGACCACAAGGCAATGAAGCTAGAAATCAATAACTGAAAAACTAGGGAAAAGAAATCAAATACTTGGAAAATGAACAATACCCTCCTGAAAAAAGACTGGGTTATAGAAGACATCAAGGAGGGAATAAGGAAATTCTTAGAAAGCAACGAGAATGAAAATACTTCCTATCAAAACCTCTGGGACACAGCAAAAGCAGTGCTCAGAGGCCAATTTATATCGATAAATGCACACATACAAAAAGAAGAAAGAGCCAAAATCAGAGAACTGTCCCTACAACTTGAACAAATAGAAAGTGAGCAACAAAAGAATCCATCAGGCACCAGAAGAAAACAAATAATAAAAATTAGAGCTGAACTAAATGAATTAGAGAACAGAAAAACAATTGAAAGAATTAACAAAGCCAAAAGCTGGTTCTTTGAAAAAATTAACAAACTTGATAAACCATTGGCCAGACTGACTAAAGAAAAACAGGAAAGGAAACAAATAACCCGAATAAGAAACGAGAAGGACCACATCACAACAGAACCAAATGAAATTAAAAGAATCATTTCAGATTACTACGAAAAATTGTACTCTAACAAATTTGAAAACCTAGAAGAAATGGATAAATTCTTGGAAAAATACTACCTACCTAAACTAACACATTCAGAAGTAGAACAATTAAATAGACCCATAACAAAAAAAGAGATTGAAACAGTAATCAAAAAACTTCCAACAAAAAAAAGTCCTGGCCCAGACGGCTTCACTGCAGAGTTCTACCAAACCTTCAGAGAAGACTTAACACCACTACTACTGAAGGTATTTCAAAGCATAGAAAATGACAGAATACTACCCAACTCATTCTGTGAAGCTACCATCTCCGTGATACCAAAACCAGGTAAAGACATTACAAAAAAAGAAAATTGTAGACCTATATCCCTCATGAACATAGATGCAAAAATCCTCAACAAAATTCTAGCCAATAGAATCCAACAACACATCAAAAAAATAATTCACCCTGATCAAGTGGGATTTATACCAGGTATGCAAGGCTGGTTTCATATCAGAAAAACCATTAATGTAATCCATCACATAAATAAAACAAAAGATAAAAACCACATGATCCTATCAAAAGATGCAGAAAAGGCATTTGACAAAGTTCAACACCCATTTATGATAAAAACTCTTACCAAAATAGGAATTGAAGGAAAATTCCTCAACATAATAAAGGGCATGTATGCAAAGCCAACAGCCAATATCACTCTAAATGGAGAGAACCTGAAAGCATTTCCCTTGAGAACGGGAACCAGACAAGGATGCCCTTTATCACTGCTCTTATTCAGCATCGTGCTGGAAGTCCTAGCCAGGGCAATTAGGCTAGACAAAGAAATAAAAGGTATCCGGATTGGCAAGGAGGAAGTAAAGTTATCACTATTTGCAGATGACATGATCTTATACACTGAAAACCCTAAGGAATCCTCCAGAAAACTACTGAAACTAATAGAAGAGTTTGGCAGAGTCTCAGGTTATAAAATAAACATACAAAAATCACTTGGATTCCTCTACATCAACAAAAAGAACACCGAAGAGGAAATCACCAAATCAATACCATTCACAGTAGCCCCCAAGAAGATAAAATACTTAGGAATAAATCTTACCAAGGATGTAAAAGACCTATACAAAGAAAACTATAAAACTCTGCTACAAGAAATTCAAAAGGACATACTTAAGTGGAAAAACATACCCTGCTCATGGATAGGAAGACTTAACATAGTAAAAATGTCTATTCTACCAAAAGCCATCTATACATATAACGCACTTCCAATCCAAATACCAATGTCATATTTTAAGGGGATAGAGAAACGAATCACTAATTTCATATGGAAGGGAAAGAACCCCCGGATAAGTAAAGCATTACTGAAAAAGAAGAAGAAAGTGGGAGGCCTCACTCTACCTGATTTCAGAACCTATTATACATCTACAGTAGTCAAAACAGCCTGGTACTGGTACAACAACAGGCACATAGACCAATGGAACAGAATTGAGAACCCAGATATAAATCCATCCATGTATGAGCAGCTGATATTTGACAAAGGACCAGTGTCAGTTAATTGGGGAAATGATAGTCTTTTTAATAAATGGTGCTGGCATAACTGGATATCCATTTGCAAAAGAATGAAACAGGACCCATACCTCACACCATGCACAAAAACTAACTCCAAGTGGATCAAAGAGCTAAACATAAAGACTAAAACGATAAAGATCATGGAAGAAAAAATAGGGACAACCCTAGGAGCACTAATACAGGCATAAACAGAATACAAAACATTACCAAAAATGGTGAAGAGAAACCAGATAACTGGGAGCTCCTAAAAATCAACCACCTATGCTCATCTAAAGACTTCACCAAAAGAGTAAAAAGACCACCTACAGACTGGGAAAGAATTTTCAGCTATGACATCTCTGACCAGCGCCTGATCTCTAAAATCTACATGATTCTGTCAAAACTCAACCACAAAAAGACAAACAACCCAATCAAGAAGTGGGCAAAGGATATGAACACACATTTCACTAAAGAAGATATTCAGGCAGCCAACAGACACATGAGAAAATGCTCCCGATCATTAGCCATTAGAGAAATGCAAATTAAAACTACGATGAGATTCCATCTCACACCAACTAGACTGGAATTAATCCAAAAAACACAAAATAATAAATGTTGGAGAGGCTGCGGAGAGATTGGAACTCTCATACACTGCTGGTGGGATTGTAAAATGGTACAACCACTTTGGAAATCCATCTGGCGTTATCTTAAACAGTTAGAAATAGAACTACCATACAACCCAGAAATCCCACTCCTCAGAATATACCCTAGAGATACAAGAGCCTTCACACAAACAGATATATGCACAACCATGTTTATGGCAGCTCTGTTTACAATAGCAAAAAGCTGGAAGCAACCAAGGTATCCGTCAATGGATGAATGGGTAAATAAATTGTGGTATATTCACACAATGGAATATTACGCATCGATAAAGAACAGTGACGAATCTCTGAAACAATTCATAACATGGAGGAATCTGGAAGGCATTATGCTGAGCGAAATGAGTCAGAGGCAAAAGGACAAATATTGTATAAGACCACTATTATAAGATCTTGAGAAATAGAAAAAACGGAGAAGAACACATACTTTTGTGGTTACAAAGAGGGGAGGGAGGGAGGGAGGGAAAGGGTTTTTTATTGATTGATCAGTAGATAAGAACTGCTTTGGGTGAAGGGAAAGACAACACTCAATACAAGGAAGGTTAGTCTAATTGGACTGGAGTAAAAGCAAAGAGGTTTCCGGGATAAAATGAAAGCTTCAAAGGTCAGCGGAGCAGGGGCTGGGGTCTGGGGAACATGGTTTGAGGGGACTTCTAAGTCAATGGGCAAAACAATTCTATTATGAAAACATTCTGCATCCCACTTTGAAATGTGGCGTCTGGGGTCCTAAATGCCAACAAGCGGCCATCTAAGATACATCAATTGGTCTCAACCCACCTGGAGCAAAGGCAAAGGAAGAACACCAAGGTCACACAACAACTAAGAACCCAAGAGACAGAAAGGGCCACATGAACCAGAGACCTACATTATCTTGAGACCAGAAGAACTAGTTGGTGCCCGGCCACAATCGATGTCTGCCCTGTCAGGAAGCACAACAGACAACTCCTGAGCGAGCAGGAGACCAATGGGATACAGACCCCAAATTCTCATAAAAAGACCATACTTAATGGTATGACTGCGACTAGAGGAATCCCAGAGGCAATGCTCCCCAGACCTTCTGATGGCACAGGACAGGAACCATCCCCGAAGACAACTCATCAGGCATGAAAAGGACTGGTCAGCCGGGGGGAGAGAGATGCTGATGAAGAGTGAGCTAATTAAATCAGGTGGACACAGGAGAGTGTGTTGGCAACTCTTGACTGGATGGGGGATGGGAAGATAGAGAGAGAGGGAAGACGGCAAAATTGGTACGAAACAAGAGACTGAAAGGGCTGACTCAATAGGGGGAGAGCAAGTGGGAGAAGGGAGTAAGATGTATGTAAACTTACATGTGACAGACTGATTGGAATGGTAAATGTTCACTTGAAGCTTAATAAAAATTAATTAAAAAAAAAAAGCTTCAAAGAATAGGCTGATTCTTTTGTTAGGGGCTAACACAGCTGGTGACTTTAAGGTGAAGCCAGTGCTCATTTACCATCCTGAAAATTCTAGAGCCCTTAGGAATGATGATAAATCTACTCTGCCTGTGCTCTATAAATGGAACAACGAAGCCTGGATGGCAGCGCATTGGTTTACAACATAGTTTACTGAATATTTTAAGCCCACTGGTGAGAACTAGTACTCAGAGAAAAAGATTCTTTTCAAAATATTACTTTTTATTGACAATGCACCTGTCACCCAAGAGCTCTGATGGAGACGAACAAGGAGATTAATGTTGTTTTCATGCCTGCTAACACAATATCCGTTCTGCAGACCATGGATCAAGGAGTAATATGGTCTTTTAAGTCTTATTATTTAAGAAATATATTTTGTAGGGCTATAGCTGCCATGGAAACCCTGGTGGCCTAATGGTTAAGTGCTTCAGCTGTGGACCAAAGGGTTGGCAGTTTGAATCCACCAGGCACTCCTTGGAAACTCTATGGGACAGTTCTATTCTGTCCCATAGGGTCTCTGTGAGTTGGAATCGACACTATGGCACTGGGTTACTGGGTTTTATACCTACCATATATAGTAATTCCTCTGATGGATCTGGGTAAAGTAAATTTGAAAACCTTCTGGAAAGGATTCACCTTTCTAGATGCAATTCAGATCATTCGCGATTCATGGGAGGAGGTCAAAATATCAACAGGAGTTTAAATGAAGTTGATTCCAGCCCTCATGGATGACTTTGAGAGATTCAAGGCATCAGTAGAAGAAGTAACTGCAGATGGGGTGGAAATAGCATAGCACGTGAACTAAAATGAGAAGTGGAGCTTCAGGGCGTGACTGAATTACCGCAATCTCCTGATAAAACTTTAATGGATGAGGAGTTGCTTCTTATGGATGAGCAAAGAAAGTGGTCTCATGAGATGGAATCTATTCCTGGTGAAGATGCTGTGAACGTTGAAATGACAACAAAGGATTTAGAATATTACATAAACTTAGTTGATAAAGCAATGGCAAGTTTGAGAGGATTGACTCCAATTTTGAAAATTCTGCTATAGGTGAATGCTGTCAAACAGCATCACATGCTACAGAGAAATCTTCGTGAAAGGAAGAGTCAGTCAATTCAGCAAACTTCATTCTTGTCTTATTTTAAGAAATTGCCACAGCCACCCCAACCTTCAACAGCCACCACTGTGATCAATCAACAGCCATCAAGATTAAGGCAAGACCCTCCACCAGCAAAAAGATTACGACTTGCTGAAGGCTCAGATGATGTTTAGCATTTTTTAGCAATAAACTATTTTTTAATTAAGGTATATACATTGTTTTTTAGCCATAATGCCATTTGATAGACTACAATATAGTGTAAACATAACTTTTATGTGCACTGGCAAACCAAAAAATTTGTGTGACTTGCTTTATTGCTGTGGTCTGGAACGGAACCCGCAATATCTCTGAGGTATGCCTGTACTTACTTTTCCACCTTTGAAATTGTATGACATTGAATGTTTAAGAAAGTAGTTTTACTGTTTTTTTTTTTTTAAATGAGATTATATAACAAAAACAATAGTGTATTTGATGGGCATAATAAATTTATAAGACATTTGAATTTATTTTTTTGGTTAGATATGACACAGAGGTTTTGTAGTGATTTAGCAATTATGTGAAAGCACAGTTTCAAATTTAGATTGTTGATTTATTTGGAATGAATAACTGAAACAAAAACAAAACAAAACAAACAAACAAAAAGAAGAATCCATTGCTGTGGAGTCTATTCCCACTCATGGTGGCCCCCCGGGACAGAGTAGAACTGCTTCATAGGGTTTACCTCACTGTAATTTTTACAGAAGCCTATTATCAGGCCTTTTTTCCATAGCACTTCTGGGTGGGCTTGAACCACCAACCTTTAGGTTCGTAAAAAACCACAAACCAAACCCGTTGCAGTCAAATCAATTCTGATTCACAGCGACCCTGTAGGACAGAGTAGAACTGCCCCATGGGGTTTCCAAGGAGCGGCTGGTGGATTCGAACTACAGACATTTTGGTTAGCAGCCAGATGCGTAACCACTACACCACCAGAGTGCAAATTGCTTGTGTCACCAAGGGAACCTCTGGAACCTCTGAATGAAAGGCTGTTGTTCTTGTTAGTTTCCGTAGAGTCATTTCACCTCGTGGCAAGCCCATGTGTGCAGAGTGGAACTGCTCCATAGGGTTTTCAAGGCTGTGACCTTTTGGAAGCAGATCACCAGGCCTTTCTTCCAAGGTACCTCTGGGTGGGTTCGAACGACCAGCCTTTCAGTTAGCGGCCAAGCACTTAACCACTGCATCATCGGGGACCCTTCTGATGAAGGACCACTGGGAATAAATTTGCAGGAGGATGTGGGGAGCTAAAATGTCATCATGACAATGATACATGGCTATCAATACACTGTCTATAAGTTAAATAGAGTTATTTAAAGGATAGAAACCCTGGTGGCATAGTGGTTAAGTGCTATGGCTGCTAACCAAGAGGTTGGCAGTTCAAATCCGCCAGGCGGTCTTTGGAAACTGTGTGGGGCATTTCTACTCTGTCCTGTAGGGTCGCTATGAGTCCAAATCGACTCGAAGGCAGTGGGGTTTGGTTTTGGTTTTTTATTTAAAGGATGGATATCCTATCATATAACAACTTTTTTTTAACATTTGATTGTGGTTTGGGTGAAAGCTTACAGAGTAAATTAGTTTCCCATTCACAATCTACTTACAATTTCTTTCCCAACATTAGTCGCAATCCTCTCAATACGACAGCACTCCACCCACTTCCTCCGAGTTCCCTGTTTCTATTTACCCATCTTTCCTGTCCCTTCCTGCCTTCTGAACTTTGCTTTGGGGCAAATGATGCCTTTTTGGTTTAGTATGGTTGATTGTTCTGAGGAGCACATTACTCATGGGTGTTATTTTTCACTTTATAGACTTGTCTGTTGTTTAGCTGAAAGATGATCTCCAGGAGTATGTTCAGTACCAGTTTTGAAGGGTGTCTAAAGGCCATAGTCTCAGGGGTTTCACCGGTCTGTATCAGACCAGTAAGTTTTTTTTTTTTTTTTAATGAATTTGAATTTTGTTCCATATTTTTCTCCCACTCTGTCCAGGACCTTCTACTGTGATTTCGATCAGAAGGGTTGGTATTGATACCAGGCACCGTCTAGTTCTTCTGGTCACAGGCTAGTAGAGGCTGTGGTCTGTGTGGTCCATTAGTCTTTTGGACTAATTATTTCCTTGAGACTGATTTTCTTCACTCTTCTTTGCTCAGGACAGGAAGAGGTCAATAATTGTATCTTAGATGGCTGCTCACAAGCTTTTAAGACCCCAGTCGCTACTCACCAAAGTAGGATGTAGAACTTTTTCTTTAGGGACTATGTTATGCCAGTTGACCTAGATGTCCCCCAAGACTATGGTCCTAAGCCCTCAAGCCCAGTGACTCTGTCCGTCTAGGTTTGGTTATGGCTAGGAAGTTTTCATAACTGTGCTCCCTGCATGCTCGGCTATATACATAGATATATTTGCAGCACATACAAATGTGTATGTAGAAATACCCTCTGCCAAACCTATATATACCCGTGGGTGTGCTCCCATACACCATTCCGTGCTTGTTCAGCTTACATATCTACCTGTGTATCCACTCATAATTTATTGTTTATTATTACCGTTATTGCAAGATTCTATTAGTATTTACCGTTGCTACCTTTTACTCTTGTGTACATCTCAGTGTCTTCCTTTGCCTTGGTCATGTTGTGCTAACTTCCCACGTATTGTTTATTGTTTTTCCCTTCGTTCAAGTTAATACATGTCTACTATCTAGTTAGCGATTACCCCTCTCTCTCCCTCCTATCCCTGGTAACCTCAAAAAATGTTTCTTTCTTTGTGTAAACCTTTATATTAGTGGTCTCATACAGTATTTGTCATTTTGTAATTGACTCAATTTCACTCAGCATAATGCCCTCCAGGTTCATCTATGCTGTAAGATGTTTTGTGGATTCATTGTTATTCTTTAATGTTGCCTAGTATTTCATTGTATGTACCAGAGTTTGTTTGTCCATTACTCCATTGATGGGCACTTAGGTTGTTTCCATCTTTGTGCTATTGTGAATAATACTGCAATGAACGTGGATATGCATATCTCTATTCATGTCATGGCTCTTATTTCTCTAGAATACGTGCTTGCAATGGGATTGCTGTATCATATAATATTTCTATTTCTACCTTTTTAAGGATGTGCCATATCATTTTCCACAGTGGTTATACCATTTTGCATTCACACCAGCAGTGTAGGAGAGTTCCAATTTCCCCACACTCTTGCCAGAATTTGTTGTTTTCTGTTTGTATGCACATTGCCATTATTGCTGGGGCGAGGTGGTATCTCATTTTTTGATCTGCATCTCTCTAATGGCTAATGATCGGGAACATCTCTTCATGTAATTGTTGGCCGCCTGAATGTCTTCTTTGGTAAAGTGTCTGTTCTTGTCCTTTATCCATTTATTAATTGGGTTGTTTGTCTTTTTTATATTGATTTGTTGAAGTTTTCTGTAAATTTTAGAGATTAATCTCGTCAGACATGTCATTGCCAAAAAATTTTCCCAGTCTGTAGGTTCAACCTGTACTCTTTTGGAGAAGTCTTTTGATGCACATAAGTGTTTAAGTTTCAGGAGGTCCCTGTCATCTAGTTTACCCTTTTTGGGTTTGCTCATTTTAAATTATGCTTGATAGTCTATTTATGTGGTAAATTAGGGCACCTAGGTTTGCCCCTGTTTTTTCTTCCATGAGCTTTATCATTTCAAGTTTTGCATTTAGGTCTTTGATCCATTTGGAGTTAGTTTTTGTGTATGATGTGAGGTATGGTTCTTGTTCCATTTTTTTTACAGATGAACATCCAGTTTTGTCAGCACCATTTTTAAAAAGATTGTCTTCTCCTCATTTAATGCATTTTGGCCCTTTGTTGAAGATCAGCTGTCCATAGGTGGATAAATTTACTTCTGGGTTCTCAATTCTGTTCCATTGGTCTATGTGTCTGTCATTGTACCAGTATTGGATTGTTTTGACTACCATGGCTATAGAGTAGGTTCTGAGATCGGAATGTATGAGGCCTCCTACTTTGTGCTTCTTCTTCAGTAGTGCTTTACTTACCCGGGGCTTCTTTGCTTTCCATATAAAGTCGGTGATTAGTTTTTCCACCTCATTAAAGAATGTTTATGGACTGCATTATATCTATAGATCACTCTGAATAGTATTGACATTTTCACAATATAAAGTTTTCCTATACGTGAGCATCATATGTTTTTCCATTTATAGAGGTTTCTTTTGTTTTTTTGCTGTGCTGTTTTTATACTTTTCTTTGTATAAGACTTTTATGTCCCTAGTTAGGTTTATTCCTAGCAATTCAACTTTTAGGGGGCTACAGTAAATTGTATTGTTTTCCTGATTTCCTTTTCATAGTTCTCTTTGTTAGTGTAGAGGAATCTGACTGATTTTGTTTGTTTAACTTGTACCCTGCCACTTTGCTGGATTATTCTATTGGTTCTAATAGCTTTCTTGTAGAATCTCCGGGATTTTCTGTGTTTAGTATCATATCATCTGCAAATAGGGATAGTTTTATTTCTTCCTTACCAATTTGGATCCTTTTATTTTCCTTTCTTGACTTGTCGGTCTGGCTAGGGCTTCCAGTACAGTGTTGAATAAAAATAGTGATAAAATCCATCCTCATCTGTTTCCCATTATCAAGGGAAAAAAAGGAGATGCTTTAAGTCTCTCCATTGAGAATAATGCTGGCAGTTGGTTTTGTATATATGTCCTTCGTTACGTTGAGGAATTTCCCTTTTCCTCTTTTGCTGAGAGTTTTTATCAGGAATGGGTGTTGGATTTTATCAAATGCCTTTTCTACACTGATTGATATGATCATGTGGTTCTTTTCCATTATTTTATTTATGTGGTTGATTACATTAATTGATTTTCTTACATTCAACCTCATAACAATTTAATGAAAACGTTATTAAACAGCATGAAAAAGGTTATCATTGTTTTTCTAAAAATTTTATGGAAATTATATCTGAAGGTATGCAAGATAGAAGGTTTTGTTTGTTAACAAAGAACTGAAATTTTCAATAACTACAAAATAATTTTAATTATCCAGAAAACCCAACCCACCCAGTGCCGTCGAGTCGATTCCAACTCATAGTGACCCTATAGGATGGAGTAGAACTGCCCCATAGAGTTTCCAAGGAGCACCTGGCAGATTAGAGCTGCCAACCCTTATGCTTAGCGGCCGAAGCCCTTAACTACTACCACCAGGAAAAAAAAAAAAAAAAAAAAAAGGTCATGTTTAATTTCCAAAATGTATACTTGAAACTGAGACAGAAGAACTTAATAAGAAGAAGCTAACAGGTAGTAACATATTTTCAATTAAATATAGCTAGTTTTAAGAGCAACTACACCTCTACTTTGGGTTTTACCTTTTGACAGTGCTTCTGGAAACCCTGGTGGCGTAGGTGTAGTGGTTAAGTGCTACTGCTTCTAACCAAAGGGTCGGCAGTTCAAATCCGCCAGGTGCTCCTTGGAAACTCTATGGGGCAGTTCTACTCTATCCTATAGGGTCACTATGAGTTGGAATCGACTCGATGGCACTGGGTGTTTGGGTTCCTGGGCTGATGCTATAGGCTTGCCAATGGACGCTTCTGTGAACAGGGATTGAAATTAGGGTATTTAGTAAAGGATTTGTAAATGGATGAGAGATTAAGATCAAGTTTTGTATGTGATGACTCAGCCTATTTTTTTTTTCCTGGATTTTATACTTAGATTGAAACCTTTATTCTTTTCCTGAGCATAAGTCTTAATATTATGATGCTGCCCTTTCTAAACATTGTGAATGAAATGAAAAATATAATTTACTCTTAAAAAAAAAAAACAAAAAAAACTCAACATTCTATTGTAGACAATTCTCATTGCAGATACAAACAAGCACAAAATAACTAAGTGGAAAATATTAATAGCTGTAGAAAGTCTGAGAGGGTCTAGGGACTGTGACCTGGTTGGATATTAGCTAGAAGCTTTGTAGTGATTCAGCGTGTATGTAGCAAGTACACCATTTCAAATTTAGTTTATTTATGTAGAATGAATGAAAGACTAATGAAAATTAATTTTTGTTTGTGGGGGAAGAAGGTGTTAAAGAGCTAAATTCCTGTCACCCCTTACTGGCCTGTTCAGATAACTTACAGTTTGGAAGTTGTTTCCACATACGGCTTTAGCTTATAGTAAGGGGCAACTTTAACATTTAGAAAATTCTATCACGTATGTTATTTTTATCCATATTTGTAAGAATCCTATGATTTACTAAGGTTATTATCATTCTAACAAAAGAGTAAACTAATGATCAACGATAGAACTGCCTAAGATCTGCCCTAATTAAGAGAACTTTCACTTATATCCTTTGTCTAGTTCCGGTGCCACTTTTTCCCACCACAATACCTTTTTCCTCAAAACTGTTTTAAATTTCACAGAGAGGCTTTTATTACTGACATTGGAATAATATTTGTGATTCTGAGTTATTTCACCAAGGTAGGTTTCTTTGTCGCCATAAATCCAGGGGATTTAAAAGGAAGGAAGACAATTGTGTTTTCTGTTATTTGGAGGCAGAGTGGATCCAGAGAAAAATATCAAAGCTTTCAAATTTGTCAAAGATATATATGTTTCTTAGGTCCAAACTGTCATGAGATTTGCGATTGCTCATCTGTTACTTTTAGTCATCTTGAAGATCAATACTTACTTCTGATGTCGGTGATCATGTGATTATCTACATCAATCACTAAAATGGTCACACGGAACAAGTCAAGCATACAGGAGCTATTTCATTTTACCTGTGATTTAGAGTGAAATATGATGCATATCAATCATAGTTCCCATGCCAAAAGCTGCTATGTAAGCCCAAGTCATATTTTAATAATATTAAATGTACTTTTAAAACTTTATCATTAAATCTTGGGATGTTCAGATTAACCTTGGTGACTACCCCAGAGAAAACTGTGACAGTTACTAAAATAAAATATGTGCCCAAAGTCAGAAAGAAACCAGTGATGAAAGCGTGCAGAAAAATTAAAAAAAAAAAAAAATTCTGATACTGTCTCTCAAATATTGGTGACAGAAACATAAATATAAATGGAAAAAAATTTAAAGAAAAATAAATATACATATATTTATTAAAAATATCTAAAAAAAAAAAAATTTTTTTTTTTTAAGGATCATACATGCTATGTATGTTATCTATCACAATAATGTTACCAGAAGCAAACAGTGAAGGGGAGAGACAGATTGTTATTGAGTGCCTCCTCACTGTAAAATAAACATACACTAAGGTGAAATCATGACCACTTTCACATTGCCTGACCAAACTTTTACTGTGGGTATTAGCTTCATCCTTTAATACAGTCATTCTGAATATTTTCCCTCCAGATAAGCAGAGATGATGACATTCCTGTGCTCATATGGAACGCACATCTGTGGGTATCTCTGGGTTATATATATAATCTTGAGCTGAGCAGATCAGAACGAAAGTGGGACAGAGACAATATTTTTTTCTAAATAAGATTGGTATTTAATTTGCTAAAACAAAAATCATTATGTGATTACCTTAGTTATAGCGGCAATTCATTAGATGACTTTGAAGAACGTAATTCTGTAGTTACAAGAGATCTGAATGTATTCCTCCTGACAGACTTTCTAGTTTTTGTTCCCACTTTTGCCATGGTTATTCTTTAGGTATATGGTAGAGCAGGAAAATACAAGTGAGCAGTAAATGAACATGGTCTTGGTTGCCAACCACCTTCAATAGCTACGAAACTACCACAGAAAATGCAGTTGTTGTTTTTAGGTGCCGTCAACTCATAGTGACCCTACGCACAACGGAACAAAACAGTGCCTGGTCCTGTGCAATCCTCGCAATCACTGAGCCCATTGTTGCAACCACATGTCAACCCATCTCATTGAGAGTCTTCCTGTTTTGCATTGACCCTCTAATTTACCAAGCATGATGGCCTTCTCCAGGAACTCAGCCCTCCTAAGAACGTGTCCAAAATATGTGAGGCTTGTCATTCTTGTTTCTAAGGAGCACTCTGGCTGTACTTCTTCCAGGACAGATTTGTTCATTCTTTTGGCAGTCCATGGTATAGTCAATATTCTTCATTTTCATTATTCTTTGTCAACACCACAAGTCAAAGGCATCAATTCATCAGTCTTCCTTAAAGACAGTAGAATGTTGGATATTATTCCTCTGAGATAGTTGAAAGCAAGAGACCGCAGACAACAGCAACATATACTACAATTCCATGACAAGTACAGTCCCAGGGGTCCACTTTGCTATTATTGCAAGATATTTGTGGAGAAGATTCAGTAGGTGTTATACTGGAGGAAGATTCAAGGAGCCCTTTTAGATATGAGAGAGCAGTTCGAATGATGGTGAGAATGTATGGATTAACTTAAAGTGATGTCAGACAATTGGCTACCTCTTAAAAAAAAAAATTTTTTTTTTTAGTTGGAGTATATTTATAGTATAGTATCTGTTTAGCTTTCTGCAGTGCGAAAATGCAGATTAAAACAGTTTAAGGATTATTGCTTTTTGATTGCTTTTATTTGATCTAAGATTTACAACTCTTTCTCTGACCTGGGTCATTGGTACATCATTTATAAATTCATCCCCCGCTCCCCCCCGCCACAAACACGAAAGATTTACCTGTATTTTCCTCCTCTCCAGATGATATAGACTTCTGACTCATATCTGCAAACGTAATGACCAAAAATAAGGGGATAAGTATTAAAAGAACGTGGGTGTAAGCTTTTCTATTTCCCACAAACAAGTAGCTGAGATTTGCTTGTGTTTTCCCACTTTGCAAAATGTAAATGTGTTTCTTTTCCTTCAGTTAAAAGCAACAAGGATATCACACCATGTTTTTCAACTTGTTAAAAATAGATTCCACTTGTTATCAAAGAAATGCTCTTTGAAGCTTTGGAGATGACGTGGATGAAAGCAGTTAATGCCATAGTGTTTGGCTTTGAACATGTTACAATTAATAGGGGTGAACGTATCTCTTATGGACTGAATTATGTCCCCCCAAAATATGTGTTGTAAACCATAACCTCTATACCCATTGTTATAATCTCATTTGGGAATGGGTTGTCTTTGTTATGTTAATGAGGCAGGATTAGTGTAGGGTGTATCTTGAGTCAATCTCTTTTGAGATATGAAAGAGATTAAACGATTGAGCAGAGGAGAGATGGGGTAAGACGAATGTCAAGACACATGGAGATCTCCAAGGAGCCAGAAAGCAGAAGCTGAAGATACCAAGACCTTCCTCCAGAGCTGACAAAGAAAGAAAGCCTTCGCCTAGAGTTGGTGCTCTGAATTTGGACTTCTAGCCTCCTAAACTGTCAGAAAACAAATTTGTTTGTTAAAGCCATTCACTTGTAGTATTCCTGTTACAGTGGCACTAGATAACTAAGACAGCATCTCTTATTAATATCTTTAAAATGTTTTTTTCACATCTCAGATGAATAATCTCTGTTTTTTTCTTTTGTTTGATTTCCTAGATCATCAGGAGCTGGCTAACTTTTGTCTTGCAAATGCCCATGGAGGCCTGCCCCTTCCAGGTCATGAGAGGTAGCTAACTTATACCTAACAAAGTATACTGGTGCTGCTTGTTATAACACACCCTTCAGAGTGAGGATTAAGGAAGGAGGGGAGAATGTCTTAGATCTGTTTCTTCCCCTCTTCAGCTTCATGCACAGCACAGCACACACACACACACACACACACATTCACACACACACACCAGTCACAAACAAGAAATACTCATTCAGTGAATGAATGAATGAAGAGACTAGGACACTTTCTCTTCCTCATTTCCCTCAGTCACACATAGGGCAACAATCCACCCTTTTTGTTCAGATAGTGAGGTAAGAATATGTGGAAGGCGAAGATAGCAGAGGAGGAAATAGCAAAGGGGGAAATGAAAGTGCAAGTGGAAGAAATGGGCTAAAAGCCTGAGTTAATACTGTAAAGCAAACTCTGAAAAGCTGATAGGATTTTCCAATTAAACTTCTTTGGTATACTCTTGTAGGTTAGATCGTTTCTTAATTTTAAATTTTCTTTTGCGTTCATTGGAGTATTCAGATGTGTCATCCAGGTGAAACAATACAGCCTTTATTATATGAAGAAGAACGGGGCATCAGGATTGGAGGAAGACTCATTAACAACCTGTGTTGTGCAGATGACACAACCTTGCTTGCTGAAAGTGAAGAAGACTTGAAGCACTTACTAACGAAGATCAAAGACCACAGCCTTCAGTATGGATTACACCTCAACATAAAAAAAACAAATATCCTCACAACTGGACCAATGAGCAACATCATGATAAAAGGAGAAAAAATCGAAGTTGTCAAGGATTTCATTTACTTGGATCCACAATCAACAGCCATGGAAGCAGCAGTCAAGAAATCAAAAGACACATTGCATTGGGTAAATCTGCTGCAAAGGACCTCTTTAAAGTGTTGAAGAGCAAAGATGTCACCTTCAAGACTAAGGTGTGCCTGATCCAAGCCGTGGTATTTTCAATCGCATCATATGCATGTGAAAGCTGGACAAAGAATAAGGAAGACCGAAGAAGAATTGACGCCTTTGAATTGTGGTGTTGGCGAAGAATATTGAATATACCATGGACTGCCAAAAGAACGAACAAATCTGTCTTAGAAGTACAGCCAGAATGCTCCTTAGAGGCAAGGATGGCGAGACTGCGTCTTACATACTTTGGACATGTTGTCAGGAAGGATCAGTCCCTGGAGAAGGACATCATGCTTGGCAGAGTACAGGGTCAGTGGAAAAGAGGGAGACCCTCAACGAGGCGGATTGACACAGTGGCTGCAACAATGAGCTCAAGCATATCAACGATTATAAGGATGGCTCAGGACCGGGCAGTGTTTCGTTCTGTTGTGCATAGGGTCGCTATGAGTCGGAACCGACTCGATGGCACCTAACAACAACAACAACAACATCATCCAGGTAGTCGTGAAAAACCCAGAAAACCCATTGCTGTAGAGTCAAGTCTGACTTATAGTGACCTTGTAGGGTGGAGTAGAACTGCCCCATAGGGTTTCCAAGGAGAACCTGGTAGAGCTGAACTGCCAACCTTTTGGTTAGCAGCCGTAGCTCTTAACTACTACACCACCAGAGTTTCTGGTGGTTTTGATACATTATAATTTATTTATAAAAATCCATTTCATCAATTCAAAACATTGGGCATAGAATTGTATTTCATGTTGTTACTACATTGTTGTTTTCCTTCATTACCATTATTCAATGTCAGTTCTCATGCCAGCGTGTTTATATCTGCATCATTTCTTTTTCCTAATAAAACTTGCCAACCAAAATGTCTATTTTATTGATGTTTTCAAAGAAAAAGCTTTGGTTATATGATGAAATTTGAAATTATTTTTTTCTATTTTCTCATTTACTTTTATTTCTATTAAGGTCTTTTCTACTTTTTGAGTATAGTTATTTTTTATCTAGATCCTGATTGTTCATCCTTAGTTATTTTAGTATTTTTGTTTTATTTTGACAGGCATTTAAATTTTCACCTCATTAAAATTGTTATATATTAAGGCTTATGTATTAAACATTTGTTAAATGATTTTCCCCTCTGTATTTCCCTCATTTCTACTCTCCAGAAAAAATAAATCACTTTTAACTTTTTTTGCAGTCTCTTCTCTTATTTTTCTCTGTACTTATTATTTATCAAATTACACCAGTTGCTACCTCGTAAGCATTACTGAAGTTGTCTCCACTGCCGAAACCTATCAATAATCTACTACTCTCTGCTTTCTGCTTGTTTCCTGGAGCTATCTTTCTGGAGTTCTCATCTTCCTACTTTAGTCTAGACTCTACCTTAACAGTTCTCATCACCTCTTTCCTACTTGGGAACTGTTAAATTTGGGGTTCTATTTCTTCTTCATTCTAAATTATACTCTGTGGAAGCACATCTACCAGCCATTTACTATAATGGGTTACACCTGTTGTGACCCTACAGGACAGAGTAGAACTGCTGCATAGGGTTTCCAAGGAGCATCTGGTGAATTCCAACTGCAGATTTTTTGGTTAGCAGCCAACTGCTTGACCACAGCACCACCAGGGCTCCAGTAGTACTTAAAACTTAGTCCTTGAGATTTCTGAAGACATCCAATAATTTTTGCTTCAAAATTTTAGAAACTTTGCTTCTTTTTGCTGTTTAAAATGTTGTTGTTGTTCTTAGGTGATATTGAGTTGGTTCTGAGTCACAGTGACCGTATGCACAACAGAACAAAATACTGCCTGGTCCTGTGCCAACCTCACAATTGTTGCTATGCTTGAGCCCATTTTTGCAACTACTGTGTCAATCCATCTCCTTGAGGGACTTCTTTTTTGCTGACCCTCTACTTTACCAAGCAAGGTGTCCTTCTGCAGTGACTGATCCCTCTTGATAACTGATCCCTCTTGATAAGTCCAAAGTATGTGAGATGTAGGCTCACGATCCATGCTAAGGAGCATTTTGGTTGTACTTCTGCCAAGACAGATTTGTTCGTTCTTTTGGCGGTCAGGTATATTCAATATTATTCACCAATACCACAATTCAAAGGCGTCAATTCTTCTTCGGTCTTCCTTATTCATTGTCCAGCTTTCACGCGCATATGAGGCAATTGAAAACACCATGGTTTGGGTCAGGCACACCTTAATGCTCAAGGTGACCTCTTTACTTTTCAACATGTTAAAGAAGTCTTTTGTAGCAGATTTGTCCAATGTAATGCATCTTTTGATTTCTTGACTGCTGCTTCCTTGGATGTTGATTGTGGGTCCAAGTAAAATGAAATCCTTGACAACTTCAATCTTTTCTCCATTTATCTTGATGTTGCTTATTGGCCCAGCTGTGAAGATTTTTGTTTTCTTAATGTTGGGGTGTAATCCATACTGAAGGCTGATTTTTGATCTTCATCAGTAAGTGCTTCAAGTCCTTTTCACTTTCAGGAAACAAGGTTGTGTCATCTGCATAACTCAAGTTGTTAATGAGTCTTCCTCCAATTCTGATGCCCTGTTCTTCTGCATATAGTCCAGGTTCTCAGATTATTTGCTCAGCATACAGATGGAATAGGTATGGTGAAAGGCTACAACACTGATGTACACCTTTCCTGACTTTAAACCATGCAGTATCCCCTTGTTCTGTTAGAACAACTTTTGTACGGTGAATGCAATGCCATCCTCTTCAAGCTTTCGGTCCCAGCATAGTAGACTACGTGATTGTCTGATTCAAAATGACCAATACCAGTCTATTTCAGCTCACTAATGCTTAGGATATCGATTTTTATTCATTTCATTTTTCACAATTTCTGATTTTCCTAGCCTCATACTTCGTACATTCCAGGTTCCAATTATTAATGGATGTTTGAAGCTGTTTCTTCTCATTTTGAGTCATGTCACATCAGCAAATGAAGGTCCCGAAAGCTTTACTCCATCCCTGTCATTAAGGTCGATTCTACTTTGAGGAGACAGTTCTTTCCTGGCCATATTTTGGGTGCCTTCCAACCTATGTCAGACAATGTTCCGCTGCTATTCATAAGGTTTTCACTGGTTAATTCTTTTCAGAAGTAAATCACTAGGTCCTTCTTCTTCGTCTGTCTTTGTCTGGAAGCTCAGCTGAAACCTGTCCACCATGGGTAAGCCCACTGGTATTTGAATACTGGTGGCATAGCTTCCAGCATCACAGCAACACCCAAGCCTCCACAGTATGACAAACTGACGGACGCGTGGGGGGTTTAAAATATGATACCATTTAATTCACTTTTTTTGTATGTCATCTGTTTTATTGTTATTTATCTCCTCTAGAAACTTAGAGATTTCTTTTTTCTTGCTTTTAAATTCAGGCTGTTTTGAAAGTCAACAATTTTCATTTCAGATAATTCATCACCTGTATAATTTGTTATATCCATTTTCTCTCTCAATTTTCTTATCTTCCATTTTTTTACCATTAACCACACCCTTCCCTGCCCACCTGCCCTTTACTCCTTCCCTCCCACCCCTGGTAACCACTAATGAACTTTGATCTCTGTACATCTGCTTTTTCTTGTCTTTTTTGGTAAGACATCTATACAATATTTGTCATTTTGTGAATGGCTTATTTCGCTTAGCATTATGTGTTTCAGTTCCATCCATACCGTAGCATGTATCAAGACTTCATTTCTCCTACTGGCTGAGTAGTATTCCATTGTCTGTATATACCACATTTTGTTTATCCATTCATTTGTTGATGGGCATTTAGGTTGTTCCCACCTTTTGGCTACTGTGAATAGTGGTGCAGTGGACATTGGTGACTCTTTTTGAGTCTCTGCTTTCAAGCCTTTTGGGTGTATACCTAGGAGTGGAATTGTTGGGTCATATGGTAGAGTTTGAAACCCTGGTGGTGTAGTGGTTAAGTACTACGGCTGCTAACCAAAGGGTCAGCAGTTCGAATCTGCCAGGCGCTCCTTGGAAACTCTATGGGGCAGATCTACTCTGTCCTATAGGGCCGCTATGAGTCGGAATTGAATCGAGGGCACTGAGTTTGGTTTTTGGGTTTTTTTTATAGTAGAGCTATGTTTAGTTTTTCGAGGAACCCCCACACTTTTTTCCACAATGGCTGTACCATTTTGTGTTCTCGTTAACATTGTATAAGGGCTTCAGTTTCCCCATATCCTCTCCAACATGTTATTTTCTGATTTTTTTTTTTAATCTTAGCCATCAAAAAAAAAAAAAAAAAGATTTTCTCTTTTTTTTTATCCTAGTGGGAGTGAAATGGTATCTCATCGTGGTTTTGATTTGCCTCTCTCTGATGGCTAATGATGCTAAGCATCTTTTCATGTGTTTGGTGGCCATTTGAATGTGCTTTTTGGTGAAATATTTATTCAGGTCCTTTGCCCATTTTATGATTGGGTTATTTGTCTTTCTGTTGTCAAAGTTTTATATATATTTTGATTATTAGATTATTGTCAGATACGTGGTTCCTGAAGATATTCTCCCAGTTGGTAGCTTATCTTTTCATAGTCTTTTAATGAGCAAAGTTTTTAATTTTTATGAGCTCCCATTTATTTATTTTGTCTTTCGCTGTTTGTGCTTTTATTACCATATTAGATAAACCATTGATGAAAGCCAGGCCTCACAGCATAACCCCTTATTGTACTTCTAAGAATTTTATGATTTTGGTTTGCACATTTAGGTCCTTAATGTATTTTGAATTTGTTTTTGTGTATAGTGTGAGTGATGGCTCCTGTTTCATTTTTCTGCATATGGAAATCCAATTTTTGAGCACTTTTTTTTATTCGTTGAAGAAACCCTTCTTTCCCCATGGAATAGACCTAGCACCTTTCTCAAAAATCATTTGACCATGGATGTGTAGGTATATTTCTGAACCGTCAGCTCTAGTCCATTGATCTATGTGTCTATAGCTATAACAGTACAAGGCTATTATGATTACTGTAGCTGTATAGTTTGTTTTAAAATCAGGAAGTGTGAGTTCTTCTACTTTGTTTTCTTTCAACATTGTTTTAGCTATTTGGAGCCTCTTGCCATTCCATATAAAGCTGAGGATTGTTTTTTCTATTACTGTAAAGAAGGCTCTTAGAATTTTGATAGAGATTACTTTCAATCTATAGATCTCTTTGGGTAGTATTGACATCTTAACAATATTAGATCTTCCAACCTATGAACATGAAACATCTTTGCATTTATTTAAGGCTGCTTTAATTTATTTCAGCAGTTTTTTATAGTTTTCATTGTACAATTTCTTCTCATCCCTGATTAAATTTACTCCTAAATATTTTATTCTCTTGGAAACCCTGGTGGTGTAGTGGTTAAGTGCTATGGCTGCTAACCAAGAGGATGGCAGTTCGAATCCGCCAGGCACTCTTTGGAAACTCTACGGGGAAGTTCTACTCTGTCCTGTAGGGTCACTATGAGTCAGAACCGACTTGACGGAAGTGAGTTTGGTTTTATTTTATTCTCTTAGATGCTATTATAAATGGAATTGTTTCCCTAATTTCCCTTACAGATTCTCCCTTGCTGGTAGATAGAAACACAACTGATTTTTGTTTGTTGACCTTGTAGCCTGCAACTTTGCTAAATTCCTCTATTAGTTCTAGCAGTTTTCTTGTGAACTCTTTTGATTTTCTATGTATATAGTCATATCATCTGCAAATAAGGATAATTTCACTGCTTCTTTTCCAATCTGGATACCTTTTATTTCTTTTTCTTGACTTCTTGCTCTGACTAGGACTTCAAAAACAATATTGAATAGAAATGGTGAGAACAGGCCCCCTGTCTTGTTCCTGATTTCAAGGGAAAGCTCTCAGTCTTTCTACATTAAGTATAATATTGGCTGTGGGCTTTTTGTATATGCCCTGAATCATACTGAGGAATTTCCCTTCTATTCCAATCTTCTTAAGAGTTTTCACCAAGGAAGGGTGTTGGATTTTATCAAATGCTTTTTCTGCATTCATATTGATGACCCTGTGATTCTTTTCATTTGTTCTATTGATGTGGTATATTATGTTGATTGATTTTCTAATGTTGGGCTATCCTTGCTTTCCTGGAATAAAGCCCAATTTATCATTGTGAATGACACTTTTAATATGCTGTTGGATTCTGTTCACTGGTATTTTGTTGAGAGTTTTTGCTTTATATTGATAAGAGATATTGACCTGTAGCCTTCTTTTCTTGTGATTTCTTGTATGGCTTGGGTATCAGGATTATGTTTGATTAATAGAATAAATGAGGTAGTATTCCTTCCTTCTCTAACTTTTGGAAGAATTTAAACAGTATTGGTGTCAGTTCCTCTGTAACTGTTGGGTAGAACTCCCCACTGAAGCCATCTAGTCCAGGACTTTTTATTTATTTATTTTATTGTATTTAATTTTGCTTCAGGTGAAAGTTTATGTCTTAGTTATCTAGTGCTGCTATAACAGAAATACCACAAGTGGATGGCTTTAACAAAAAGAAATTTATTCTCTCACAGTTTATGAGTCCCCTGTCTCTCTGCTTGCTTCTCTTTTATATCTCAAAAGAGATTGACTTAAGACACAACCTAATCATGTAAATTGAGTCCTGCCTCATTAACATAACTGCCTCTAATGCCACCTCATTTACATCATAGAGAAATTTATAACACATAGGAAAATCATGTCAAATGACAAAATGGTGGACAATCACACAATATTGGGAATCATGGACTAGCTAAGTTGACACACATTTTGGGGGGGAGGGATACTATTCAATCCATAACATTTTAAAACACAAATTAATTTCTCACTCAAGAATTTACGCACAAGTTGTTTTGTGACATTGATTGCAATCCCCACACTGTGTCAGCATTCTCCCCCTTCCCTTTCTACCCTGGGTCCCCCCCGTGTCCATTAGTCCAATTTTCCTGTCTAGTCCTGTCTTCTCATCTTTGCGTTTTGGCAGCTGTTGCCCATCTGGTCTCATATACTTTACCAAACTAAAAAACATGTTCCTCACATGTGTTATTGGCATAGGCCTGTCCTAACTTTGGCTGAAAGGTGGACTTTTGGAGAGGCTTCAGTTCTGAGTTAGCAGGGTTCCAGGGCCATAGTCTCAGAGGTTCTTCCAGTTTCTGTCAGACCAGCAAGTCTGGTCTTTGTGTGTGTGTGTGTGTGTGTATTTGAATTTTGTTCTATGTTTTTATCCTGTTCTGTCTGGGACCCTCTATTGTGATTCCTGTCAGAGTGGTTGATGGTGGTAACCAGGCACCATCTAGTTCTTCTGGGCTCAGGCTGGTGGAGGCTGTGCTTATGTGGTCCATTAGTCCTTTGGACTAATATTTTCCTTGTATTTTTGATTTTCTTCATTCTTCTTTGCTCCATCTGGGCTCAGGCTGGTGGAGGCTGTGGTTATGTGGTCCATTAGTCCTTTGGACTAATATTTTCCTTGTATTTTTGATTTTCTTCATTCTTCTTTGCTCCATCTGGGCTCAGGCTGGTGGAGGCTGTGGTTATGTGGTCCATTAGTCCTTTGGACTAATATTTTCCTTGTATTTTTGATTTTCTTCATTCTTCTTTGCCCCAGACAGGATGGGGTCAATAGTTGTATCTTAGATGGCCTCTTGCAAGCTTTTAAGACCTCAGAGACTACTCACCAAAGAAGAATGTAGAACATTTTCTTTATGAACTGTGTTATGCCAATTCACCTAGATGTTTCTTGAAACCATGGTCCCCAGCCCTTAGCCCCAGTAAGTCAGTCCCTCAAGATGTTTGGATGTGTCTAGGAAGCTTCTATGACTGTCTCAGTCAAGTTGTGCTGATTTCCCCTATATTGTGTGTTGTCTTTCCCTTCACCAAAGTTTACATTTGTCTACTATCTAGTTAGTGATTTCCCCTCCCCACCTTCCCCTCCCTCCTAACCATCAAATACTGTTTTCTTCTGTGTGTAAACATTTTCTTGAGTTTTTATAATATTGGTTTCCTACAATATTTGACCGTTTGTGATTGACTTATTTCGCTCAGCATAATGCCCTCCAAATTCACCCATGTTGTGAGACTTTTAGCAGATTCATCATTTTTCTTTATTGTTACATAGTATTCCATTGTTTGGATGTACTGTAAGTTGTTTATCCATTCACCTGCTGATGGGAACTTGTTTCCATCTTTCTGCTGTTGTGAATAATGCTATAACAAACATGGGTGTACATATGTTTATTCATGTGGCCGCTCTTCTTTCTCTTGGATATATCCCTCATAATGGGATTGCTGGATCATATGGTATTTCTATTTCTAGCTTTTCAAGGAGGCAACATATCATTTTCCATAGTGGTTGTATCATTTTACATTCTTACCCACAGTGCATAAGAGTTTCAATCTCCCCACAACTTTTCCAACATTTGTCATTTTCTGTGTTTTTGATTAGTGCCAGTAATGTCAGGTGAGATAGTGTCTCATTGTAGTTTTGATTTACATTTCTCCAATGGCTAGTGATCACATGTGTTTCCTTGTGTGTCTGTTAGCCACTTGAATGTCTTCTTTGGTGAAGTGTCTGTTCATATCCTTTGCCCATTTTTTAATTGGATTATTTGTATTTTTTGTTGTTGAGGAGATGAAGCATTCTATATTTTTTAGAGATTAGCACTTGTCAGATATGTTATAGCCAAAAGATTTTTTCCCAGTCTGTAGGTGGCTAGTGGAGCCCTGCTGGCACAGTGGTTAAGACCTCGGCTGCTAAACCTATGGGGCAGTTCTACTCTCCCCTACAGGGTTGGTACAAGTCAGAATTGACTTGAAAGGAAAGAGATTTCCTTTCCATATAAAGTTAGTGATTCATTTTTCCATTTCGTTAAAGAATGCTGTTGGTATTTGAATCAGGATTGCCTTATATCTGTAAATAACTTTGGGTAGAGGTGACATTTTCACAATGTTGAGTCTTCCTGTCCATGAGCATTCTATATTTTTCTATTTATGTCTGTTTATTTATTTATTTTGGTTTCTTGCAGTAGTGTTTTGTAGTTTTCTTTGTATGGGTCTTTTAAATCTGTGGTTAGATTTATTCCTAAGTATTTTATTTTTTTAGGATCTATTATAAAATAATTCCTATTTTCCTTTTCAGAGTTCCCTTTGTTGATGTATTGGAATCCAACTGATTTTTGCATGTTAGTCTTGTATCCTGCTACTCTCCTCGATATTTCTATTAGTTCTAGTAGTTTTCTTGTGGAATCTTTGGGGTTCTCCATGTGTAGGATCATATCATCTGCCAATAGTGATAGTTTTACTTCTTCCTTTCCAGTTTTGATGCCATTTATTTCTTTTTCTTGCCTTATTGTTCTAGCTAAGACTTCCAACACAATGTTAAATACTAGTGGTGATAGAAGGCATATTTGTCATGTTTCCATTCTCAGGGGGAATTTTTTCAGCCTTTCTCCATTGAAAATGATGCTGACTGTTGGTTTTGTATAGATAACCTTTATTATGTTGTTATTTCCCTTCTATTCTTTTTTTTATTATTATTGGGAGTTTTTATTAGGAATGGGTGTTGGATTTTATCAAATGGGTTTTCTGCTTCAATTAAGATGATCATGTGATTCTTTTCTTTTGTTCTATTTATGTAGTGGATTATACTGGTTGATTTTCTAATGTTGAACCATCCTTGCATACCTGGTATGAATCCCACTTGATTGTGGTGTATTTTTTTTTTTTTTTTTTAATATGATGCTGAATTCTATTGGCTAGAATTTTGTCAAGAATTTTTGCATCTATATTCATGAGAGATACTGGTCTGGAATTTTCTTTTTTTGTGGTGTCTTCCTGAAGCCCTGGTGGTGTAGTGGTTAAGAGTTTGGCTATTAACCAAAAGGTCAACAGTTCGAATCCACCAGGCAGTCCTTCGAAATGCTATGGGGCAGTTCTGCTCTGTCCTATAGGGTCGCTATGAGTTGGAATCCACTGGATGGCCACAGGATGGGTTTGGTTTGGTTCCCTCTGAGTACTGCTTTCACTGTATCCCATAAGTTTTGGTATGTTGTGCTCATTTTTATTTAACCTTAAGAAATATGTGATTTCTGTATTGATTTCCTCCCTGAATCATTGGTAGTTTAATAGTGTATTGTTTAATTTTCATGTGTTTGTATATTTTCTAGGCTTTTTTGTTGTTGTTATTGATTTCTAGCTTCACTCTGTTGAGGTCAGAGAAATTGCTTTGTGTAATTTTAATTTTGTAAAATTTGTCAAGACTTGCTTTGTGACCTAAAATTTTGTCTTTCCTGGAGAATGATCCATGTGCAATGGAGTAGAATTTATATTGTGCTCTTCTTAGGTGAAGTGTTCTATATATGTCTGTTAAGTCTAGTTGGTTTATAGTGCCGTTCAGGTCCTTTCCTTCCTTGTTGATCTACTTTCTAGATGTTCTGTCCAATATTATAAGTGGTGTTTTGAAATCTCCAATGCATGTATTTTCTTTAAAATTTGTTGAAGATTCCCTTGATCTTATATTTCAATCCTTCTATTCATTATTTTAATATTACCTATCAGACTTTAAATTTCAAGAACACCTTGTCTCTTTTTTTCGTAGTATCATGTTCTTGTATGAAAAACAAATTTTTCTTTTCTGAGAATATTAAAATGATTTTTATAGTTTTCTGAATTATCTCCAACCTCTCTTTCTTATTCCTTTGCTTACGTGATATGGTCTATATCTTTTGCCTTGGAGTCTTTCCTCACTGGACTGATGATATTCATCTACTCATTTTTCACAGTCAAGAATGATGATTGGTTCTTATGTGATTGTGGAGGCAGTGTGTTGATTGATGTGCCTCTTTTTTGGGTCATCATTTGGTACAGAAATAGCTCAACTGGTGGTAGCCTCCCACATGCCAATCTTTGGAAAATTTTTTTCTCTAGATTTCTTCAATTTATTTGGAGAAGTTTCTGCCCATCTCCCACTGTGTGTGTGCTGTAGAGGAGTAAGTCTGGAAAAAATGGATAAGATTATCAGTCTGGTATTTGTCTGTATTTCAGAGAATGTTTATGATATTTCCCAAAATTCAGAATTCAAAGTTTGACTTAAACCTTATTTTAATCCATGTATCTCATCATACCTTTTGTTGAAGCACCTGCATACTCAAGTCTACACTACACTGAATCTCTTCAAAGAATAAGCCTCAAACCTCTTGCCTGAAATTAAGGATACCTTGGATATAAAGGATAAGGGAGAAAATTCAAAGCTCAAACCAGTCCATACAGAATCTGAGCCATTCTT
The DNA here is from genome assembly GCF_030014295.1 of Loxodonta africana. Lineage (NCBI taxonomy): Eukaryota > Metazoa > Chordata > Mammalia > Proboscidea > Elephantidae > Loxodonta > Loxodonta africana. Next base: position 15,781,379 of record NC_087362.1, read on the forward strand.
TTTATTCCCAGCCTTATGATCTACCCATTTTCCGTGGTATGTATGTCTCTAAGACTTGAACATTGTAGAAATCTGTGGGGAAATCTGGTTTATTTCTAATAGGCATGTCTCTCACAGACACAGTAAGTTACTCTTTCTTCTACTTCATTAAGTAAGTTAATATTTCTCCTTTGAATTTTTATCTTCTAAAAGCTATAGCATGCTAATTTTCCAGTCTAAAAGTCCTTCTAATTCCAGGTTTGGAAGCATCCCTCCTGGGCATGTCAGCAACTAGAAGGGTTTGATAGTTTTTGTTTATTTAGACATAAAATGATCCCAAAAGGGGAGTGAGAAACTGCCTACCTCAGCAATGTCCTTGAGTGACACTGACCTGGGCCTGAAGTGGACATATCAGCAGAGAATAGATAGAACTGTGTGGTAAGCTAATTTATCTTTAATACTCCACCCCAGTTGTCCATCAGGCATTACTCTCCCTTCTAAAACCATGCTTATTAACTGTGTGCACTTAGTTATTTCTAGCTTGGAGCAGGGAGAATAATGAAATGCAATAGGAACTTGTACAGTTTAAGCAGTACTATATGTCTCAGTATTTTGATTTCCTATTATTTATATTCATATTCCCCAAATATGAAAATCAAATAAAAGAAAATAAAGGGGTTAAAAAGAAAAAAAAAAAAAAAAAACTTATATATCCTCTTTTGAATGCATTAGATATCTTGCTCTCTGTTAAATAATAAGATATAGATTAATCTGATAAATGAGCCCCTCCTGCTAATGTTAGGTAATGAATTATTTCTCTTCAGGAAAAAATAAATAAATAAATAACCTAGGTGAAATGCCTATGTCTATCTAAACAGTGAGTCTATTAAAGATAGCTAACAAATAAGTAAAGAATTTTTAACATAACCAGTCATCAAATTAACACAAATTTTAGCTATTATTTATATGTAATTCTTAACGATTAAAATATTGTGGTAAAGGCTGCATTATCAAAAGCCCTAATACAACTGAGTGTTTAATTGTACAGGAAAATAACAGAAATTTAACTTACGACTTAAAAACATTAATACAGATTGACCCATAATTTTCTTTTCTGGGACTCCCCTGAAGTAATGATCAGAATGAAGAAAAATAATGTAAAAGTTATAATACAGTCTTTGGGGCATTACTTATTATTTGAGCAGCCTAAAAATGTAGCAGCGAGGGAGAGATTAAAATGAATTGTGGTAAATCTATAAAACTAAATATTTTACCAGAGTCAAGTACATTTATGAACAATAAGTGAAAATGTATCAAACAGAAGTGTGTATATACAATTTATAGCAAACTGATTAACATAAACAGATAATTTCCATGTTCTTCTTTAAGTCTGTGTTACATATTCCTTCACTGAATTTTAATGGCTTTTACTATAACAACAACTTTTAACAAGAGAAAAAGGATTGGTAGGATAAAGCCAATCCTATTACCTGTAGGCTTGGGAATGGGTTATTAATGACATTTCATGTTTTATATATCTTTACGGATTTATTTATAATGAGAATGTATTTATGTATTACTTATGTAATTAAATTTTAAATAAAACAAATATAGATTTTGAGATAAGAACATTATAGATTTTGTAGAGAAAATATAAAATTTCTTCTTCACTTGACTCATTCAAATATATTTTTATACCATGTATGTGACACATTTGGTATATCTTAATATATTGAGACTTGGTTCAATATAATCAACCTATCCATGAAGGATCATTTATTTCTACTTTCAAGTCTTCATGCGAATACTGAATACTCTATTAATTAAATGAATTAAATCTTCTGAGGTCTGGAGTAATGCCAGAGATAGATAATTACATTAATCTTATGTTTTGGAAAGATTGGAGACAAAATATAAAATATGTAATCTTTATGCATCTCAATCTACTCTTAATAGAGAGGAGCAGGGACATGGAGGAATAATTCAAAAAGATTTAATAATTTCTGAAAAGATATCACATACGTAAAAGAATTTTTGAGGAATATATCTGATGAAAAGATTCCTCAATGAACTTTAGGACTTCCAAAGTCAGTGTTATATGCATGAAGGAGCTGAGCTAATACCTGCCTTCATATCCCTTGTTCACCCCATCTCCTTAACCCACCTGATGTGGAATGCATTGTGTCCTCCAGAAATGTATTCTGAAGTTTTAATACTCTATCATTGTCAACCTGACTTTGTTGGGAAACAGGCCTTGAAGATGTTATTGGTTAAGTTAGCCTGAGGTCATACTAGAATAGGGTGAGTTCTAATCCAATCTAAATGGTGTCCTTATAAAAGAGAAGCAACAGAGACAAACAAAGAGAAAAGAACACCATGTAAAGCTGGAGGCAGAGACTGGAGTGGTCATCTTCAAGCCAAGGAGTGCCAAGAATCTCTGGCATCATCAGAAGGTAAGAGAAAGGTATGAGATCTGTTCTTCTCAGGGCCCTTAGAAGGAATCAAAATGGCTGATACCCTGATTTCAGACTTCTGGCTTCCAGAGCTGTGAGGCAATATCTTTTTCTTCTCATAAGCCGGTAAGTTTGCAGTACCTTGCTAAGGCAGCCCTAGAGAAATGATACACCACCTCGCTGTTCCATCTTGCAGCTGAAATTGCCTCATCTCTTATTCTCTAAATCATTATTTTATGAAATCTCAAGCTCCCAGCCTTCTATCTTGGATCACTCCTTCTTGTTTTTAGGGCGTTCTTGTCATTAACTTCTCTACTTGTCCTTATACCCCAGTATTCTGCTGTATAGATTTCAGTCTTAATCGTTTTTGGTTCAATGGGCCACAATCTCAATTTCTCTTTTGCCAATACCTTAGAAATGCACCTTGGATCAAACCTGGACAAATCTGACTCTGTCTTCACAATATCTGTGCCTTGATTCCTAAGCCAAGGTGGAGAAAATGACCTAAAAGGGCAGGTTGATTAATCTTTAATTCTTGGCCACTGATGTCAACATGTCTCATTGCTCAGCCTTGAAATCTTATTTTTTTTCTAAATTAAATCCTGTAATCATATCTTGAAATAAATATTTCAAACATTATAGACTTTGAGCTGTTCACATTCTTTGATTCCGTGTCTATCTAATACTCTACAGAGAAAACAGACATCGTCACAAAAAACAATTTCAATTAAAAAAAATTCACAAAATTTCGTACATTTCCACCCACTCCTTTCTCAATCCATTTCGTTTTAATGGAAGAATTGTCCTGCTCAAAGGCCAACCCTTTAACTGTTTTCCTTATATTGTGAATACAATTCCCTCTCACCTTCTCAAGAAACTTATACACGAATCTTGAACTCCTTCTTGTCTTCTGGCTCTTTACCTTCAACATGTAAATATTTACATTTTTCTTCTCTCTTAATATTATTCTCCTTCTTTCACAAGTCTCTCTCTTGCTATAAGCTCAGAGATTCCCTCTTGCTATGTTCATTTCTCTCTTCTCCTTAAAGCCAAACTTATTAAAAAAAAAGATTTAACTATCTTTGTCTTGATTTACTGACCTCTAAATCTACTGGAATCAACTCAAAGGCAGTGGGTTTTTAAATTTACTCACTTTCTAAATCTACTTCAAAAATGGTATCGTGCACAATAGTCTAGGGAAATACGTTCCTGTTAAAGTAATCAAGGACCTGTGTGTTGCTAATAGAAACATTTCTGTCCTTATCCTACTTGTTCTCCCAGCAGAACTGAACACAGTTTTTCACTCCCTTTCTCTGTAAACTATTCTACTGGTTTTCATGGCATTGTCTTTTATCCTCTTTTCCATTTTACTTTCTGGTCATCCCATTTGTCTTAGTTATCTAGTGATGCTATAACAAAAATACCACAAGTGGATAGTTTTAACAAAGAGAAATTTATTCTCTCACAGTTTAGAAGGCTGTAAGTCCAAATTCGGGGTGCCAGCTCTAGGGAAAAGCTTGCTGTCTCTGTTGGCTCTGGGGGAAGGTCCTTGTTATCAGTCTGGTCTAGGGAGCTTCTCAGCACAGGCACTCCAAGTCCAAAGGACACACTCTGCTCCCAGCTCTGCTTTCTTGATGATAGGAGGTCTCTCCGCTCACTTCGCTTTTTTATATCTCAAAAGAAATTGACTTAAGGCACAATCTAATTTTGTAGATTGAGTTCTGTCTCATTAATTTAACTGCTTCTAATCCTGCTTCATTAACATCATAGAGGTAGGTTTTACAACATATAGGAAAATCACATCAGATGACAAAATGGTGGACAATCATACAATAATGGGAATCATGGCCTAGCCAAATTGATAACTATTTTGGGGGGACACAATTCAATCCGTGACACCATTACCATATTCTTTAATGGCTTATTTCCATAAGAGTATTTAACCTTTGACTTATTTATGGATTTTGAAAGACTTTGTTCAGTGATCTGCTTTTCTTACCTCATTCTCATCCAAGGCTCTCTCATGCACTTAAGCATTTTGATGGAATATATGTATGTGTGTATATATGCATGCACACACACACACACACACACACACACACACTCAGTTGTCCCTCGGTATCTGCAAGAGACTAGTTCCAGGACCCCAGCAGATACCAAAACCTGTGGATGCTCAAGTCCCTTATATAAAATGGTGTAGTATTTGCATATAACCTATGCATATCCTCCCATATACTTTAAATCATCTCTAGATTACTTGTAATAATTGATGCAATGTAAATGCTATATAAGTAATTATTTCATCACAAGTAAAGACTTGCTCTGGAAGGTAGACTTCTTTCTCTTCTATGAGCTTGTCAAGCTTTTCTGGAAATGCTGAGGCTGCCTGGGCATCAGCCTATGCATATTAGTCTGTGATCTCTAAGTTCTTGAGGCTGTCGTGTTTTACATAGTTAGCCAGCCACCCCTTACCAGCCTTGATCTCTTTCCTCTCACTTTCCTCGAATCTCTCACACTTAGCCTTTAAGGGATTGCTTTGACCACTGCATTGCTTTTTAGGAGCCCTTTTTTTTTCCACAGAAACAAAGGGTGCACACAACAAAAGTAGTGAACTAATGAGATGCACGAGGTGAACAATGCTCAGAGAATGAGTGCTGTAGAGTGAGGATTTGAGAAATGACAGGAGGCTAGAGCAGGGTATGCCTAAACACCACCTCATTGGCATGGATTTAGCATAGTGCTCCGAGCATGGCAAATTCAAATTTTGCTTTATGGAACTTTTTTTTTCTCTGAATATATTTGATCCCTGGTTGGTTTAACCTGTGGACATGAAGCTTGTGGATATGGAAGGCTGATTCACTGTGAACCTAAAAGACAGAGTAAAACTACCCCGTAGGGTTTCCTAGGCTGAAATCTTCATGGGAGCAGATTGCCAGGTCTTCTCCTGCAGAGTGGCTGGTGGGTTCAAACCACCAACTTTTCAGTTGGCAGCCAAGTACATAAGTATTGCACCATGAGGAATGCAAGAAGCTTCAAAAGAAGATGAAAGGCATACACAGTGTCACTGTTTCAAAAACAACTTGTCAACATCCAACCATTTCAGGAGGTAGCATATGATCAAGAACCAATGGTATCAAAGGAAGAAGTCCTAGCTGCACTGAAGGCATTGATGAAAACAAGGCCCCAGGAATTGACAGAATACCAACTGAGATGTTTCAACAAAAGGATATAATGCTGTAGGTACTCACTGGTATATGCTAAGAAACCTGGAAGACAGCTACCTGGCCAATTGACTGGAAGAGATTCATATCTGTGCCCATTTCAAAGAAAGGTAATCCAACAGAATGTGGAAATTATTGAACAACAACATTGATATAACATGCAAGTCAAATTTTTCTGAAGATCATTCAAAAGTTGTTGTGGTAGTACATTGACAGGGGACTTCTAGAAATTCAAGCCAGATTCAAAAGAGGACATGGAAAGAGGGATATCATTTTTGATGTCAGGTAGATCTTGACTGAAAGCAGAGAATACCAGAAAGATGTCTGCCTTTGTTTTATTGACTATGCAAAGGCATTCAGCTATGGGGATCATAACAAGCTATGGATAAAATTGCAAAGAATGGAAATTACAGAACACTTAATTATGCTCATGAGGAACCTATATCAAGAGGCAGTCATTGGAACAGAAAAAGGGAATACTGCATGGTTTTAAAGTCAGGAAAGTTGTGTGTCAGGGTTGTATCCTTTCACCATACTTATTCAATCTGTGTGCTGAGCAAATAGTCCAAGAAGCTGAGGTATATGAAGCAGAATGGGACATCAGGATTGGAGGAAGACTCACTGACAACCTACAACATGAAGATGACACAACTTTGCTTGCTGAAAGTGAAGAAGACTTGAAGTGCTTACTGATGAAGGTCAAAGACTACATTCTTCACTATGAGTTACACCACAACATAAAGAAACATAAATACTCACAACTGGACTAATAAAGAACATCATGATAAGTGGAAAAAATATTGAAGTTGTCAAGGATTTCATTTTACTTGGATTCACAATCAAAACTCTTAGAAGCAGCAGTCAAGAAATCAAAGGATGTATTTATTGCATTGGGCAAATCTGCTGCACAAGGTCTCTTTAAAATGTTCAAAAGTGAAGATGTAACTTTGAGGAGCAAGTTGCCCCTGCCTGACCCAAGCTGTGGTATTTTCAATCGCCTCATATGCATCTGGAAGCTGAACAATGAATAAGGAAGACTAAAGAAGAACTGAAGCCTTTGAATTATGGCTTTGGCAAAGAATATTGAATATTCTATGAACTGCCAGGGCAAACAAATCTTTCTTGGTAGAAGTGAAACTAGAATGTTTCTTAGAAGAGAGAATGGTGGGACATTATCTCATGTACTTTGGACATGTTATCATGATGTATCAGTCCCTGGAGAAGGGCAACATGCTTGGTAAAGTAGAGGGTCAGTGAAAGAGAGGAAGATCCTCGTCTTAGTTATCTAGTGCTGCTATAACAGAAATACCACAAGTGGATGGTTTTAACAAACAAAAGTTCTTTCACAGTTTTCGTGCTAGAAATTTGAATTCAGGTGCCAGCTTCCGGGAAGCTCTGTTGGTTCTAGGAGAATGTCCTTGTCATTAATCTTCCCCTGGTCTAGGAGCTTCTCAGCATAGGGACCCTGGGTCCAAAGGATGCGCTCTGATTCCGGTGCATCTTTCTTGGTGCTATGAGGTCCCTCTCTCTGCTTACTTCTCTCTCCTTTTATCTCTTGTAAGATAAAAAGATGATGCAGGCTACACCCCAGGGAAACTCTCTTTATATTGATCAAGGCTCTGACCTGAGTAAGGGTGTTGCATCCCACCCTAATCCTTTTTAAAATAACCTAATCTTGCCTCGTTAACCACAGGCAAAAATTAGGATTTACAACACAGAGGGAAATTACATTAAATCACAAAATGGTGGACAACCAGGCAATACTGGGAATCATAGCCTAGTCAAGTTGACACATTTTTGGAAGACACAATTCAAACCATGATGACCCTCAAAGAGATGGGCTGACACAGTGGCTGCAACAATGGGCTCAAGCATAGCAAGGATTGTGAGGATGGTACAGGATCAAGCAGTGTTTTGTTCTGTTGTGTAGAGAGTTACAGAGTCAGAACTTATTTGAAGGCACCTAACAACAACAACATGTGTATATATATATATGTGTGTGTGTATGTGTAGTGTGTATATATATATGTGTATATTTATTATGTATGTGTGTATGCGTGTGTATATATATATATATATATACACACACATACAGAGAGAGCCTTGGCTGTGCAATAGTTTAGTGCTCTGATGCTAACTGAATGTTTTGTGCTCGTATTTTCATTTTCTTCATCATCAGCTTGAACTTATACATGAGCAATTGACAGCCTGTTCGCAGTCAGCCCTTGGCCTTTTTCTGACAGATGATATTGAGCTGCTCCATTGTCTGTTTCCACAGATATAGTCAATTTGATTCCTATGTATTCCATCTGATGAGGTCCATGTGTATAGTCGCTCTTTATGTTGAAAAAGATATTTCTACTTACTGATGAAGATCAAAGACTACAGCCTTCAGTATGGATTATACCTCAAAATAAAGAAAATGAAATTCTCATTACTAAGCCTATAAGCAACATCATGATAAACAGAGAAAAGATTGAAGTTGTCAAGGATTTCATTTTACTTGGATCTATAACCAACACCCATGGAAATGGCAGTCAAGAAATCAAAGGATTTTGGGTAAATCTGCTACAAAAGAACTCTTTAAAGTGTTAAAAAGCGAAGATGTCACCTTGAGGACTAAGGTGTGCATAATCCAAGCCATGGTATTTGCAATTGCCTCATATGCATGCAAAAGCTGTACAATGAATAAGGAAGACTAAAGAAGAATTGATGCCTTTGAATTATGGTGTTGGTGAAGATACTGAATATACCATGGACTACCAGAAGAATGAAGAAAGAAGAAATCTATCTTGGAAGAATTATAGCCAGAATGCTCCTTAGAAGCAAGAATGGTGTGACTTTGTCTCAAGTACTTTGGACATATTATCAGAAGGGACCAGTCCATAGAGGACATCATGCTTGGTAGAATAGAGGGTCGGAAAATAAGAGGAAGACTCTCAATGAGGTGGATTGACACAGTGGCTTCAATAATGGGCTCAAACATACCAAAGATTGTGAGGATGGTACAGGATCAGACAGTATTTTGTTCTGTTGTATATATGATCAATATGAGCTGGAACTGACTCAACTGCACCTAACAAAAAATGTATAATATACATATTATATGCACATTATATATTTTATACATATTAAATATGATATATTTATATGATATCATACATACTCTGTAAATGTATATGTTCTCTGAGTTTTAAACCTATATATTTAATTTCTTCTTCAACAGCCACCTGTAGAAGTCGAATATTCTGAAGTTGAACTTATTTACTCAAATTTCCCCAACGTTCTTTACTTCAATAAATGGCACCAATTCCCAACACCACCCTTATACTCAGAAAAGAAGGATCCCTCTCCTAACCTGACTGTCTTCCTGAGTTTTTCCTCAAAGTCCCTTTCTTGAGTCTGGGACTGCCACTAGTCAGCTGTGCCATCTGGGCAGGATGCCACAAGCTTGAACCTTTTCTCACTGTTCTTTCTCCCACATGGTTTCTGGGGACCTAGTGCCTACCTCAGACTTTTCAAAGCCCTCTGTTGCTCCCTAGTTCTAGTCCCTCTTCTCCCTTTCGGGCATTCTCCAGCGCTTTGCCCTGCCACACACACACTCTAGATCAGATGCCATAAGGAACTCAGTTCCAGGAAGGTAGCTGGCCAGCAGATTGCTCTTAGCAGCTGGCTGGGATCTTTCCTGGGATCATCTAAGTCTGGGCTGTCAGAATGACACTGACATACTGATTCAGGGTGATTCTCCATCATGTTGGACACGAGGTTGTATTCAACAATCCATCACTGCCTCTTAAGTTTAAATCACTTGTATGTAGTGCTACGGGCCATTTAGCTTCCATCTGTGTCCCACTGTTGTGCTTCCTCAGGTCTATAGCACCTGGTGTGTGTGGAGGCAGTAAGTGTCCTTTATCTTGTGTGCTGTCAGCTCCTTGCAGCCAGGACAGTCACTACCTTTCCTCTGCAGGCTCCATGCCATTGGTTCAGGCAGTCCTCAGAGTATGGTTGCTCTTATCTCTTCCGAGGAGTTCACGGTATTTTTCTGAAAAGCCACATGATTCTTCCCATCTATGTGGTAATGGTACGTCAATAAAGAGGACTTATGGAAAGGAACCAAACAAATTCTGGAACTGAAAAATATAATAACCAAGATGAAAAATTCACTAGAAAAACTTGACTGACATGAACCATGACAAAAGACATGAATTAACACATTCATGAAGTTCAAAAATCATTCAAATAAGATAAACTCAGAGAGATTCACACCAAGATGCATTACAGTCAAACTCTCAAAAATCAAAGATGAAGAGAGAATCTTGAAAGCAGCAAGAAAAAACCAAATTCTAACATAAACCAAAACCAAACCGTTGCCGTTGAGTTGATTCTGACTCATAGCGACCCTACAGGCCAGAGTAGAACTGACCCATAGGGTTTTCAAGGAGCAGCTGGTGGATTTGAACTGTCAACTTTTGGGTTAGCAGCTGAGCTGTTAACCACGGTGCAACCAGGGCTCTATACAAGGGATCAAAATAAGATTAAGCATTGAGTTTTTCCTTAAAAAATCATGGAGGCAACATATTTAAGGTGCTGAAAGGGAAACAAAACAAAGCAAATTAATATCAACCAAGAATTCTGTATGTGGCAAAACTGTTCTTGAAAAATCATGGCAAAATTGAGCCATCTTCAGATAAACAAAAGCTGATAGAGTGTGTTACCGCAAGACCTGACCTACATGAAATGCTAAAGAGCATCCTTCAGGTTAAAATGAAAGGACAGTAGATAATAACTTGAGGCTATAAAAGGAAATAAAGATCTTCAGCAAAGGTAATTTCATGAGTAAATATAAAATCCAGTTTTACTGTAATTTTGACTTGTAACACTATAGGCTATGTCTTACCTAATACAAAAGATAAACACATTTAAAAAATCATAAATTTATGCTATTGGCCACACAGAGTATAAAGATGTAATTTGTGATAGTATAAAGGGGGGGTGAAGCTGTACATGAACAGAATTTTTTGTGTGATATTCAAGTTAAGTTGGTATCAGTCCAAACTAGATTGTTATAAATTTAGGATATAAGTGTAATCCCCATGGTAATCACAATGAAAAGAAACATATCTTAAATATTTACACAAAAAGAATTGAGAAATCAATTAAAAAATGTTCATTATAAAAATATCAAGTAAAAATAAAATAAGACAGTATAGGAAAAATTAAGGACAAAAGATATAGGACACAGAAAACAAATAGCACAATGGTTGAGTAGTAAATCCTTCTTTATCATTAATTACTATATATACAAGCGAATATTATGCAGCCATAACGAGAAATGAAGTGCTGCTATATGTTACAGTATGGATGACCCTTGAGAACATTGTACCAATTGAAATAAATGAAACAAAAAAAGGACAAATATTGTATTATCTTGCTTATATGAAGTATCTATTGTTATTGTTGTTAGGTACGACAGAGTCAGTTCTGACTTGTACCGACCCCTATGTAAAAAAAAAAAAACAAAAAAACCCCTATGTACAATAGAACAAAACATTTCTGGGTTCTGCTCCATCTTGCGTCATCATCACAGTTGTTGTTATGCTTGAATCCATTGTTGGAGCAACTGTGTCAATCCATCACATTGAGGGCCTTTCTCTTTTTCACCGACTGTCTACCAAACATGATGTCCCTCTGCAGGGACTGGTCCCTTCTGAAAACATGTTGAAGTATGTGAGATGAAGCGTTGCCATCCTTGTGTCTAAGGAGTACTTGGGCTATACTTCTTTCAAGACAGATTTGTTCATTCTTCTGGCAATCCATTCAATATTCTTCACCAACACCGTAACTTAAAGGCATCAAAATGCCAAAAGCAATATGCTGAGAAAAGATGTCAGCCAAAAAAGAAAAGATAATTTATGATTCCTTCTATACGAGATTCTAGAAAATGCAAAACAAGCAGATATTGACAGAAGTACATAAGCCTTTATATCAGGCTGGTAGTGGGGGAATTGTTTCATAATTGATTGTATCGTTATTACATTTCTTAAACTTCAGTGAACTGTACAACTAAAACGTGCATATTTTATTGTATGTAAATTACACCTCAATAAGGTTGCTTAAAAACAAAAACAGAAAAAGTTGTAAGAGAACTAATAATATATGTCATTTGAAGAATTAACTGGTTTCTTCTAAAAGACAACATGGTCTTCTGGTGATGGATTTCAAGGGTCAGCTGTTGCGGTTCCATTCGCAAATATCCAATTAACTTGGGATGTGACCTGTACAAAATCACTTTACAGCTCAGTTTCTAGTTTCTTCTTTTCAATAGGAGAAAATAGCTTTGGTCTTAAAAATAGACTGATAATTTTGTAGTAATTGAAGGCACAATATGCTTTGTGGAGTCAGCTTATCCTCCATTGCACCCTGAACATATTCAGGAAGTAGAATTGATAAAATGCTTTTTTTCCATGTGGACTTAGGAACTTAAATTGTACCATAAAAGCGTGGAGTTGCATGAGGAGCTTCACTGAATGGCTTAGTCTTCATAAGTTCTCTTTTTGTCCCTTACACTATGTTTCCAATGATAACACCCTCTTGACAGTATATTTTTCCTTCATAACAATTCTCAATTACCCCTTATAACATAAACCAAAAAAAAAAAAAACAAACCCACTGCCATTGAGTCGATTCTGACTCTTAGCGACCCTACAGGACAGAGTAGAACTGCCCCATAGAGTTCCCAAGGAGTGCCTGGTGAATTTGAACTGCCAACCTTTTGGTAAGCAGCAGTAGCACTTAACCACTGCGCCACCAGGGTTTCCAATAAAGCACCCTTAAAACACATTGCTTTACACACTAAAATTGAATGCATTCGGTATGCACATTTTTGTTGTCAATAAGCCAGACTTTGAGTAACTTAATAGAATTTGAAATAAGAGAAGGTAGAGACAAGGAGATATACACTTTTATTCTTCTCTCATCTGCAAAGTTGGCATGTGCATCTAGACATTATGAAAATAAATGGATTCAATAAACTCAACCTATGACATTTTAGAGCTTTAATATCTGAAATTCTATTTAGGGATAGTCACTGTGTTTTCTGATTAATCATATCAAATTTTGCGCAATGCAGCCTACCTGCCTCCTCTGCTATGATCATAGTAAAAGCTTCCTTCTCTTTTTGCTTAGATCACTAAAATACTTCCTAAGTTATTTTTCTGCTGCCACATTTTCTCCTTCTTACAAACCATTTTCCAGGCAGCAGTTAAAGAGATAATTTCAATATGTAAACCAAATCACAATAAATCTCTGATTATAGTGGCTTGGCAGAGTATTTATAATACACTTATAATAAATTACTTACAATCCAAACCCATCATCATAGAGCCAACGATTTGGTGTCTATCTACATTTCAGAATTTTTCTTGTACTTGTGTCCTGCAAAGTCTTTATCATCTTGATCACTGCTCTCTCCTCAGCTGAATTCTCATTTTTCATTCTTCTCCTTATTTCCACTAATTACACATTTTCAAAATGTGTAATATAGTGCTGATAGTTTTTAAAATAATTTTGCATTTTTTAACTTGACCAATACAAATGCAGACATTTCTTAGAATATTTATAATTTGTTTAGGAAAACCTGTAGAAATGTGGACAACAATTTAGAAAGTTGAGAAATCTTTATATGAAACTGAGATTCCGTGTAGACCAGGAACAAAAGCTTTCATTGTAATTCAAGCCCCTGGGTTTCTAATTCAGTGACTTGATTTTGAATTTTTAACAGTATTTTTAGAATGATTTAAGATATTTAAATGACAGGCTTCATAACTCTTGATGGAATTAGTATTGGAATTTAGATTTTATTTATCTATCAGTGAGATCACATTCTCTAGAGAATCTCACCAAGAATAGAAAATGTGGTGAAAATGGAAACTAAAAATTGAACTTATGAAAAAATTCATCCATTTTCTCCACTAATTTAATTCAACTTACTTTCATAGCACATTCTAGTTCGTTACTTCAAGAAGATAAATAAAACTAAGCAGGTGAATTTTGTATTACCATTTAAATCACAACATGTGTGTTTTAATTAAAAATATATATTTTTTCAATAACATGGTACCAAGAGGATTCAATATGTACTCTTCCTGTACAATATCTAGTTTAATTAAATATTTAAATTACTATATTCTTCATTGCAGAAAGATTCATTAGGCATACTATTTAGGTGTAAACTACTTTATAATGATTTATAGTACAACTTCTAGCCCAGTTTGTTTGTTTGTTTTAATAATTCCACAAATTGGAAACTAGAAATTAGGAAAAACATCAAACATTTTTCAATTCTTCCTCTTCTACTAAAATATATACTTATATCAGTCTATTTTTCTAAATATTTCCCAGGAAATTATTTTCATGGAATATTTTCAAGTAGGCATATTTCCTTTTACCAAAAGAGAAATACTCCTCCAGAACACTATATTTTGCCTTTTTCAAAATTAAACAAAAATAAAATATCTTAAATATATCAAACAGTAATTTATAAATTGTTTCTGAATTCTGAAAATTTTTATATGATACCACCTATTTAAAATGTTCATTCACCTATCTCAAAATTGTTATCATCAAAGAAAGCTTCCATATATGGACATTTGTGTCTTGCTTTGGGCTGTTTGGCTTCTCAACCTTCTCAGAGCTTCACCCACCATGCAGATTTCTCTATCCAAAATCCACTCAAGGTACATTTTTCCTAATGCATATAACTCAGTTCTTCTAAGGTCTAACAAGTGTTGGTGGCAGATTAGGAAATCTGTTCAGTTAAATTACTTCTCAAATTTTGTTGCTGCTAGCTCTCTCCCAAGGCTCTTGAGCAGTACCTGTTTCATAGAAACCCAAAAAACACAGTACCGTATCTAGCTTGTTACTCTCTACTCAATTACAAGTTTTTAAGTCAAGACAATTTTTGTGAATCTTTCTAGAATAAAGAAAAAGTAATTTCTTATGATAACGTCATCCTTTTTTAAAAAAGTTTCTCTTTCATCAACAAATTCTTCAGCTATTTGTTGCACTTTTTTAATGAAAGTTTTATTCTGAGTTGTTTGTAGATTTATATGTGGTCATAAAAAATCATGCAGAGGTCCTACCTGTACTTTCCTCAGTTTCTAACAATGAAAACATCTTGTAAAACTGTGAAACAATATCCAACCAGTATACTGAACCTTGATAGATTCACAATGCAGAACATTTCCATCACAAAAAGAATTACTCATGTTGCTCTCCTGTAGCGCCTTTCACTTCTACCCAACTCCCACTACTAATCTGTCTTCCATTTCTGTAAGTTTGTCGTTGAAAAAATGTTATATATCATATGGTATATAACCTTTTGGGCTACATACTGGCTTTTTTTCACTCGGCATATTTCTCTAGTTTCATTCATGCTAATGTGTGTACCAAAAGTTTGTTCTCTTTCATTGCTGAGTAGTACTCCCTACAGTAGGTGTATCATGGTTTGTACAACCATTCACCAGCTGAAGGAAGTCTGGATTATTTTCAGGTGTTAATTACTAGAAATAAAGCTACTATAAACATTGGTGTACAGGTTTTATAAACATTAGTCTTCATTTCTCTGGAATAAATGCCTAGAAGTGCAGTTGCTGGTCACATGGTAGTTGCATATTTAGTTTTTAGAAGCTGTGAAATTGTTTTTCAGAGTGGCTGTGTCATTTTACACTTTTACCGGCACTGTATGAATGATACAATTTCCTACAACCTCACCAGTGTTTGGTGTGGTCACTATTTTTTTTATTTTACCCATTCTGATAAGTGCGTAGTGATATATCATTGTGTTTTTAATTTGCACGTATGAGTCAAAATAGACTCAATGGCAATGGGTTTGGTTTGGTTATAACGGCTAATGATGTTGAACATCTTTTCAAGTCCTTATTTGCCATCTGTACTTTTCCTCCAGTAAAATGCCTTTTCATGCTTTTTTGGCAGCTTTCTAATTGAATTTTTTTTTTTTTTTGTGCTGTTCAGTGAGAGTTCTTTGTATTTTCTAGGTACAAGTCGTTGTTGAATAAGTGAGTATGTGATTTGAAAATATTTTCTCCCAATGTGTAGCTTGTTTTCTAGTTCGCTTGACAGGGTATTTTGCAGAACAAACATTGTTTATTTTCCTCCTAGTAGGATATAAATTCATTTACATTACTAATCTCATTTTAAAATACTTTTTATGGTAGTGCTGTTGGTAAAGGACTCAGCTGCTAACCAAACCCACTGGTTCAAACCTACCAGCTGCTCCGTGGAGAAAGATGTGGCAGTCCACTTCTGTCAAGATTTCAGCCTTGGAAATCCTATGGATCGGCCCTACTCTCTCCTATGGGTTTGCTATGATTCAGGACTGACTTGAGGCAGTGGATCTGGTTTTTGCTATGTTCCCTCAGAACTTATCTCAGTGCTATGTGTACAGAGAAGCAATACGTATTTTAATGAGTAATTTCTAAGAGAAAGAGCTATCTAATAAGAAATGTTTGGCAACATCTACATTAATCAATTATGTTTAAGAACAGGTTACCAAGGGTGCAGCTCACTTAATCTAACATACCCATATCTTTAATTTAACCTTTAGACTTTCTGTAAAGCACAATTTTAATAAGTTCTGTTTTTAACAAAATAGTTTTTATTATGTAATAATTGTTCAGTGTAATCCTTTTGGAATGTGGTACAGTATAAAGTGAAAGTAAAAATCTTCCATCATATTATCTAGAAACAATGCATTTACTATTTCTGCATGGTTTCTGTTTGTCTTTTTTCTTTGTGTATCTGTGACACAACGTCAAAATTCTGTAACTTGCTGCTTTTCATTTAACAATGTACCTTGTATTTACAAAACGTGACTTTGAATGACTACGTATTACTCTCCCATATGGGTGTCATAAAACCTGTTTCACAAAACACTTCTTGTTCATAGTTTACATTGTTCCATTATTTCACAACTACAAATTAATTGACAATCCATAGACTTGTGAATCCTTTGAAAACCTCTGATTTCCTTTGAATGAATTCCGATGAGGGGGGAGAATTCTGGGCCAAAGGGAATAAATAGCTTTAAAATTTTGGATTCTCCTTGCTAGGTCATTTTCCAGCAATGTTTTGCTATTTACAATTGAATAGAAGGGATATTCAGATTCTTACTGCAAATAGCAATTAGGTTACAAGCAGATCTGAAGTTAGTCAAGAAGCTGAATGAGCAGATGAAGGATTTGCTAAAAGATAATAGATTGGTTATCTCCTTCCCCACCAGGCCCTATTTACTTGTCCATTAATGCACCTTAAAGATTTTAGAGGTATATCTGTTTCTTGAAGTAAAGAATCAGGTCTTATTTAAACATTTTCTCTGAATGAATAAAAGAGTGGGTACATAAATGAATGGAAAACTTCTATTGCTCCCTCCCCACTACTTTGCATGTGTAATTCCAACAAAAGGTATATCCTGGGGGTTTAACAGGCTATGCTACTGCCATCTGGGGCGTCATATATTAGCCAACTTACAATACTGTAAGCAGTGGGGATATTACTGTCTCAGAGAAAATGAAGCCAAGCAGTAGGGCAGCTCCAGAATTTAGTCATTTGAGTAGCAAAGTGATTTTATCAAGAATACAAGTTCTTTGCATCTTTCTGGCACTGCCATCTTCAGCATGTCAGCTTTTCCCTTGGCTTGCTTACTGAAGAATAGGGATGAGGAAGTTCTAGAGTACACATCCAGGCATGAAAAATATCAAGAGACAGGACAAAAGCAAAAATGAACAGACCCTTTCTTATATGTATTAATTCAAGGATGAGAAGAAGTCTTTTTTTAGAGGCTGGTCAGTAGACATCCTCACACATTTCATTAGCTAAACTTATGATAAGCCCTGTCCCAAACCAATTGTCAGCAAGGGAGTGAGGTCAATATGACTTATTTAGGCCATCTCTGATCTTACTCTCCATGGGAGATATGGGGTCAGCTTCCTGTGAAGCATAGGGCCAGGCAGAGGAAGATAAATGACTAATGATTAGAGATTGGTGAGAAACGAAGAAAGGGAAGAGGCATGGGATGAGTGGGCAGCAGCTTGTCTGCTTTATCCTGTTTGTCAATATTGCAATTAGTTCTTCAGAGAGTGTAACAGTGGAAGTTTCTTTTCATTTCGTATAATATTATCTTCTAGGAATAAAAAAAAACAGGATACCCAGGTGGCATAGTGGTTATGAGCCATGGCTGCCAACCAAAAGGTACACAGTTGAATCCACCAGGCGCTCCATGGAAACCCTATGGGGCAGTTCTACTCTGTACTATAGGGTCACTATGAGTTGGAATTGACTGGACAGCAATGGGAGTGATAAAATTGACCACTTCTCATGTCTCATGAGATGAGCTTTTTATCTTTTGAGCTGAAATTCCAGCCAAGATGTGGATGAGTTGTGAAATAGATATGGAAATTTACAAATTGTTTTACATGTAAATATGAATGGATTCAAAATAACTTTTTTTTTTTAATTGCAGAGAGTGGTTAGTAGATGACTAGATTGTGTCACTAGCCCAAAATCAATCTTAACCTTCTCTGAGCAGTTTACTATGCCAATTCTTTTTGCAAATACATATAAATGTAGAATTTATTGTTTGCGAAACAATTTGCTTTGATTCATTGCAGCCATCTTTCATCTTTTGTCGAAAACCTGATTACTGCCATGAGAAGATGCCATAAAACATGACAGCTTCTATCTTGTGTTAAAGCCACAGCTGAAGGGGAATTTAGCAACTACTGCTATTGTGACGGCTAGAATTTAACCCAGTCTCTCCTTGCAACTGCTCAGTTTTCTCATTGCTTTGTGTTCTTAATTTTGACTCACCTTTTACTGAGCCTAGCAAATTTTAAAAAACATCTGGAAAAACAGAGTATCAACTTGAATTTGAGTCGCAATAAAATTTTAATGGCCTGACCCCTTTATTTCACCTCCCCAGAAATAAAGCAAAACAAAACAAACAAAAAACTGTGCAACAAAACGACATTTTACTTAGCATAATTTTTATCTCATTTAACTTTATGGCAATTTTTTAAAAGCCTCTGAACTTTGTAAATCAATTAAACTATGTTCTCAGTCAGGAAACACACACACACAGAGACACAAAAGAGCAACAAGCTAAGTAGTAATTTCCAGGCACCAGGCTCATTTTTACCACTACTTATTCAAGTTGAATGAGTATTTGTTCTGTAAAATAAGAAGCAGTTCCTGCTCCAAATGGAAATTGATTTTGGTTTGCGAACGAAATGTTAATATTTTTATTATAGCAAAGAATGGTAGAGCAGCCTTATCTGATCAATCAATGAATTAAATTAATCTCTAATTGGAATGATTCTTTTCTATTGTTGTTCACTTGAATTGCTGCTGATTTTGCAACATAGAAAACTGAACTAGTTTGAATCAAATACACTGGTATCCCCACCATCTTTTAATGATAATGTAACGCTAAGAAATCTAATCAAATACTGAACCTGTTGAAATTAGTTTTCTTTTGGAACATACTTGAGAACATCTTCAGGATTATTAAGTGGGTGAAGGTATTTGAAAATTGTTCTAATCTAGAAGTTAAAAATAAAAGTGCACATTTTATAAATGTAAGCATAGAAATTTACATGAAACCAGCACATTTTCAGTGACTTGCAAAAAAGCAGCAAAACTACATAAATTATGAATGCAATATGTGAAAATAATTATAATAAATAGATAAATTCAAAATTATGACCTACATAATATTCATCTCTCTTTGAAAATAAGTGAGAGTTGACATTTATACCGTTATTAATATCCTTTGTGACAAATTTTCAAATAGTCATAGTAACATCACTATTGCTTGTGTGTGTGTGTGTGTATATGTGTATGTGTGTGTGTATATGTGTATGTGTGTGTGTATATGTGTATGTCATCTGTGGTCAGAGGAGAGAAAACCAGTGAAGACTTTCTATATCTTTAAATGATAACTTTGTAGTGACTTATTTTGTTGGCCTTCCAAATACTTCAACTTTTTATGTGGAATACAATGAATATAGGGTAAAGTTTTTTTGGGATGATGGAAGGCCAATATTGTAATGACTGTAATACTGTTGATGCAACCATATACACTGTATAAGGTTATACGTTACAAGACTAATGCTCATTCTCTCAAACAAGCTGCACTGGAAAAATATCAAAGACAAAAGATCTTTGCATCTTTCTGGCGTTGCTCTGTTCAGTGTTGACTTTTCCCTTAGGCTTACTTATCCAAGAATATAGATGAAGCAGTTCAGAGTAAACAATCAGACATGAAAAATCTAGATAGATAGAATGAAGAATTTTTGTTGGGTAAGATGTGATTGAAACACCTAATCTTATTTTAAAAGATCTTTTTAATATTGTTGTAATAAAGTAAAACATAAACAAAAGTTTAAAAAGTGTCAAAGTTATAAATGAAATACATTTTTCTTGGAAAACCTTACTTCCAACTAACAGCCCTAATCTCAGAGATATCTACTCCTTGATATTTCTATTTGTATACCTTTGGATGGTTGACTCCGTAATCATGAATAATATTCATATACCTGTTGCCACAGAGTCAATTCTGACTCCTAGCAACCCTATAGGACAGAGTAGAACTGCCCTACAGGGTTTCCAAGGAGTGGCTGGTGGATTCATTCTGCCTACCTTTTGGTTAGCTGTTTAGATGAAAACCTTTGCGTTTGGCTTCTCCTCCCTATCTAACTTCTCAAGGCTGCCAGCACCTCCAGAAGTTTTACATTGTTAAGGTCTGTAATATTTGCAGGCTGATTGCTTTTGCTTTACACAGTTTTTCCTTTGTTCATGATTCTGAAAATCTTAAGAATATAGAGTTTATAATTATAATTAGATAAATGTTATTGGATACTCTGCAGAAGTAGTCTGATTCTACATATAGGGAAGAGAATACTGGGATTTATTTCTCCAAACCAAAAAGGGATTCAAGAAAGGGAAAAGCTAGCGGTTCAAAAAATAATGTAAGAATGCTGCAAAGCATTGGAAAGAAATCCCAAGAGCAACAGCCTTAGCTTGATGAATTTATTCTAATATTTTATTAATAGTAGCAAGGGGATACTGAACAGTTTAAAGTCAGGAAAGATGTGCATCAGGATTGTATCCTTTTACCATACCTACTCAATCTGTGTCCTGAGCAAATAATTGGAGAAGCTGGACTATAGGAAGAAGAATGGGGCATCAAGATTGGCAGAAGATTCATTAACAACCTGCTTTATGCAGATGACACAACCTTGCTTGCTGAAAGGGAAGAGGACTTGAAGCACTTACGAATAAAGATCAAAGAAAGACCACAGCCTTCAGTATGGATTACACCTCAACACAAAGAAAACAAAAATCCTCACAACTAGACCAATAAGCAACATCATGATAAACGGAGAAAAGATTGAAGTTGTCAAGGATTTCATTTTACTTGGATCCACAATCAACACCCATGGAAGCAGCAACCCAGAAATTAAAAGACACATTGTATTGGGCAAATCTCCTGCAAAGAACTTCTTTAAAGTGTTAAAAAGCAAAGATGTCATGTTGAAGACTAAGATGCACCTGACCCAAGCCATGGTATTTTCAATCACATCATATGCATGTGAAAGCTGGACAATGAATAAGGAAGACCAAAGAAGAATTAACACCTTTGAATTATGGTATCGGTGAGAATATTGAATATACCATGGACTGCCAAAAGAACGAACAAATATGTCTAGGAGCAAATGCAACCAGAGTGCTTCTTTGAAGCAAGGATGACGAGACTGCATCTTATATATTTTGGACATGTTGTCAGGAGGGGTCAGTTCCTGAAGAAGGACATCATGCTTGGTAAAGTGCAGGGTCATCGGAAAAGAGGAAAACCCTCAACGAGGTGGATTGACACAGTGGCTGCAAAAATGGGCTCAAGCATAACAATGATTGTAAGGATGGCAAAAGACTCGGCAGTGTTTCATTTTGTTGTGCATAGGGTCTCTATGAGTTGGAACCGACTCGACAGCACCTAACAACAACAACATTAACAGTGGGTTTACTTCTTCTGTCAACAAGAAAGAATAAAGAAACTTAAAAAGATTGCTTTTAAGAAAAACAAGAAGGTGTATAATAAAACCATTTGTACAAAGGTGAGAAAATTATTGGCGATACTGCATGGTTTAAAACCAGGAAAGGTGTGTGTTGGGGTTGTATTCTTTCACCGTACTTATTCAATTTGTATGCTGAGCAAATAATTCAAGACACTGGACTATGTGAAAAGGAATGTAACATCAGGATTGGAGGAAGACTCATTAACAACCTGCCATATGCAGATGACACAACCTTTCTTGCTGAAAGTGAATAGGACTTAAAGCACTTGCTGATGAAGGTCAAAGACCACAGCCTTCAGTATGGATTGCACCTCAACATAAAGAAACAAAAATCGTCACAACTGGACCAATAAGCAACATTATTGAAGCTGTAAAGGATTCCATTTTACTTGGATCCGCAATCAACGCCATGAAAGCATCAGTCAAGAAATGAGCTATTGTATAACTTTGGGAAAATATGCTGCAAAGGACCTGTTTAATATGTTAAAAAGCAAATATGTCACTTTGAGGACTAAGGTGCACCTGACACAAGACATGGTGTTTTCAATCGCCTCATATGCATCTGAAAGCTGGACAATGAGTAAGGAATATTGAAGAAGAATTGATGCCTTTGAATCATGGTGTTGGCAAAGAGTATTGAATATACCATGAACTACCAGAAGAATGAACAAATCTCTCATGGAAGAAGTACAGCCAGAATGCTCCTTGGTAAATTGTAGGGTCGGCGAAAAAGAGGGAGACCCTCAATGAGATGGATTGACACAGTGGCTGCAACAATGGTCTCAAGCATAACAATGCTTGTGAGGATTGCCCAGGACCAGGAATGTTTGATTCTGTTGTACATAGGGTCACTATGAATTAGAACTGACTCGATGAACTAACAGCAACATGTAAAAACTATTCGGTGGCTCTAAGAAATTCACGCAATATAGGATGGAACATTCTTCTTAAATAGTTGTTACATTCTAATCAAATGTTTATTTACTTTTCCAAAGGCTGTTCGATTCTTTATCATCAATTTTTTCTTCATAAATCAGCTTTTTGCCTCATAAGCACGGTGTGATACAGCACAATGCTGTAGTCTCTTACTTAAGTTTTACCACACCTCCATTAAATTTGTTCATAAAAATGCAAAGGAGATATCTCTACTATTTTAAAAATATGTTAAAGTATTTAGGAATGCCTTGTAAATAAATCTTAGTATTTTTAGGGAGGATGTCATGCCATAAACTACCTTGACTTTCTTTAAGATTTACCTCAAAACAAATTTTAGAAAAAAATGTCCTAGAAAAATTCATTTTAAGTCTTTCATTTTCTCTTAATGGATTAAAAATCTTTATAAATATATGACATTTCCTATGCTAAAGAATACCTGTTGTATTGCTTAAATCAGTGATTGAGGAGAACAAAGTGAATCATACATTGTTGTTGCATTAGGTGCCATCGAGTCATTTCTGATTCATAGCAACCCTATGTTTACCTGTTTTTTTGACTATGTGTAGAGTATCATATATGACTATCATATATTACCAATCAGTATCTCTTGCATTCTCAAACTAAGCAGCGCAATTATACCCATACAGGTTCGACCCTCTTGGGGTTTTCAATTCACAAATCACCATATATTTCGTGAGTATTACTTGCGGTACATTAGTATATGTGCATTTAACTCTTGGGCATTTGGTTGACCTGCAACTTTGGGACAGAATTTGGCAAATGTAACCGAGACACAACAGTTTCAAATATAACACTGTCAAACGAAACACCCAAACCCCCTTGCCCTCGAGTCTATTCCAACTTGTAGCAACACTATAGGACAGAGTAGAACTGCCCCATGGAGTTTCTAAGGAGCACCTGGTGTATTCAAACCGCTGAAATTTTTTTAGCAGCCATAGCACTTAACCCCTCCACCACCAGGGTTTCCATTATAACACTATAGAAGAGGTAAAATATAGTAAAAAAACATACAGATTGAAAGAAAATCTACATAATCGATCAGCAGCTGCGTGATTTACATACAACTAGTTTTGTGACAGCATGTCTCACTTCGAAATGCCAAAGAGAAGTATCTTAACACAAGCACCCATAGCTCATTCAGTTACCTTTGCTCATTGAGAAAAATAATCAAACATTAAAAAAAAAAAAAAAAAGGTTTTCAGCTCATATTGGATTCCTTTTTAATCTTGAAGCTTTCCATAAGAACCCGGTGTTCTAATTTAATTGTTTTTTTGATTTAATTGTGTATATGGTAAGAGTGCTTAGCTGACTCACGATCTGCCCTGAAATGATTAGCTGGAACTGTCTATGTATGCTGTTATTAGATGCCGACAACTTGATTCCAACTCATGAAAACTCATGTGTGCAGAGTAGAACTGCTCTGTAGGATCTTCAAGGCTGTGAACTTTCAGAAGCAGATCACCAGGCCTATGTTCAGAGTCACCTCTTGGTGGGTTCTAACCGCCAGCCTTTCAGCTAATAGTGGAGCACTTAACCTTTATACCACCAAGGGACTCTTTATGTATGTAGGTTTTTGTGGCTGTGTGCGTTCAGGCTGATTCCAATTCCTAGTGACTCTATAGAACAGAGTAGAACTGGCCCATATGGTTTCCTAGGCTGAAATCTTTACAGGAGTAGATTGCTATGTGTTTTCTCCACGGAGCAACTGGTGGGTACAAACCACCAAGAGCTTAATCATTACACTACCAGGGCTCCTTATATCTATGAATAAAACAAACTGCTGCCGGTGAGTTGATTCTGTCTCATAGCGACCCTAAAGGACAGAGTAGAACTGCCTCATAGGGGTTCCAAGGAGTGGCTAGTGAATTCCAATTGCCAATGTTTTGATAAGCAGCCGAGCTCTTATCCTCTGTGCCGACATGGCTCTGTATCTATGTATAAACCAAACCAAGCCAAACCCATTGCCATCAAGTTGATTCCAACTCATAGCGACCCTATAGGACAGAGTAGAACTGCCCCATAGAGTTTCCAAGGAGCGTCTGGTGGATTCAAACTGCTGATCTTTTGGTTAGCAGCTGTAGCACTTAACCACTACACCACCAGGGTTTCCTGTACATATAAATTGGTATACATATATATTTATACACCTATATATCTATAAGGAGCCCTGGTGGTGCAGTGGTTTAAATGATTGACTGCTTACCCAAAGGCTGGCAGTTGGAAACCACAGTGGCTTAGTGGGAGAAAGACATGGAGGTCTGCTTCCATGGAGATTTACAGCCTCGGAAACCCTATGGGATCAATCATGAGTCAGAATTGACTGGGCTGCAGTGGGTTTTTTTTTTTTTTTTGGTTTACATACCTATACATTTTAAATCTATATATGATTATCTGTTTGTCTCTACCGTTATGTCTATATCTCTGTCTGTGTCTATGACCAGCTCTATCTCTATTTTTATAGTAGCTTATTTTTTCCAGATTATAATTACTTGATGACATATAAAGAAAAAAAAAAGTTGTTTTTTTTTTTTTTTTACTTATACAAGGTTAAAATAATGCTAATAAATCAAATCTGTATCTCTCTGACTCTACTTGTACCCACCCTTCAAGAATTCTAGCCCCTCTAATTTCTAGCAACTACTTCAGATGTTTCTTGGGAGGATTTACACAAGGAATACACTTCTGATAAAAGGGGCATTTGTGATCTTCTTTCTCTTCATTTCCAGAGCTGTATAGAAACACCACCCATTGCTGCTGACACTGCATAGTTGACAACAAAATCATGTCAAAGCCTGATGTCCTTTCCCACTCTTATTTTTCCACTCTAAAAACAAACTATTTAATCCACTGTGTGATCACTATGCCTTTTGTAGAATTCATATTTAGCCTATAGAAATGCTAAATAGGGAATAAATACTGTTTTCCATTTATAGAATGTTACTTAAGATATACAAAGTTCAGCCTAGTGCTCTTTTTTGCCATGTTTTAAGGAGATTTTATAAATCAACTTCATTGAGGTATAATTTGTGTACAGTATACTGCTCCCATCATAAGTCTACAGTTTTATGAGTTTTGGCAGATGTACAAACCCATGTAACCACCTCCACACTCTAGATAAAGAACATTTCCATCAACATAAAAGTTATCTTGCTGAGATTTGTAATCACCTCCCCCCTACACATACTCTCCCAGCCTTGGCCCCAGATAATCACTGCCATATCTAGAATTTTGTCTGAAGGAATCACGGCTTGTATACTTTTTTGGTCTGGATCTTTAACTCATCATTCACCCAAGTGTTTGAGATTCACCCACTTTTTTTGCTTATATCAATGTTTCAGTGTTTTTGATTCTGATTAGTATCCCAATGTATGGACATACCACAATTTACTGCCTATTGATGAATATTTGGATAGTTTCTACTGTTTGGCTAACATGAATGGATATGACTCCCATGAATATTTATGAATAATTCTTTGTATGGATATAGATTTTCATATATCTTGAGTAAATACCTAGGAATTTCTGGGTGATATGATTATGACATGTTTAATAGGTAGTTAACGCATGTTTAACATATATATTAATTCATGCTTAAATTATTAAAAATGTTCCAACTATTTTTTAAGGTTGTTGCACTATTTTGCCTACATATTGAAAAGGCTATTGTTTTCCATAAAATTACCTTGTGAAAAAATTAATTCACTACATATATGTCAATTTATTTATGGCGTCTTTTATTTTCTCCATTGATCTGTATATCAGTTCTTACACCAATACCACAATGGGCTTAATTATTTAGTTTTATAGTAAATATTTTAGTATGAAACTATAAGTCTGCCAAGTTGTTCTTCCCCCCATCCCCTAAAAATATGGCTATTCTAGATCATTTGTGTTATCATAGAAATTCAGTTGTCATTGCTAGATTGTCTATTTCAACACAAAATGTCTGATGACATTTTCATTGGAATTGTGTTGAATCTATAGATAAATATGGGGAAAATTTATATCTTCTGAACATATAGTCTTTCAATCCAAAAGTATATTTCATTACAGTTAGCTATTTTAAAATTTTCTTCACAGACATTTGGAAAAAGAAGGACTGTGTTAATAGCCTTATCAGGTAATTATGGTTTTTCTTCTTTGATACTACACCAAAACTGGACAGGGAATAGTTTCTTAATATTTAGTTGCAATATGTAATCTGAAAACATATAAACTTTTTTTCTGTTGAGTTAAAATTCATTGATGTTTTTTGGACTTTGAATAGATTTTTTTACCCATTCATAATTGTGTAACATCATGCATTTTTCACTTATGAAATGCTGGTTCACAGAGTAATACAAGTTTTCCAAATGTCGACACATTTCATCATACAACTCTATTGGAAGCCTCTTGCATTCCTACATATCTTGCCGAATGTGTGAAAATCACAAAGCTGTGATCTCAAGTTTTCCCATCCAAACCACTTCTCATTATTGTTTATGGAGATGAAAACCTGAAAAATGAGGTAATGTGGGGATTATCACAGGTATCAAGAATATATACCTGTGATAATACATAGGATACACAGGACTGTATCATATGGTATCATATAGTATTTTTAGACTGTATCACAGATTCTGTAAACTCAGAGTTCCTCATCTGTGGACCACAGTGCCTGTACAGCCTCCATCTGGCACTCTACATGACCCTTTGAAATTTGAGGTTCAAGGAGCAAGTATGGCTATGCTGATTCTCTTGCTATTGTTTTTGTGTAAATGATAAAGACTATTGTCTCTGGGAAACCCTGGTGACATAGTGGTTAAATGCTACGGCTACTAACCAAAAGGACGGCAGTTCGAATCCGCCAGGTGCTCCTTGGAAACTCTGTGGGGCAGTTCTACTCTGTCCTATAGGGTCACTATGAGTCGGAATCAACTCAACGGCACTGGATTGGGTTTTTCTTTATTGTCTCTGAGCCGGTAGTCTTGTGTCTCCTGTCAGTATCTATGGAATGTGTAAGCCTTAATTATTAGCCTATATATTTATTCCGGTGGGAGGTCTCCTGTTTCTAGCTCTCCTTTGCATGGTACAACTTACTAGAGAAAAATTCAAACAGTTCTGGTGATGAGAATGAGATGCTAACATGAACATGGCTTTCTTGTGGTAGTAGGATGTGGATCACACGGTCCAACCAGCATAATTTGAAGGAAACCAACAAGAAAAACAAACCCGCTGTCGTTGAGTTGCTTCTGACTTCTAGCAACCCTAAAGGACAGAGTAGAGCTGCCCCGTAGGGTTTTCAAGGATGTAAATCTTTACAGAAGCAGACTTCCACATCTTTCTCCCATGAAAATGGCTGGTGGGTTTGAACCACCAACCTTTTCGTTTGCAGCCAAGTGCTTTAACCACTGAGCCACCAGGGCGCCCTGATTTGAAGGAAGTTCCTGAGTATCGGTAGCGGACAATTTGACCAAAGTATATGATCAATGGGGTAATAAATGGTCCTTCATTTTTTGCCAGTTATTGAGGAGGATTTGAGAAGGTGGTTTCAAGGCAAAGACTAGAAGATAGGCCCAAAGATAGCTGCCTAGACAATGGTATATTTGTTGGTCACTGCCCTCCAGGTGCATGTACTTCATTACCAATCTTCATTACCTATCAGCCTCCAATGCATTCCATTAAAACAGCTGTAACAAAGATTTGTCCTGGATTGAGGGAAAGCTCTGACCTTCAGATAAAACTTACAAAAACACGTATCCACACTGATCCCAAGAGAAGAAACATGCATAACTACTGTGGGAAGAAACCAGTGATCACTAGAACTTTGTTTTGTTTTCTTGAGAGATAAAGGTACAGGAGACACATGCTCAGGAATGGAATGGAATGGAAGCAACTGACATCTTACTCTCCTCAGCCCTTCCTAAAATCCATCCAACCTTAGATGCATTAAGAGACAACAATAAAACAGTCTCAGAGTTTTCTCCAATGGGCCCTGACTGCAACCATACAGCTTTAGCCTTGTTTGAGATTTTCCTAAAATAGACAAAGCCAGTGGAAAACAGAAGATGAAGCGTTGATTAGTAACCAGGCTATTACTGTCTTAGGCTGGATCTATAATGCAAATGGAGGTGATCTATTGGAGAATGAGACACTGGCCTTGAGAAATGTAGAGAAATTTCTGTTGTCAGCTCCATAACCCCGAAAAAATCTCTCTTACTTTTATGATAAAATTATGAACAATTTTATGGGTCATTATTGTGGCAGTGGGGAAGCAAATCCTCCAAGTTAAGATGGATTCCTTTTAAAAGTTTACTGCTGTGAAAAAACAAGCTGTGACTGACAAAGGGCTCAAGTTCCTATTTATCCAATCAAAGGCAATGTAGCTATGCTTTCTGAGCCACAGGGTCCTGAAAGCAGAAATAGATGTTGTCAATAATGAGAACCCTGCCACCTGGTACAAGGTTTTGAGGGATCAAAAATAGTACAAGTAAGTTGAATTAAATCCTACATTACTCAAAGATTAAAGTGTGTGGAAAATCATGCCTGATGACACAGAACTGACCTCTCTCTCTGCACCTCTCATCCTGGTCCCTCCCTCTACACCAACTTCAAACTCTTTAAAGAAAAAGATAATTAGGAGTAGGGAGGAGCAATTCCTGTGAGAAAAGGAGAGTGAAGGTCATGTGCACCTGCATGGGTATGCTGGGAATATTTAGACAAAAGAAGTACTCAATCTACCATGGCCATATTGGGTTTGAGTGCCTAAGTTATCCTTACTCAGCCCCATAGAGGGAACAGAAGAGGGAGTCAACCAATGCAGACTGGGCAGAGTTCACAATGGGAAAGGAAAGGTTAAATAACCTTGGTGGTAAGACACTGTTAACTGATTCAATGTATTCTTGTTGTGGCTATTACAATTGAATATATAACAGGAAATGCTGTGTTACATGCTTGCACATCTGCATCCCATAAGTGTTAAATAGAGTTATCATATTCAGGAATAGCTTAGCTATATGTACAGATTTGATAGATAGAGTGACATATGGATAACTCCCCAACCCATCTTCCTGTCCCCTTAGAGATGGTCTGACAGAAACAATATAGATTCCCAAAAAACAGAGGAATCACATTTCAGTTAAATGCCTAATTGCTCCTTGAGGGACCGAATTACTGGGCTGAGGACTGGGGACCATGGTCTCTGGGGACATCTATCTCAGTTGGCATAACGCAGTTTACAAAGAAAATGTTCTACATCCTACTTTGGTGAGTAGTGTCTGGGGTCTTAAAAGCTTATGAATGAGGGACAATACACCAAGAAGATATAACCATATTAAATATTTATGCACCCAATGACAAGACTGCAAGATACATAAAACAAACTCTATCAGCATTGAAAAGTAAGATAGACAGCAGCTCCACAATAGTAGTAGGAGACTTCAACACACCAGATTCGGTGAAGGACAGGACATCCAGAAAGAAGCTCAATAAAGACATGGAAGATCTAAATGCCACAATCAACCAACTTGACCTCATAGACATATACAGAACACTCCACCCAACAGCAGCCAAGTGTAATTTCTTTTCTAGTGCGAATGGAACATTCTATAGAATAGACCACATATTAGGTCATAAAGCAAGCCTTAGCAGAATCCAAAACATTGAAATATTACAAAGCATCTTCTCTGACCATAAGGCCATAAAAATGGAAATCAATAACAGGAAAAGCAGGGAAAAGAAATCAAACACTTGTAAACTGAACGATACCCTGCTCAAAAAAGACTGGGTTATAGAAGACATTCAGGGTGGAATAAAAAAAAATAATAGAATCCAATGAGAATGAAAACACTTCCTATCAAAACTTTTGGGACACAGCAAAAGCAGTGCTCAGAGGCCAATTTATATCAATAAATGCACACATCCAAAAAGAAGAAAGGGCCAAAATCAAAGAATTATCCCTACAACTTGAACAAATAGAAAGAGAGCAACAAAAGAAACCCACGGGCACCAGAAGAAAACAAATAGTAAAAATTAGAGCAGAACTACATGAAATAGAAAACAGAAAAACCATTGAAAGAATTAACCAAAAGCTAGTTCTTTGAAAAAAATCAACAAAATTGATACACCACTGGCCAAACTGACAAAAGAAAAACAGGAGAGGAAGCAAATAACCTGAATAAGAAATGAGATGGCCGATATTACAACAGACCCAACTGAAATTAAAAGAATCCTATCAGACTACTATGAGAAATTGTACTCTAACAAATTTGGAAACCTAGAAGAAATGGATGAATTCCTAAAAACACACCACCTACCTAAACTAAGACAAACAGAGTTAGAACAACTAAATAGACCCATAAAAGAAGAACGGATTGAAAAGGTAATCAAAAAAACTCCCAACAAAAAAAAAGCCCTGGTCTGGACGGCTTCACTGCAGAGTTCTACTAAACTTCAGAGAAGAGTTAACACCACTACTACTAAAGGTATTTCAGAGCATAGAAAAGGATGGAATACTACCAAACTCATTCTATGAAGCCACCATATCCCTGATACCAAACCAGGTAAAGACACCGCAAGAAAAGAAAATTATAGACCTATATCCCTCATGAATGTAGATGTAAAAATCCTCAACAAAATTCTAGCCAATAGAATTCAACAACATATCAAAAAAATAATTCACCATGACCAAGTGGGATTCATACCAGGTATGCAGGGATGGTTCAACATTAGAAAAACAATTAATGTAATCCACCACATAAATAAGACAAAAGACAAGAATCACATGATTTTATCAATTGATGCAGAAAAGGCATTTGACAAAGTTCAACACTCATTCATGATAAAAACTCTCAGCAAAGTAGGAATAGAAGGAGAATTCTTCAACATAATAAAGGGCATTTATACAAAGCCAACAGCCAACATCACCCTAAATGGAGAGAACCTGAAAGCATTCCCATTGAGATCGGGAACCAGACAAGGGATGCCCTTTATCACCACTCTTATCCAACTTTGTGTTGGAGGTCCTAGCCAGAGCAATTAGGCTAGATAAAGAAATAAAGGGCATCCAGATTGGCAAGGAAGAAGTAAAAGTGTCTCTATCTGTAGATGACATGATCTTATACACAGAAAACCTTAAGGGATCCTCCAGAAAACTACTGAAACTAATAGAAGAGTTCAGCAGATTATCAGGATACAAGATAAACATACAAAAATCAGCTGGATTCCTCTGCACCAACAAAAAGAACATCAAAGAGAAAATCACCGAATCAATGCCATTTACAGTAGCCCCCAAGAAGATACTTAGGAATAAATCTTACCAGAGATGTAAAAGACTTATACAAAGAAAACTACAGTACACTTCTGTAAGAAACCAAAAGAGACTTACATAAGTGGAAAAACATACCTCACTCACGGATAGGAAGACTTAACATTATAAAAATGTTTATTTTACCAAAAGCGATCTATACATTTAATGCAATTGCGATCCAAATCCCAACGACGTTCTTTAATGAGATGGAGAAACAAATCACCAACTTCATATGGAAGGAAGAGAGGCCCCGGATAAGTAAGGCGTTACTGAAAAAGAAGAACAAAGTGGGAGGTCTTACTTTACCTGATTTTAGAACCTATTATACCGCCACAGTAGTCAAAACAGCCTGGTGCTGGTACAACAACAGATACATGGACCAAAGGAACAGAATTGAGAATCCAGACATAAATCCATCCACATATGAGCAGCTAATTTTTGACAAAGGCCTCAAAACAGTTAAATGGGGAAAAGAAAGTCTTTTTAACAAATGGCGCTGGCATAACTGGATATCCATCTGCAGAAAAATGACACAAGACCCATACCTCACTCCGTGCACAAAAATGAGCTCAAAATGGATCAAAGACCTAAATATAAAATCTAAAACGATAAAGATCATGGAAGAAAAAATAGAGACAATGTTAGGAGCCCTAATACATGGTATAAACAGTATACAAAACATTACTAACAATGCAGACGAAAAACTAGATAACTGGGAGCTCATAAAAATCAAACACCTATGCTCATCCAAAGACTTCACCAAAAGAGTAAAAAGACTACCTACAGACTGGGAAAAAGTTTTTAGCTATGACATTTCCGATCAGCGCCGGATCTCTAAAATCTATGTGATACTGCAAAACCTTAACTACAAAAAGACAACCCAATTAAAAAATGAGCAAAAGATACAAATAGATGCTTCACTAAAGAAAACATTCACGTAGCTAACAGATACATGAGGAAATGTTCATGATCATTAGCCATTAGAGAAATGCAAATCAAAACTACAATGAGATTTCATCTCACTCCAACAAAGCTGGCATTAACCCAAAAACACAAAATAATAAATGTTGGAGAGGCTGTGGAGAGATTGGAACATTTTTACACTGCTCGTGGGAATGTCAAATGGTACTACCACTTTGGAAATCGATTTGGCCCTTCCTTAAAAAGCTAAAAATAGAATTACCATGCGATCCAGCAACCCCACTCCTTGGAATATATCCTAGAGAAATAAGAGTCTTTACACGAACAGATCCACACTCAGGTTTATTGCAGCACTGTTTACAATAGCAAAAACATGGAAGCAACCAAGGTGCCCACCAACGGATGAATGGATAAATAAATTATGGTATATTCACACAATGGAATACTACACATCGATTAAGAACAGAGAGGAATCTGTGAAACATTGCATAACATGGAGGAATCTGGAAGGCATTATGCTGAGCGAAATTAGTTGCAAAAGGACAAATATTGTATAAGACCATTATTATAAGAACTTGAGAAATAGTTTAAACAGAGAAGAAAATACTCTTTTGTGATTACGAGAGGGAGGAGGGAGGGAGGGAGGGTGGGAGAGGGGTGTGCACTAATTAGTAGATAGGAACTACTTTAGGTGAAGGAAAAGACAACACACAATATAGGGGAGGTCAGCACAACTGGACTAAACCAAAAGCAAGGAAGTTTCCTTAATAAACTGAATGCTTCGAAGGCCTGTGCAGCAGGGGCAGGGGTTTAGGGACCATGGTTTCAGGGGACATCTAAGTCAATTGGCATAATAAAATCTATTAAGAAAACATTCTGCATCCCACTTTGAAGAGTGGTATCTGGGGTCTTAAACGCTAGCAAGCAACCATCTAAGATGCATCAATGAGTCTCAACCCACCTGGGTCAAAGGAGAATGAAGAACACCAAGGATACAAGGTAATTACGAGCCCAAGAGACAGAAAGGGCCACATGAACCAGAGACTACATCACCCTGAGACCAGAAGATCTAGATGGTGCCCAGCTACACCCGATGACTGCCCTTACAGGGAACACAACAGAGAACCCCTGAGGGAGCAGGAGAGCAGTGGGATGCAGACCCCAAATTCTCATAAAAAGACCAGACTTAATGGTCTGAGTGAGACTGGAAGGACCCTGGTGGTCATGGCCCCCAGAACCTTCTGTTGGCCCAGGACAGGAACCATTCCCGAAGCCAACATTTCAGACATGGATTGGACTGGACAGTGGGTTGGAGAGGGATGCTGGTGAGGAGTGAGCTTCTTGGATCAGGTTGACACTTGAGATTATGTTGGTATCTTCTGCCTGGAGGGGAGATGAGAGGGTAGGGGGGTTAGAAGCTGAGGAAATGGATATGAAAAGAGAGAGTGGAGGGAGGGAGAGGGCTGCATTATTAGGGGGAGAGTAATTGGGAGTATGTAGCAAGGCATATATAAGTTTTTGCATGAGAGACTGACTTGATTTGTAAACTTTCACTTAAAGCACAATAAAAATTATTTTAAAAAAGCTTATGAACAGCCATCTAAGATACTTCACTGATCTTACCCTATCTGAAACAAGGGAGAATGAAGAAAATCATACACAAGGGAAAGATAGTCAAAAGGACCACAACTACATAGCCTCCACCAGACTGAGTCTAGCACAAATAAATGGTGCCTGGCTACCACCACTGACTGCTTGGTAGGGATCACAATAGAGGGTTCCGGACAGAACTGAAAAAAAGAAAGTAGAATCAAAATTTAACTTGCAAAAAAGACCAGACTTGCTGATCTGACAGAGACTGGGGAAATCCCAAGAGGATGCCCCCTGGACACTCTTTTAACTCAGTACTGAAGTCGCTTCTGAGGTTCACCCTTCAGCCATAGATTAGTCAGGCCCATAATACAAAATGAGACTAAATGGGTACACCAGCCAGGGGTAAAGGATGAGAAGTCAGGAGGGGACGGGAAAGCTGGTAATGGGAAACCCAAGGTTGAGAAGAGGAGTGTTGACATGTTGTAGGGTTGGCAACCAAACAAAACAATATGTGTATTGTTTAATGAGAAACTAATTTGCTCTGTAAACCTTCATCTAAAGTACAACTAAAACAAACTCAGCTGTACTTTTCTTGCAGTGAGCCCTTGGGTACCTTGCATACTGGTTAACCCACCCCTACCCCTGTAATAAGGTCACAGTGAAGAATTAAAAAAAAAAAAAAACTAATTTCTGCCAGATTATTCTATAGTACGACAGACTGTTCTTATGAAAAAGAAAGATAATGGCTCATGGCATTTTATATCATGTTTGCTCCAATTGTGTGGGGTTTACTTCACACTGCACAGATAACACTTAGTATACTGTTTTACACATTACTAATGAGTTTCTTCCATCCCACTGATACTCGAAGATCAAGATTAGTTTGTATTCATGTAGCAAGGCCTCCAGTATATGCTTGTGGTATTCTCCCAGAGTATTAAACTCTCCTGCCATTTACCATCGCTGGGTGAATTATGACTTGACACAAGTGCTCCTACCCTCTGATGTCCAAATATTTTACTGTATAGATGATGCCCCATTAATTGGGAAGTCAGAAGCCTCAGCCTCAACAGCCCTGTCTGTGGTATTGTCATGCCTCTGACAGCAGGTATGATTGATAAACCCCAAATAATTTCAGGGACCTGTCTGTCAAGTAAAATTTTTTGGAGCTAGATAAGCAGACCTGCAGTGTTCAGCTGCTTCAGCAGCAAAAGAAAAACTCCTGTCTCTCTGATTCTCCCCCACCCCAACAAGGATGTCCAGCATCTTTTTAGACTTTTCAGGTAGTAGAGACACTATGTGCTCCACTTGAGTGTTCTTGGTCCCTGTTATAGACAGAACTGAAACAGGCCGTGCTGGAATTTGTTCGGCTAGTGTGGCACATTCTCCCTGTGGGGCCCTGTAATACTAATTATTTGTTGGAACTTCGTGACAGAGAATTTTGCCAGTTAGATTCTACGGCACCATAGGTTGTCCTTTGCTTGCCAACGTCCACTGAGTTTTTGGATATACCACCTGCCTGACACAGCCTCCTTTTTTTATCACTTTGAAAAGCAGCTATTGGCATACTATTTGGATCTTGTTGAAACTGCATCCCTTACCCAGGGAGGGTTTGTGACTCTCTGAACTTCCTTCAGATTTTGAGGTCGGTCAACTCAGACTTTATGACTAATGACATTGAAAGGGCCCAAATGGTCTCCCTTGTCAGTCAACTTAGCCCTGGTAGCATTTAAATTTTACAAGAAAAAGTGGTAGTGCTCCTTTGAGGGAATCTATCAATCACTCCATTATGTGAATCAAGGGTACTGGACCAATAGGCCTGTGATTCACAGAG
Source organism: Loxodonta africana (assembly GCF_030014295.1). Taxonomy (NCBI): domain Eukaryota; kingdom Metazoa; phylum Chordata; class Mammalia; order Proboscidea; family Elephantidae; genus Loxodonta; species Loxodonta africana. Next base: position 15,817,774 of record NC_087362.1, read on the forward strand.
GTTACCATAAATAGTTGTGCCTGACTCACTGATGGTGCACCTAAGTTGAAACCTCATATTATTCATTGGGCTGCTTCTGCTTTTCAGCCTCAGCACCACCTACATAGAACGAAGTGGACGTAGTCGCTCCACCCAGTGGGCAGAATTCAAGGCAGTACTCACAGCTTTGGACAATGCTGCCTCTGATGAGCTTTGCTGTATTTTCAATAACTTTTGAGCTGTTTCTAACGGCTGAGTGTCTGGAAAGCCACTTGGAAGATTATAGGCAGATAAATTAAATACACTCTTTTTGGGACCATGAATTACACTGATTGGACTGTTTGGATCCTTTATATAAGGGCCCATTTTCCACAGTAGGTTTCCATTTTCTGATGACATCAACTGGAATTAAGCTGCTGATCTAACCTGCACCTCCCAGTTTCTTGCCATCAGTATACAGAAACTTCATCATACTGGACATGGTAACACATTTGTCATTAAAGACTGAGGACAAAATAAAGGACTGTAAATTTCTCATGCAGAAGTTTCCACTGCATGTAAGTCTTGTGACTCCTATCAAAAGTTGATCCATTTGCTCCCAGTGAATCAGGTGCCTGCTCTTGGAAATTTGATTACACTGAAATGGTGACCCCCTCTAGGGCTATCCTTTATGCCTTACTTGCTTTCAACTTTTTTTTTTTTTCAGGTTATAATGCCTCTGTTATAGTCTGATAAGCCAACTTTGTATACTTAGCCAACTTATGACCCTTAAATCTAAACTGTGTCAGGTGTTCATATTTTTAAACCATTTGTAATCTAACAATGTTGTGCCTTTTGCCATAAACACCACCTAACAATAGTCAAGATAGTCAATGGACATTTCATCATAGGCACCATGCCCCGGCATCCAGTATTGTCCAATTTGGAAAGTCTTCCTCAGACATTAATTTAGAAAGATTCCAACTCTGTCCTCCTTTCCTCCTCCAAGAACAATAAAGGAGGCCATACCCAGAATAGGTTTCATTAACTTTTGGCATTGTCCTAGATAATGATCAGAACAGAAGGACTTGAGAGTTACGTAGACCTATATTGACAATTTAGAATTTCATCCTGTTTCCTGAGCGTGATGTGTCTTTCTTTCCCTTAACAAAGAACTTCAAGCTAGGCTATTTGTTATGTCCTCTGTGTGACTGGTCAGATAAAAGTAAAAATAATTCTTGTTTAGGCATCTAGATTCTCTTGTCATATTGACATAGTCCTAGATCATGAGAACAATGGCCACTTTTTTAGTAAAAGCATTAGAATCATTCTGGAAAAAAAAATAAACCTGTGTACAATAATTGAAAAAATTATGCAAAATAAAGAATTCTCAAAGGGCATAAAAGAAACATCACTGATCCATGAAATTATTTTAAAATGGAAGTAAGCCAAATAACAATTGAATCTTTGACTTAAAAAATGAAATGATTGTGAATCGTTATTAACCATATTCAAAAAATTAAATATGTAATATATAATTAATTAAATAACCTTATGAATCACAGTTCTGCTCTGACATATGGTTGTTACCAATTGGAACTGACCAGACAGCAAAAAAAAAAAGACCCTAAATAAAATATGTAAATTACTAAAAAAATGAGTTAGATGCAAACAAAGAAAAATTTGATTATTTCTCTCTTCTTACTGAAAGAAGACACAATACGTGTCTAATTCTTAACACGTATAATTAGAAAAATTTGTTAAAAATTTTAAGTAGTGATTGGTGGAATTTTATAAGACGTATACATTTTCTAAAGAGGAAACCCAACTCAAAGAAATAATGCCCTGTAGATAATGAGAGAGTGCAGCGTAAACAATATGCAGACGTAAAGAACAGAAAATACAAATAAGGCAAAAGTATCAATTCTGACGATAGATGTATATTAACTGAACTCTATATTTTGTACTACACTCAGGAGTATTAACATTTAAAGCAATATTAGGTGTGTTAAAAAAGAGATAGTTAAAACATTAGATTTATTTGATGTTTATGATTATAAATTTTTCTACAACATGATGTCAACTCTGATTGTCTCAGTGGTGGCCCTGTAATAAAGATTCTGAAGGAATACCAAACAAATGTGAGCTTTATGTTGAGATGTTAACTATTTGGACCACAGAAATGAGGAAAGTAATTTTTAATTTTTTCTTATAAATTTGTTTTATTACAGGCCTTCTTAACCTAGGATCAGTGGACCCAGAGGAAACTTAGGGATAGTCTTTATGGGCCATGAACATCTGAAATTATACAAATATATATATATATATATACACACACATATAGTTCATTTTTTTTTTAATGGAATAGAATCCATAAATTTCATGAGATTATCAGCAAAGGGATCCATGACCCCCAAAAGATTCAATAGACTATAAGAGGTTGACGCTATATAAAACCCAAAATAGTTTGCAGTAATTTTATGGACATGCTTCCAGTTTGCTTAGCCTCCTCATATTGTATTAGCTTTACAGGCAAAATCAAGAAAACAGTCCCAGACACAAACACAAACAAACCTCTTCCTCTTTATCTCAATTTCATGCTCATCATTCAATGATCAAATTTGCCATATTTCAGGTTCTGCTATGAGTCAAAATCGACTCGATGGTGGGTCATTATTCTAGTCATTTTAGTGAGTGATGAGAAATAAGAAAGGTTACATGCTTGTTTACTTCTGATTTTGCTATAATTATATAAACCAAAAAAACCAAACCCAGCGTCATCGAGTCGATTCCAACTCATAGCGACCCTATAGGACAGAGTAGAACTGCCCCATAGAGTTTCCAAGGAGCACCTGGTGGATTCAAACTGCTGACCCTTTGGTTAGCAGCCGTAGCACTTAACCACTACGCCACCAGGGTTTCCAACAATCATATAGGCATGATTATACAATATCAGTTTCAATTCTTTTTAAAAGCAGACATTGTTTTTCCAAATAGCCAATTAGAAAGTTTCTGTCTGATGCATAGTCCATGGCAGCTTCTATGGGGGCTCTGAGGTCCCCCTCTAGTGGATTTATATGTCAGCTTGCCACAAAATCTGAAAATCTCTGCATGATGGCAGCACAAATGTAAGGATGAAATTATTTTAAAACTTGGTAGCAGAAAAAAATGCCGATGTGATCCTTAGAATAGCTATTTGTCCTTATCATTTTATGCATTTTAATTATGTATGTCACTGATTTTGCTCCTCTAGAGAACACACACACAAGCACAGATATTTAAGAGATTGTATCACACAATTATGTGACTGACAGGTCCAAAAGCCTCAGGTCAGGTGGCAGGCCAGAGACTTTCGCAGGCTTACATACAAGATCCATAGATCAGGGAATGAGAAGAGTCCAAGGTCAAAAGAGAAAGAGTGAGCTCTGCCAGGATATCCATTTATAGTCTGGAGTCAGATCACAACCCCAAGAAAAATCCCCTTTCAACTGATTGGTTGATTATATCATGGAAGGTGATTATATTACATTACATATGGAACAGCAACCAGTCCAGTATCACCCAAACCACCGAGAATCATAGCCTAGTCAAGTTGATGCATAAAATTAACCATCACATGGGTTGATAAACCACCAAAACCAAACCCACTGTTGTCGAGTCAATTCCAACTCATAGCAACCCTATAGGGCAGAGAGAACTGCCCCATAGAGTTTCCAAGGAGCACCTGGCGGATTCAAACTACTGACCTTTTGGTTAGCAGCCATAACACTTAACCACTACGCCACCAGCGTTTTCCATGGGTTGATAAGAGGGACCTAAAGAGTGACTACAAAAAAGAGCTCAGAAACCCTATGGGGCAGTTCTACCCTGTCCTATATAGAGTTGCTCTGAGTCGGCATCGACTTGACAGCAATGGGTTTGATTTTGGGTTTTTTTTTAAAGATAAGAAGTAGGAAGAGAAAATATATGTTCAACTTCAAATTCATTTACACTAAGAGATATAAACATAAGCTTAAGTTGAAAATAATTTGAAATTTCCAAGCTGCATTTTTCCAAAAAAAATTCAAGATACTGCATAAATTTCCATATGCTTTGAACAAAGTCTGTCTGTAGATATTAAAATGTAATGAGAAAATATCCAAGTACATTTTCATCAAGCTTGTGAAGTGCCAACTTTGGTCACTTTCCCTGCAGTTTATGTCTGGACTCTGCCAACATTATTTGGATCCAATCCAATTGTTTGTGGATCCAGTTGGCACACCATTTACTGTCTGAATTTGTAGTGAATTTGTAGCAATTGAACAAAGAATTAGACCTTGTGTAAGGCAGAAAAAAAAAAAAAAAATTTTTTTTTTTAAGGCAGAAGCCTGATCAGTAGCTTTTAAGTGAGAGATGAGAAAGCCGTGAGAAATCTTTTGAGAGAGAGAACAATTAGACGCCCGTTGCCTTCTGTGCTGTCATGACAACCTCTCAGCTAAGGCGTACTTACTATTTTGAGAAACAGGAATTTCCCATGGAGATATTGTAACATCACCCAGGTTTTTATATGAAAGTGTACCTTTAATTTTAATCCATGTGTGTCATAATTTCAGTGCTGAAGTGTCCTTTTTGTTTTATTGTTTTGTATCTAAAGGTAATTTTAAAAAATTAGTGTAATTAAAAAAATACTGGCTCTCATGTTGCGTTATGAGAAACCCTCCACCATTATTTTGATATTTCCTTCAACCATTGGACTCTGATTCTTTCCAGATTTCAAAGGAATCTCCACATATCAATAGAATATCTTACATCATTATAGATTAAAACTGCATATGCATACTGCAATTATCTATAAAAATAAACAAGCACAGGTATTAACCTAACATAATATGTTACTATGCCTCCAATAAATCATCTTAGCCTTGGATTAGAGTTGTGCACATTGAAAAAGGCATCTTCTTGGCAGCTTCTTCAAGCTCCCCACTAAAATAACTGTAAAGAAGTTAAATGACCAAAATTCACAATGATATAGAAAGCTAAGAATTAGAAAGTACATTAGCACCAGAATTGTGTGACATTTTCAATAATTTAAAGTTGAAGAAATAGAATTACAAAAAAAGTCTGGGAAGCACCATTCTCTGCCCATTCCCAGACACCAATAAGTCCAGATTCCTGAAAGTGAGTAGGAAGGTCCGGTTGAATCAGCAGATAATCAGGCCAAGAATGGCACCCTCCACCTACTTAGCCCTCCATTTTCCAATTAGTGGTTAGTAGAAAGTATCTCTCTATTCATTGTGAAAGTTGAACTCTTGCTCATCATTTAACAAAATTATTACCTTCTAAGTTCCAGGCCTACCATCCATCAGTGAGCTATACTGTGGTGACTTGTGTGTTGCTGAAAATTATGCCACTAGTATTTCAAATACCAGCAGGGTCACCCTGATGGACATGTTTTCTTGAGGCTTCCAGTCAAAGACAGAATAAGAAAAAAGGCCTAGAAATCTACTTGCAAAAATTAGCCAATGAAAACCTTATGGATCACAACAGAATTTTGTTCGGCTCACGCTTTGTACAAGTCATCAGGTGGGATCAATCACTAGAGGAGGACATCATGTTTGGTAAAGTAAAGGGCCAGGGAGGGTGTGCAGACCCTCAGTGAGATGGATTGGTGCAATAGCTGCAACTATGGACTAGAACATACCAGCGATTATGAGGATGACACAGGCCCAGGCAACATTTTGTTCTATTGTACATAAGGTCACCATGAGTCTGAGTCAACTCAATGGCATTTATCTCTCTCTCTCTCTATCTATACTGTAATTTTTTTAAATAAGGTAAGTAAGAGTCAGATAGTGATGACTGGGGACAGGAGATAGTAATTTTAGATAAGGTAACATTTCGGAGAGACCTTCTTCAAGCTTGCTTTGGACACACCATTAGTAGGGATCAGTTGCCAGAGGAGGACATCATATTTAGTAAACAAGACTGTTAGGACAGTGCAGGAATATTTTGTTCTGTTGTATGTGAGGTCACCATGATTCAGCGATGGCTTGATGTCAGCTAACAAAAACAAGTCCCATATGTTTGTCAGTTTGTCATACTGTGGGGGCTTGCATGTTGCTGTGATGCTGGAAGCTATGCCACTGGTATTCAGATACCTGTAGGGTCACCTATGGTGGACAGGTTTCAGCTGAGCTTCCAGACTAAGGCAGACTAGGAAGAAGGGCCCAGCAATCTACTTCTGAAAAGCATCAGCCAGTGAAAACCTTATGAATAGCAGCGGAATGTTGTCTGATATAGCGCCGGAAGATGAGACCCCCAGGATGGAATGCACTCAAAAGACAACTGAGGAAGGGCTGCCTCTTCAAAGTAGAGTCAACCTTAATGACCTGGATGGAGTCAAGCTTTCAGGACCTACATTTGCTGATGTGGCATGATTAAAAATGAAAAGAAACAGCAACAAACATCCATTAATAATCGGAACATGGAATGTACTAAATATGAATCTAGGAAAATTGGAAATTGTCAAAAATGGAATAGAATGCATAAACATCCATATCCTAGGCATTAGTCAGCTGAAATGGACCGGTATTGGCCATTTTGAATCAGACAATCATATGTTCTACTATGTTGGGAATGACAACTTGAAGAGGAATGACATTGCATTCATCCTCAAAAAGAACATTTCAAGATCTATCCTGAAGTACAACACTATCAGTGATAGGATGATATCCATATGCCCACAAGGAAGACCAGTTAATACGATTATTATTCAAATTTACGCACCAACCACTAAGGCCAGATATGAAGAAATCGAAGATTTTTACCAGCTTCTACAGTCTGAAATTGATCTAAATGCAATCAGAATGCATTGATAATGATAAATGGAGAAAAGATTGAAGTTGTCAAGGATTTCATTTTACTTGGATCCACAATCAACAGCCATGGAAGCAGCAGTCAAGAAATCAAAAGATGCAATGCATTGGACAAAGGACCTCTTTAAAGTGTTGAAAAGCAGAGATGTCACCTTGAAGAGTAAGGTGCTCCTGACCAAGCCATGGTATTTTCAATCACATCATATGCATGTGAAAGCTGGAGAATGAATAAGGAAGACTGAAGAAGAATTGAAGTCTTTAAATTGTGGTGTTGGCAAAGAATATTGAATATACCATGGACTGCCAAAAAAAGAACAAATCTGTTCGGAAGAAGTACAACCAGAATGCTCCTTAGAACCAAGGATGGCAAGACTAGTCTTACATACTCTGGACATGTTACCAGGAGGGATCAGTCCCTGAAGAAGAACGTCATGCTTGGTAGAGGGTCAGCGGAAAAGAGGAAGACCTTCAATGACATGGATTGACACAGTGGCTGCAACGATGGGCTTAACCGTAACAATCGTGAGAATGGCACAGGACTGTGCAGTGTTTTGTTCTTTGGACATAGGGTTGCTATGAGTTGGAACCAACTCAGTAGCACCTAACAACAACAACAAAAACAAGCAGTTCCCAGCACGGTTAGGAATAAATTATGTTTGGGAGAAAACATCTTTTGCAATGCATCCTGGAGCATGTATCTCCCCCATATAAAGTGACTTCAGCACTGACATAGTACTTGTATGCACATCTGTCTGTCTGAATTGCACATGCAGCCAGGCTGTGCCTCAAACTTCCAGACAGTCATAAGACTGCTAGGAATGAGACACATACAGCCACCGGCATAAATCATTCTATGGGTGCCACTCTCATCTGTGATCGAGCCAAGTACGCAAGACACTTCCAGAGTGTGAAAACCATTATTAGTATTTATAGAAAGCCAGCAGTAAATGATAACATCAGATTTCCAACGGGGAAACCTTTACTGTTCGCCAAATTACCCATGTCCATTTTTATGTTGCTGGGCAGGTACACTGTTGTTCAGGTCAGATGCTGTGTTCATGTCACTGCTGCCTCTGGCTATCCCCATGCTGCTTGGGGGGCCTGCATGGCTCCCAAGGCTTTTGCTCTGACCCTGAGCCTTGCTGGGCCCTGCCCTTTCAGCGAGAAGACCCATGCACAGGATCTCTCAACCTCTGCCAATGGGCCCTTCTAAGCCTTTGCCATCTGCTCCCGCCATGCTACCTTGCCTGCAGGGCTCTCTTGCCACCATACTATCCTGTCCCTGCTGCCCAAGGGAAGAAGGCGTGCAATCCCTGCACAGGGCACACCAGCCTTTCTTGCTCTGAACAAGCATGTGTTACAGCTTTTTTTAGCTCCTTTGACAAGCCCTCTGCCCAGAGGCATCCGGCTTGGCTCTGATGTAGAAAGACCCCTGCACAGGAGCGTCAGAGGCAACTCCTGCATGGTGTCAGTGGCATCACTAGGAGGGTGTAGGGGATGTGGACCGCACTGGTGACCCTGTCAGAGGGACTGACACCCATATGACTGTCTCTAAAATTTTTATGCAATGTTTCAGTGGAAATTCATTATTTTTTATAAAAATATCCCTGTAGTTAGTTATAACAACAAATTTTTTTTTTTTTCCTAAGCCCAGCTTACACATATCAATATAGCTACAAGGCTACTCTACTTTTTGAACTTTCTAATGTGCTACAATCATAGCTATCCTCATTATCCAATTACAATGGCACTTCGAATCACATTGTTTCTTCTGCGGCAGTTGTTTTCCTTGTAGCAGATGTTTTTATAGTCACCGATCTTCTCAAATTTTCTGGCGTTTTAGCTAGAATATCGTCATGATTAGTATTTGTAAACGTATATGAATACTTTTTTGAGAATTAAGTAGTAATTCAAGGAAAAGGTGGAGAAAAATTTAAAAAAGGCTTTTGCTCAGCTGCTAATAATGTTGCAACTAATAAGTAAATGGAGAAAGATTGTACAAAACAATCTTGTTGTTAGTATTCCTCTAATGTAAGAAATATTACATTTAAGCAATTTACAACATGCTATTTATCACATATTATTCTATGACTAAATTGATAATAGACATTACTGAGGATTCTGTCAGGCCTGGTATGGGAGAAGGTCCATGGGTAACACCAACCCTAGTAATGCCAGTCCGCGGGGCACACTCAGGTGTCTGCCGCTCATGAGCAAGTGGGTCAGCTCTTTTAGCTCCACTGGCAAGTCTCCTGCCTGCAGGCTGTCAACACTTGCTCTGTGAGCCAACAAGTTCACCAGAGCCTCCTTGCTCCATGCTGTTTCTTGCTATCTTGCACCTTCTTCAGTGTTACGTCTCTTTCTTCTGGGTCTAGTAGGTTCTCAGCACAGGGACCCCAGGTCTAAAGGATGTGCTCCACTCCAGACTCTTCTTGGTGGTAGTGAGGCTTCTCTTCTGTAGGACTGGCCTTTATACAAGCCTAAAACACTACTCCTTGTCAATTTCAAGGCATGGTCCTCCCAGTAGGACCACAGACTGAAAAATTCCCTTAGTAGACCAGAAGTCACTATATTTGCATAGAGCCAGCCAATCATTTTGTGGAAGTTATAAGACAATGATGAGGAAGGCTATATAAAAGCGATTCTGTGCACCACAGTACTGAAATGATAAAAGTCCTGTTTGTATTGCACTCTATGGACTGGAGATCTTCATGTCACCTATGTTCAGGGTACTGGAAATGACAATGGTTAAAAAGATTTTATTTCAGAACTGTGAAGTAATTTGGATGAAAGATTGCTTTTCACTGAGCCTGGCTAGGAACTGGAGATTTCAACTTATGTTCACGGTGAAGATCTGAGGAGAACTGATTGCATGTGTGTAACATCCACTGAATGTGAGTATAGGGGGAGAAAACAATAAAATATAAGTTGAGCAAAATACTAAGGACTCAGACGAAAAGTAAGTTTAAAAAAGTATAAGGGTGTTTGCATATTACATGATAGAACTTACCATAATGGTGAGTCTAGTTATTCAGGTTAATGTAATCACGTTTGCTTTTAAAATTCTTCCTAATTGTTATCTGCATTTTTGAGATATAAAAAATAAGTTACTCCTGATTGAGTTTCACCTCCCTTACTTCTTATCTATTTGATCTTGAAAATGCTTTTTTTATTTAATAGACACTTAATAGAACTAAGTATGTGCCAGTTTTTAGAAATAGTAACTAATTTAATTTTAATAACAACCATTTGAAATATTATTTCTATTTTACATATGAAGAAACTAAGGCACAGAGATGTTAGATAATATGCTCAATGTCACAGAGTGAGTGAAAGGTGAACCCTGGCTTCAGACTTCAGGCCTCTGCAATTATTTATTCTCTGACCTGTCTCATAGATGACATGTGAGGATTGAATGAGAAAAATTCTACAACTTCTTAAGAATATACCTTGTATACTGTAAGTTCATGATGAATATCAGCTTTAAAAAAAAAAAGTATATACTAATTTTGGAATAAAACTAATATAGTCAAAATTACTGAATCATGCTTATAAAAGCATATCCATAGCAATCAGATTTGTAAAAGTATATCTGTAACAAGAATAACTAAATGAGATATTTGAATTTGATACACAATATGTGTGGTAGGACTATAGGTGATAGATGTGTATGTGTGTGTCTATGTGTGTACACATGAACACACATACACACACATACGTAATTTGTCTTCCCTCTAGATCTGTACCAAATTGAGCAGTGAAGCCTGGTTTATTAAATAAATACAGCCAATTTACTTCATATTCAAGCTCTGTATATACTTTTCTGCATCTAATTGAGTAATTATTTTTTAGAATATGAGAAATAACAAAGAAATTGAAACTCTTACTCTTTCACTGCTTCCCCCCCCCCCCTTTGGTGAGTAACAGATATGTGTGCCTTTGTAGAATAATGCAGAATTAGAAAAATAGATTGATGGGTAGATGGGGGATGAGTGGATGGAAGGATGGACGGATAGATAGATGGATAGAGGGGCTTGAATTATAAAGCTCTGGAATTCTTTTCCTATGGCCTGAGGGACAACTAAATGAATTGACTTTCAAAGAACCAATTATGTTTCAAGGAGAGGAAATTTAACTGGGAAAGCGGAATTTCATGAAGGACCTGATAGCTATTTTCAAATGTTGGGGAATACACATGTGAATATTCATGTGAAAGAGAGCTTCCTAGAATAGTCCCAAAAGAAACCAATCAAATGGAGACTGACTGAGATTCTAACACATGAGGAAGATATTTGAGTTCCCATAAATCACTAGAAACATTTAGGCACTGACTCCATGACCTCTAATCAGGGATGTAGTAGAGAGAATTCAAACAACTAACAGATGCTCCCTTCATATGTTAGCAAGCTCTGATTCTGTGATAAATGAAGAGTATGTAAACACATGATTCCTGGATTCAACGGTTGTTTTTTCAGTTTGGTATCCTTAGTTACTCTGCTTGGGCAGAATTCCAAGACCACTTCTTGCAGGCACAAAACTTTAAACCTAGAGTACAATTTAGAAATTGTTCAGTCTAACCACTTGATTTTATAGCTCAAATAAGATTTAGAATGATTAAGTTTATTTCCCAAGGTCAATCAGTTAGTGGCACACCCATGACTAGAATATAAATCTTCTAACATGTAGCTGTTATTTTTTATTCTGCTGTGCTGCTGGCCAGGAGAAAGTGCTTCCTGTTTTTAACTCTGCTCATGGTATCTCTGATGTCTAGATGTGCAAAAGCTACCTTGGGACCTCAAAAGGCAATGTCCAAGGACAAGCCAACATTTTGAATTTGTGAAAGTGGAATATGTACAGGACATGGAGCCCTCTTGATACCACAGAAACTGTGATCTAAGCAAGCCTGAAGCTGCCCTTTATCTGACACACTTACTTTATCAAATTAGGAACACCTTTTTGCTAAATCACAAAGGGGGATTTAGAGGAATTTTCTGTTATTTTCATGTAAAATCATCCTAACTCAGCCTTAAGAAGTAGCCAAAAATAAGAAAACAGGAAAATAAAGTATGAGATATTACCAGGTCTGCTAAGAGATGCCACACATTTAGGTTTTATGCTGTGTAATATGGGGCAAACTGACTTAAGAAGGTTAGTGAACTGGTTACGTTTGCGTTTTGTTTGTTCCTCCACTCTAATATTGCCATAGATTAGATATGCAGTGGTAAAAGACTGAAGTAGTAGGGATGAAAAGAGGGGCATAATTAACAGTACATTTAAGATATTTTCTTTTTAAGGTATAATAACAATGGCTCATGGTTTAATATATATGTCATGAGACAAAGGAAGACTTTGGCATGACCCAGTTTTTTGGTTTGGATAGTGAAGTTTAAGATGAAGGGAAAAGCTAGTAAGATGAGTTAGAGTGAGAAAACATATTTTAAGAATAGCTGAGGAGGGTCATTATGAATGTGTTCAGTATAATACCCACTGAAAAACCCAAACTGGGTTATCAAGTTACCCTTTAAACAGATTGACCCAAAATTCATTGTGGATATCATCATTTGAGAACTATAAGTGTATAGATAATAGGCACAATGATGATTCTAGACCTGTTAACCACAGAAAATAGCACAGAGTAAAGAGAATAGTAGATTGAAAACATGGGGAATGCTGTTGGTATGGGGTAGGAGAAAAATTTCTTTCCAACTCCTGATGTTTCCTTCCCCATAGAGGAAATTCATTTAGCCCAACACTCCTGCCTCTCTCTGCCTTCTCAACCCTTCCTCCATTTGACTGGTGGCTTTGAAAGGAAAAGTGAGCCTGCTTATCTTGGTCCCTTTCTTCCTTCTTCTTGGGTGCAAGCCTGCCCATAAAGAACATGTTTTGCCCTGCTCTCATCCTGAGCAGAAGATCCCTGTCTCTACAGGGGTAGCCTCAAAATTTCCCAATATTCCCAGTGTCTGGAAGATGTGTGTTTGTGATTGTGGGGGTTAAGATAAGGAATTTAGCTTGCCTACAGCTGTAAACCATGTCAGCAATACACGTATGATTTCTTTTCTTCTACCTGTTTAAAACTTTAGATTTTTTCCTGATAGTGTCACAATTTAGAGAAGTATTATTTTTGGGCTCTTGCAAACCCCAGACAAACACCAACATGTTCAGTGCAGGCAGAAGATGGAGGGCCCATGAAGCCACCTTGAAAATTATTGTTACCGAGGCAGGAACAATAGGATCTTCTATTGTAGTTGCAGAGTCTCTTGGGATTAGAAAGCAACTTTCTACTCCTAATCTTCAACACATCCACTCTACTAGGACACTTGCGTCCCCAAGAAAGAGAACTTACATGTTATAGCAATGATTAGATTTTCTTAATACAAACATCCAGGTTTCCTGGATGGCAAATACAGAATCCAGTTTAGCATTTGAAAATTACTCAAGCAGGAACCTATTCACTTTATGTGCGTTTGCTTGGAAAAATCTGCTTTCATCAATTGACTTAATAACAGCTGATGCCCTCTGTGTGGCAAGCATTGTTGAGGGAATTAAATGCACCATTGTAGGTGCTTCTTCATTCCAGTTTCATAAGATGTGTGGAATGACAAGTACCTCTCTTTGATACACCATCTATTGACTTTCTATTAGATCAATAAAGACGCTGGTACAAGCTGTACTCCCAGTTAAAAAGAGAACAACCTTGCAATTGACATCAAATGTTAGAAAGTCACTTAAAGCTTAAGACAGCTATTATTTTTTTTTCTTTCTTTCTGAAAGAACTATACTACTAATACAGAAAAAGTTCAGGGTTTCATAATACATCTGAAATTATAGTTCATTTTTATCATAATATAATAATCTAAATGCCACTGTGCATATCCAAAGGTCAATTTTAATACGTTTTCCCTTTAGGGTAAAGACATGAAGTTTTAATTTTTTTTTTTTTTTACCAGAAAATAAGGGCAATGAATTTGACAGATTAAATCCTACTTCAGAGCTTACTTATTCCAAAAACACCATAATCCATGCATAAAGAGAGACAGAAAATATACACACAGACACTAAGCTCTACCCAGAAAACCCAGTGCCATCGAGTCGACTAAGCTCTAGAAGCAATGAAATGGCTAAAATGTCTCCTTTCAAGATGAGCTTATACAGCATAATGCTGAGTAAAACTACATACCAGAGCTACCCTGAGTGGGAAAACGCATACTGGTTATTTCCTGGCTATTTTAATGACCCTCTCATCCAAATTCCAGAACTTCATTACTTTCTGTGTTAATTCTGGGAAATAAAGATTTACTTCCCTCAGAAAAAATACAGCTCTGCATCTCTCTCTACACACATGTGTGTACACATACATGCATTTAGAAATACACACACACAAGCACACTCAAACTTTAAACTGGCACCTCTCATAGCTCCATCTTTATCTACAAACACAATCACTATTTCTTTCTGTGTGTGTATGCACACCTATATTATATTTTTATTTACTATATAAATTATTTAAAGTCAAGCCCAAAAGGATGAGGAAAAAGTGAGAATTCAGGGGAACAACTGAAAGAGTCCAAGGACATTGCTGAAGAGGCTGACTGTGGATAGGGAGAGTTGGCTGTAAACTACTCCTAATCCAGAGTGACCGGGAGCCTGCAGACAAGTTGGTTGAGATCTCAGAGGACTAACTTTGACAGCTAAAAGAACAATTAACAATAATGGATCAGACCTTGAAAGCATTAACGGCTGTAGAAGATAAGTTCTTGAAAAAGGAAGGTAAGTGCAAGGAAAAGATCACGATTTTTTGTGATAAGCTGTAGTAGGCTAGCAGCCCTGGTTGCACAGTGGTTAAGAGATTGGCTGCTAAACAAAAGGCTGGGAGTTGGAATCCACCAGCCGCTCCTAGGAAAACCTATGGGCAGTTCTACTCTGTCCTGTACAGTTGTTATAAGTCAGACTCGGCTTGATAGCAACAGGTTTAGTTTTTTTTTTTTTTTTTGGCGGGGGGGGTACTAGGCTGAGACTAAGATTGAGTTTGTACATAGGTCAGTAAACAAATTTAAAAAATGTGTTGATGACTTAGAAGATGCACTGTATACTCAGAAACTGAGGCCCAAAGACATCGGAGACATCAGAAAGGATCTGGGCCACACTCCCAACAATGAGATTTTTATATAAGTTTCTTTGATTTATCTATCCCAAGACTCCTTCATTAAGCTGGATATTCCACCTCTTTGAGATCCTTAGTTCGTATCTTCTCCAGCTGCCCTGTTTTATTTATTTATTTTATTTTTTAGCATTCTGCCTTTGGGCCAGGCACACACTGTGTTTTCTATTGTACAGAAGCTCTTCATTTCAGTATAAAATATACACCATGTGGAACTTATATCTGTATAGATCTCTCTCTCTTTATCTGTATGTCATCAACTTAGAGAGGCAGGGGTTTAGGTGTTAGTAAGATATTAAAATCAGAAAGGCTAATATACTATGAGCTTTCATATCCTCATGATGTCTTTTCAAATCGTGGTTGCTGATAGATTTTCTTCTCCTCCAGTATTAGTTCTAGTGAATTGTGTCTTGTTCTATGGCATACCTGGCTACTACACAATGTGGTTGAGAAGGTATTCTTTTTCACAGAATCCTTATTTGTCTTCAGTCTGTATTAGGCCTGTCTGTTCTGCCTCCTTGGTCTTTACTACATTAGCTCAAATTGGACAAAGAATATTTTGAATTGATATATGTCAACATATGTCCATGCTTAGAATGTTGCAATTAAGTTTAGTATCTGTTCACTCTAAATTCTCTTTATTTTAAGTAAGTGTGTGTGTGTAATGCTTTCTCTCTCATGCCTTTAATTATCAGTTCTATAGAATGTTGACTTCTCTGAAAAGTAAACTGTTGTCTTTCCTCACTGGACTTTCTATCTTGAAGGAGAAGAAATTATATTTGAATTGGCCAGATCACTAGATATTTTATTGGAACATTTCCTCATAGGATAGACTTATTAATATGTCTAAAACTTCGAGTACACTCCAGGTGTCCAAACTGTTATGGACATTATAGTGTCTGGTCTGGTAACCTGTGGATTTGGTGGGACAAGGAAAATAATATTTGGTAATTATACGGGTAAGATTTATCTGATTATAGCCTTTTCATAATTTTCACTAGAAAAATAGTAACCAATATTCAAGAAAAATATTTATCTCATTATTTTTTCTTTTGAGACATAAAGCAATTTTTTAATACTGGGGGTATTCCCATCACATCAATTTTCTAAGGCTAGATAGCTATCTTTAGGTAATTGAAATTAATTGGATGCTGATATTTGTATTTTTAATCAAAGAGCAAGATCAGTTCATTACAAATGTGGAACTTTTTCTTTTCATTTTCAATATATGATTTGACTTTAATCTCTGAAGGAGAAAGCATGCCTGTAACAAATCTTTTTGGCATTCGAATGTAAACAGCTCTTAATATTTCAGAATAATTCTATAACAAGTTGACTTGAACTTGTTAAAATTCACTATACTTCTCTATTTTATAATTTTACTTTCTTAAATATACATATTTCTGAAATATTTATATTATTATCTTATTTTTAAAATGAACATTCCATAAGGCAGTTGGTTTAGAAGAAACTACTAAAATTATGTATTTCCTCTATGAGTACATGTATGTCTATTTAATACCCATTGATTTTGTATGACCAATTCCTTTTGCCCATTCGTATAATATAGCTTGTTCTCTTGCTTGAATTACAGGGGTGGACATGAGACTAAAACTCTGATGCTCATAGTATTTTACCTCCCTGCTATAGTGATAGGGTTGCTATGAGTCAGAATCGACCCAACGGCACTCGTTTTTTTTTTTTTTTTCTGGGTGCTATAGTGATTGAGTCAATGGACCAGACTTTGATTCAAATTGTTCTTCCTTGAAATTTTTGAAACTTTATCTAGGAAAAGAAAAAAAAAAAAAACTATATTGCTCTAATTATGAAATTTTAAAGATGTGAAACAAGAAGTATTAGTAATCATGACTTCAACCACCCTGAAAGAAATGGGTCCATTATCCAGGATAAAATTGAGAGAAGAGATAAAAATACATCCCTATAGGCATCAGAGTCTGGTTCCAGTTATTCCTGATACTGTCTTTAACCTAATACACCACACAGTTCATGTATATGAGTCAAAAAATTGCTCTTTTCTATAGTCATCATGGGAGTTGATCGAATAGATCTTGAACAAAACATTGCTTAAGATGGGGGAGAGAGAGAGAGGAGGGAATCAGGGTCATGAAGTAAGAGAACCTCTATGCCAGAAAGCAAGGCTCACTACTTTTGGGTTCAAGGGGTTTGGAACAGCCACTCATGGCTTAGCCAAAAACCAAAAAACAAGTTCCCATTGAGTCAATTCCAACTCATAGTGACCCTAAAGGAGCATCCAATATTTTCAGCCTATCCAAAGCCCTATTCCATATCACCTTTGGTAACTCCTTGATCTTACCTCTTTCCACCAGGGGAGAGTGAGCAAAATCTGAAACACCATTCCCATAGCTTGTTTCAATCCTACTTCAGCCTCTAACAGGAGGGACGATGGAGTTCCCCTCTTTCTATCCCCTGAATACCACTTGAGTAAGGATTTTGAATCCTGGGGAGTCTTCTCATATTTCCTAACCAAGAAGACAATGGTCCTTGTCCATCTGTGGTACAGTGAATTGCTTTAATATGTTCCTTCTAGCCATGGTCTTGTAATTCCCACAAAATGATTAAGTGAGACTATCTATGCATATGTGATGCTTGTGTCCCAGCAAGGGGATTGAACAGCTTAGCTAATGCAAATAAAGTACATAGAACACTTGCAGGGGTGGGACTATGCAAATATGGTGCATGAAATTCTTATAGGAGATTTTTCAGTTTTACTATCCCACTAGGTTTAAAGGGAGCCAATCCTAGAAGTTGGAGGGGGATCTCACTACCATCCAGAAGAAGAGCCAGGAGTGGAGTACATCCTGTGGAGCCAGAGTCCCTGAGTAGAGAACCTCCGAGACCTGGGAGACAGAGAGAGTTGTAATACTAAAGATGGGAGAATGTGGCAGTGGCATAAAACAGCCGTGGCATGGGACTGCATGCTAAGCTTGCCTATCCATGGAGTGAGAGAGCTGAGTGCCTTTGGGTAGGAGGCTTCTTGGCAAAGTAGGGTGTCTCTGGGCACATTTCATCAGAGCTAAAGAGCTTTGTAATACTTGCCCAAGCAGGGGTCCAGGCCACGAATGGGGACCCAGGCCACAGTTAAAAGCTGACAAAGTGTCTCTATAGGAAGCAACATAGATGATTTTTTTTTATTGTGCTTTATGTGAAAGTTTACACTTCAAGTCAGTTTCTCATACAAAAACTTACACACATTGTTGTGTGACCCTAGTTGCTCTCCCTACAGTGTGACAGCACACTTCTTCTTTCTACCCTGTATTTCTCATGTCCATTCAACCAGCTCCTCGCTCCTTCTGCCTTCTCATCTCACTTCCATGCAGGAACTGCCCACATAGTCAGTCTCATGTGTCTTCTTAAGCAGAGAAACACATGAAGCAGCATAAATAATTCTTGAGAACATGAGATTACATACAAAAAGCAAATTTCAGAGGGATAAGTGAAATATGATGTAATTTAGCCTTGCCCACACCAAAGCAGGAAACCCTGGTGGCAGTGGTTAAGAGCTAGAGCTGCTAACCAAAAGGCTGGCAGTTCAAATCCACCAGGCTCTCCTTGGAAACTGTATGGGGCAGTTCTTCCCTGTCCTATATGGTAGCTGAGTCAGAATCAACTCAACGGCAATGGGTTTGTTTGTTTGTTTTGGCTTTACACCAAAGCAAGGGCATTAAATTTTAGAACAGAGAAATGGAGATACATTGAAAAGTACTCAGCAGAGAATGGCATGATCTGAGTTATATCGTTTAAAAGTGTCACTCTGACCTCAGTGTTGAGAATTCACAGTAGGAAACAAGGGATGCAATGCAAGCTATGCAACGTCCAGGCACATGATCACAGTGGTTTAATCCAGATGGTAGCAGTGGAGGTGGTGAGAAGTGGTCATATTCTGAACAGGCTGTGAAGGTAGAACAGAAAAACTTTGTTATTGGATGAAATGTGAGAAGTGAAAAAATAAGAAGAATCAGTACATACTCCAAGTATATTTTAGTTTGTGCAAGGAGAAGGATAGAGTTGTCATTAATTTTTCATGGGAAGACTATAAGAGAAGCAGATAGGGAAATCTATTTATATCATATCTCATTGTGTTTCTGTCTTCTTGATTCATTCCTGATTGAACCTTGTGGGATACAGGAGTCATCAGCATATAGATGTTATCTGAAGTAAAGAAATTGAGTGAGATCAGTGAGAATGCAAATGTAGATGGAGAAGAATACAAGTACTAAGTTCAGGAGGGAATGATAAAGCTTGGTAACTAAGTGAGATGAAACCTAAGAACTAGTAGCCACTGTAGTAGGAGTATAGCCAGAATAAAGTGGTGCAGTGGAATCCAAATCAAGGAAATGGTTCAAGAATGGAAAGATCGAGGTGGTCAAATAATACCAAAGGTTAACTTAAGAATGAATTGAGCAACTGGTTGCCAATGATGTAGCTTCTTTTGGTATATTGATAGGGAGAAAAGATTGTTTTCAATGGTTTAATGAGAGAACGGTAAGAAAATAACCTGGGACAGTTAGAAGAGAGATTTATGAAGTAATTTTGTGGTTAAGAGACAAAGAAAAAGGAGGATAAGCCAGAAGGGGATCTTGAGTTAACGGACTTTTTGGGAAGTAAATATTATATCACATCATATTTGTATTGTAGAACATTCAAGAAGACAGAAAGAAGCTGATGATTTGGGAAAGAAAGCAAAACTACTGAAGCAACATAACTGAAGACATGAAAATAGACAGATCTCACTAACAAGGAGAGAGGGACTCTGCATCTGCCTGTAAAGGTATGCTGACAGTTCGACCATAATAACAGAGAGAAAGTCATGGTTGATGGGCACAGATGAAAGTAGGTGGATGTTTGTGATGGCGAGAATGTTGGAAAATTCCCTTCTATTTTTTTTCTTGATAAAACCAGAAATTAGGTCATCAGCTGAGAATGAAGAAGGAAGATGAGGTGTTACATAGTCCAGTAAAGAGAAGGTGTGGAAAAACTCATCCAGGAAAGTGGGAAAGTAAAAGAACTAAGGAAATGAAGTAGGCTTGCTAGGTAGCACTGAGAGCCTAATTAAGGTAAGTAATCATGAATTTAAAATAAGACCACTCAGTCCCATTCTGTGTTTTTTTTCAGGCACATTAAGCAATTCAGGTGAGTTAGAAAATAGTTAGAAAGGTGGATTTAGCCAGAGTGGCTGAGAGAAGCAAGGGAGTTGATTGTGTACGCAAGGGACTGTTACATATGGACTGTTGAAAGTAAACTGGAGGTATAAAAAAGAAAGAAAATGAGGGCATGCCTTAAGTGCAAGATGAAGAAACTTTGGTGGTATTAATTTCGATGTAGGTCCTGAGGAATTGTGGCAGTTTTGGAGTTCTGGTCAAAAGATATAAAGTGGCTGACAGAGAGCAGTATGTGTGAAATTGAGTCAGATGCAGTTTTTGATAATAAGATGATTCTGGGTTAAGAAAATGAAAGTAGATAGTTGAGTTAGGGTTGAGAAAAAGTATTTATGGAAAGGAAGTCAAAAAACTCCAAGGCTAGGGTAGTGGGATGATTATCAAAACTTTAGTGGAATTAAAAGAGATAATATTTTCCAGGAATGAAGGAGTGAGAACTAATGGCTGTAACATAAAAGATTAGCAGATGACATGGTCTGATGGCATCAATGTCATAGGTAGGATTTTTAGTACAGAATAGCAAAAGCCTGTAAAATGCAGTGAAAAGCAAGGACAAGAACCCATTAACAGACCCTGATTACACTGGTTCCCCTACTTACGGTTTCTAGTGGGAAAGCAATATCCTCAAGAGAGACTCAGGTTATTGCTAGAGCAAGAAAGTGAAGAAATTGTTCAGAGAAGAAGTGGAGAATATAGGTGTTTTCATCGATGAGGAATTATGAGCTCCAGGCTACACAATGGAAGATCTGATGAACTGAGATAAAAACATATTACAAAGTCAGTGAAAACAACGAAGGACACGCAACAGCATCAGGACAGTAGTAACCTCTGGGGACAGACAGATAGGAAACTAGAGGAGGAAGTATGCAAGAGGCTTCAAATATAGCTGTAGCATTTTTTAATCTACAGAAAATAGGGCAGAAATATAGCTTTGTTAATGAGTGGAAAGTATATAGGAACCTTAACTGAAGTGCCGATAATATGATTTGGGGTCTTTTGCACCTTGGTTTTAAATGGTACAAATTCCTACCTCAAAGATTCATTGTTCAGCCCCCAATGACAAGCATTTCAAGAGTATAATATTCTAGATATTAGGTGATGAAAAAGAAAAAAAGCTTTAAAAAGTATTTTCCCACAATAATTATGAAGAAACATATAGTTTCTAATTTTACATGAGGAAAAGATCCAACATTATTCAAATATAGTGGACATATTTCAAATTCTCACTATCCCCCGTGTCACAATTTTCTCCTAAGTTCTCTTTCAATTTCATCAACTTTACTTTTAGTCACAAAATTCTCTTAAAGAGGAGAAATATGCTTCTGCATCATAAGAGGTGATTTGCTCTGTCTTCAAAAATATTGAAGCTTGATAAAGATTGTACCAAGAATAAAACCAAAGACCACTTTCACTCATGAATATCTATGCAATAATCTTAAATAAAATATTAGCAAACAGAATCCAACAGCACATTTGAAAGTAATGCATCATACCAAATGGGATCTGTATCAGACATGCAAGTGTGTTTCAATATTAGGAAATGTTTTGGTAGAATTTATTATATGAGTTGTTCTACTATAAAGGAATTTATGATTATTGTCATAGATGCTGAAGAAGCAGTTGGGGTAATTCAATACACATTCAAAGAAAAACTTCTCAAGAAAATGGATAATGAATAATTCTATAATATTAATTTGTGTGTGTGTGCATCTCTGTGTGTATATCAACACCAGAGCCAAAAATATGTTAAATAGGCATTCCCACTATGCGGTGTGATTGATTACTTGTGCGTGGCCTTTCCAGCTATGGTCTTGTAACTCCCACCCAAGTGGTTGGGTGGGACTGTATGATAGGGTAATTGTGGCCCACCGAAGGGGTTGGTCAGTTTTGCCATCCCACTGGGCTTGAAATGAGCCACTCCAGAGGCAGGAATGAAAAGAGCCCATCACCACCAAAGAAGAATAGCTAGAAGCCAGCAGTCCTTTGGATCCAGGATTCCTGTGCTGAGAAGCTCCTGGAAGCAGGAGACTGAGAGAGAGAGAGAGAGAGTGCAAGCTATAACCCTGAAGATGGTGAGAATGGTGGCAGGAAAGACCCAGCAGCAGAGATCTGGCAGCAAGAGATGGCAAGGTGGGCTTCCCAGCCTATGGAATGGGAAAGCTGAGTGCCTTTAGGCAGAGACTGAGGGCCAGGGAGAGCTGTGCCTGTGAGCACGCCTGGAAAGAGGCTGTCCTGATGGAAGACCTGTATCCTTAAGTGTTCCTGAGCCTGAATTGTCTCTCGTTACTTCCCTAATAAACCCCACAATAGTGAGTATTGTCTGTGAGATCTGTATGGCTATTGAAATGAATTATCAAACTCATCAGAGAAGTAGAGAGTGCCATGGGAGGGGCAGTTGGTGTAAGAATTGGTAAAGATGGTGGAGAGAGGAGGCATGTCTAACCCCTGCCTCATAGGAATCAGCGTCGGGCTGTTAATCTTGATTCTCCTTCCTCCTTCTGAAGTTAAATGAGGTCAGACACTTCCTTGACACCGTTTTTACACACTAAAATCAGAAAATGAAATACTCTCTGGTATTATCACTCCTTACGATTATATTGGAGGTATTAGCTATTGGGTCTGTGGATCTGATTTTACACTATTTACAATAAGTTAGTCTGCTTCTATTTCATGTTTGTTGGCAAAACATATGCAAATTCCATATCAGAGATAAAGGGCTTTTTCAGCAGCACCACCACCACCTCCAGTTGCCGAGTGTTATGATTGTATTGTGTCCCCCAAAAATATGTGCTATAAATCCTAATCCCTGTACCTATGGATATACAAAGAAAACAAGAATCCTCACAAGTGCACCAATAAGTAACATCATTATAAATGAAGAAAATATTGAGGTTGTCAAGGATTTCCTTTTACTTGGATCCACAATCAATGCCCATGGAAGCAGCAGTCAAGAAATCAAACAACATAGTGCACTGGGAAAATGTGCTGCAAAAGACCTCTTTAAAGTGTAAAAAGCAAAGCTGTCCCTTTGAGGACTAAGGTGCACCTGACCCAAGCTAAGGTATTTTCAGTTGCATAATATGCATGTGAAAGCTGGACAATGAATAAGGAAGACCAAAGAAGAATTGATGTCTTTGAATTATGGTGTTGGTGAAGAATATTGAGTATACCAAGGACTGCTAGAAGAATGAACAAACCTGTCTCAGAAGAAGTACAGCTAGGGTGCTGCTTGGAAATGCAGATGGCGAGACTTCATCTCTCATAATTTGGACATATTATCAAGAGAGACCAATCCTTGGAGAAGGACATCATGCTTGGTAATGTAGAGGGTCAGCAAAAGAGAGGAAGACCCTCAATGAGATGGATTGACACAGTGGCTGCAAGGATGGGTTTGAACATCACAACGATTATGGGGATGATGCAGGACCGGGCAGTGTTTTGTTCTTTTGTACTAGGTTTGCTGAGTTGGAGCCAACACAAGGACACCTAACAACATCGACATACCTGTGGATCTAATTCCCTTTGTTATGTTAATGAGGCAATATAGGGTGTGTCTTAAACCAACCGCCTTTGAAATATAAAATGAGCAGATTAGGCACTGAAAAGCAAGGAGAGATGGGGGAAGATAGATGCCACGCCGTGTGAAAATCACCAAGGAACTAAGGAACGAGCACCTTCCTTGAGAGCCCCCAGAGAGAGAAAGTCTTTGCCTATGAGTTGGCACCCTGAATTCAGACTTCTAGCCTCCTAAATTGTGAGAAAATAGATGTGTTTGTTAAAGCCACCCACTTGTAGTATTTCTGATACAGCAGCATTCGGTAACTAAGGTACCAAGATAGCAAGCAGCATGCAATTATATTTGCATCCATTCCCATTGCTCTCCTCCCATCCCACAAGTCCCACAGGGGCAATGGGGACAGACTCAGAGGGATGCCTCACACCAGGTAGTGGGCTGGCTGTGGACGCTGAGCCTAGAGAATTCACAGCGTTTATTGTAAGTGGTAAGCAAACCTACTCTTTGTCCTGGAAATAAACATTGTTGTCTCATCTTTCAAGATCGCTTCCTGCAATACAGTCCTGAGAAAAAGCTCAGCAAACAAGCAGTCAGGACTCCACATTTGTGGCATACACAGCAAGATGGATAGGAGCATGAGGGCCCTGTGACGGAGTATCTCTCAACAACAGCTAATGTCATTAGATGAGAGAAAGTAATTAGCTGCATAAGATTTTGAAAGGAGGAAGTAAAACTATCTTTATTTAAAAGCACATAATTTATATCATGAAACCCAAGGGAAGGAAATTTTTAAAAATGCCCTGCTGAAATAAAGAATGCATTTTATAGCAATTTATAAAATAATACACAAATATTGAGTTTCCGTGTATGGAGACAATATGATATATTGAATGAGAATAAATCAGTTATCAGTACGAGAGAAATAAAAACATTAAATACCCTGGCCTTAATAAGGTATTTCCAAAATCTACTTAAAGAAATCCCTTAAAAGACACAAAAGTTGAATAAGTAGACATACCATTTTATAAGATCTGAAGACCCAACTGTATAAAGGTGGCAATGTTCCATAAATTAACTTATAAATCTGACACTCTCAATAAAAAAATCTAACTTTTTTTTCCCTATAGCTATGCCAGTAGATTCGAAAGTTCATATGGAAAAATAAAGAAGCAAGAATGGCCAAAAACAATCCCCCCAAAATAAAGAGAAATGTCAGGGAGGTCAGGACCTACAACAAAACATTAAAGAGCCTTTATAACAAAAACACAGTGAGGTGTTTATCCATGAATACATAATCAGACTAATGCAACAGAATAAAAAAACAAAAAGGCCACCCAAGTATACATTAAGCTATTGTACATAATAAAAGTTACATTTTAAACCAATGGGAAAAATGGACTTGTAATAAATAGCATTGGGAAAAACTGGGGATCTATCTTGGATAAAAATAAAATTGTATCTATTTTTCATATCATATACCAGAGTAAATTCAAAATGAATCAGGAAAATAAGTGTAAAAAATAAAATTATATAATTTCTAGAAGGAAACTAATATAACCATGAAATTAAAAATACTTTCTGAAATGAAGTACAAGAGCAGTAAACCAAAGTACTCATAAATACTACTAAATATGTTTTTTAAATACCTAAAAATAGAAAAAAGACTATAGAAACGATGTCACAGAAAATGAACCAACAAATCTATCACAAAGAGGTGAGCAGAAAAGGGCCAAATACCTCATGGAAAAATGCAGGAAAAATTGAAATAAAAATTTTATAGAAAAAGAAAGATAAACAGTTGTTAAACATAAGAAAATAAATCCAAATTCATCTATAATAAAAAATGCAGCTTAAACTTGCACATACATCATGTCTCACCAGATTCAAGCAAAATCTAAATACAGTTTGACCACAGATCTGTTGCAAGGTTGTGAGGAGGCAGGCAACACTCGCATAGCTGGGGGGATGGATGGAACATGAGACATTTCTGCGACTTCCAAAGTTGAAACAGGTTGTAGAGTGATGCTAGGAGATCAGTTATTATTTGTTAACATAGAACCAATTTGCAATATATTTTCGTAAGCTGACTGAATTTTAAAAGTTAGGTATTTCTCATTCATAGGAAAACATTTGTAGACATTTTCCTCTGGCATACATCAGGATGTATCTTCTGCTTTATTATACAAACATTACCTTTCCTTTTTTTCAGTTTTTGTTTTTATTTATTTATTTTATTATCTCTTAAGATAAACACAGGTTAGTAGGATTGATGAATAGATACCTGTGGCATAGATAGAATATGTGCTGTGGAGAGCTACAATGACATATAACAACATTTTCTCCGCCAGCATAGGTTTTGTTACATTTCAAGGGTTGTCATTCACAGTTCATAATTTTATATACTTAAAGAAATGTATCTGTCAGAGTGATCCAGAGAATCAGAACCAAAATAAGATTATACATATACATATACACACATACACACAACAACAACAAAGAAACCCAAACCCATTGCTATTGAGTTGATTCTGACTTATAGCAACCCTGTAAGACAGAGTAGAACTGCCCTATAGGGTTTACGAGGATCGGCTGGTGGATTCAAACTGCTGGCCTTTTTGATTAGCAGCTGTAGCACCCTGTAGCTCTTAACCATTGTGCCACGAGGGCTGTTTCTCTCTCTCTCTCTATATATACACATATATACATATACACACACACATATATATAGTTGTTCTTAGGTGCCGTCCAGTCAGTTCTGACTCACAGCAAACCTATGTACAAAAGAATGAAACACTGCCAGGTACTATGCCATTTCCACAATCATTGCTATGTTTGGGTCCATTGTTGCAGCCAACTGTATCAATCCATCTCTTTGAACATCCTTCTCTTCTTCACTTACCCTATATATAATGTCCTTCTCTAGGGACCGGTCCCTCCTGATATGTCCAAGTTAAGTGAGACAAAGTCTCACTATCCTAAAGTCTAAGGAGCATTTTGGCTGTGCTTCTTCCAAGGTAGGTTTATTGTTCTTCCGGCCATCCATTGTATATTCAATATTCTTCACTAATGGCATAATTAAAGTACATCAATTCTTCTTCCTTCTTCCTTATTCATTGTCCAGCTTTTGCATGCATATGAGGAGACTGTAAATATCATGGCTTGGGTCAGGCATACCTTAGTCCTCAAAGTGACATCTTTGCTTTTTCATACTTGAAAGAGGTCTTTTGCAGCGGATTTGTCCAAAGTTGTTTTATTTCTTGACTGCTGCTTCCATGGGTGTTGATTGTGGACCCAGGTAAATTAAGTCCTTGACATCAATATTTTCTCCATTTATCATGATGTTGCTTATTGGTCCAGTAGTGAGAATTTTTGTTTTCTTTTTGTGAAGATATAATTTATATTGAAGGATGTAGTCTTTGACCTTCATCAGTAAGTGCTTCAAGTCCTTTTCACTTTCAGTAAGCAAGTTTGTATCTTCTGCATAATACAGGTTGTTAATGAGTCTTCCTCCAATCCTGATGTGGTGTTCTTCTCCATATAGGTGTTCTTCTTCATGTAGTCCTACTTCTCAGATTATTTGCTTAGTATAGGGATTGAATAAGCACGGTGAAAGGATGCAAGCCTGATGCACACCTCTCCTGATTTCAAACCATGCAGTATCCCCGGTTTTGTTGGAACAACTGCCTCTTTTTCTACGTACAAGTTCCACATAAGCACAATTAAGTGTCCTAGGATTCCCGTTCTTGCAAATGTTATCCATAATTCGTTATGATCCATATGGCTGAATGCCTCTGCATAGTCAATTAAATACAGTAAACATATTTCTGGTATTCTCTGTTTCCAGTCAAGATCCATCTGACATCAGCAATGATATCCCTTGTTCCACATCCTTTTCTGATTCCAGTTTGAATTTCTGGAAGTTCCCTGTCAATGTACTGCTGCAACCCTTTTCGAATTATCTTCAGCTTAATTTTACTTGCATGTGATATTAATGATATTGTTTGATAATTTCCACATTCTGTTGGAATACCTTTCTTTGGAATGGACACAAATATAGATATATTCCAGTCGGCTGGCCAGGCAGCTGTCTTCTAAATTTCTTGGCACAGATTAGTGATTGCTTCCAGTGTTGCATCTGTTTGCTGGAACTACTATTCCATCAATTCCTGAAGCCTTGCTTTTTGCCAGAGCCTTTAGTGCAGCTTGGACTTCTTCCTTCATTACCATTGTTTCTTGATTATTTGCTACCTCCTGAGATGTTCGAATCTTGACCGGTTCTTTTTGGTACAGTGGCCTATGTATTCTTTCCATCTTCTTTTGTCTGAAATCTGTAGGGCAGGCAGACTGGAACTTCAGGCAAGAGTTGATATTGCTTCTAGTGTTCAAAATTCATCGGGCTGGCCCAGGAGGCGGGGACTCAGGCAGGATTTTTATGTTACAGTCTTAAGGCAGAATTACTTTTTCTCCAGGAAACTTCAGTTTTTGCTCTGAAGGCCTTCAACTGATTCATGAGGCTCACCCACATCATGGCAACCTCTAAACTAGTGCATGCCCAAACAAAAAGGCAACAAGCCTATCCAAGTTGATACATAAAATTAATTAATTAATATTTGTCTACATACTATTCAGGTCGGTGCAAGAATCTAAGTGTAGAGTCTAAGTTCTATTGCATATAGCTAAACGCTGTTATCAGATTTCCACTCCAGCATTTTGGCAAAGCTGTTATGAAATATGAAAGCTATTATGGAAAAAGCAATGAACAGAAAGTTTAAAAAGTAATACATAAGGCCTTCACTAAATTAAGGTGGAGATTAGCCACTTAGTTTTTTCATGACTGTTTCTCTACACATGATTCATGTTTTGTGTTTTTATGCAGAACTTTACTGAGTTTTATTCCTTGTTTGAAGAAAATCAAAGTTAGTCTTTTTAAAAGACAAAAATATTAATGAATACAAATATCCTTGTCCTTTCAAAACTTGTTCAACAGCTGGATTAAAGTAAAAGAAATTCTGACTACTTCACTTCTCTAAGCTCTTTTAGGGTTGTTACAAAGATTAAATAAATCAACGTACGTGAGCCCCTTTGAGACAGTGCTTGGAGCAGATTATGCACCACGTAAACGTCTGGGTTTTTAAGCGTTAGTTATTGTTATCGTCTGTGTCAAAGCAGGCACTTTCTGCCTTTCCCTTTATATTATTCCCTCTGCCACATCGATATTCTTATTGCCTTTTCCCATAGCTCACAGACAGCATGTTCGGCTTTCCTTTTGAGATCCTATAGCTATCTTACTCCGAGAGGATTTTCAAAACATTTAAAGTAAAAAACAATGTTGAAAGGTTAATCGTGTGACTATTTAAGATGTGGGCGTTCAAAAGATTTTGACAGTGAATGAACCACTCTGCTTTCTTGAGAAAGGACTAACACATTTAGATGAAGGAATTTTCCATCCCTCCATGGTTCCTTCCTTCTCTTCTTTCTCATCTCTCCTCTCCTCTCTTCATATACTTTGTTTCTTCTTTAAGAAATTTTAATTGTTTTAAATTTTATCTCAAAAACCTCTCTTTGAGGTATAGACAAGGAAGGGACCACTTTATATTTGCGTCAGGCTTTAGGAAAGACCTAGAAGAGAGCAGAGGTAATATACAGGGTCATTTCCCTATGGGATTAGATCTATTTTAGAAATAAGGAATAACAGAGCTTTCAGGGAACATGTGAAGGAAACAAAGGGACACACCACACAAAAACCAAGGCAAGGGGAGTTTTCAGTGCAACCTAAATGGGCTCCTACATATAAATTGTGTATGCATGCTTGTCTAGGAAAGGTACAGTTTGGCCTGAATAATTCTGAAGTCCTATTTCCATTTTGGAATCCTGTTTTTACATGATCATAAACACACTGAAGTTTTCATTACCTCTTGGCAATGAAGAGAGTGTCTAGTCAGCAGAAAATTAATATCATTACAAATAGGATGCTCCTTAAAAAAAAAAAAAATCTTTTTTCCTTTGTAAAAAGTTGTAGATTGAGTGATATAAAACTAAAAGTTTAGCCATTAAGAAGTCTTAATACTGATCTACCCCAATAATTTCAAATTAGAAGCTTTCAAATAATTTTGAATGAAGATGTTTGAAAGCAGGCGTTTTAAAGAAATGTGCTCTTAATGTTGAAGCTACGCATGTTCCATTTTCCATCATACTGAGATGATTAAAATCTTTAGGATGACAGCATGTGATACAGATTTGTTTTGATTACTATGGATTCAAAAACCACTAATTGAAAACGCTAAGGGAAAAAGTTGTAATTTTAGTGACTGCTTTTGATTTTAATTTTATGTTTGGGTACATATACAGCTGGAAAGTTCTTACTGTCTTGGACAAGCAATAAGACCAAAAAACCAAATCCATTGCCATCGAGTTGATTCCAAATCCTGTAGAACAGATTAGAACTGCCTCACAGGGTTTCCAAGGAGTGGTTGGTGGACTCGAATTGTTGACCTTTTGGTTATCAGCTGAGCTCTTAACCACTATGCTACCGGGGCTCCAATGGTATGTGCAAAATAAATACTTGAAATCACGGTGGAGGAAACATGGTAAAATCCATTGGTTATGATTTTTAGAAATATTTATTTAAATTCATGATTTATTTTTGGCTTAGAACACATTAAAATTTGTGTCAAAATCCATCGGGAAAACACAACAGGTATTATCATTCAGTTTACAAAGTCAATGGAAATTCATGGAAATATAGTTTATTTTGTCCTAGTCATTTTGTCAGTCTTAGAAATATAAAAAATGACACTTGCTTACTCTTTTAACTATTAATGCTAACTTGTCTGATTTTTGTAACAGCCAAGATGTAGATAACCTGTTATATGTTATATGGCCACTCACGATAGTTACCTCAGATATTTTATTTATTTTATAGGAATATGTTACAGTCAGAGTAAACTTGCAGAGAGATTTTTTTCAAGTGAAGACTGTTCCTGCTATATTTACCAGAAAAGCAAAGATATATCTGTGAAGTGTTCAGAAGGATAATGACTAAGCCAATCCTTTTTTAATAATATTTTTCTTACAATTAAGAGCTACATAAACCACTATATTCTACTATTTTCTGGCCCTTTAAACTCCCCGCCAAAAATGATATTATGAAGAAAAATTTACAATACGTTTTCTAATATCACACTTTTGCACGCAAAATACTTTTTTCCTAACCTGGAGGGAAGGGTGAAGAAATAAGAGGTCTTTACCTGAGCGGTTGATTTTCAACACTGAGTAGCTCTGGGGACTGGAGACTATGTGTCTGAAAATTCAGCCTTATGTGGATTTGAACATCTAGGTTTGTAACACTTCATTTCCTTGTTTCGCTCCTTTAAGGACCACCAACCCCTTCTTTGGTAAACGTATCAGATTGAGGACAACTCAAATAGCACTGGGCATCCATCACTTTTTACCTAATCCATCTATTGCTTTTACAATTATGCTTGAAACTGTGTTCTCAAAACAGTACTGATCTCAAAAATGCCAGTTGCCTGTTGTCTGGCATGAAGTGACCCTCAGTGAAACTAAAGCATTGCTTACCATATAAATTCTCATTGTACAGATTCGTAAATTTATCTGAAGAAAATTGTTTCAGTCGATGAATCTAATTTTTCACAGTTTGAATTGTTTTCATAAAGATCTCTTTATTTTATTTCTTATTCACATTTCTTCAAACAAAAATATAATTTCCAATTTCAAGCACATTAATGCATTGGATATATTAGTGTCGGTAGTTTATATTTATAAACCCCTCAGATGTATTATTTGAGTGATCTTTTGAAAGATTCTAGAAGACATTGAATATTGATTGTTGATGATTTAAGTTGATTTTTTTCCTTAAGGCCCTTCCACTGAATTTTATTTTTGTAAACATAAATTTCTCTATAAAGATAAAACAACACTTAGCAAATCAATTTTGTTCTCATTATAATTTTGAAAATTGACCGTTAACATATAACAGTTAAAAGAAAAAAATTTAAGGGTCTTTGAATGACTTCCATCTTCTTCTTAAAGCCATTGAGTATTACTTCAAATCCTGAAGTTTCTAACGATATCTAGGTGTGGAGATTCTGGATATAACATAATTTTATTCTTCAATTCCATGGGCAGAATGAAGATATCTTATGGAGTGTGTATGAGTGTGTGTATGTGTGAGAGAGAGACAGAAAATCACACTCTCATAAGATATCAACTTGCCTTCCAAAATCTATGTTCCATACCCTTGAACTTTCAAATATAAGACCTGAGGAAACTTTGGTAGATCTGAAAGGACAAGTAGACTTTATGAGGTTGTCTCTTCTGTGCTTTCCTGACCTCATTAATGTTGTTTGCTTTCCTAATGTGGAAAACAAATTGTTGGACATGCTTCTCTGGTTTCTGAGTCAAACGATGATTTGATCTTACATCTTAGGAAATTTCCCAGAACCAACTAAAGTGTTAAATGTGTTTCATTAAAAAAAAAATAATTTGAGGACTTTCTAATAGACTATATAAAAATCCATCCTTAATACCAGGTGCACTAAAATTAAAATTTTCCACATCAACTCTTTACATTTTCTAAAATTCATCCATGCCCTCAGTGGTCTGTGGAGTGATTTTACCTAGTACATTTGTGAATCTCTTTAATTTTGATAATTGTGTGTTTACATATCAATTTTACAGGTACATGGAAAATATAATTTACAGAACAGACTAATGGTTACATTGATGTTAATACTTAGGACAAATCTAAGAAAAAGTGATTTCATGTCAGGTGAATTTTAAGAAAAACACTAAGTAAAATATTTCATATGCAATTGATCAAATTACATATGAAAAAATTTTCAGAGTTGTATGAAAACCACTGATCTAAACACACACACACACACACACACACAAGAAGAAAGAAAGAATTCTGGAGAGTACCTACTTTGATACATGTAGATATGGCCTTACCAGGTTATTCATAAGCTTGTAAATGTTTGGGTTATAAAAGATGAAGCCTACTTAGAGACAAAACTTATCGACTGTATTCTATTATCCAGAAAACAATACCCATTTGAACAAAATTTTATATTATATACACAAGTAGTCCCTGACTTATGATGTATTTGAGTTACAACAAACAGTACTTATGAATGTCCTTTTTGCTTTTTTGTACATCTTGTCACTATGAGTCAGAATTGACTCAACAGCAATGTTTTTTTTTTTTTAATCTTAAGTAATGTGTACAACATACAACGGTGCAGCATGTAATATGCTGATGTCATCATTCTCAGATGCTCAATGGCAGATGCTCAATTTTATGACTTACTGTTCAAAACACTGTCATACAGATTTAGTTTTGTAAACTAAATCAGGGGCTTCAGCTGCTTGAAAACAGGGACCTAAATGTAATTGCTTTCCTAAAATTGATAGGCAGATTCAGGAAGCAGTGAAATGCTACCGTGAAATACATGAAGACAGATAAGGACCATACAGACAGCTCTCACTAATTTTCGAAGTACAAATGCCATCCCATTTCCCAGGGATAACCCAGATGATCCAGAACCTTCCACGAGTAGAGTTAGTACCACAACTGACAAAATTCCAACGTCATTCAATTCTTCATCCAGAGTAAATTATTATGATTTGTGTATTTTGTGTGTATGTATGTATTAAAATGGAGCCCTGATGGTGCAGTGGTTAAGAGCTCAGCTGTTAACTAAAAAGTAGTCAGTTCAAAGCCACCAGCTGCTCCTTAGAAATCATATGGAGCAGTTCTACTCTGTCCTATAGGGTAGCTAGGAATTGGAATTGACTGGAATGCAATTTTTTTTTTGATGTATTAAAGTATACATGTAAGTTTATATGTAATACTTCCAACCCCTAAAGACAAATAAATATCAGACTTATAAAGATACTGGTAATAAAAGGCAGTAATAATGAAAATTTTTCAAAAAATTAAAGCGTTCAACTTATGTCAGAATCAACTTACAATGGGGTGTGTGTGTGTGTGTGTGTGTGTGTGTGTGTGTACTTTCAATGTATGCATGATAAACTCTAGTGTCAGAATGAAGATTTTCACACAGATTTAAAGAGGTGAAGGTCTCTTTAAAGTATTAAAAAGCAAAGACGTTACCTTGAAGCTTAAAGTGTTCCTGAGCCAAGCCATGGTATTTTCAATCACCTCACATGCATATGAAAGCTAGACAATGAATAAGAAGACAAAAGAATTAATGCCTTTGAATTGTGGTATAGTGAAGAATATTGAATATACCATGGACTTCCAGAAGAATGAACAGGTCTCTCTCGGAGGAAGTACAGCCAGAGTGCTCCTTAGAAGCAGGAATGGCAGGACTTCGCCTCACATTCTTTACACATGTTATCAGGAGGGACCAGTCCCTGGAGAAGGACACCGTGCTTGTTAAAACAGACAGTGAGCAAAAAAGAGGAAAACCTTCAAAGAGATGGATTGACACAGTGGCTGCAACAATGGGCTCAAGCGTAACAAACCTGTTGCCCATGAAGTACATTCCTGCTCATAGCAGCCCTGTAGGGTTTCCAAGGCTGTGATCTTTTCAGAAGACTGCCACAGCTGTCTCCTGAAGAACAGCTGGTGGGTTTGAACCTCAGATCTTTCGGTTAGCGGTCAAGAACTTTAACCATTGAGCCACCAGGGCCTCTTGTTTCAGCTTCTAGGAGCCGGCAATTCTTGAAGTTCCTGGTCTTGTAGATTCATCTGCCTTCATTGTCATCACATAGCTTCTGTCTTCCTCTATTCGTGCTCCTTTTTCTCTGTGTCTTTGCTGTTGTTTAAACTCAGAAATGCTTGTGTTCAGGACGCACCCTGCACTGATATGACCTCATTAACATATGTCCCAATCGGATTATATCCACAAGTATAGGGGTTAGAATTCTAAAACTTATACTGGGGGAGGGCACAATTCAATCCATAACAGCCCCTGAACCTGTTTGCTTTGCTTCCATTCTTGTGAACCAACATAAATAAAGCATTCATAAATTTACTACTTCATCTGGCTTGTCTGTTTATGGTAATAAATCCACGGAAGGGAACTTGGGTAAAGAAGAATGCTCAACTCAATTTCTGGGTAGCTTTATTATAGGTTGAACCACTTATGACTGAAAATATAGTGATATAGAGATACCCCTCAATCCTCGAAGTGGCTCAACTGCCAAATAATGTCTAGTTTTCCCAGCAACAGCAGAGAGTACATGAGGAGTGTGGAGGGGGTGAATAGCTGAACATATAGCAAACACTCTTCCAAAACACATTGCCTTGGTAGTAATGATACACTTTTCTCTTGTACTGTTTTTGTTGTTTGTTTTATGTTTAAAAAGACTGTTGGGGGGTCAAACGCTACATAAGCCTTTAACTATATTCTAAATGACCTTAAGTGACTTCATACTAGGTAAATGTAGTGGCTAGTGTTACCAAATAATTTTTGTTTACACTCAGGACGTTTTTGGAGAGCAAAAGAAGGCACTACAAAAGGTATGCCTGTACAGCAGGTGTGAACTGAAGCTATCCCAGGCAGTTTGAAATATTTAGTCATTCTCCATATGGCCAATGTTGTTCTCTAAGGTATACATTGTGAATCTCAATACATTTCCAAAACAACATTTACTGCGGAAATGGAATCTTCTGTTAGTGCAAAATAGTTCCCTTCTAAAAATTGTGCTATCAAAACAATGCACGTGGAAGTATTTATTTGTGTGTGAGCGTGTGTTAAGAAATATTCTTTTCACTTCCTGTTTTCTCAGCCTGGAAAAAAATTATATATATAGTAGTTTTATCTCTACTCCTCAACTACTACCTTATCAATGAGTGACTTCTGGTCATCATATCTAAAATTTCAATACTTTCCAAAACTTACTATCCGTTATCCATCTTTCCTGGTTTACTTTTTCTCCTTAGGATTCAGCACAATCTAACATAAAGTCTGGTATCCTGTAGTGTGACATACATGTCTTTAAAAATCTTTGCTTTATGCAAAATTGTGTAATTAAAACCACAAGGGTTATGGAAAAAAATGAACGTAGGACACAACATTCAGAGCTCTTGTCAGTCACACATTAAAAAAAAAAAAAATAAGAATTTAATGAAAGTGTGGCACAGTTTTACATGGAAATCCTGGTGGTGTAGTGGTTAAGAGCTACGGCTGCTAACCAAAAGGTCAGCAGTTTGAATCCACCAACATACGATAAAAGGTTAAGAAAGGCTGCAATGCTAAGATAAACGTAGCATGTAACCTTGAAAAATACCTGAAGTTTGCTTGTGGAAGAGGATGTCAGAAGGGCCAGCATCTGAAGAGTTGTAGACCCTGAGTTACTATGAAGTAGGTGAGGGAAGGACTCTGAAATCTGACCAATATTTGTAAAACGAGATGTAAATGAGTGTGTCTTATAGCAAACGTAGTGAACCCAGGTATCTGGTAGATGTTTCAGGGGTGTGTGTGCGCATATGCGTGCGTTTTTGTTTATAAATATTTGGCTTGGTTTAACAGGGTGCACTCTGCCTTCACCTAGTGTTTCTTATGTAGGAAATTACGTATATGCAAACACAGACTTTCTGTTATGCTCAGATTGCTGCCTAGTGTCTGTGTGTATGCAACTATGTATGTATGTATTGCTTCAGGCCTCATATGCAATTTTAAAACAAGTGTTGTAGTGGGATTGACAGTATGTCACTTATTTTCTCGTTACTCTCTTTCTCACCCACTAGAATGCATGCTCTATGTGGATAAACACTTTTTAACTCTCCTGTCCCTAGAGCGTATAATTAATCCATTGCCATTGAGTCGATTCTGGCTTATGGCGACCTCATTGTGTCAGAGGAGAACTGTACTCCATTGGGTTTTCAATGGCTGTAATCTTACAGAAGTGGACCCCCCCGCCCCCACCCCGGTTTTTCTTCCACAGCACAGCTCAGTGGACTGGAGCTGCCAAATTTTTGGTAGTAGGCAAGCACAAGGTTGTGCCACCCACGGACCTTAGATAATTCACACATAAAAGACACAGAGTAAGTATTTACTGAATGATTGGGTGTGCTTAAAACTCCCTTAATGACCTAAGACCTGCTTGCCTCTCGATCCTCAAATCTCATCATCCTCCCTCAGGCCATGTGTGAAAGGCACTGAATTTATTTTTGCTTTTGGAATGACTATGATGTGTGTCCACTTAGAATCTGGGAGTCATCATTCACTCCACACTCATTCACCTCTAGGCCTTCATACGTGAAGCTTCACTCACCTACAACATTTATCGGAGTCCCTGGATTGTGCAAATGGTTAAGACACCTGGCTGCTAATGAAAAGGTTGAAGGTTTGAGTCTACCCAGAGGCACCTCAGAAGAAAGGCTTGGCAGTCTTCTTCAGAAAAATCAGCTATGGAAAACCCGGTGGGGCACAGTTCTGCTGACACAGAGGGGTAGCGATAAGTTGGAATCAAATTGACAGCAGCTGGTTTTATTACATGTGTCACCATCCTCATCTAATTTCTAAATCCTAATTATTCTATAATTTCTATCTGAAAAGTTCCATCTACTGAGGCAACCTGAACTAAAATTAGTTGCTTTTCACCTGTTCTCCCATTCTCCCCTGCCCCCCCCCCCCCCCTTTTAGCAGGATATATAGTAATTCCTGCTTAATGATGGCTGCTTTGTGGAACTGCAATTTCTGTGAGGGCAGAAAACCTCTTTCTTTTTCACCATTGCATCCTCATCACCTAGTGATGTACCTGCTATGAAGCAGATTCTCAATAAATATTTTCAGAATGACTAAAGGAGAGATTTCCCATAATAAGCTAGAATGTAGACCCTGGGTCAAAAATAAGGGATCAATAATCATACAGTTTGTGAGGTAGACTAAGGCAGTACTCCAAATCTGCCTGGCGCTCACAGGTTGTACTCGATTTCTAGATAGCCAGGGGACCATTAGAAAAAGATCATCAATAACTAATAAGGATTGCTCCATAATATCATGTCCTTTCAATCAGAGCCTGAACACATATTAGCTCATGAAAAGTAGCTTTCATTACTAACAAGAATCAGACAGAGTACAACAGGAAAGGACATCTTGAGCAGTGTCTCTGGCTCAAAAGCTGTGTGGGCAGAGATGAAGAGTCTGCCATGTACACCCCACTTTGCACCATGGGTGAGGAGTTTAAATGACTCTACCTACTGCTGGTCTCCCCCTAGCCAGGTAGGTCCACTTAGTGGACTGTAAGCTTATGCTATGTGTACCCCACCTGCACTGTAGCTGAGGAGACTCAGAAAACTTCCTCCCCCAGCTATTTCATACCCCAGCATTATTAACCCCACTAATAATATCATTAATATCACACCCAAGTAAAATTTTGCTGAAGATCATTCAAAAGCGTTTGTACCAGTACATCGACAGGGAACTGCCAGAAGTTCAAGCCAGATTCAGAAGTGGATGTGGAATGAGGGATATCATAGCTGATGTCAGATGGATCTTGGCTGAAAGTAGAGAATACAAGAAAGATGTTTATTTGTGTTTTATTGACTATGCAAAGGCATTCAACTGTGTGGATCATAACAAATTTTTGATAACATTACAAAGAATGGGAATTCCAGAACACTTAATTGTGCTTATGAGGATCCTGTACATAGATTAAGAGGCAGTCATTCAAACAGAAAAAGGGGATACTATGTGGTTTAAAGTTAGGAAAGGTGTGCATCAAGGTTGTATCCTTTCATTGTAACTATTCGATCTGTGTGCTGAGCAAGAGATTTGAGAAACTGGACTATATGAAGAACATGGCCTCAGGATTGGAGGAAGACTCATTAACAATCTGCTTTATGCCGAAGACACAACCTTGCTTGCTGAAAGTGAAAAGGACTTGAAGTACTTACTGATAAGATCAAAGACCACATCCTTCAGTATGGATTACATCTCAACATAAAGAAAACAAAAATGCTCACAACTGGACTAATGAGCAACATCATGATAAATGGAGAAAAGATTGAAGTCGTCAAGGCTTGCATTTTACTGGGATCCACAGTCAACATCCATGGAAGCAGCAGTCAGTAAATCAAAAGATGCATTGCTGTGGGCAAACCTTCTGTGAAAGACCTCTTTAAAGTGTCGAAAAGCGAAGATGTCACCTCGAAGACCAAGGTGCTTCTGACCCAAGCCATGGTTTTTTCAATCACCTCAAATGTATGTGAAAGCTGGTCAATGAATAAGGAAGTCTGAAGAAGAATTGATGCGTTAGAATTACGGTGTTGGTGAATATACCATGGAATGCCAGAAGAACGAACAAGTCTGTCTTGGAAGAAGTACAGGGAGAATGCTCTTTAGAAGTGAGGATGGCAAGACTTCATCTCACATACTTTGGACATATTATCAGTCCCTGGAGAAGAACATCATTCTTATTAAAGTGGAGAGTCAGCAAAAAAGAGGAAGATCATCACTGAGATGAATTGACACAGTGGCTGCAACAATGGGCTTAAGCATAACAGTGATCACGAGGGTGGCTCAGGACCAAGCAGTGTTTTGTTCTGTTGTACATAGTATCATTATGAGTCAGAACTGACTCAAGGACACCTAACAACAACAACAACAACAAACATCCTACTGCATCATGCCCCCCCTGAATTCCTGAGAAGAGGGAGGTTGTTAGCCCAGAATTTTGTTTTTTTAACCTTGCTAACAAGTATCAGGCCTCAGTGGGGGTGGTGGCTTTTTCTGAGGCCTAAAGATGCCAGCACAAAGAGAGGCTTGTCTGAAGGACTTCCTCATCACAGGAAGAAAAAAGATTTTGAGCAGTGCTGCACATTTCATTACTTTTATGATATTTTACTGCATCAGGGGAACAACATCAGCCTCCGAACGTCCCAGAGTACAGTTTTAATTTCTTTTCAGTTATAGGCAATCTTTTCTGTTATTGGAAAACTTCTTTTTCTTTTGAAGTGTACAATCTTCCATTTTCATTGACCCTGCCATTTACTAGATGCATGATTTTAAACCCTGTTAAAGACCGGTTTCTTTTTCACAAAATGGAGAGGAAATGCGTATAGGCATTGTGAAAGTCAAATGGCTAGACAATGTAAAGTGCAGAGCCCAGGTAAGCACATGGTAACTGTACTATATAGCTTAGACATTACAGCAAGAACAATGACATTTATTTAAGAAGATTAGATCAGGAATAGAACATACAGAATTCTCCAAACTCATCAGTATGATTCCTCAGAGTTGTCTCTAGGAGACTTTATAGAACTAGCCCTCAAGGAGGAATCTCTTTGCTAGTACTAGATTTCAAATCCTAATGTCCACATTTATATCCCTGTCTTAGTTATCCAGTGCTGTTGTAACAGAAATACAACACATGGATGGCTTTAAAGAAGAGAAATGTAATTTTTCACAGTTCAGGAGGCTACAAGTCCAAATTCAGGGCAGCAGCTTTAGAGGAAGGCTCTGTGTCTCTCTCAGCTCTGGAGGAAGGTCTTTGTCTCAGCTTCTATAGCTCTTATATTCCTCGGTTCTGTGGAGATCTTCATGTGGCACTTATCCTTCCCACAATGTGTGCTCCTTGTCTCTATGTCTATGCAACTCCTTATGACTCTGATGTGATTAGGTTTGGGACACACCCTATACTGATATGACCTTATTAACATAACAAAGAAAATCCTATTCCCAAACAATATTCCTTCCACAGGTTTAGTGACTAGGATTCCAACACATACTTTTGGGGGATCCAGTTAAGTCCATAACAGTCTCCTTCAATGGGAAACTAGATAAATGATCTGGCATGTTCCATCTTCAATTGCAAATTTCCTGGAGAAGAGGTTCATCAGCTCAGCATAGATCAAGTGTTCTCTTCCAATCGACTGTTTGAAGATGGAGTAATGCTCTACAAATCATGAAAGTATGAAGCTAGCTATCAAATCTACAAGATCATGAAAGCGGAGGAGCAAAGATGATGCCTGCATTGCATTGGTTAATATTCTCAAGTCAGTAGTTTTCCAATACTGGTACATAAGCACTTGTGATTTATAGAAGCACTAAAACATTCTACTGATGTAGACAAGCAGAGGAATCTCATGGACATGGGCAACATGCAGTGCAGAGTAGGATAGGAATTACAGGTGGCTAGATTTTTTTTTTTTTTTTTTTTTTAGATTTTCTGATTCATATTAATGATTTTTTTTGTTGTTGTTGGATGCTGCAGAGCCTGTTCTGACTCATAGGGACCCTATGTACAATGAAGCCAAACACTGCCTGGTCCCTCATCATTGTCACAATCATTGTTATGCTTGAGCCCATTGTTGCAACCTCTGTGTCAATCCATCTCATTGAGGGTCTTCCTCTCTTTTGCTCACCCTCTATTTTACCAAGCATGATGTCCTTCTCCAGGGACTGATCCCTCCTAATAACATGTCCAAGGTACATGAGAACAAGTCTTGCCATCCTTGCTTCTACGGAGCATTCTGGCTGTACTTCTCCAAGATAGACTTCTTCACTCTTCTGGCATTCCGTGGTATATTCAATATATCTTCACCAACTCCATAATTCAAAGGCATCAATTCTTATTCAGTCTTCCTTATTCATTGTCCAGTTTTCACATGCATACGAGGTTATTGAAAATACCATGGCTTAGGTCAGGCACACCCTAGTCCTCAAGTGACATCTTTGCTTTTCTTAAGTGTTTTTTGACTTTATCTTCTTATTACTATTTACTTTTTTTATTTCTTAGTTTGCATTTCAACTATAATCTTTGGGCAAAGTTAATCAATAACCTTAATATATGAAAAAGTCAAAATAAGAAACTAACAGACAGGACAAGGATAAGTCAAATATCTGTGGTAGGCTTTTCTGAATGTCCAATAAATTCTTTAGTAATTAACTATGCCATTGGAATAGCATGGGGCAGTAATTAGGAAAAAATGTCAAAAGGGTTTCATTAAAGTATAAGCGTTTTCCCACTGTCAGCATCAGACTCAGATTCTGATATTGCCTTCTAGGGGAGTTTGCACTAAGTTGACTCTTGCTGTCCTGTTGAAATATACTACGACTGTTGCTGATTGGGACATGCATATTCTTCAGATGTGTTAGAATTAAAAATAAAACAAGAGAGAGAGAACCTTGGAGTTAGGAATGCTAGGGAACATCGTAGATTCTTGCTGTTATGATTTACTTTTACAACTTAACTAAGAATTAGAAAGCATGATTTTCTAAATGCATATATGTGTGCATAGATAATATGCACAAAACTACACTATTAACTGATTAGAAAAAGTGGGCAATTAATCATTTTAAAGAAAGATGAAAGTGATATGGAGAATTGTATGAAAGCATAAGTTTACCTGGTTTTATAATGTTCCCATAGGGAATAGGTTAGGGGTTACTTCCCTCTGTGAAAAGAAAGATCTGGCAAGCACAGTAATGGCCAATCATAACAACGCTAGAGAATGCCTGTGAATTACAGTACTTGATTTTCCTAGTGATGGATTTATCTCGTGAGAAAACAGAAAATATTCGAAGCTCGAGAATATACTATGTGATAATGCATTATTTGTCTTTGCTCCCTACCGGACAGGACCCAGCATTTAAATACACAGATTAAATAGGTTTGGCAAATAATCGTAGTAAGCTGAGTGATATTAAATACCAGAAAAGAATGAGAAATGATCAGATTAGAAAACTAGGCCAAGTGTGGTTTCCTGAGAGTCTTAGTCATCTAACGCTGTTATAACAGAAATACCACAAGTGGAAAGCTTTAACAAAGATTTATTCTCTCACAGTTTAGTAGGCTAGAAGTCCGAATTTAAGGCATCATCTCCAGGAAGGCTTTCTCTTTCTGTTGTTTCTGGAGGAAGTTCCTTGCCATCAATCTTCCCCTGGTCTAGGAGCTTCTTTGTGCAGGAGCTCTGGGTCCAAAGGTCAAACTCTGCTCCCGGAGCTGCTTTCTTAGTATGAGATTGGTTTAAGACACAGTCTAATCTTATAGATTGAGTCCTGCTCCAGTAACATAACTACCACTAATCCCATCTCATTAACATCATCGCAATAGGATTTACAACACATAGGAAAATCACATCACATGACAAAATGGTGGGCAATCATACAATACTGGGAATCTTGGCCTAGCCAAATTGAAACACATGTGTTTTGGGGACACAATGCAATCCATGACATTCCACCCTTTGGCACCCAAAAATTCATGTCCTTGCCACATGTAAAACACATTCACCCCATCATAAAAGTCTTAAATCAACTCCAAATCCAAAATTCAAAAATTCCTCTTCATCTGTGAAATCCAGAATGCAAGTATCAGCTTCCAAAATACAGTGGTGGAACAGGCACAAGCTAGACATTTTCATTACAAATGGGAGAGATTGGAGTGAAAGAAGGGATAACAAGAACCAAGCAAGTCAGCCATACACATTACATTACCTCTCAATGCTTGAAAATAATCCTCTGTTCTCTGAGACCTTTTACACAACGGCCCTGTCCTCCAGACTCTAGGTATTGGCCAAACTCTCTGGAATCTGGGTGGAGGCCTCTCAGCCCTGGGCTTCAGTTCTGCCTTCCAGGCCCACTGGAACAGCAACTCTGCTTCCTTGGCTTTGGAAAGCCCCATTCTCCTCTTCCATCTGAGTGGCAACACCACGCTTTGAGATACCACAAACCGTGGTCATACCCTTTGAGATTGAAGCAGTTCTGCTTCCTGTGTTCTTTATCTCTTCACCTTCTGCTTCTTTGGCTTCTCCACCCCTCAGGCCTTGCTGCCCATGTCTGCCCTCCTGGGGCAAGTGTTCCCAAGCTCTGTAGCTCACCAATAAGTGCCTGGAGGCACCTCATTCCTCCAGGAAGCCTCCTTTGCAAAAGCACTCAGCTCTCTCGCTCAGTGGCTCAACTTCTGTGCTATTTTTAGCTGGTCTTCTGGTTCTGCTGCTGCCATTTCTCTGCTGCTTCCGCTCCTCTGCTGCTCCCAGTCCTCCGCTGCTGTTTCTCACCATCTGCACCATCTCCAGTATAACAGCTCTCCTCACTTCCTTCTGAGTCCTCACCAGAATTGTCTTTGATGTCCATAATTCCACCAACAGTTTTTTCGAGGAAATCACTTCCACATTTTAGGTATCTGTTAGAGTAGCACCACACTCTCTCGGTACCAAATTCTGTCTTAGTCATCTAGTGCTGCTATAACACTGAATAAAGCAAAACCTAGGTATTCAGATACCAAAAGTAATGCATATGCTTTTAAATGCAATTGAGAAAGGTATCCAGGAAATTACGCATTTATTTCTCAGCTCCTCTCCTTACATATGTCATGGAGTCAATGCTGGGTCAGAGCACCTGGGTAGCAGGATTGAGGGTTTACTCCTTTTTAAAATATTTGGAAATAATTGCCTAGGATAGCTGCTGTCTCTGACATTTGTATTTCTCCCTGTTTATTTTACAGTCTTGGTTACTAGAGGAAAGTTATGTATATAAAGAAAAAAAAAATCCAGCTGAAATAAAGGAAAGATGCTCTTTGCATTAGAGAAAAAAGTTATTTTTTGTGGCTAATTTCTGGACTGTGCATCTGTACCATTTAAGGTATCCTACTCTTTCTTTGAGTGTTTTTAAGTGACTTACTGAGAAGAAATATTTGCCTCAACTTTGCCATCTCTAGGGTCGCTATGAGTCAGAATCGACTCGATAGCAACAGGTTTATTATAAAATTATAGTACTGTTTTTGGAAGTATTTAGTTATCTTTTTATCTCAGGAATGTAAGATTTTCTATAATTCAATTTATAATGTTGTTCAATATCCTATTCTGAAATGACCATTGCAAAATTATTCAAAATTCAACTAGATCCTATGGTAAAGGAGTTTTTGATAATATTTTGTGATTTTCCATTATTAGTCTCTTTGCTTGTATTCTAGTGGGAAGATTTCTAAATATACCAAATAGAATGAATCACCATTAAGTTTGCTTTACTTCTGAACAGCGTTTAACAATAGGGTCCTTCACAGTTAATAGTAAATTTTTGAATGGCTTTTAGATAATCCTTAGGAAAAAGTAAAGTAAAAGAATATGACAGGCATTTGTCTTCTGTGGTTTAACCCATAAGCCTACATGTCATAC
Source organism: Loxodonta africana (assembly GCF_030014295.1). NCBI lineage: Eukaryota > Metazoa > Chordata > Mammalia > Proboscidea > Elephantidae > Loxodonta > Loxodonta africana. The sequence continues at coordinate 15,862,571 of NC_087362.1, forward strand.
ACACAGAAATGAGCATCTCAGTGTAATACTGAAAGATAAATGAACTGCCACAATGTGGTAAAAAAAAAAAAAAATCTGCTTAAAGCAGAAATGATCATTATTTGCCAAAAAAAAAAAAAAAAATGGAAACATTGATAAAAGAAATGATGAATATCATAGAGCCTGACTTTAATTAGACTTGATAAATTGCTTCAAAACATCTGACTTGACAAATGAATTCATTTGACATAGATTTACACACAATAGTAAATTAAGAAAATCGGATGAAGGAAGATAAACAATTTATACTTGTAAATGGAAGCGCATAAGATAGGGTGGGGACCCTGTAGGGGTGACCTCTCTTAACTCTCTTTAAAAAAAAAAAAAAAGTGTATTGGGAGAGAATATGCTGAGGATTTTAAGTTTGCATGAATTTTAAACAAGCAAATGCCTCAAATAGAAGCAGCTTAAAGTTTCCTTCATTCCCTGAGTGCTGATAAAAATCATGACTTCTCAAAAGGGAAACTAAATTTTCTGCCTCAGCTCAGCTCAATTTGGGAGTTGAGAGCAACTCTGTCCATAATTACTTATTACCATTGGCCCTGACTTTCTAGACTGTTGGTTTATGGAAAGTGGAAGAGCAAGCCCAAGTAGCACAAATGAAGTGAACTGGCAAAGCGATAAGCTTTGTTCTTTTTTCCTGTTTTGTAGAGGTTCTAATTCTAGCACATAAAGGAACATTGTAGATAAGTTTTACCAGGGGGAAATTCTTGGTTTACTATAAGATTATTCAGTGGGTAAAAATAACTGCTTTGCTTTGCAGAAGCAGAAATAGCAAAATGGTTGCTAAGGCTGTAGGGTTTGTTCTGATGGTATGGACTGTTGGCTGTTGATAAAATTTATGCAGGCTTCGTGAATAGAGTTTACATTAACACTGACATTAGTGTTATGGAAATATAAAGATTAAAGGAGTTCTTTGGATTTGCTGAAGTTCATTACCATTCGTTATTAATGAAAGATATATACTTATTTCTCCACCAGTGTTAATAACCTTACATCACTTTAATAACTTGAGGCATTCAAAGAGGAGATAATGTAATTTTAAAATGAGACACCAGACATCATTAAAGAATGGGTGCTGATAGCTTACATAATGAAAAGTGCTCTCAGTATGTGGAATGGTGTCACTTCTGCTCCTCTAACTCCATGTCTCTCTCTGTGGACACGTCCTCCACAAGAGTGACTTCACTGACCTAATGTATGTGACCCAGTTCTTTTTTGTTGTCCCTTAGAGAGAAAACATAAGTCACTTGGTGAGTGGTATTAATTTGTCTCCATTTATTATTGGATCAAAAATTGTTTTAATTAAATAAAATATTTTAAAATTGTAGAATTTTTAAACACCGAACTTCATTCCTCTCTTTCCATTTCTTCTCTGGACGTGACAAGCAGACATACTTATGTACTTAATATATGTGTCTGTGGGAAAGAAGCAAGCCTTCCCTTGGGTGGGCTGTTCCACGCCCCAGACTGGAAGTATAAGGATAGCGTGTTCACACTTTGCCACATATTTAAAGCCGCATTCCCCAGGTGGCTTCACTGGAAAAAAAATATTTTGAACTTGATTTTTCTGTCTGCTGTGTCTTAATTATCAACTAACTCTAAATTTTCAAAAGAAAAAAAAATGTGTATTAGACCCCTAACATTCCAATGTATAAAAGAGATATTTCAAACAAACAAATAAAACGTAGCTGCTATAGGAGTACTTGTATATCAGAAATTGTTAATCAGAAAATTCCTGATGGACCTGTTGAAATGTTAAGGTATTTGTTATACAAAAAAAAAAAAAAATCAACTGTGTCATCTTATTTCATTCCTTACATAGTAAAAATAATACAAGCTTTAATTAATTCCATGATAAGGAACACTAGTGTAAAAAGTAGGACACGCACACACCGCTGTTTGTGCATTGTTACGGAAGGAAAGAGGACTTCTACTTATTTCTATCTTGCAAGTAAAATAAAATATTTTAATTAATATTTGTAGCAAGTATAACAAATATTCTCATTTGTTCTATTTGTCAGATATTCTTGATTTCTTCCTGTGGGGAAAGTGTGAGAGATTCAAAAACTTCAGGGATTATAGAGATGTCTTCATTCTTTTATTCATTTTCAGTCCATGGTTATATATTAAAGATACTTGGATAGGTGACTTTTCAGGTTATAGTAAACCAAAAAAAAAACAAAACACCCAAACTCACTGCCGTCAGTCGACTTCAACTCGTAGTGACCCAGGAGGGTTTCCAAGGCTGTCAATCTCTATGGAGAAGACTGCCACATCTTTCTCCCGCAAAGCCACTGGTGATTTTGAACCTCTAATCTTTCAATAATTAAACACTCACAAAATAAGCAAATGCAAGGAAGTTACAGATTGAAGATGATACCAATAACAAAGGAAACTTTAAAAAAAAATGAGGAGCTGCTTTTGACTCATAGTGACCCAGTACAGAACAGAACAAACCACTGCCGGTTCAGCACAACTGGAGACTAATATAGTCCCAGGTTAATATGATGTGATAAAGGGCCCTAATTGAAGTTAAGGACCAGTGAGGACACAGAGGAGGAAGTGACTAGCTTGAGCCCTGTGTGTGAGAAACACTTTCACAGTGGAACTAGGACTTCTCCCAAGCTTGTGTGCTGAGGACACTCAGATGTTGGCCTCAGTTCCCAGGATGAACTCAGCGGATCAGCCCATGACAGCCTCTGTATTCTGACACAAAGGATCTATCAGGAAGCAACACTTATTATCCTGGGCTTGGCACCAAGGAACAGGACAGGTAGTGGAAATCCTGCAAGCTGAAAAGCTGACTGAAAGGTGACAAAGAAGTTGAAGATGGGGGTGGAGAGAGGTATAACATTCCAGTTCCCCAATCTAGAAATATTAGCAAGAACCAACAACAGCTTAACAGACAGAAGACCAAGGAGCAAAAGTCCCAGATGAAGATTGTTCATAAGAAAAAAAAAGAGGACATGGTTATAATCCACCAGCAATTGTGTGGTAGGCCATGCAAAATGAGGGGAACAATAAAGTACATTTTCCAAATGAGCAAAATTGGAACTCTAGCTTATCAAGCCCCAGCTTACTTTTTAAGTTGTAAACTAATCAGAACTATTCTGGAGCCAAGTTTAGTGAGCCACCATCACCAAGTGGTCTTCCTAAACCACCAACCCAGCCATTGGGTTCATGTTTCTTTTAATCCTTCTGATAAAGAAATAATGATGTTTCAACTTAAAACCTTACTTAAAGTACAGGTATAAAATAAGATGAAGCACTAATGTCAAAATTTGGGTATCATCCTAAAGAACAGTCAATGGGTCTGAAACAAGTTCACTAGGGATTAATCGGTTTGTGTAAACCTGTTAATTAATGTGGAAAATATGATTAGACTTCTTGCTTGTTATATGTGTTATGGGCACTGTGATGTAATGATCATATCAGTGCAACTTGAAATTACTAAATCCTAATAATTGTACTTGATATTGTGTTCTCATTTGACTAAATCTTAAGTGAAACCATTCCAGTTTAGATCTGAGGAGCTATAAGGGAATCAACTTGTTCTATTGCTTGTTGGGGAAAATACTAATTTAAGATTATCATTCACAGATCAGTAGATTTACTTTTGGAAAACTAGTGAATCAGATTACAAGCATCTAGCTAAGACAGACAAGGGTTGAGAGCTAGCAGGACGTTTGAAAGTTTAATGTCCTAGGAACCCTCGACCAGTAATATGTCGACATGATCTATACCAAAACCAAAACCAAACCCAGTGCCGTCGAGTCAATTTCGCCTCATACTGACCCTATGAGACAGAGTAGAACTGCCCCATAGAGTTTCCAAGGAGCGCCTGGTGGATTTGAACTGCTGACCCTTTGGTTAATAGCCATAGCACTTAACCACTACGCCACCAGAGTTTCCACATGATATATAGTCAAAAAAAAGAAAAAAGTGTATTTTTTCTTAATGAATACTTGTGTTTTAGTAATTGTACAGTGGTAAATGTGGAACGGGCACTAAGGGAGTATTAAAATGAGGCACAGTATATCCCAGTGGCCCTGTTTCTCACGTACAGTGGGTAGGTGTCTGCCAACAAAAGCACCAAAACTGTTTTTTTTTTATAGAGACACAGTATTTGGTTGTCACAGGATAGCTTTCAAAACACATTTTGGTATTATAGCATTGCACAAGCTATTGTCAGTGAGCTGGCCTCAAGTCATCCCTGCAAAGCTTGCTTAAAGTATGGGGATTGTATAACGTGAAAGTGTTAAGTACCTAGGGAAGTAGTAGTCTTGTAAATACATGTAATAAACTTGTAGCATATGTATAGTTTTACTGGCCTTTTTCTTACAAAATTAGACTATTTTAGTGTGAATATGATGTATGTAAGACCATGGACTTTTTTACACTATGGCTTAATTTTAAAGGTTCTAAATAATTTGTGTTTAAAGTTTGCCATTCTGCTAAAGTACCAGTGTATGTCTGTTATAATTGATTTGGTTGTAAAGTATATTTCAAAGTAAATTCTAGTGTAAGAACTCTTAAAATGGAAAAGGTTTAAGCTGCTAAGACACTTCCAATTTCTAAGAGATGTGAAATGCAGTAAGAAACCAAACCAAACACCTTGCCATCGAGTCGATTCCCACTCACAGTTGCCCTATAGGGCAGGGTAGAACTGCCCCACAGGGTTTCCAAGGAGTGCCTGGTAGATTCGAACTGCCAACCTTTTGGTTAGCATCTGTAACTCTTAAATACTATGCCATCAGGGCTTCTGAAATGCAGTGCAAGACTATTTTTTTTCCCCTTAAACTCAAAGATGAACTATTAGAGGGTCCCTCCAAATTTTACGATTCATTTTGGCTTTCACCAATTTTTGTAACCAAAAAAAAAAAAATTTTTTTTTTATTATACTAGTACAGTTTATTGTGCAATACCAATGTATTTTTTTGTCAAAAAAAAAAAGTGCAATCCAAGGGGATCACTTATGCAAAATATGTAATTTCTTACATAGTAATGTGATACATAACATGTTTTACCTACCTTAAGGGTAAATGCTAAATGGTAAGTTAACCTAATAATAAATTAAAAGAAAAAAGTGATGATAGGAGATTAATTTCAAAATTCTGATTGCACAGGCCCTGTTTTCTGATTTGGCAGCTCTTTCAATGTTTATAAGCTGAATGGCTAAGTTATATTTCTCCAAATAAATCTAGATGAAATAATATTTTCCATGTCTAATATTGCTATCCTAAAGACAAATTTATGCACTTAATGTATGTATAAGAATTTGAAGCATGAAATTAAACATAAAATCTTTTCTCAGGGCCCCCGCCCCAAAATGTTAGGTGCCGTTGAGTTTTTTCCAACTTCTAGCAACTCTGTGAACAACAGAACGAAACACTGCCCAGTCCTGCCACATCCTCACAATCACTGTTACGCTTGAGCCCTTTGTTACAGCCACAGTGTTACTCCATCTTGTTGAGGGTCTTCCTCTTTTTTGCTGTCCTCTACTTTCCCAACCATTATGTCCTTCTCCAGGGACTTAGCCCTCCTGATAACATGTCCAAAGTATGTGAGAAGAAGTCTCGCCATCCTTGCTTCTAATGAGCATTCTGGCTGTACTTCTTCCAAGACGGATTTGTTCCTTCTTCTAGCAGTTCATAGTATATCCAATATTCTTCACCAACACCATAATTCAAGGTCATCAATTCTTCCTCAGTCGTCCTTACTCATTGTCCAGCTTTCACTTATGTATATGAAGCAATTGAAAACACCATGGTTTGGATCAGGCTCACCTTAGTCCTCAAAATGACATCTTTGCTTTTTAACATTTTAAGAGGTCTTTTACAGCACATTTGCCCAATGCAATGCATCTTTTGATTTCTTGACTGCTACTTCCAAGGGTGTTGATTGTGGACCCAAGTAAAATGAAATCCTTGACAACTTCAGTCTTTTCTCCATTTATCATGATGCTGCTTATTGGTCTAGTTGTGAGGATTTTTGTTTTCTTTATGTTGAGGTATTATCCATACTGAAGGCTGTGGTCTTTGATCTTCATCAGTAAGTGCTTCGAGTCCTCTTCTCTTTCAGCAAGCAAGGTCGTGTCATCTCCATAACAAAGGTTGTTGATGAATCTTTCTCCAATCCTGATGCCCCATTCTTCTTCACATAGTCCGGCTTCTCAGATTATTTGCTCAGCATACAGATTGAATAGGTATGCTGACAGAATGCAACCTGACACACACCTTTCCTGGCTTTAAATATGTGGTATCCACTTGTTCTGTTTGAATGACCACCTCTTGGTCTATGTACAGTTCCTCAACAGCACAATTAAGTGTTCTGGAATTCTCATTCTTCACAATGTTATCCATAATTTGTTATGACTCACAGAGTCGAATGCCTTGCATAGTCAGTAAAATACAGGTAAACATCTTTCTCGTATTCTCTGCTTTCAGCCAGGATCCATCCGACATCAGCAAAGATGGTCCTTGTTCCGCATCCTTTTCTGAATCCAGCTTGAGTTTCTGACAGTTCCCTGTCAGTGTACTGCTGCAACTGTTTTTTGAGTGATCTTCAGCAAAACTTTACTTGTGTGTGATATTAATGATATTGTTTGATAACTTCTCCATTCTGTTAAATGGGTACAAAAATGGATTTTTTTCCAGTTGGTTGGCCAGGTAACTGTCTTCCAAATTTCTTGGCATAGACAAGTATCTCTCCCCCTTCCCTTCCCTCCAGCATTAAGTAACACAGCTAAATCGTGTCTTTGTGGAATTTTAATTTGTAGTATTTTGTTAAAGTCAGGCACATATAACCACTAGTTAATACAGAATTTGATATCTGGACATGGGGTGCTACAAGTAATAAAATTTAAAGAAAAATGAAATATTGACTTAGTGAAGAAATTGGGTTATAGGCTATGAGGATACAAACACTGGGAACTGGAAGCTTGTGATCTTTACTATGCAGCAAGAAAACGTTTGGTCTACATGTTGCCTTCTATAGCTGGGGACACGGCTGACTAAAGACAGGGTTAGGAAGAATGGGAAGAAAATAATCAGAAGTGTCTTAGTTATTTGGAGCTGCTACAACAACAACAAAATAACACGAATAGGTGACTTTAAAAACCGGAAATTTATTTTCTCACAGTTTAGGAAGCTAGAACTCTGAATTCAGGGCGTGGTGCTAGGGGGAGAACCTGCTTTGTCTATTTCAGCTTCTAGGACCTGCCAGCAATCCTTGAAGTTCCTGGGCTTGTCGGTGCATCTGCTGTGTGTGTCTGTCTTCATATGGTGTCTTCCCTTTGTGCATCTCTGTCTATTCTGCTCCTTTTATAACACAAAAGGGATTAGGTTTAGGACCACTCTACAATGGTGTGACCTCATTAACATAACAAATTAAAAAAACCCGTTTCCAAGCAGGGTCATATTTGCAGGTACAGGGGTTAGGATTTCAATATATTTTTGAAGGACAAGATTAAATCCATAACAAGGAATCTGGCACGTGTTGGGCCATCTGGCTTTCAGCGTAACTCTGAATAACACCAATCTGAAGTAGAAAGCTTGGAGTAAAGGTAGAAGAAAATACTTTTTTGGACATGACAACTCTGTTGTCTTCAAGGGAAGTTAACTGAGAGTCAACCTGAAGGGTGAAAAATGTACCTAGACTTCATATTAAAGATAATCTCACTGATGTCTGTGAAACTATAGAGTTAGAAGGATAAAAGTCTTCTCTCACCTTCCCAAGAACCTCCCCTTAAGAATTATCTGCTAATCAGAGGCCAGTAGGCTCTTGGCTGGCAAAAATGATTCTGTCCTAACAGCATAAGTCTATTTTAAATTACTTTCACGCAGTAGCATTTAAGCTTAAGCTTTTGGTAATTTTCAGAGCAGAGATACCAATAGATAAAATAGGAGAATTCACTGGTTTAAAGACATGTCAAACTAGATAATTTGGCTATGGTTGTTAATAGAAGGAGTTAACCGAAAATAAGTAAACTGAAGGCCCACTAAGTTTTTAAGGAAATTGTATTGCCAGGGAAATCCCTGGCTTGCCTAGCAACAGCCTGTAACCTTTCCTCACGTGACCACTTCCAGATGCAAATACCCACCAATAAAAACTGGGCTGTGAAAGCTGTGTAGTGACCAGGAAATATGTCATATTCACCGCAGACTTTTCCATGGATAAAATGTACAGGGAAGATCCACACATAGGGTAGAAATAGTATCTGTGGAAGGTAATTAAAAAAAACCAAACCCACTGCCATCGAGTTGATTACAACTCATAGCAACCCTATAAAAAAATGTGGCAAATTTCTCTGAAATTAGCACCAGCATTGTACTCCTTTGACATGTCTGAGAGTCCTTGGTATTTCATCTAGTGGGCTTAAGTGTTTTTTCTTTTATTATTAGGTATACAGCGTACATTACTGATTATACAATTGTGAGGCCACTAGTCTAGAGAGTATAATATTATGATTATGGTAGCCTTTGAGGGACATGAAAATTTGAGTAATATCTGCTATTTACTCGGCATTCTGTCTGATTTTTTTTTTCTTCTTTAACAAAAGAGTTGAAACTCTCTATTAGGTTTTGTGCTAGCACTCTTGACCTAACGCCAGTCTAGAAATGGTGTTTTCCAACTAAATAATATAGACTATTTCAAGCTAAGGAAAAGAAGAAAAAAACAAAAATAACAACACTTTTAAGTGCTTATTATAACACTGTTGTTGTTAGGTGCCTTTAAGTTGATTTCAACTTATAGCAACCCCATATGATAGAGTAGAACTGCCACTAGGGGTTTTGTTGGCTGTGATTTTTTGGAAGCAGATCACCAAGTCTTCCTCCTGCAGAACTACTGGATGGGTTTGAACTGCTAACTTTTAGGTTAGTAGCCTAATGGTAGCCCTTTCCACCACCAGGTCTCCTTATTATAACACTGTTGTTGAGTAACGCAGAGTTGATTGCAACTTATAGCAACCCTATAGGAAAGAGTAGAACTGCCCCAATAGGGTTTCTAAGACTGTAATAAATCTTTGCAGAAGCAGACTACCACATCTTTCTCCCATGGAGCAGCTGGAGGGTTGGAACCATTAGCCTTTAGGTTAACAGTCAAGCTCTTAACCGTTGTGCCACCAGGGCTATTTTATCACACCAGAGATAAGCAAAATAACTTAAATATGTATTATAATTTTCACAACCTATAGTGTGTGTTTATACATTGGACAAAACATGTTTACTTAAATGATGAGACATACTTACCCGTTATTCTGCTGTCTATTCTTAAATCATGCTATTTTCTTATAGGCAATTTATTGTCCGTGTATTTTCATAGCAGAAAAAAAAATGTTTTCCATGTTATGTCTAGAGAACCATTACCTGCTGTACTTTTTCAAAAGAAAATATATTACATGCCTTCGAGAATGGATCAAGAAAACAAAATGCTCATTACTGATAAAAGAAGGATCATTATTTACAAAATAAAAGGTGGGTTACATGGTATAGCTAGTTAATTATAAAAGTCAGAATTTGTACTTCGAACCATTTGTTGCTTGGTAAGATAATATTTCTTTAACATTTTATTCTGAATGTCAGTGCTCATCATTTCAGTGCCTATATGAAGCATATGCTATTTCATATTTAATTCAACATTACTGGAGAGGTAAAGGAAGTTGTTATGGCAACTGAAGCATGAAAATAATAAGTTCACTTAGAAGGCTGTTTAACACTTTCACTTCAATGTGACTCTCAGCTGGAATATGTGATATAGAAACACTCAGTTTGAAAAAAGAGTCAAGATGATTTGAGGAAAACATAGCATAACATTGCCTAGTCCTGCTCCATCTTCATAATCATTGGTAAGTTTGACACCATTGTTGAGGCTATTGTGTCAGTGCATCTCGTAGAGGATTTCCGGATTTTTGTTGACCCTCTACCATGGAGGAAGGTCCACCTAATCATGGCTGTGGCCATAATAAAGGAACATCACCTGTGCCAAATCATAGCCAATCAAAGAGGGAGCAAGGGGAAAAATACCATTACCTGTCTATCCTCCTTCCACCTTTTTTTTCTTTTTCTTCTTCTACTGGTGCGGCACATTGTGAAACCAAACTAGAAATCAGAGGATAAGAATGATGCAGGCCATAGAAATGATTTTCCTAGGGTACACAGAAAGATGGAGAAGGTCTAAGGATACAGCTGGAGGGACAAAGAAAACAAAACTAGGGATATTCTTTTGCCCCTGAGCATCAATTTTTGTCCTTTGTATAAAGGAAACTCCTATTCTCCACAGTTTTGAAACACATAATTCCATTAAATAAATGTTATTGACAGGTGATGTCAATTCAGGCATACTCCCCACACAACATAAGCTGAAGCATAGGTTACTAAAGGTATTGTTCAAATGAGGTAGCTGGGGAAAAAAAAAAAAAAAGGTGAGGACGGATGTAATAGATTAAAACAAAGCATGTTCTGTAGTATAACTGGACATGTGGCTGAAGTTTACAGACAAGGTTTTCTTTCTTTCTTTTTTTTTTTTTTATCACCTCTTCTGTGTTCCCATTACCCTCTGCTGGGACTTCAAATGCTTGGCACTATAATCTGGTAGTTGGAGTTTCTGTCTTCATTGGTTCTATCTTTACCAGCATCTGCAGTTTCCCATTGACTAGTATTATTGGATACTACGGTACTAAACCCTGGTGGCATAGTGGTTAAGTGCTACAGCTGCTAACCAAGAAGTCAGCAGTTCAAATCTGCCAAGTGCTCCTTGGAAACGCTATGGGGGCAGTTCTACTCTGTCCTATAGGGTCACTATGAGTCAGAATCAACTTGACGGCAGTCGGCAGTAGTATAGTACTAAAAAGAGCCCTGGTGGTGCAGTGGTTAAACACTGGGCTGCTTAACTGAAAGGTTGCCAATTTGAGCCCACCAGCCACTCCATGGGAGAAAGATGTGGTAGTCTGCCTCCATAAAGATTTACCGTCTTGGAAACTCTATGGGGCAGTTCTACTCTGTTCTACAGGGTCTCTATGAGTTGGAATTGACTAGATGGCAATGGGTTTGGTTTTTGGTTATGATACTAAGAGACATGCCAGTAAATGCCCTGGTATTGAAGGTTTGATGTTCTAGGAAGAAGAATCTGAGATTGAATTTAGTGGGTGAAATATTTATTTAGGAGTTTATTTAGGATCTGTGTCTGGGAAGGGATGGGAGAATGCAGAAATGAGGAGAGGGAGAAGTTAAGCTGCAATGTAGGTACAATGATAGCCTTGACTGACTTCATGGAAGCTTTGGAGAGAGCATAGCCATTAAGAGTACCTCAGTTGAGCAAAGATGGACAAATTTATAAACTACAGCATTAATACAGTGGAGGTCGGCCACCCACTGAAAGAGCACTACTTTGTGCAAGATAGCTCTCAGCACATGAAACAATTTCTGCAGGGGCTTAAAGTTGAGGACCACCTAACAACAATATTCTCAGTGGCTAAGTTAGCAAATTTGTCATTGAATGAAGATCAGAGTGTCCATCAAAACTGGGCATCGAGCATAATCACCTGTGTTCCGTACAGCAGCAACTCAGTTTACCCTTGTTAGTCAGGATCAATCACCATTGTCAGGATGTATGGCCATCCTCTGCCTGTTGGTTCAACAGCATGAGAAAAGCAAATGCCCAGGGATCAACTTTAATTTCCAATTTAGTGGAACCATGACTGTGCTGCCTGATGGAAACCTTCCTTCCTTCATTGCTAGCCACGTAATGTTTGGTTAATGGGACAAGAAGCAAAATTTATTATTATTAGGTGTAGTCATTAGTAGACATACTTCTCTGCCCCACCTTCTTGTTCCCTAGACAAAAGCATCAAATATTAGACATCACTTTAAGGTCTATACTATATGCTGAAGGGTGATACTCCAATCTCTCAGGGCATTGCCTCCCAGCTGCCCTGTAACTAAGTCTTCACCAAGCCATATCACAGTTCTGTTAACCCAGTTGCTTCAGGATGTTGGGGTAGATGGTAATATTAGTGAATCCCATAGATGTTAGCCATAAAAAGTATTCCCTGCTTAGAGAAGATCTTTTATGGGATATTATAGCTATAAATGAGACATGTTCAAATATGGTGATACTAGTAGAAGTGTTTTGGGCAGTGAGTACAAAAATATGTACATAGCCTTACAATGAAAAATTGCTTCTTCCTCTTAGAAGCTAGGATTGCTAGTAGGTTCTCCTATAAACATGATTTCACATCAGAATCTTAATGTTTGTTGTTAGAAACTGGGAACCTAGAAGTACTGAAGGCCAAATCACTGAAATCGTATGTAACATCTCTTCCTGACATCATGATCACTGTGTACATGGATCTACTGAACAAGCCACAGCTACTTTGGCAAAGATGCTGAATGGTCCCTAGAGGGAAACCCTTCTGGACCACCTGATTATTGAAAGTCTCTGAATCAGTGGATGCATTCGGGTGCACACTTAACATAAGATATGAATATGTTCATAATGTTTGCACATTCTATTTTTTTCTGTCATCGATTTGTCTATTTATTTCTTATTTTATTTTTTTCAGGTTCTCTTAGAACAACCCATTAGCCATTGCCTATTAATCACTGTAAATTTATACCATCTTTCTCCCAGAAAAATTGTTTAATCAGATATACTCCCTGAACACTGCTGTCACTCTAAATAGGTTTGTAATACAGCAGTATCTTTTTCAAATTGATGCCAACGTACTTCAAAGATGTTTATAGAAACTAGGTCTAAACTTATGCTCGTTTTGTTAGCTGGCTAAAGGAAACTCTCTGTGTGGTTACAGAAATGGTATAAGGGAGAGACAGTCAAAAAAGAAGAGGAGATGCCATGGACTCATGCAGTTTACTTGTGCCTTATGATGACAAGTCCAGTGTACCTTCTGGTCATGCTCAGTCCCAATCTTGGCATGTACTATATCCGTTTAATAAAGAAATGCTACCACACGTATTGATTTTTGTGATTCAGTGGATCTGATAACAAGCTGTTCATGATGGACGTTCAGTATGCATAGATGTTTGATATCCCATAGTGAGCATTCAGGCTATTTGAAGTCCCAACAGCAACTTGGTTCAGCTTTCCAAAGAGAGAATAACTTTTTGTGGGGAAGGAATTACAGCCCAGGGATCACAACTGTGTTTCTCCTCTTGGAGCTAGCTAGAGACTCTATGACATATCCTTATTTGTCACAAACCCTTCCAGCACCTGTGAGTCCATTTTTATTAAAGTGACTTTTACTGGCAACTTACCTGCAGCCTGAACCTACACAGAATATTATCTTACTCCAGTCCTTGCTGAAATGTGAAAGCCTTACAGACTAATATAGAGACTTGAGCAGCATACCTGAGTGTGACGCATTGCCTTTAAAATCCAAAGAGTCCTACCAAGCTTTGCATCTTGGTGTGTTTTTTGTTTTGGATGGTGCAAAGCGCATCTATTTGCCTCTCACATTAGAAGACATATGCCAACAGGTTCAACACTCCCAGATCTGAGAAACTTCATGGGTGTGACAGTCTCTGAGCTTATATGTCATTTATCTCCCACAACTAACACACATGTTTCTCATCAAACTTTCTAGGGTGCTTGTTACTTTTTATTCATTACTTAACGTAATGCCTTTAAATGTACTAGGGTTTCATAAACCCCCACATGTCTGTCAGTTTGTCATACTGTGGGGGCTTGTGTATTGCTGTGATGCTGGAAGCTATGCCACAGGTATTCAAATACCAGCAGGGTCACCCATGCCAGACAGGTTTCAGATGAGCTTCCAGACTAAGACAGACTAGGACAAAGGACCTGACAGTCTACTTTTGAAAAGAATTAGCCGGTGAAAACCTTATGAATAGCAGCAGAACATTGTCTGATATAGCACTGGAAGATGAGCCCCCCAGGTTGGAAGTCACTGAAAATACTACTGGGGAAGAGCTGCCTCCTCAAAGTAGAGTCCACCTTAATGACGTGGATGGAGTCAAGCTTTCAGGACCTTCATTTGCTGATGTAGCATGACTCTAAATGAGAAGAAACAGCTGCAAACACCCATTAATAATCAGAACCTGGAATGTACAAAGTATGAATCTAAGAAAATTGGAAATTATCAAAAATGAAATGGAACACATAAAGATCAATATCCTAGGCATTAGTGAGCTGAAATGGACTGGTATTGGTCATTTTCACCTGGACAATCATATAGCCTTCTCTTCAGGGAATGACAACTTGAAGAGAAATGGCACTGCATTCATTGTCGAAAAGAACATTTCAAGATCTATCCTGAAGTACAACACTGTTAGTGATAGGATAATATCCATATGCCTACAAGGAAGACCAGTTAATACCACTGTTATTCAAATTTACTCTCCAACCACTAAGGCCAAAGATGAAGAAATTGAAGATTTTTACCAACTTCAGTCTGAAATTGATCAAACACACAATCAAGAAGAATGGATAATTACTAGTGATTGAAATGCAAAAGTTGGAAATAACGAAGATGGATCAGTAGTTGGAAAATATGGCCTTGGTGACAGAAACGATGCCGGAGATAACATGATTGAATTTTGCAAGACCAACGACTTCTTCATTACAAATACCTTTTTTCACCCACGTAAACAGTGACCTTACACATGGACCTTGCCAGATGGAACACACAGGAATCAAATTGACTACATCTGTGGAAAGAGATGATGGAGAAGCTCAATATCATCAGTCGGAACAAAGCCAGGGGCCAACTGAGGATCAGGTCATCAACTACCCAAATGCAAGTTCAAGTTGAAACTGAAGAAAATCAGAGCAAGTTGACAAGAGCCAAAGTACAATCTAGAGTATATCCCACCTGAATTTAGAGACCATTTCAAGAATAAATTTGATGCGTTGAACACTAAGGACTGAGGACCAGACAAGTTGTGGAATGACATCAAGGACATCATAAATGAAGAAAGCAAGAGGTCATTAAAAAGACAGGAAAGAAAGACCTAAATGGATGTCAGAAGAGACTCTGAAACTTGATCTTGAACATTGAGTAGCTAAAGCAAAAGGAAAAAATGATGAAGTAATAGAGTTGAACAGAAGATTTCAAAAGGTGGCTTGAAAAGACAAAGTAAAGTATTTTGATGACATGTACAAAGACCTTGAGATAGAAAACCAAAAGGGAAGAATATGCTCAGCATTTCTCAAGCTGAAAGAACTGAAGAAAAAATTCAAGCCTCACACTAGAATACTGAAGGACTCTATGGGGAAGATATTAAAAGACGAAGGAATACAGAGTCATTATACCAAAAAGAATTGGCCAATGTTCAACCATTTCAGGAGGTAACATATAAGCAGGAACTGATGGTCCTGAAGGAAGAAGTCCAAGTTGCACTGAAGGCGCTGGTGAAAAACAAAGCTCCGGGACTGACGGAGTACCAACTGAGATGTTCCAACAAATGGCTGCAGCGCTAGAAGTGCTCACTCGTCTATGCCAAGAAATTTGGAAGACAGCTACCTGGCCAACCAACTGGAAGAGATCCATATTTATGCCTATTCCCAAGAAAGATGATCCAACCACATGTGGAAACTATCGAACGATATCATTAATAGCACATGCAAGCAAAATTTTGCTGAAGATTATTCAAAAGCAGCTGCAGCAGTATATCTACAGGCAACTGCCAGAAATTCAGGCTGGATTTAGAAGAGGATGAAAAGCCATGGATATCACTGCTGATGTCAGATGGATCCTGGCTGAAGCAGAGACTACCAGAAGGCATTTGACTGTGTGGATCATAACACATTGTGGATAACACTGAGGAGGTTGGGAATTCCAGAACGCTTAACCGTGCTCATGAGGAATCCGTACATGGATCAAGAGGCAGTTGTTGGAACAGAACAAGGGGATACTGTATGCTTTAAAGTCAGGAAATGTGTGTGACAGGGTTGTATCCTTTCACCATACCTATTCAATCTGTATGCTGAGCAAATAATTCGAGGAACTGGACTGTGTGAAGAAAACAGAATCAGGATTGGAAACAGACTCAACAACCTGCGATATGCAGGTCACACAACCTTGCTTGCTGAAAGTAAAGAGGACTTGAAGCACCAACTGATGAAGATCAAGGACCACAGCCTTCCTTTTGGGTTACACCTCAACATAAAAAAATAAATAAATAAAATAAAGAAAACAAAAATACTCACAACTGCTCCAATAAACAACATCATGATAAAGGGAGAAAAGTTCGAGGTTGTCAAGGATTTCATTTTACCTGGATCCACAATCAATGCCCAAGGAAACAGCAGTCAAGGAATCAAAAGATGCATTGCTCTGGGCAAATCTGCTGCAGGAGATCTCTTTAAAGCCTTAAAAAGCAAAGAGACCACCTTGAGGACCCAAGCCATGGTGTTTTCAATTGCCTCATATGCATGTGAAAGCTGGACAATGAATAAGGAAAACTGAAAAATTGACCTCTTTGAATTGTGGTGTTGGATAACAATATTAAATATGCCATGGACTGTCAAAAGAATGAACAAATCTATTTTGGAAGAAGTACATCCAGAATGCTCCTTGGAAGCAAGAATGGCGAGATTGCGTCTCACATACTTTGGACATGTTGTCAAGAGGGATCAGTCCCTGGAGAAGGACATCATTCTCAGTAAGGTAGCTAGTCAGCAAAAAAGAGGAAGACCCTCAACAGGTTGGACTGACACAGTGGCTGCAACAATGGGCTCAAGCATAGCAACAATTGTGAGGATGGTGCAGGACTGGAAGTGTTTCATTCTGTTTTGCATAGGGTCGCTATGAGTCAGAACTGACTCGATGGCACCTAACAACAGCATCAATAGGGTTTCACAGAATGTCTTCATTATAATTCACCAGGGTGATATTCTGTGGGGAAAAAGACAAAAACCTATGAATTATTTATTTTTTAACAGAAAAAGTGAGTTAATATAATATTGATGTAGAAAAATGTTGGTCTGTTGCTACCTTTGCCACATGAAGAGGAAGGACTTGTGATTGTCTTTGTTGATGCAAATTTAAAGGAAAGCATTTGTTAGGGCAATATTTGAATGCCCTGTGCTAGATGATTTGCTCCAGTTAATATGCCGAATAACAGCCACTTCAGTTGTCATCGCCACTTAGTAAAGTGGATGGTAATCCACAATCAGTGCTAAATACCAAACTAGGGTCGCTATGAGTCCGAACTGACTCAACGGCACCTAACGACAACAGCTCTGATCATCTAATACCAGCGAAATGAGTGAATTAAATGGGGATTTGGTATGTTTTAACACCTCAACATTTTTAAAGTCCATGGTGAAGGTAATATTTGCAATTCCTCCAGAGAGTCACCATTGATTTGTTTGCTCTCTTGCCAGGTAATTTTGTGAGCTTTCATGGAGTACTAGCAAAAACAATGCACTTCACTCTTTGTCATGGAATCAATGTAGGGATTATGCTATTAACTAATATATTTTCACTATATATTGCGGGCCTGATGAAATAGTCACCAGATTTGTCCACAACCTGACTGGAACGACTGTGAGATGAGCTCAGGTGAAGGCTCTGTATATCACCTGACCCCTGTAAGCACTCATTCTGACAACGGTGGTTTTTGTCTCCAAAGACAAAACTTTGTGGAGTTAACTGAGAGTATCAAATAACCCTTCACATTTCCTTTTCCTCGGTCCTCTGCTGTGAGCTGGGAGGAATATTCACAGTGCATTCTTATTATTGTTGGCTGAGAATCTATACTAGATTGCTGAAGTGGAGTTTCTGCGAAAGAAAACCTAGACATTTTCCATTTACGTAGAACAAACAGCCTTTAGAATGCCACCCAGCTATTTAATTCATAAGGACCCTGTCTCAGTCAGCCATGGATCGCAGGATACCAGAGCAATCTTGTTACTTTCTTGCAGTGCCACATCATGCTTACTGTGCTCAGTTTGTCCCTTTTAGTCACTTTCACCTGTGCTCTGGGATCTTGTTACTGTCACTGAAATCGGGAAGCTCAGTTTCATTGAAGTTTCTCCCCAGGATTACAGGCCTGCAGAGAATAGTCACCAAATGATTTTTCAAGGATGTGTGTGCTCTCTTGACTAATAAATTTTTAATATTTTCCCTATAAGCATTTTTATAAATATGTAGCATACAAATAGATAAATGTACAAATCATAAGGGCATGGCTTATTGAGCTATCAGTAGATGAACACACCAGTGTAGTGACTACTTTGGTAAGAAATAAACACATCTTGTGCTCTGTCCTAATCACTACTGCCTCTCAACTTCTTAATGTCTTGATAAATGCTGTGTCCTCTGGGTCTTTCTAGTTGGTATAGTCAATGGTGTCAGAACAATTTGCATACCATCGAGCAATTCTATTGTTTCCACTACACCAAGCCTTTTTATACTTCCAGTGTGCTAGGCAAGTTTCAGCATTTCTACTTCATTAATTTTAGACAGTTGAGTTCAGGCTTTAATTTACTAACCTAGCAGACTGATAACGCCATGTCTAGGTGCCTAGGCCAATGCATGAAATCTCATATCCTGAGAGAATGCATTTGTTCTTGAAGTTAGGTGCCATTGAGTCAGTTCCAACTCATAGCAACCCTGTGAATGAAACATTGCCCGGTCCTTAACCACCCTCACAATCATTGCTATGTTTGAGCCCATCGTTGCAGCCACTTCATCAATCCATATCATCGAGGGTCTTCCTCTTTTTTGCTGACCCTCTACCTTACCAAGCAGGATGTTGTTCTCCAGGGAGTGGTTCCCCCTGATAACATGTCCAAAGTATGTGAGACGAAGTCTCACCATCCTGGCTTCTAAGGAGCACTCTGACTGTATTCTTTCAAGATAGGCTTGTTTGTCCTTCTGACGGTCCATGGTATATTCAGTACTCTTCACCAACATCGTAATTCAAACGCATGAATTTTTCTTAGATCTTCCATATTTATTGTCTAGCATTCACACACCCATGAGGCAAAAGGAAATGTCATGGCTTGAGTTAGGTGCACCTTAGTCCTCAAAGTAATTTCTTTGCTTTTGAAAACTTTAAAGAGATCTTTTGTAGCAAGTTTTCTCAGTGCGATACGTTATTTGATTCCTTGACTGCTGCTTCCGTGGGCATTTATTGTGGATCCAAGTAAAATGAAATCCTTGACAGCCTTAATATTTTCCCCAATTATCATGACGAGAATGCATTCATGTCAATAAATTCAGTTTGATCCAACCCCCCCTGCTTTAACATCCTTCCTGATTTAATACTCTTAAAAACTCATCATATATGTTCCCTATAAATGTTGTGCTATACATTGGCACAATGTGGCAACTTTTTTTGTATCAAAGCTGTCTTCTTCCAGAAGAAAGTGTTGTTTCTTAATCTGGGCTGTATGTGGATCCAAATTTCACTATAGGCTTGGAGATAAAGAGAGATAGATGGTGATGGTGTGTCCCAAGAAGCTCCTGTATGCCCTTGGAAGGGACCATTTCCAAGTTGAATGCATTGGGAGTTCTCATGCAAGGGAAGAGCGTTGCCTGGAAAAACTGCATCTTCCATCAATGAAGCTTCTAAGATATTTGAAAATTCAATATTTTCATCCTCTTCTCTTTCTATTCAAATGTCTCCTGCTCATTCTCAAAAATATATATTTATTTTTGATTCTTCATCTGTCCATTATTATCAGTTGAAAGCTATTAATTTTTCTGTGTTCTTTTTAAATATTATCATAGGCCACTGAAACAGCTGACTTTTCCCACAATGATTATAATTGTTATGCTACCGAATGCTATAGATTACAGATTTATGCCTGATAAAAAAGTTTATATGAACATTACACGTATATGTGAATAACCTAACCTCAGAATATAATTTTGACATTACGCTTCCTGGGGTCATTTCTCTGATATCAATTACTGTATTAGTCAGAACTGCAGTGTGAAACAGCACATTTGAAGAAGAATTGAAGAAAATTTAATGAAGGGACTAATTCTGGGGTGGGGGAACCTAAGGAAAATATCAAATGATAGTGATATATCTAAGGTTTAGTAAGAGTGGACGCTGTTACTATCCCTAGACTTAAAAGGGAAAAGGGAAGAAGCTATTACAAGAATCTGGAAAAAGCTAGAACTGAGGGTGTGAGAATACCTGACAAGGGTTGTGGTCATAGTTAAGCAATGCAGCAGTGCATCCCATTGACTAAACTCCATGGAAATCCAGATGCAAGGAAGCTTGGGTGATGCAATGCGCAGATAACAACCTCCTGCTGCGCAGGGCAGAGCAGAAAATGGATCAGGAGAGGTCAATAGAAAATAACCTTCCCTCTGCTCTCTCTAAAGCACCACGTCCCTAGCCTCCGCCCCCAGCACTATGTAATCCCTACGAACACAAATCCATAATCACACCTATGACCCTCACCAATTCTGCTCTGAACTCTGGCTTATCGTCCACAGTTACTGTGCTCAGACCTTCACAAGAAAAAGTATTCAATTTAGTGGGTTTTTACTGAGGAGCAACACATAGGGATCTCAAAGCCATTTTGTTTTAAAAGAAAAATAAAATAGAAGAGAGTCAAAGGACCCTGAAATGACTGAATTATAGAAAGTAATTTTTTTCTGTTGCATTTCTCTCTCTTTTCAATATAAAAATGACACTTTGTTGATGGAGAGATTAATAAATAGTGTCCTAAAGGGTGACGTGTGGGTGACATGTTGGGGCTTGAGAGGTTAGAAGCAGTAGGATCCTGAATGGTCGCTATTCTCTACACCATACTTACTTTTTTGGGATACTCTTTGAAAACTCATGACAGTTACTCCCCCAAATTGGTTATGGTCAGAGTACAAGATCAGTGACCAGGTATGAGAGAACCAGTGCGTGTCAAGCCATGTAAAGTTGTGCTGTGCCAGCCGGTTCAAGCCTGCCGTCAAGAAGAGCATCTGTGGCAGATTTTGATAGTAGCATGATTGTTTGTGTGATACCAAGTGTTCATATTTCGTAACATTTCAGGGTCAGAGCCTGAAAAAGTGTGTTGTTTTACACTATAGCAGAACAAATACCCCAAACATATGATTTATCATCTTCAGGGGGAGCCCATTTATGCATTTGGGAAGGTGTGTCATGATTCAGGCAATTCAGCAAGCCTGCAGACACTGGGAATATATTTGGTGGAAAATGCCCAACTGTGACTTGTCCAGATCATTCGTGAACAAAATCGCGTCAGGATACTGTTAATGGTTAACTACTGTTAATGGTTAACTACCATTAATGGTTAATGCCAACAAGCCGTGCGAGCACCTATTCATGCTTACGTGGATCCTGATTTATTTGGTGTTTGTAAACTGCAATCCAAACTGAGAAGCCAGATTCAGTTTGCTTGTAAATATTTGCAATCTGTTAGATAATTGTTACATCCACATTTACATGTATTTCTAAGCTCCTAACAACGCACACTTGCTCACTTAACACGTTGCAATGGAACAAGGCTATTTAAAGCCAGAATTCAACTCAACAAAGCATGCATACTATATTAGCTATCAAGTTAACTTATCTTAGAGGCTAATGCCATGTGCTTATATATTGGTGCGGTGGTTTTGTTTCTTGTAATGTACGTTTTTTGGTTTTCTGAGAAATTCTGTTCTTAAAAAATGAGGTGGGAACTACCTCCCTCCCAATTTGCTGGAAGAATTTGTGTAAAATATGTGGTCTTTATGTCTTAAATATTTCTGGATCCGCCAATTCCTTTATTGCTAGATTTATAACTACAAATTCAATTTTTTAAATAAATAGATACACCAGTTACCTATCTCTTCTTGAGTCAACTTTGTAGTTTGTGTCTTTTAAGGATTATATCCCTTTCATCTAAGGAATCAAATTCATGAGTATGCAATTGTTTGTAATACTCTGCTTTTATCCTTTAAGCCCCTTTAGGATATATAGTCACGTCCACTTTTTAATTCCTGATATTGGTAAGTTAGGTCTTCTCTCTCCTCTGTCTATCTCTCTCTCTTTTTTTTTTTCTTTCTCTCACACACATACACATCTGGCTAGAAGCTTATCAGCTTTTGGTTTTATTAATTTTATCTATTTTTTTGTTTTGATTCCATTAGTTTTTTACCAGATTTATTGATATGTAATTCACATAACATAAAACTCATACATTTACAATACACAATTAAGCATTTCTTAGTATATTCAATTATACGTATTCAGTCGTCACCTAAGTCAAATTTAGAATGTTTCATCACCTCAAAAAGAAACTCTATACTTTTTAGCTATCACCCCTCATCCTCCCATTCTCCCAACCCTAAGCTACCACTAATCTACTTTCCGACTCTGTTATTGTTGGTAGTTGCAGCAAACGGCTCTAACTCATGGCAACCCCGTGTACAACAGAACGAAATGTAGCCTGTTTCTGAGTCATCTTCACCATTGTTGGTGTACTTGAATTCATTGCTGTGGTCACTGAAGATCGCCAGGCCTTTCTTCCTAGTCTGTTGTAGTCTGGAAGCTCTGCTGAAACCTGTCAGCCATGGGTGACTCTGCTGATATTTGAAATTCCAGTGTGATAGCAATGCACAAGCCACCACAGTATAAAAAACTGACAGATGGGTGGTGGTCTGTCTCTAGAGAACTTCCTGTTCTGGAAATATCATGTAAATGAAATAATATAACCTGTATATTTTATGCCAGGCTTCTTTCACTTAGTGTAATGTGCAAGATTCATGCATGTTGTAACATAAATCAGCACTTCATTCTATTCATGGCTGAATAATATTCTATGGTCTGGACATACAACTTTTTTTTTTTTTAATTTAAATCTAATTATCAGTTGATGGCTGGATTGTTTCTACTATTATAAATAATGATATGAGAAACACTAATGTACAACTTTTTGAGTGGACATGTTTTCATTTTTCTTAGTCATGTACCTTGGAGTGGAATTGCTGCGTCATATGGTAACTCTGTTTACTCACTGTGGAACTGCAGGTTATTTTCAAAGCAACTAAATCATTTTACACTTCCACCAGCAGTGTACGACAAAGTGTGAGGCTCCTTACTTTGTTGTTTTTCAAGATAATTTTGATTATTTTGGGTATTTTGCATTTCTGTGTGAATGCTACAATTAGCTTGTCAATTTCTAAAAAGAGGTCAGCTGGAATGCTGACAACAATTGCATTGAACCTGTAAATCAATTTGAGGACTATTGTCACCTTAACAATATTAAATCTTCCATTCCATTAATTGAACATGGGGTATTTTTTTAAAGTTTATTTAGACCTTTTTTAATTTCTTTCAGTAATACTTTTTAGTTTTCAGAATGTAAGTTTTACCCATCTTTTGTTAAAAATATTTCTAACTATTCTTTGTGATGTTATTGTAAGTGTAATTGTCTGCCTAAATTTATTTTTAGATTGTTCACTGCAAGTGTATAAAAATGTATTTGGCTTTTGTATATTTATCTTGTGTCCTGCAACCATTCTGAACATGTTCATTATTTCCAACAGTTTTTTCAGTAAAATCTTTAGGACTTAACTATATACAACATCAAGTCATCTGTTAGTAGAGAGAGTTTTTCTTCTTCCTTATCACTCTGGATGTCTTCTGTGTGTGTGTGCGTGTATATGTAATTGCTCTGATTGCTCTGGTTAGAACCTTCAGTACAATGTTGAATACAAGTGGTGGAAGGGGGTATCCTTGCCTTGTTTCTGATGATCAAGTATGGTGTTAGTGAATGTAAGACAGTGTTCTGTATAGCTGACTAAGAAGTTGTTCATTCTCGGAGCAGAATTTTTGACTTTGCCATTCTTTTCCCTTCATTGCTTAAATTGTTAGTACTACTTGCAATACATGAGCTATTTGTAGGTAATTTTACATGTGTAATAACACCCTTAAGTTGGTAAGGGTTAATTTAGATAAAACTAGATCACTTCATAAATATTTTAACTACACGTATATAAATTGCTCTAGGGAACAGTGTGTTAAAAGTTAAAGGCTATACAGAGGTACCATGTTCACCCTTTCACAGTGCTCTCAGGATAACCTACATATAAAACCAAAAAAACCAAACCCAGTGCCGTCGAGTCGATTCCGACTCATAGTGAGTATTATATGATTACATGGCTAGAGGGAGGCAACATTAGTAATCCTTCTATTTAATGTTGTTGTTGGGTGCCACTGAGTCTATTTTCAACTCATAGTGACCCCATGTGACAGAGTAGAATTGTCCCATAAAGTATTCTGGGCTGTAATCTTTACAGAAGCAGATTGCCAGGTCTTTGTCCCGTGGAGCCACCAGGTAGGTTCGAACTGCCAACCTTTTGGTTAGCAATTGAGTACTTTAGAAGTTGTGCCACTGGAGCTCCTTCTAATTAATATTAAAAAAATTAATATTAGTAAAGCTTAATTTCTTAGATACTGTAAATAAAGTCAAGAAGAGAAATAAATTTCTAATACATTTAAGAAAAAGTGAAAAGAGGCCAAAATTATATTGTTATGTTTTCAGAATTAATTTGAGATCGTAAGCCCCTTTTGAAGTAGCCATATATTTAGAGATGTTAAAAATAATTTTATGATACCTGACTTTAAGTTGATGATGACTTGTCAGCCTAGATTGAATTCTGTGGGTGGGCACATTTTCATATATGTTTAGATCACTTTGCGTACACCCAGTGTTGGTTTACAGGGAGAAACACAAACTCAAGAGTCTAAAGATTTTTTTTTTTTTTAATGACTACTAAAAGTACTTACACAAAGAACTGACAAATACACACAGATTTAGTCAGAATGTTTAACTGTTAAAGAGTTAATTTGATTTTCTCTTAGAAATATTTTGGTTTTCTTTAAGTAAACAAAACTATTTTAATTTGTCTTAAGTAAACACAAATAGTTTTATTTACTACATTTTTCTTCTCTCTGTTACGTATCAGTAAATATAAGAAAAGGAAATTTTATGGATAAAGCTCTTAACCACTACTGCCATGAGGGTTTCTGAAATATGCATACTGACATGATTTAATCTTTAAATAATTTTGTGTCCATATGACACTTTCTCTCTCCTTTTTTTTTTCTTTTACTTATTTCTGTGGTCAGTAGAATAATAGCAATTTTTACAATTTTCTTTCTTAGATTTCTAGGTGACACCATGATTTGAATTACACAGGAAGTCTTATTAAAGCACTGTGTAAATTACCATGCAAATTTCAAAAATGGAAACCCTGGTGGTATAGTGGTTAAGAGCTACGACTACTAACAAAAAGGTCGGCAGTTCGATTCCACCCGGCACTCCTTGGGAACCATATAGGGCAGTTTTACTCTGTCCTATAGGGTCTCTATAAGTCAACATTCATGGCAATGGGTTTGTTAGTTAATGGGTTTGTTAGTTTTTTTTTTAATATGTTAAGAATTAGAGTTTATAATCTGTGATTTTCGCAATTGAAACAGAATATTGGACTCATACTGACTGCGTTGGCATAGATTAATTGTGTAATTAGGAGGATAAATGTCAGATAAAATGATCAATATGTCTAAAAACTAAGTATTGTCGAGGAATGTTGATTGTTGGCAAAAGCAGATTGGAGAGAGGAGTAGGACTAAATACTATAATGAGTATGCAGATAGAAGGTGAATGGATCAATATTAAAATCCTAGTATAGTACAGCAGTTCTACTCTGTCCTATAGGGTTGCTATGGGCTGGAATCAACTTGACAGCAGTGGGTTTGTTTTTGTTTTTTATTACAGTTTCAAGAATTACTAAGAATATAATTAGAACATTACTAATAAGGGTTAGTGGTGCAGTGGTTAAGAGCTAAGGCTGCTAACCGAAAGGTCAACAGTTTCAATCCACCAGCTGCTCCTTGGAAACTCTATGCAGCAATTCTACCGTGTCCTATAGTGTCACTATGAGTCAGAATTGACTGGGTGGCAATGAGTTTAATAAAAGTTGCTTCTTCAAGTTTCTAATCTGTGGCCTTATCCTGCCCAGGTATGCAATTTCATTCTTAAGTATTACTTAAATATCTGTTTCTTTGTATGTATTTTATCTTCCTGCAGTTACTTTCCTATTCACAATAGGGGGACAATGTGCATTATCGCCACATAACAGAAGATAACTACTTTAAATATATTAAATAGAGGATACCGGTCAGAGGGCAACCAAGGCAAGTATGTGAAGATCCTGGTTGAACTGGAAAGAAAGGAAGATGTCTAACCACATATAAAAACAATCCTAATTTTACATTACTAGCTCAGAGTCTTCAATAAGCACAATTTAAAAATTAAAAATTGAATAAAATAAAATTAATTGCTCCTTCCGCCAAAAGTTGTGTTTTACTTTACCATTTTACTCAATCTATTCCCCCCCCCCCACTGAAGTTTTTACAAGTTCCTGGTGTCTAAATAATATTAAACAACTTTAAATTCTCTTACAAGATATCCTATTTTAAATAGTGATATAGGTGGCTTGAGTTGTTCAGAGATGGCCTAATCTCTTCTAAAGAAAACAGATTGAATTTTTAGCTGGCTAAACCTCGAGAGACATTTGTGTTGCAGAGGGTGTTCCCTGAAGAATTGTTTGAATTGTCCTACTTTTATTTCATCTTGAAAAATAGTTCTTTCATGAGGCTGTTTGGGGCCCTGTGATCCTGATTCTCTCTGTCATAAATCAAATTGTGGTAACGCGATTGAGAAACCTTTCAGCGTCTGATGGTCCCCAATGTGTAGAATACCTTCTCGAAAACAAAATTAATTGAGAAATTTCCTACATTTTGTCACAGTCACACTGCTTATTAAGATGAGCCCCTTTCTCTGGAGAATCGGCAGCTTTCTGACGTTCCCTAGCTTTAGGTTACCTGAGTGAAATCTATTCCTGGAAATGAAGCTTAGCAATTTCATCAAGAAAATTACTTTTCAGATAGAGAAATCTATTGCATTACATGTTTTTTTTTCCCCTCTGTGCTACTTGATTTATATATAATTTGAGCACAATATATACCACATATGGGCTTAAGCAGTGTTAGTCGATTCTGATAAGAAATCAACTTACATGAAGCTGAATGGTTCCTGGCAACATGAGTTTTCTATGGAGCAAATTTTGGCTGTCTACATTACCAATTGAGTGATACATTTTTATATTAAATTGATTTCTCCAGTAGAACACATGAACTGTGCACTCAATGGTCACCTGTCTATGAATATAAAATCTACCTTATTTTAATAACTGCAGCACTTTTCTTTGACACACCAAAAAAAACCCCATTTCTTTCTGTCAGAGGTTAAAAAAAGTAAATTTAAAACAATCAGAAAACTTCGGTCTAGTCTATTATTTACTTATTTTTTTTTCTAGCCTAAGTCAAATTATTATAATAACAGTCACTGTTCTAACCAAAATTACTTTCTCCAGGCTTCCCTTCTAAACTGACATTAAATTCCTCTTTCTCCAGTTTCTATATTTCACCTGCTTGCTCCATTTTTTTTTAATATGGTAGAACAGATAGTGAGGGGGATCATGAGGTGCAGGAGTGAGAACCAGGTAGTGGAGATGGTCAGAGATCACTCCCTCTGCCTGAAACAGGTATTGTGCTATAGCTGACGTTGGTGGTGAACAAACATTGGTTATTCTCTCTTCATATGACAACTACGTTATGATGCTCAGCTTGACTCCCCAGCAGCCTTCTGGAGTCAACAGTCATGCAGACAAAGGACCACTCCAACTCCTTTATCCAGAAAAGGGACCATCCACAGGCTATATGAGAATCCCAGGGATCCACTAGGCAACTGTTTGAAAGGCTGGCAAGTTTGTCTTTACTCAGCTATTGTTTGTAAACTATGCTTTAACTATGGCCAACCTCAGAATCCCAGAATTCCTAGAATCTAGACAAAAACCAAACCAAACCCACTTCCATCAAGTTGATTCCGACTCATAGTGAGCCTATAGGTCAGAGTTGAACTGCCCCATAGAGTTTCCAAGGAGTGCCTGGTGGATTTGAACTGCCAGCCTCTTGGTTAGCAGCCATAGCTCTTAACCACTAAGCCACCAGGGAGACCCAGGAATTCCTAGAGCTCCTAGGAATCTCTCATCTCAGAATAAACTAGATGAATCTCTGGACTCTAATTTTCTGTACTGTACTCTCCTATATCTCTATCATTATCCTTATTTTTTCTGGAAGAGACATGGATTATTTCAGAATATTACAGAGCACTATACCATGGATCCATAAAACGTTATAAGGTACTCAAATATTTGGTGTTAGAATCCCTATTTATACTCGAGAAGTGTCTTCTTCGGCAACTCTTACTTGAGAGTAAAATAGGGATTATCTTTTCAGGAGAACAAAATACTAAACACAATTTGATGTAAATAAAACATATTTCTAATCCACTATTGTCCTCAAAGTACAAAATAAAAGTATCCAAACTACCCACCCTGCACCCGTTGTAGGTTGAACTGTGGCTCAGGGCCACAAAGGGGGTTGCACCTGGGAACAATGTAACAACAAGCTGGAATTGTAGGACATGCTTATATATGGCAAGCAGGGTAGGGTTCGCTAGGTTTCACGGGCTTCCCCAGGATTGGGCATTTGCTATAATTCTGCGGGCTCAGGGATGTAGGGCTGCCCCTAGTTGTGGATACCTGGTCCCAGGGTGATTAGGACAGTGCATAGAGGCCCAGAAACATGGCAATCTGACAAGGGGAGAGGTTGGAGAGTGGACTTAAACAGCTGTTCAAGAAGTGGACCCTACCGATCTTCAGTCCAGACAGCATTTTAAGAAAATGGTATTGTGTAAGTCCATCTACCTGCCCAAGGTCTCTCTAATAATTTAGTGAGGTTGGTCCCCATATCCAAAACCAAAATATTTCAAACATGTCTTAAATAAAACAGCTATGATTTTCACCCATGGAACAGGTGTTCTGTCTTTATTTTACATGGAACTCACCTAGCTGTGGATATGCCCCAGGTAAGAGACACATGAGTTGAGGAACCATGTTTGTCTTGTCCCCAGATGCTGGGGATAGTTAAGTACAAAGGCTTACTGGAAGTTTTGTTGTGTGTTGTTATGTGTAATGCCTTCCTTTGTTGTTGTTTGGTGCTGTCAAGTTGATTCCAACTCATAGTACCTCCACGTAACAGTGCAGAATCACCTCATAACTTTCTTGGCTGTAAGCTTTAGGGGAATGGATAGCCAGGTCTTTCTCCAAAGGAAGTGCTGGGCAAACTTGAACCACCAACTTTAAATAGCAGCCCAGCACCCAACTATTGTGCCATTAGGGCTCCAGCTGAAAGCCTTCCTAAACCTTAAGAGGGGTAAGTCTTAGAAAGAATTTGACCAGAAAAATCCAAAGTGAAGAGATGGAAAGAAATCAGGTGCTTTGTGACATGGCTGAGCTACTGGACCAAGCCTCACCTGAAGCCAAGCTTACCTCTGGCATTTTCAACAAATTTCCTTGAGTCCACAAACTCTCTTAATTGCTTAAGCCAGTGTCGTGGATTGAATTATGTCCCCCCAAAATATCTGTCAATTTGGCTAGTCCATGATTTCCAGTATTGTGTGACTGTCCACCATTATGTCATCTGATGTGATTTTTCTATGTGTTGTAACTCCTACCTCTATGACGTTAATGAGGTGAGATTAGCAGCAGTTATATTAATGAGGCAGGACTCAATCTACAAGATTAGGTTTTGTTTTAAGCCAATCTCTCTTGAGACATAAAAGAGAGAAGCAAGCAGAGACATGGGGATCTCATATCACCAGGACACAAAAGCCAGGAGAATAGTGTGTTCTTTGGACCTGGGGTCCCTACACTGAGAAGCTCCTCAACCAGGGGATGATTGATGAGAAGGACCTTCCCCCAGAGCCAACAAAGAAACTCTTAACACTACACAACCAGAGCTTCTAAAAGAAGACACAACTAAGAAATTTAACTCTACGTACCTGGTTAAGCGCTCAGCTGCTAACTGAAAGGTTGGAAGCTCAAGTCCACCCGGAAGTGCTCTGGAAGAAAGGCCTGGTGATCCACTTCCAAAAAAATCAGGCACTGAAAACCCTATGGAGCACAGTTTCCCAATACACATGGAGTTGCCATGATTTGGGGTTGACTGATAGCAACTTGACTCAACAGAAACTTCAAATAATTAAATTCGTGGAATTAATAGATGAAAATTGTTCCAAGATTTTAAAACTCAGCAGGGGTTCCATTCTGGAAAGGAGCAGAGTAAAAGAGAGAAATGCATGTTGGGTGTACTTTGGAGGTTGCTGTCGTCAGGTGCCGTAGAGCCGGTTTTGACTCATAGGCACCCCACGTACAACAGAAAGAAGCACTGCCATCCTCAAACTGTTGCTATGTGTGAGCCCGTTGTTGCAGCCACTGTGTCAGTCCATCTCGTTGGACATCTCTGTCTTTTTCACTGGCCCTCTACTTTACCAAGCATGATGTCCTTTGGAGGTTATGTGTGGGCAAGTCTGCTTTGAGTAGTGGAAAAAGCACAAACTTTGGAGTAAAGCTGAGCAGAATTCAAATTCTACCTCTGACAATTTAAGCAAGATAGTTAATCCCTCCAAGAGTCATTTTTCTCACCTGGAAAATGATGATAATATTTACCTTCATAGGGTGTTGCTGCGATTGCATAAATGTATTGACATAAAGTGCCTGACATATACTAGGTATATAGGAAATGCCAGCTGTTATTTTGTACTTTTTGTATAAGTAGGACACCTTGAACTAATTAAAAAAGTGTTGTCACACTTATTTCTTAACTTTTCTTAGAAGAAGAAAAAAAATATCTTCAGAGAAAGGAAAAAGAAAATGAGGAACATATGGTGCTTTGTGGAGAATCAAGATGTCTTACTCAATATTCAATCACAGCTGCGTAATGAGGTTGTAGCTCTGTCCCCTCTCATCTCTCTCTCTCTCTCTCTTTATTGTGTTTTAGGTGAAAGTTTACAGCAAAAATCATTTTCTCATTCAAAAGTTTATACACAAATTGTTTTGTGACATAGACTGCAGTCTGTGTCAGCACTCGCCCCTTTTTCCTTCCCATTCTGGGCTCTCTGTATCCATGCGTCCGGTTTTCCTGTTACTTCTTGTCTTCGCTTTTGGGCGAGTGTTGTCTATTGGTCTTGTATACTAGACTGAACTAAAAAGCATGTTCTTTATGTGTATTATTGTTTGTTTAAAGGACCTGTCTAATATTTGGTTGAAAGGTGGACTGTGGGAATGACTTCGGTTAGCAGTGTGTCCATGGGCCATAGTCATGGGGGTTCCTTTAGTCTCTGTCAGACCAGTAAATCTGGTCTTTTTTGTGAATTTGAATTTTGTTCTACATTCTTCTGTCACTCTGTCTGGGACCCTTTACTGTGAACCCTGTCAGAGTGGTTGTTGGTGGTAGCCAGGCACCATCTACTTCTTCTGGGCTCAGGCTGGTGGAGGCTGTTGTTCATGGCATCTGTTAATCCTTTGGACTAATATTTTCCTTGTGTCTTTGGTTTTCTTCATTCTCCTTTGCTCTGAACAATCTGAGACCCATAGATGTAACTTAGATGGTCGCCTGCAAGCTTTTAGGACCCCAAACACTACTCATCAAAGTAGAATGTAAAATTTTTTATTTTACTTTAGACGAAGGTTTACAGAACAAACTAGTTTCTCATTAAATAGTTAGTACACCTATTGTTTTATGCCATTGGTTAACAACCGCAAAACATGTCAACACTCTCCCTTCTCAAACTTAGGTTCCCCATTACCAGCTTTCCTGTTCCCTCCTGCCTTTTAGTCCTTGCCCCAGAGCTGGTGTCCCCCTTCAGTCTTGTTTTGTTTTGTGGGCCTGTCCAATCTTTGGCAGAAGGGTGAACCTCAGGAGTGACTTCACTACTGAGCTGATAGGATGTCCAGGGGCAATACTCTCAGGGTTTCTCCAGTCTCTGTCAGGCCAGCAAGTGTGGTCTTTCTTTCTGAGTTAGAATTTTGTTCTCCATTTTTCTCTGGCTCTGTCCGGGACCCTCTGTTGTGATCCCTGCCAAAGCAGTCAGTGATGGTAGCCGGGAACCATCTCATTGTACTAGACTCAGTCTGGTGGAGGCCATGGTAGATGAGGTCCATTAGTCCTTTGGATTAATCTTTCCCTTTTATCTTCAGTTTTCTTCATTATTCCTTGCTCCTGAAGGAGTAAAACATTTTCTTTATGAACTATTTATGCAATTGACCTAGATGTCCCCTGAGACTATGGTCCCCAGCCCTCATTCCCAGTAACTTGGTGCCTCAAGGTGTTCAGATGTGTCTAGGAAGCTTCTGTGATTTTGCCTTGGTCAAGTTGTGCTGACATTACCTATGTCATATGTTGTTGTTCCCTTCACCAAAATTAACACATATCTACTATCTAGTTAGTGATTTCCCCTCCCCATTCCCCCCTCCCTCGTTACCGTCAAATATCGATTTTTTTCTGTATGTAAATCTTTTCTTAGGCTTTTATAATAGTAGTCTCAGACAATATTTGTCCTTTTGTGATTGACTTATTTCACTCAGCATAATGCCCTACATATTCAGCCAGATTGTGAGATTTTTCGAGAGTTCATAATTGTTCTTTACCATTGTGTAGTATTCCACTGTGTGTCGGGGGTTCATAATTGTTCTTTATTGCTCTGTAGTATTCCATTATGCTTTTCCACCATAATTTATCTATTTGTCTGTTGATGGGTACTTAGGTTGTTCCCATTTTTTTGGTATTGTGAATAATGCTTCAATGAATATGGGTGTGCATATGTCTATTTGTGTGACAGCTCTTATTTCTCTAGGATATACTCTTAGAAGTAGGACTGATGGATCATATGTATTTCTATTTCTAGCTTTTTAAGGAGGCACCATATCGTTTTCTATAATGCTTGTGCCATTTTACACTCCCATCAGCAGTGTATAAGAGTCAATCTCCCCACAATCACTCCAACATTTATTATTTTCTGTTTTTTTTTTTTTTTTTTTATCAGTGCCAGTAATGTTGGGGTGAGATGGAATCTCATTGTAGTTTTGATTTGCATTTCCCTAATGGCTAATGATTGGGAGCATTTCCTCCCGTGTCTGTTGTCTTCTTTGGTGAAATGTCTGTTCATATCCTTTGCCAATTTTTTAACTGGATTATTTGTCTTTTCGTTACTGAAGTGTTGAAATATTCTTTAAATTTTAGAGATTATACCCTTGTAGGGTATGTTGTAGCCAAAATTTTTACTCTTTTAGTGAAGTCATTTGATGAACAGAAGTGCTTAATTTTTAGAAGCACCCAGTTGTCAACTTTATCTTCTGGTGTTTGTGTACCTTGTTAGTCATGGTTTGTATTCTCTTTATTCCATGTATCAGGTCCCCTTGTGCTGTTCGTTTTTTTTTTTTTTTGTTTTTTCTTCCATAATCTTGATCACTGTAGGTTTTATATTTAGGTCTTTGAGCCAGTTTGAGTTAGTTTTTGTGTATATTATTGGTATGGGTCCTGTTTCATTTTTTTACAGATTTTTTTACATCCCACTTTGACAGCACCATTTACTGAAAAGATTGTCTTTTCCCCGTTTAATGGACTTTGGTTCTTTGGCAAAGATCAGCTGAACATATACTGCAGTTTGAGTTAGTTTTTGTGTATATTATTGGTATGGGTCCTGTTTCATTTTTTTACAGATTTTTTTACATCCCACTTTGACAGCACCATTTACGGAAAAGATTGTCTTTACCCCGTTTAATGGACTTTGGTTCTTTGGCAAAGATCAGCTGAACATAGGTGGATGAATTTACATCTGGGTTCTCGATTCTGTCCTTGTACCAGTACCAAGTTATTTTGACTACCGTGGCTGTATAATAGTTTCTGAGATCAGGTAGTGTGGAGCTTCCTACTCTGTTCTTTTTCATTAATGCTTTGTTTATCCAGGGCCTTTTTCCTTTCCATATAAAGTTGACTAGTTTTTCCATCTCATTAAAGAATAATGTTGTCATCTCGATTGTGATGCATTTTATCTGTAGATTGCTTTGGGTAAAACTGACATTTTGACAATGTTGAGTGCTCCTATTCATGAGTATTGCGTGTCTTTCCATTTATGTAGGTGTCTTTTGGTTTCTTGCAATAGTGTTTTGAGGCTTTCTTTGTATAGGTCTTTAACAACCCTGGTTAGATTTATTCCTAAGTACTTTTGAGGGGCTATTATAAATGGTTTTGTTTTCCTGATTTCCTTTTCAAAGTTGTCTTTGTTGGTGTATAAGAATCCAACTGAATTTTACCTGTCGATCTTGTATCCTACTACTCTGCAGAATTTTTCTATTAGCTCCAGTAGTTTTCTTCTGGGGTCTTTGGGGTTCTCTATGTATAGGATCATATCATCTGCAAATAGAGATAGTTTTACTTCTTCCTTTCCCATTTGGATGCCCTTTATTTCTTTTTCCTGCCTTATGGCTTTAGCTGGGACTTCCAGCATGATGTTAAATAAGAGTGGTGATAAAGGGCATTGTTGTCTGGTTCCCATTCTCAAGGGGAATGCTTCCAGTCTCTCTCCATTTAGAATGAATTTGGCTGTTGGTTTTGCATACCAAATCAAACCTTTTGCCCTCAAGTTGATTCTAACTGATAGCAACCCTATAGACAGAGTAGAATTTCCCCATAGGGTTTCTAAAGAGTGGCTTGTGGATTTGAACTGCTGACCTTCTGGTTAGATCCTGAGCTTATAACCATTGCAGCACTGGGGCTCCTGATTTTGTACAGATGCCCTTTAATAAATTGAGAAATTTCCCTTCTATTCCTATTTTATTGAAAGTTTTTTTTTTTTTTTTTAATCAGAAATGGGTGTTAGACTTCATCAGATACCTTTTCTGGTGGCTCTCTAGTCACTTCACTGTGGCATGGTGCAGTGGCAGGTAGGTGAGATGGCACATGGGGCTGGGTGGGGGGAAGAACAAAAATGAAGAAAGATAAAAGAAAAATACCAAAAAAACTGCTGGTACCATGGGGGCTGGTGAGTGGGGGTGAGGCATACCCAAGGGCCAGTTGAAAGAGAAGGAGGTTATGTACAGAGCTAAGTGGAAGGGAGAAGGGAAAGAAACAAGAGAAAGAAAAAAAGCAAGATAAAATGGCAGCATGGCAGGAGTCAAGGGCTGGGGCAGGATGGACCAGTGGTGGCGGCGGGCTGATGGCTCTCTAACTGAGGTAGTGCAATGTGGCCCTGTGGGAAGAGGGGGGCGGTGGTATTTGGGGCTGCATGGGAGGGAGAAAGAAAAGGTGGAAAGGGAAAAAATGGTGCAGTGGGAGTCAACTGGTAGGGACAGGGTGAACTCAGAGTGGCAGCAGGATGGTGGCTCCCTAACTGAGCGGCATGGCGTGGCCCATTGGGAATGAGCAGGGGTGGTATATGGGGCAGAAAGATGAGGGGTGGGAATGTGTATTTCTCTTGTTACCTGGTGCTCTGTGTCTTGTTGGTAGCTTTGTGAAGTTGCTTTCCAGTATTCCCTGTCCAGGGTCATTGCTGGCTGTGTTCCAAGATGGTGATGCTGTGCCATGTTAGATGTCAGGGAACCTCCACTCAATATCTCTCCTTGTTCTCTGTTTTCCTTCAGTTTCTTCTTCCATTCTGTGTTTGATCTAGTTCTTTATCACTTCATTTGATGCTAGGTTTCCGGGAGTGTTGTTTTTACCTGTTTTACTTAGTTTTTTCAAGTCTTTGCTACAGAGTGCCAGCACGATACGTCTGTCTAGGACAACATGTTGGCTCCACCTCACGATGTAAACTTCTTTATGAGGGTCAAGTTATTTCATAGATTCTGAAAAAAACATAATTTTCTTTCTTTTTTGGTTTTTGTGCCATTATCTAAAAACCCAAGGAAAATGCAAGTGTACAATTTATTATTATGCTCTAAGAATATGTTTGCCAGATATAATAAAATGAAAGAAAAATTGACAGCTCATATTCACTTTTTGAGGTGCCCTGGTGGTACAGCGATTAAGAGATTGGCTGCTAATCAAAATGTTGGCAGCTTGAACCCATCAGCCACTCTGCGGGAGAGAGATGTGGCGGTCTGCTTCCGTAAAGATGGCAGCATTAGAAACCCTTGTGGGGCAGTTCTGCTCTGCCCTATAGAGTCACTGTAAGTCAGAATACATTCAATTGCAATGGGTTTTTTTTAATTTATTCACTTTTTATATCCAAGTATCCTCTACAGAATCGTGTCGAAAACTTTTATGTCAATTTTAGCAATTTAATTATAAACATTCATTTTAAGCAAGAGTAAATATAGAATTTATTAAAAGTTTTCATTCCAGAAGGATATTTTTAATTTCTCATTCTTGATTATCTCCTAGTTGTGGCATCTTGAACACAGATTTCACTGAAAATGCATTTTCTCAATAGAAAAATAGATTTTTAAAGTACATGCATGTCTCATGTTAGTCTTGGCATGTGACTACTAAACTGGAGGTTGACAATTAAAAACCACACAGTGGCACCACAAAAGAAAGGCCTGGCGAACTGTTTCCCTAAAGATTAAAAAAAAAAAAACCCACTGCTGTCAAGTTGATTCCAACTCACAGCAACGCCATAGGACAGAGCAGATCTGCCCCATAGGGTTTCCAAAACTGTTATCTTTACTGAAACAAACTGCCACATCTTTCCCTCAAGGAGTGGCTGGTGGGTTGGAACTTCCAACCTTTTGGTTAGCAGATGAGTGCTTTAACCACTGTGCTACCAGGGCTCCTTTCCTTAAAGATTACAGCCAAGAAAATACTACAGCGCACTTCTACTCTGTTACCCATGGGGTCACCACGAGTATTTACAACAATGTCAATGAAAAAATACTCCTCCCTGCAGGGCAGACCACTCCCACGGCCCCCACTGTCCACCCCAAATCACGCTATCACTGATGAAAACCACGATCATGACAATACATTTGGACTTGGCAATCCTGTTATTGCGGCAGTTTTATGCCAACAGAGCTGCAGCAGTTTAAAATATGTGATTATTTAAATTCTAAATAAATAAAAATATACTTTCTTTCAGAAAAATTGCTAGACCTTGAAAGAAAATGATAGTTAATGCCCTATTGAATAAAACAAGTCTTCCTATGATGGTGACTTTTTGTATTAAGTGTGCTGTAAAATAGCTAAAAATTCAGATAATTGAAAAGCTGTATTACTCATTCACAGGTCTATTTGTGTTTACAGTGAGTACTTCATTTCAAAAATGGAAATATATGCATTGCAATTTTACCATTCCGCAAATGACTGTTTATATTTTGTAGCTACTTGGCTGTTCAAGAATGTTCATTATCTTAGGCACTTTGAGAATATTTTGAAAGCTGGAATAAACCACTGAAAGCCTGGGGCATCTACGCCCTGTCTAAAGGCTCTCTACAAAGACAGACTCCAAAGGGAAGAATTTGCATGGTATTTTTAATTAATTACCAAATAGGTAATGCAGTTAAAACGCACCACTTATCATTTGAAGAGCAGTTGGCAGAAATTATGCATACACCCTTTATGTAGCTGCACTCAACTAAAAAAAGGAATCCCAGAGGCTAATGTTAGAAACTATCAACACTGTTTCTACTGCCTATTTCTGAATACATGGCAACCCTTTGGTGGTTAACTTTTTTAATAGAAAAAGAACATAATAACGCGTCATAGTCTGATGGTTTTGAATGACAGATGTCTTAAGTAAAATACTGGTAGATAAGTAGCCCTATGCATAATGATCATTTTTATAGTTGTTATATTGGGGGAAAAAAAAAGTACAGCAAGGCTTTTATATAGACATATAGTGCTTTCAATTTTAGCAAGAGAAAACTGTTTTATTTTTAGGCCACAGGAATAAGTTCAGTGACAATAAGATACTTTAGCAGAGGAGTAGAATTATAAATGACAGCTTTTTTTTTTTTTTCATTTACCACCTCATTGCTCTAATTTCTTATCCTATTTACCCTTTTCTCCCATAATCCACTGTCACAGATTGAGTTATGTCCCCCCAAAAATGTGTGTATCAACTTGGTTAGGCCATGATTCCCAGTATTCTGTGGTGGGTCTCCATTTTGTGATTGTAATTTTATGTTAAAAGGATTAGGGTGGGATTGTAACACCCTTACCAGGTTACAACCCTGATCCAAAGTAAAGGGAGTTTCCCTGGGGTGTGGCCTGTACCAACTTTTATCTCGGAAGAGACAAAAGGAACGGGAAGCAAGCAGAGAGTTGGGAACCTCATATGAAGAATGCAGTAAGAGCAGAGCACATCTTTTGGGCCTGAGGTTCCTGTGCTGAGATGCTCCCAGGCTAAGGAAAGACTGATGACAAGGACCTTCCTCTAGAGCCGACAAAGAGAGAAAGGCTTCCCCTGGAGCTGGTACCCTGAATTCAGACTGCTAGCCTACTAGACTGTGAGAGAATAAACTTCTCTTTGTTAAAGCCGTGCTCTTGTGATATTTCTGTTATAGCAGCACTAGATGACTAAGATATCTACCCTGTTTTCTGTATTTATCCAGTTTTCCTTTTGTTTTATTGTGCTTTATTCTTATACTCATTCCATTATATCTTTCCTTGGGATGTTGCTGGATCTGGGGCTAGACAAAGTATAAATGGATATTAAAAAAAAAAAGCACCGGTTGCCATGGAATCTATTAGAATTCATGACAACCCCATGTATGTCAAAGTAGAACGGAGCCCTACAGGGTTTTCAGTAGCTGACTTTTCAGAAGTAGATCACCAGCTGTTTTCTCCAATGTGCTTCTGTGAGACTTGGACTGCCAGCATTTCAGTTAGCAGCCTAGCACTTTGACCATTTGAACCCCTCAGGAACCCCAAATGAATCTTTAAAAAAATGTAATTATTTCTTAAACCAATAGGATGGATAATCTCAAAATCACTTTCTAGAGTATAAAAGTATTAAAGCGACAGTCACAGTGAAGAAAAGACTTCGAAAATATGCAATATTCCTTTTTCATAATACATGTCAGTTTCTTCTGATTCTAACACGTTTGTTGTACAGTAAGTAAGCAGTTGAAGTAGATGGTTTGTTGCACACATTATACTTTGCTTTTGTTTGTTTTAATTTCCTAGCAGAGTCTCCTTAAAGATTCATGCTTGTAATTTGCTATGTCCACTCATTGTTTTTCAGAAAAATGTTCTGTACCTGCCTGTGTTTCTGTAATTTTGAGAAAGATGGGGTAATCATAGTCATTTGAATATCATTCTCTCATCCAAGTAGTACAATCAAGCCAAAACTTGTTTTGATTCCTCAACAAAGGACATTAGCGATTGAATTAAATATGCTTCATTTGAATTACAGTTTTTAAGATTTTTGCTTTAAATTTTATTTTTATATGAAAACCTGCAAATAATATTAAAACCCAGAAAACCCAGTGCCGTACTAAGTAATTATTATTTCTGTATATTTTCTACATGCATAAATTGGTTATGGAAGACATATTACTCTAAAAAATAGTGCATTGCATGATAATGATAAAACTCATGTTTAATAAGTCCCCTTATAGACAATTATCAAAAAAATTTCACAGTTTAGTGGAGTTAATATCCTGGGTATATATTTTGGTCATAAATCCAGTCTTTCAGGTGGAATATGATTTCAAGGGATCGTAACTCCTTGGCCCATTAAATCATATGCAGTTTATCTCATATTTGGTTAAAGTCAGAGACAGCTTGCTCTTCCAGTATTGCAGGAGTTAAACTTAAAATTTTGTTTTAAAATATTGATAAGTATAAAGGCATGTCTCTGTAGTTGAGACTGATGACAATGGAAAGATAGTAGGTGTTTTTAGAGGTTTACATTATACTAACTCCTATGCTAGCTGTCTTCTTTCATTATGTGATTTAATTTGAAATGACCTTTTGGCAAGGAATGAATACTAGCTCATATTTACAAAAGGTGAGGTAAGCATTGAGAAGTCTCATTCCTGCCTTGCTATACTCTATAGAGCTACTTAAGAAAGAAAAGGGATCAAGAAATTCAAATGTATTTTATCTTAACGTTGTATTATCACATTTGATGACCACCTACATGTTTTGTTACCTGGGGATAATGCTAATACTTTTACAGTTGACCTAATTTTTGAAGATTCAAGAGGAACAACTTTACTAGAACATGGAAAATTGCCTGGACAGCTTTTTAAAGGCAGTGAAGTCTTATGCATATGGAAGTAGAAGTGTCCAGACACAAAGTTTAGATTATCTCTCTAAACATAGTCCATTTAATAGTGGATACCCTGAATTATTTTCTCTCTCTGTAAAATTCCAATAAAATGACAGTAAGGGATAGAAAAAAGTATAAACTCATGATGAGCAAAACTAACGGAAGAAGGACTAGATGAGTAATTTCAACTTAATTTTGGTCTATGCATGTTGTTATGAAATCCCGCGAGTTGACTTTGACTGCTAGCAGCCATATGACAGAGTAGAACTGTCCCATAGGGTTTTCTGGGCTGTAATTTTTAAAAGAGCAGATCACCAAGTCTTTGATCCATGGAATGATTGGGCGTGTTTGAACTGCCAACCTTTCAAGTATCAGAGAAGTGCTTAGCCATTTCGTTCCACCAAGGCTCCTTTGGACTATGCTAACTGGAGATGATATTAGTAAATGATGCACCATTGGGTGGAAGAAGTAACCCAGGAAATTCCTGAAGCATGGTACAGCTTGGCAAGAAGCTAATTTTCCCTGCAGAGATCAAAGCATCTCAACGCTCAAGGATGTCACGTATGACCGGGAAGGGCAAAAATAAAACACGGAGCTGAGTTCAAGGGGTTAACTGAAATTTTCCATAGGGAAAGCCTACCTGCCAAGCAAGATAATTTAAGGTTAATACCTGGAGAAAGTGAAGGTTTGAAGAAAAAGTGATGTGAGGGCTGACATCTGGGCTTCGCTCTCCTAACCCTTGCCTAAGTCCTATCTCAATAAAGCAAAGACGGATGTGAAGCAAGCACGCTAACGTTCCCAGAGCAGCCAACCAGAACTTTAGTTCCTCTTTCTTATATATGAATGGAAAGAAAAATGTCCCTCGATATTTACTTGAGCTGTCACCATGAAAATTTACACCAGAAAACTGATAGTAGAAGTTACAAAGAGAACGTAGAACAAAAACAAAATCGATAAAGACATCCTAATGTGTACGCACAGAGAATTTTAAAAGACATTGTATCTATGTGAACAACAAAGGGCCAATCATAGAATAAGAAGAAGATCCAGAAAAGTGTTTAAAAAATTTCCAAAATAAAATTGAATAAAATCTCAGGATTTGGAAGACATAATCAAGGAAAGTTCTCAAAAAGCCGGAGAAACAGAAAAATGTGTAAAATAAGAGAAATAAGTATCTATATAGGATTTCACATAACTGAATAAACAGAGTTCTAGATAGATAAAAGTTCGGAAAATTATCCACTCCTATCCTCCCAAGAAACAAACAAAAATATTCCAAGAAGTACCATGTACAAGTCTCCTAATTGAAAGAACTCATTGTGTGCCTGATAAATGAGTAAAAAATAAACCTTCCAACGGTATGTATTGGAGAATTTTAAAACCCTAACCATAAAAGAGATGACTTTCAATCGCCTGATTTGCATGCAAAAGCTGGACAATGAATAAGGAAGACAGGATAAGAATAGATGCCTTTGAATTATGGTGTTGGAGAAGAATATTGAATATCCCGTGGACTTCTAGAAGAACAAATCCGTCTTGGAAGAAGTACAGCCAGAATACTGCTTAGAAACAAGGATGGCAAGACTTCATCTCATTTACTTCGGGCACGTTACAAGGCGGGACCAGTTCCTAGAGAAGGACATCATGCTTGGTAAAGTAGAGGGTCAGCGAAAAAGAGGAGGACCCTCAATGAGAGCTTTATATGCATCCCTTCATTTTCATAACAACACATTTGAGGTAGATATGATTATCACTCACTTATATTTAAGGATACTGAGGCCCAATGAGCCTCAGTGACCTGCCAAAAGTTGCACAGTTAATAAATGGAAGAGTTGGGGCTTGAAACCAGGCCAGCTGACTCCGCGGGCTGGGCCCTATGAACTCTGCCTCTTGTGTGGCAGAATTTAGCACTGAAATTAACTCAAATAACTTGGAGGTGAGAATAGCTTCACTGTCAAACCTCAAAATAGATACTAAGGGCTTTGTATTTGGTAGCAC
Organism: Loxodonta africana; assembly: GCF_030014295.1. Lineage (NCBI taxonomy): Eukaryota > Metazoa > Chordata > Mammalia > Proboscidea > Elephantidae > Loxodonta > Loxodonta africana. The sequence continues at coordinate 15,904,736 of NC_087362.1, forward strand.
ACACAAGAGGAAGACACTATTATTTTCTGGCCAGCTCAAAATGACAGATACTGTTATGGAGGTAGAATGAAATACTGACTTCACAGTGTTCAAAAATCAGCAAGAACATGAAAGAGAGAAGGAAACACAATGGAAGGAAAGGAGAGGGAGAATGTAAAAGACTGGACAACACACTGTAAAAGTTGTTTTAAGTGTGCCCACTCTGGAAATACTTGAAAAAGAGTAGATCCCAGTTGGGTAAGCAGTGAAAGGACACACTTTAATGACAGTGTAGCTTGTCCTTCCCTTGTTAGCCATATTGATGAAGATGCATAGAAACCACCTGTTATTGTGTTTCAGAATTCCAAGTACTAAGTATTACCTAGGTCACTTTATGTATAATAAGGTATGTTAGGGTAAGTAACTACCATGAGTACCAAAACTAATTGACAAGCAGGATTTCTATGATGGTGGACTAGATAATTTGGTACTCTCTCTCTTACTGAGGAAACCCAGAAAGCTAGACAAATTGTGTTTTGAAAAATCTATGAAGAAGCATCAAGAGACCTAACAAGACAGTGATAAGTTATGGAGCACTTTCCAAAATATGGGCTTTGTGGTTATAAATGATGTAAAATATTAATATGTCATCAAATAAATTTGATGTGGTGAGAAAATCCAAGGTTATTTTCTGATTAAAGTTAACTATTTCTACTTTTGACCCTTTCGGGATTTTCGTTTTTCCTATTTCATTGAACATGCCTCTAAACTATTGATTTCCAGTTATTCTCTACAATTTTAAAAAAGTTGTTGCTAAAACTGTGAGAAAAATAAGCTTAAACAGAAAATCATTTAGGCATAGAAAGAGTTTGCTTTATTTCTTTAAATATATCCTCTTTAATAGTATTCTTTTCTTATATTTGCATATTAAACAATCTTGTATCTCAAGAGAGTTTATTCCTAGGGCAAAGAATGGAATGAAAAAGAGAAGATATTGTACATTACTATTTTTTGTTTGTTTGTTTTTCCACCTAGCATCCCTTGTCTTTCATCCCGTTTTCAGAGAATCACTACATTGTTATTGTGGGAAGTACTCCGGCCCCCTTTCCTGCCACTCACCTTATGTGCTGGGCCCTTCCTCCCTGTGTGGGCGCTCTTCAAGTTGAGCCAATTAGAATCTTTCCCAGTTTATATTTGTCTAAGACTCCAACTCAGTATGTCTAGTACTTTTAAGTAACAACATGTAAACAAACGTATGCACTCTTGACAATCATATTCTAATTTGTGCAATGGAAACAACTCTGCGTAAACGCAAGAAAGGAGAATGAGACAAGTGTTCAGTGGGAAGCAGACTAGAAAAATAGAGAATTCTGAGAGTAAACTCCTTGGTCCAGTTTTTTCTAGAAGCTTTTTTTTTTTTTTTTTTTCCTAGCTATAAGGTCCCTATAGGTTGGAATCCACTCACCAGCAATGGGTTTGGCTTTTTTTTTTTTTTTTTTTGTTAACTATGCCCTTAAGGAGCCCTGGTGGCCTGGTGGTTAAGCGCTCAGCTGCTAACCTAAAGGCCAGTGGTTAGAACCCACCAGCCACTCTGCTGGAGAAAGATGTGGCAGTCTGCTTCTGTAAAGATTTAAAAAACAAACGAACAAATAGCTATTCAGTTGATTATGGCTCACAGCAACCCCACAGGTCAGAGTAGAACTGCCCCATTGGATTTCCAAGGCTGTAAATATTTACAGCTGCCTCATCTTTCTCCTGTGGAGCAGCTGGTGAGTATGAACCAGCAACCTTTCCATTAGCAGCTGAGCTCTTAACCACTGCATCACCAGGAATCCTCTCAGTTAAGATTAAGCCTTGGAAACCCAATGTATGGAACAGCTCTACTCTGTCCCATAGGGTCTCTATGAGTTTGGTTTGAGCAATGAGTTTGGTTTGGAACTATGCCCTTACACTTTGATTCCACATGATGTTTTGTCATGTCATTAATATATTTGCTTCCTTCTTAAGCTAAGTTTCGTTGAATTTATTTATATTCAGCCTTAAAAGAGAGTTATGTAGACCAAAAATTTAGAAAAGATAGCACATTTCAAATATCACCTGAAACTTAACCACAGCTTCAATTAATGTTATACACGTATTATAATGAAAGCTTTTCAGAAATGGACAGTTTTTCTCCTAAGCCTCAGAAGTATTTTAAAGAGGAAATTAAAAGGCCTCTGTAATTATTAATATTATTCTTTTTTTTTCTTGTATGATCTTTGTAGTTCAAGTGCCTGTGTGTTAACTTGAGTTCTATTTCTGTAGTTGTGGATTGCTTTATTATATTGAAGTAAAGCAAAATGTAAGTGTTCGATAAAATAATTTTTAAAAAATATTTAGTTCTAAGATTTCAGTCCCTGGATATTGACTTCAAATGTTCAAAATTGCAAAACTGACTCACCAAACCTGAAATGAAATGTCAGAGGTACATGACCAATTAGCTATGACATTTTCATTTGTAGTTAAGGCTCAAAATTGTCCATGATGGAGGCTTGAGAGAGATGCTTAAATGTCAAATATTGAAGTCTTGGGTTCTACATTAATTGTTACTTTTCTGATTCACACTTTTTCACATTTGTTACCTTTCTGCCATTTAAGATTTTCTAAATACGTTTGACTTTTTACAGTTTAAATTCAGCTTTGGATATAGAACGGACAAAATGATAGTGTATGTGGTGGTAACTGATCAAACAGAAATTATGATGAACACATTCTTTGATAAATTGACCATATAATTTAACTTATTAGATCTCACTACCTAAGAAAGTATGAAATTGTCAACTAGGCTACAACATTTATAATGAAAATAATTGTAGACTTCTATTCATATTCACATTTGAATTGGAATCTGTACAGCTTTTCACTTTGTTCCTGTAGTTTTAAACATTCTTTATGAAAGTCTAACATTTCCACTCGATGTCAGTTAAGATTTTGAAAAAAATAATTGCTATTCAAATGTTAAAAAATCCTTACCAATTAATATCTGATATGTGTCTCACATATCCCCTTGGAAACTCTATGGGGCAGTTCTACTCTGTCCTATAGGGTCTCTATGAATCGGAATCGACTGGACGGCAGTGGGCTTGCAGTGGGTATGTGTCTCACAGAAACTGGCACGCCTTGCTAATTGTGGACAACTAAAAGTCATTCTTTTACTTTGAAATCTGCTGTTAAGAATTTCCTAAGTTGAAGAATAGGGAGATGTATCAGGCTCCAGAATAGAAAAAGCTCAAATTTATTGGTTTTTACTCATTGCTTAAAATTTATAGTAAATATTTTAATCTCATTTTAGGAGATATTATACAAAATAATTTATAAGTCGATAGGGAAGAATAAATGTGACAAAATTGCAATAAAAATTTCAAATTGAATTGTAGGATAAGGTGCTTGTCATCAGAGGCAATAAATATATTACTCTGCTGTAATCAAAACCTTTTTTTTCTCAGGGAAATTAAAATAATAAGAACACAATCTAAATAATCAAGAAACTTATGTAGGAAGATGAGGAATGTAATATATATTAAAGGGGTATTTCATTTGAGCCTTTAAGATTATTTTAAAAATCAATTATGAGAACATAATGAAAATTCCACTTGGAAAAAAAATAAACCCCAAATGCTTACCTCATTACCTACACAAAACTGCTTCCAAATAAATTAATGTTCTAGATATAAAAATAAAAATATTGCAACCAACCTCAGAATTCAGAAGTCATTTTTAAATAAGATAGCAAACCCAGAAGTCATAGAGGAAAAGAATGACAGAATAGATAGCATAAATATTAGAAATTTTAGCATGTCAAAATCCATTCTCTGCAAATTTGCTTCACCTGAAGCAAGAGAAGTGTTAAGTACCACCATGCAAAGAGATCCTTCAAATTAATAAGAAAATATCGAACATAAAAAATAAAGAAAAAACCTGGAAAGTGATTTCTATTACAGCAGAAAATCTTTGTTTCAATTTTAAGAATGAAATGTAAAATTTTCTGTATGTTTAAATGCAGATATAAAATGTATATGGGGCTATTAACTCTTAGTATATTTTATAATTTTCTTAGACATCTCAGATTTCTTTCACTTCAGTTTCTTTTATTTTTTCTTCATCTCCTTTTTCTTTTTCTTCTCTCTCTTCTATTACTTCTTTTTCAGCATTGGCAATCCCATTGCTTAAGTAGCAGAATATTATCAACTGACCTACTTTCCTTCTATAATTTCTCATCCTTACAAAGAGCAAACTATGACTTTTCTTGCATGAAATTAATATAATCAAGAGGGAAATGAGGTGATTTAATTTAAATAAGGCTTAATTCTTCATTATAATATTTCACATGGCAGTAAATTCTATGCTTTTTAAATTGAATATCAAATTATTAGAACTAAGGTAACTGTTAGGACTTTGAAATTATGGAAGACCCTGTCATTACCCTACTTGATACTCTGATGTATGTGGCCATATCGGGAATGCCTGTTGTTCCTGGAAAAAAAAATATGTACTATACCTGTCTGTATACATACATATATGCACACACACACACACACGCATATATATACATAAAACCAAACCCACTGCCATTAAGTCAATTCCAACTCACAGCAAACCTATAGGACAGAGTAGAACTGCCCCATAGAGTTTCCAAGGATTACCTGGTGGATTTGAACTGCCGACCTGTTGTTAGCAGCCATAACACTTAACCACTAACCCACCAGGGTTTTTTATATAAGCTGTGGAGACAAAGTGGTTAAGAGCTCAGGCTGCTAACCAAAAGTCGGCAGTCTGAATCACCAGCTACTCCTTGGGAACTTATGGGGCAGTTCTACTCTGTCCTAAAGGGTCACTGTGAGTCAGAATCAACTGAACAGCACACAAAAACAAGAAATATATATATGTATATATATATATATCTCTATCCCTTAATTTCTTCCACCAGATCTGTTCAGCTCTTTGAGTTAGGGATGGAATCAAAAGGGCTTGTTTTGACTTGACTAACATACGCATGTACACACACACACACACACACACACACTTTTACCCTCAGAATGTGTGCTTTCTTGCTAACTTGTCCTGAAATTCAATTTTGGCCATGTTATTTAATATATTTGCAAATCCTTAAATAAATAGTATTGACAGTTTCTCTTTAATACTTACATCTTTGAGGGTTTTTAGTACTGGTTATAAAAATTTAAAAAAATGTATAGCAAGTTTTATGTTAATAATTTATGTAGTTTATAGTATTATTTGAGAATTGGAAAAAATACATATATAAAAGTTGTAAAGATTTCTTCCTGACATCTTGTTGTGGGGAAGCCTGGGGAGGGTTTTTAACTTACCCTATATTCTTTAGTTATTATATAATCAATTCTATTTTGAGGAGGTCAATTTTTGTAATAATTTTCTAAAATTATCATCAATAATATTAACACATTTAAATGTACACCTACAATTTGGTTCAATAATCTTTTAACATTTTAATTGTATGTCTCTGGTTGTATCCTTGTTTTTATTTCAGCTTTTTTGTTGTTGATATAACTCTGAACTGTCTATATAATGATAGGTATGTTTCCAATACTACTGCAGTCATGGATACACACACACACGAAGAGGAAATAAAAGATAAAATATTTCGGGATTGGATAGGATCCATGTTATTTTGTTTCAGGATGACTTTAGTGATGTATCTGGATCCAATCGAATAGTAGATTTGCTTGGGTAGTAAAACCTTCCTCTCCACCCTCCAAATGCACATACATACTTTCCTTTTGCTATAAAATTATTTTTGAAACATTTGTGGAAAAATTCAAGCATGATTTTTTTTTTTTCTTATTTTATGATATGCTTCTGGAAAGCTCAATGACATAGTTTCAGATATATTTGTTTTTGTCACTTTCTTATCCAGAAAATGAAGTATTCATTAATTCCCTTTGGAGAAAGGAAAAAAGAGGGATGGGTTCCAGATAGGGGTCACTGAAAGGCTGACCCCAAATCTAAGCCATATGGAGACAGAAACCAGAAGTACGGTGTAAATATAAAGTGTTTGAAGAAGGATTATTGAATCTGGTGACGACGATAGGTTTTAAAGGAAAAGGAGATAGTAGGCAAGATCAAAACTAAAATGAGGCTAAAGAAATTTTGAAGTTATAAAAGTGGAGCTATTTTATGAGAGAAAAAATTTCTGGATGTGGCAATGCTGTGCATCTTAAATTAACGAGAGAAGAAATTCCAGAATTAGGCTCTTTGGAAACATGAGAAAAAAAAAAAAAAAAGGCTAAAACAGTCAGTTGTAACCGTCACATCCCCAGGTACAAGTTCATACCAGAGATAATTTGAAGCACAAGAATAACAGGCTTATTTATTCATAATTCTGCCATCCAATAGTAATTCCTTGGGGAAGAAGTAATTCTGACCAGAATGTGGGTGGGTACTATGAGAAAGAATTACTCATTAAACTCTAATCAGCTATTAAAATCTAATTGTGAATACATTGTTTTAGAGCGGAATCCTAAAGGGCTTTAGGGAAAGACAGAGAATAGGTTTGTATCATCCACAAGAGTCAGCCTGGAACAATTGAATTCGAGACAAATTTCTACAATTCTTTGAGCCTATTCTGCCACGGAACAGTTTTTCTCACTCGTTTTCCTTTATATAAAAGGTAAAATTGGGCAGCTGTAACTTTCTGGTCCAGAAGGAAGCAAATGAACCTTTTTTATTTTAAACTGCTTTACCAGGACATCCTTTTAAATGCAGATAGATCAGACTAACAAGGAATAAAATTTTAAACGCGTTCATGTACACCAACTGTGACTTCGGCCACTGGGGTCTTCTCCACCATTAATTTGACTGCATTAATCCTCTTTATTTCCTGCCTGGAGCCTCTGAAATCCCACTTTGATTTCACTGGGTACTGTGTCACTCTTACACTTTATCAATAGGGCAGTGTCTACGCAAAGAAGAACGACTCCAGTATTCAATTTATGCCTCAAAATTACTCTGACCCATTTAAATCTGGGGATTTTTTTTGAGATGATAACACCTTCTAAAATATGGTTGTTTGGTTATTTGTGAAAACATTAAACAGGTGTCAAGAAGAAAGGCTACTTACTTTTCTTATATCTAAATTTCTAACTTAGAAAATAATTTACTCCCTTTAAAGGGGGGTTGTTTTTATCTAAAAGTAGGTCAGAAGCAATTTATGTGCACTGATGGAGAGCTCATAGAAAAATATTTCTTTGAATGTTTTTACATATTAAAAAGGCAGCTATGTGTAATACAGAGTGGATTAGAGTTAATTTTACTTCTCTAAATTGCTTGGCTTTTTACTATAAACAGTAAATATATGTATAATTCTGAACTAACAAATTTAATTCCAGATGACTTTACAACTTTTATATTTGAAATATTAGAAATTACTTAAATAAATTCTTATACTTGACCAAGGTTTAAACATACTGTCAATCATATTTAATCTCAATTTAGTAACCCATCTGAGCGATGGTTAATAAAAAAAAAATTGATCTTATAATTGAGTCAAGGAATTTGAATTATTTTTATTTTGAGCAATTGTGTATACCAACATAAAGCACAAAATACCTTGATAAGGCATCATTCATCTTCCTTGTAGGATTCTGATAGTTTACTTCAATATTCCCAGCCTGTGCCCTGGAACAGTCCTTTCCCAGCTCACTCTAATTTTGTTAGCTGGCTTTGTTGAGGGGGAGCAGGGAAAGGGTGCTATGTTGAAGAACAATTTCTCTGCTGTAAAAAAAGCAGCCATACAAAAGACAACTATACCACACTGAAGCATCAACAGGAACTAATAACTATAAAACATAAGAAATTGTAGAGTTGTGCTATTATTAACTATGTTGTATTCCCCATTAAATTTTTTCTAGATAGGATAATTTTTCTAGGTAGAAGAAGATAAGGAGTCCTCTCCTGTTGCCGAAGAGTCGATTCTGACTATAGCAACCCAATAGAACAGGGTAGAATTGCTGCACAGGGTTTCCAAGGAGTGGATGAACCTTTTGGTTAGCAGCAGAGCTCTTAACCACTGCACCACCAGGGCTCCAAGGAGTCCTCTAGTGAGCTTTAAAAGAATAAACACACACACACATATATAGATAGATAGATCCAGAAAACCACACACAAAAAAGTGTACCTTAATTAGTTACTAAATGGCAAATACCCTCATACTTGTTATTAGATTGCTTTTTGTTTTGAACCTATGAGTTTCATTGTTGTTTTTAACCTGTATATCCTTTGCTGCTTTAAAAAAAAAATTAGAATATTTTAAAATATGGAATATTAAATTACTGATTACTGATCGTATCCCAACTAAAATTCATAACTGATAATATTTTATTATAGTTACATACCATTTTAAAATGTAATAATATGAATATTTGGGATAAAATTTAAAATTTCTATCATTTTCTCTACCATGGCCAGAACCATTCATTTCCCAGAAGCAATAGCTAGTATGTCTTTGGTTTGCCCTCTTCCAATATTATACGTATCAGACACATGGATGGTTCATTCTCACAAGAGTTTTTTCTTTAATCTACACTATATTAATTTATAACAATGCAAATAAAATATAATGTTACCCAAATTTTTAGTGAACACTAGTTTAGTTTCAGGATTAAGAAAAAAAATTTCTAAATTCTGATTAAAAAAAAAATTAGCCTTATTTAAATTCTAGATCAGCCATTTAGTAGCTGTATAATGTTTGACTAATTTTACTTCAACTTGCTTTCCATAAGTATAAAATGGAGATAATCACATTGGTTTAAATAGGATTCTATTAGATTATCAGTTACCAAAAAGAAACCCAAATAAAGATGGCTTAAATGAGATACATTTCTCTCTAATAAGAGGAGTTCAGGTTATATATGATAGGATCCTTTAATCTTACTTTGATTATACTTTAATCTTACTTTGATACTAACTGCTCTACCTCCCTAAATGTGTCCAAGATGGCCACACAATCCCTGGCAATCATATCTGCAATCCAATAGTAAGAAGTTGGGAGGACAAAGGGCATGCCCTTTCTTTTTTAAAAAGAATTCCCACACACTTTTGTTGACGGCTTATTGGCTAGAATTTAGTTACTTTTCCAAGTGTACATGCCAAGTAATCTGGGTAATGTAATTTGTATTCAGGAAGACCATCTATGCTTATAAACATTGGGAGTTCTACTCTAATGGAAGAGGAGAATGGGAGATGGTCGTCTACCAGAAGTCTCTAACGCAAGTCTTCGACTGCTTAGATATATATGCATAACCTTCTTCCTGTGCATAGAGAATATTCACCCCTTCCTGAAGGAAACCAATCACAAGCTCTTATCCAATGACCTCACCCAGCTGAAAGCCAAATATCTTTTAAGGGATTCACTGTACTTCTTATCAGTTTTAGAGAAGTTGTCTGCCTCGATATATCAATGCATAAGTAAGCATAGAGAATCACAGAAGCAAAGCGTGTTACATTCAGAGAGGAGAGAATGGCAAACACACAGCCATCACAGGTCCAGGCTACTAGGGACTACTTCGAGGCTGAAACAGTGAGGGGTGCCTTTCCTGATGATGACGTTCCTGTTTGTTCACATGCAGGGTCCTGATTATGCTCCCTGGGCGAAAACCCCTTGTCAGCCTTGACTACTGGATTTACCCGTTAGAGTTTATTCCTCGTCCAAAATTCCTCATAACTAAATCACAGATGGGTATTGGAGAATAAGCTCTTACCGGGAGCTCCACAACTTTCACAGGGCACTTCCTTCTTGTGCATGTATGGAATCCTAGAAATTGATTACAGGCATTGACAGATCAGACAGAATTTTCTTTCAAATACAATTCCCTCAAAATTTTGGTAGGCTTCCAATCTGTTTTCTTCTGTTGAGTTTTGTGTCTATGTGAACACGTACAAAGACCTAGTGTACAAATTGTTTTTAAGTTTGAGAACTCTTGCTTTTTACCCTGTTCTCAGTCCATCTTTCTCCTTCAAATTAGTAGCACTGCTTTGTGGTCATCTGAAGAGATGGATTTTAGACAAAGACATTCTGAACTCCTGAATTCAATTTCAACCTTTAGTACTATTACATAGAAACTCATAAAATTGAATTTGGAGGTGAGCAGTGGGAATGTGGTATATTTTTTAATCACATCTTAAGTGTACACCACCTCCAATGAATGGTGGTTACTTGTTTTCCTGGTTAAATTTAAGAAACAGACAGACGTGGGATTGGTTCATATATATTGGTTCGATAGAATGCTTGCTGAGATTTCGATAAAATTATATACTGGCATAATTCCAATGAAGATGTTAAATTTTTGTTTATAATAATCTTTGGTGCACTTTTTTTTTTAAGGTAACAGTTCAAGAAGCAAATTGAGAAAAACTTGGTTATCATCAACTACTAATGAACTATTGACAAATTGAAAGAAGTATTCTCCCCCTAATGTTCAAGAACAAGGAGCACTGGTGGCACAGTGGTTAAGCGTGCAGCTGCTAAGTGAAAGGTCAGTGATTTGAACCCGCCAGCTGCTCAGTGGAAGAAAGATGTGGCAGTCTTACAGCCTTGGGAATACTGTAGGGGCAGTTCTATTCTGTCCTATAGGGTTTCTATGAGTCTGTGTGGATTTGATGGCAACAGGCTTGGGTTTTGGTTTTAACATTCCAGAAAATGTAGGTCTTATATAGTTTTTTTGAGGACAGCTTGGAAGTAAGAAAGTTAACTAATCATCATGTAAAATATAGTTTCTCATGGAAAATGTTAAATCTAATCTAAAATATAATACATACTTATTATTGGTTCCACAAAATAAACATGGAGCAAGTAAATTTGAAGACATATTTTCTCCTAGCAAGCATTTTGGGAATAGAAGTTGTATAATCATAGACTTTGCTTGATTAACTAATGCGTACTTTTTCTAGAATTATAATCCGAGAAAAGTGGCCTCAAATTTTAGAGGCCTTGTGTATACCTTGGAAACCCTGGTGGTGTAGTGGTTAAGAGCTATGGTTGCTAGCCAAAAGTTTGGTGGTTCAAATTCACCAGGTACTCCTTGGAAACTCTATGAGGCAGTTCTACTCTGTCCTACAGGGTTTCTATGAGTTGGAACCGACTCCATAGCAATGGGTGTTTATGTACACCTTATGTTTCTTTCAAGCTGGAATCTGATAATTCTAACACATAATTAATTAAAAATCTTAAAGGTAATAAAGTAATGGAGACTTACTTTGCTTATTATGTGTTAGTAACCATAGCTGTTTAAAGCCTCTTTCTTGAATTGTACTGTATTGTACAAAATAAGGAAATCCTGGTGGAGTAGTGATTAATAGCTATAGCTGCTAACCAAAAGGTCAGCAGTTCGAATCCACCAGGCACTCCTTGGCAACTCTATGGGGCAGTTCTGCTCTGTCCTATAGGGTCGCTATGAGTTGGAATCGACTCGACGGCACTGGGTTTGGTTTTTTTTTTTGGTACAAAATAATGATTTAAAGTAGTACCTAGATTCATTTTCTCTAAAAGGATTCAAAAGTTTTTGAAATCTCATAATTCCACACATATGGTATTCATTCACACTCCTTACCAAACTTTACAACCGTTTTGTTGGAAAGGAGCTTCAGGCTTTGATCTCTTGGCTCAGTATTTCAGTAAAGATAAAACCGACTTCTACTTGGTTTAGAAAAGTAAACACCAAGGAGGACCATACTTAATTTTACATATGTAATTGGAATTATAAACAAACTAACAAAAAGATGGATTAAAACTATTCTAGGTAGCCTTAAAGGATTACAGTGACCAGGGTGACTGGGTGACTGGGTGACAGAGTAGAGTGTAAAAGCAAAAAGGAGACACATTTGTGTTCAATACAGTAAAGGATTGAAACAAACGAACAAAAAACCAAAAATATTTTTTCTTCTAAAATTAAAATGAAGTAGAAAAAAATTAAACCATTTCTATCAACTCGATAGTACTATGTTATATTATCATATTATATTTTGGATATGTATTTTGCAGTGCTTTATCATATGACCCTGTGTTTTCTCTACATGTATGCACTTACACTATAAATCCAATGGAGGGTACTTTTTATCATTACTTTCATATCCTAACATTTAGCATGCTATTAATTTTAATAACTCATTTTAAATATCTACTATTACAGCTTTGACATGTAGCTTATTTGATTTAACCATTCCCCTAACATTACTTTCTAAAATTATTCTATTTTAGTATATATGTGAAGCTGCTGCAGTAAGGAGATCCTGCCTCATGACTCAAATGAAATGGAAAAAAAAACACTCTCTCTCATGCAACAGTCGAGAGGTGGGCAGGAGTTACATGGCAGGCACAGAGTTCTGCTCCACATGGCCATATTTGGAGCCAAGTTCTTTTCATCTTGTTGCTCAGCTATTTCCAATGGTTTTATGCTCATCCACATGATTGCAGCTGGCTCAATACCATATACGAAGAATGAGGAGTTGGGGATGGGGAAAAAAGAAGGAAATATAATTTCCATTAAAGTAAGTACCCTACCTTTCTGTTACGTTCTGTCTGTAAGATCTTAGTTTAATGGCCACACTTAGTGTATAGAAGCCTGGGAAATCTGGCCTCTAGCTTTGCTATTATGTAATGAACTATAACTATCATTACAGATGTAGGGATTCTCAGTCTGTATTTCTAACACCAAATGATCTATACACACTCTTCTTCTCTCACAAAGAACATATTAACACCTTCCCCAATGTTAATAACCCATTGTCCCAGCCACTGACTTCATTAAGCTTAGAGGTCTCTGTCTCCAGGTGATGGACAGTGCTCTCCATCAAGTCCAGATGGGGCTCTAGTGGTCAGCTTTACCATTTAATGAACAGACAAGATGCCTGATCATCACACAATGTGAAATAATAAGAGAAAGCTGCAGCAAGAATTTCCAGTTATTAAAGGGAAGAATGGGAAACACACTCATTCTTAGTGGTGGCGGATGAATTCACTGCCCAAACAAGGAAGTAGGTTCCTTGTTTACACCATCTGGAAGCCGTTTGTTTGTTTGTTTCATAGTATATAACTCTCTTGTTCGTTTTTGCCTATGGCCCAAGCTTTATCTACTTGTAGATTTTTCATTGTATATTTTACATAATAGCTGGATCTGAAGTGGGTGATTGAAATCCTGGAAACTCCTTCTTTGGGGTTTGCATGTTTTTTAAACTTTACTTCGTAGTGTGGGTTTGAGGTCCAGGTAATATAGCTATGCAGTTTCTTTGATAATATTCTTCCATTAAAGATTTAGTGTTTTGTGGGAAAAAGTTTTTCAAAACTTTGAACTCTATTTTATTTCATAACATTTGACTTGGCTCATTCCTACCTCCAGTGTTTAATACTGCCTAACTTGAGACCGTCTGAAACAATTGGCCTGAGTAAGAAGGCAACACTGTGATCTGATCTGTTTAGGTACGTAAACTTGTCCACGTATCCAGGGTAATTGGCCTTGCTCTGGCTTTCAAAGCTAGCACAACCCTTCAATCCCAGGAAAGGGAACAGAGAAGAAGCAATGCAAAGTGATGTCATTTTAGAAAAGTGATGTGAAATACGTGGACATCATTTCTGCTCGCATTCTGTTGGAGAGAGCTGAGCCATGTAGAAAATCATATTTGAAAGGAAGGCTGGAAAATATAGTCTCTATTCATGTGCCCAGAAGAAAAAAAAAAAAAAAGAGAAGGACAGGTATTGGACAACTAGAGGTAGCATGCCACGGTTGACACCTAAGTGATTTTTTTTTTTTTTTTTATCTATTATCAATAATGCTTCAATAAATGGTTTTATGCAGTTGGTTTACTATTCTTGTTAGTTGCCATCGAGTCGATTCTGACTCCTGGCAACCCCAGGATAGAATTGTTCCATAGAGCTTTCAAGACTGTGACTTTTCAGAGGCAGATCACTAGGCCTGTCTTCTGAGGTGGCTCTGGGTGGGTTTGAACCACCAACCTTTTGGTTAGAACTCCAGTGCTTAACCTTTTGCACCATCTTAGTCACCCTAGTTTACTATAGATTCCTAGATTAGAAATTTTGGAACAAAGCAGATAAACAATTTGAGACTTTTTTTTTTTGAATTTTTAAAAATTGCATTTTTAATGATTTTTACAATTACCTTATATTTGAGAATATGTCAGTCTTTTAGTTTTTATTATAAACTAGGGCAATGCAATGTCTCTAAATGACAAAAGATGGTCCCTCATTAATGACTTCATTTGCATGCACTGGGTCACTAGTGAGATTGTACAATTCTCAAGCTTATTTAGTGGTTGACTTGAATATATTATTCATATATTTCTTATAAATTTGTATAAGATATTTATACAGAATAATATTTTTGTCAACTGTAATAGATATACAAATCTACTAATTTGCTTGTTTTATGTCATTGGATGTATTTTGTTTACCGTTGTCGAATTTGTCATTCTTCATTTATTTTATTTTATTTTTTACATAAACTCTATTTTCTTGTTATGGATTGAATTGTGTCCCCCAAAAATGTGTATCAATTTGGCTAGGCCATGATTCCCAGTATTGTGTGATTTTTCATTGTTTTGTCATCTGATGTGATTTTCCTATGTGTTATAAATCCTACCTCTATGATGTTAATGTGGCAGGATTAGAGTCACGTTAATGAAGCAGGTCTCAGTCTACACAACTGGGTTGTCTTTGAAATCAATCTCTTTCGAGAAATTAAAAAGAGAAGTGAGTTCCCCCTGTGGACCTCATACCACCAAGAAAGTAGTGCCAGGAGCAGGACATGCCCTTTGGACTCGGAGTCCCTGCATAAAGAAGTTCTTAGATCACAGGAAGATTGATGACAAGAACCTTCCTCCAGAGCTGACAGAGAGAGAAAGCTTTCCTCTAGAGCTGGTGCCCTGAATATGAACTTCTAGCCCACTAGAGTGTGAGAGAATGAACTTCACTTTGTTAAAGCCACCCACTAATGGAATATCTGTTATAGCGGCACTAGATAACTAAGAAGCTTCCCTTACTTAAGCTGTAATAATAATATCAAAGTCTGATATGTATTTGTTTGACAGATTTGTGGGTGAAGATCTAAATAGTTTTTTTTCCTACAAATTGTTAGTTACTGCATTGTTATGATTAATCCATATATGCCCGCCATGTAGGAATTCTCCAAAATGAGGCACGTGGCTGGAATAGGATAGCTAACCCCAGTTTGAGTCAAATTCCATATTGTTAAGTAGACTCCATTTTGAATAAGAATACCTTAGCTGGACCAAAACCTCTGCCTCTGCATTCCTGAGAATGTAGTCCCTGACCTCCTTAAACTTTAACCCCTCTTAGAAAATAAGGGTGGGGTGAGACTGTGGCTGTTCCAGAGTTTGTTGATTGTGATGTTAGTGGTCTCTCATTGAGCCTCCGTAGGTGGCTGATGTTAAGCGAAAATTATTGTGTTGATGGTCTCTCACTATTCCTTCCCAATTTTACTATTAGTCATAGGTTATCAGGCTTTCACCCTCCCCTTTTTACCATATAAAAGACTCACCTATCCCTCAGAAGGTAGGAGCACTTGGTAGATTCCTCTCTGCCGTGTGTCTTCCCAATTCTCCAATAGTACTACCCTCGATAAATCACTTTGCTTTTACTTTAACAGAAGCGAGCATTCTTACTCTAAGATACTACAGAGGCACGGTACCTACTATTTTCCATTTAATTATTCTAGTAAGAATTGAGATGTCTTTAGGCCTCCAGTTGGATCTTAGTTAGTGTACATCTAAAACCCTGAGCTTGCACACAGCTATCTCATAAGTTTCTGCAGGTACTTAAAGAAATTCTACTTTAGGTACAAAATCGGAGGGCTGGATTGTGTTTGCTGTATTGCGTAAAACTGTCAGCACTGGATAGCCTTCAGCAAATGCTTCATGGAGATTCCAAGATCTGAGATTGGGGCTAGAAGTTGGTCCAAGCTTATTTACATTCTTTTGGAGAATTTCAAAAATAAACTTCATGAAAGCAATGCATAATTACTGTAAAATATAAGAAAATGTAAACCACACTCAGAAAAACAAGCCATAGCAGTATCAACTAAAAGACTGTTGCTTCAAAACACAGGCTCCTTACTTGGTCATGTTACTTAATATCTAGTACCTTTTTTGGGGGGTTTCCTTATCTATAAAATATGGGTAACAAGTGTAACTTCATCTGTGAGGTCTTCAGATATAAAGGAATTCATATTTGTAAAACTTTGTGAACTTTACTTGGCACATATGCTGTTTTTAAAAACAAAAAATTAAAAATGCAGGCTTTAGAGGAATTGGTCTCCTGAATGCTACTTCTAAGACTTACTTGCTGTGTAACGTTGGAAAAATCACTTATACTCTCTATATAGTGATAACATTTATTTCTATAAGTTAACATTTGTGATATTATCCAAGATAGCTTCCTTCAGTCAGCCATAAAAATTTATTGTGGAAATATTATATTCCATACACTTAGACACCAGGGATACAACTATGAACAAAATAGACATTCTTCCTTCTCAGTAAATTTGATGGTATGTTAAAAGGTATAAGGTACTATGGTGAAAAATAAAGTGATAAAGGAGTAGGGAGTGTGAGGAATTGGGGTGTTGTGTACAATTTTAAATATGGGGGACAGGAAAAGCCTCAATGAGAAGGATTAATTTGAGTTGAGGGAGACAATACTATCCAGAAGGAGAAGGTAATAGGGAAAGACAAGAACAGATGTGAAAGCCCTGGCTTGCCTGACTTGTTAGAGGAACGTCAGTGAGACCAGTGTTGCCAGATGTAAAGAGGAGGAGTAGAAAGAAAGGAAGTCAGGTGGGGTTGGGATGCTGGATTGTGAGTGTGAGACTTTGAAAAGACCTTGGACTTTAATTCGGAGGGAGAGGGAATGACATGGGAAGGTTCTGATCAAAGGATTTACATGATCAGACATGCTTTTAAAGAACCACACTTGAGACAACATGATAAGCAGACCAGTGTCAGGAGGAAGAAGATTTGAGAGGTTCTTGCATTAACTCCACTGAGAAATATCAAGACCTACTGCGATCGAGTTGATTTTGACTGATAGTGACAATGTAGGACAGAGTACAACTGCTCCTATAGGGTTTCCAAGGCTGTAAATCTTTTAAAGAAGCAGACTGCCATATCTTTCTCCCATGGAGCTGCTGGTGGGTTTGAACCACCAACCTTTTGGTTAGCAGCCAAGTACTCTAACCACTGCACCACTAGGGCTCCTTAACTGAGGGGTAATTATGACTCAATCCAAGAGAGTAGATGGTTTCCCTTAGTCCAGCCTGTTGCAAATATGGAGGCTGCCATGTTCATATGACTCACCTCACTTCCACCAACCCAGCCATAATTTACTGACCTAGGAGCTAGTCACCTGATTTGGGTCAGAGAACTTTACTGATTTTTTTTTTAAATCTGATACCAGAGACATATCTCAAGTGATGTTTGTTGCGGAATGGTGGAATGTGAAATTTATAGGTTTTCAGTTGCCGTGATTTTCACCATAGGGAAAAAGAATAAAGTAAGTATAATAATGAAGCCGGCATGTACTGCTTTCTAACTCAAATGTTAATTTCCTTTGTAAGAGAGCTTGAAGGCTTCTCTATGTTTCCCTTAAGAATTCTGAAATCTGAAAACCAAAGGCTAGGGAGGTTATAACATTGTTCTAGTCCTCTCTTTTTCCCTAGTCATCCATCTTCTAGGGCCATGAAGGTTTGCTCATCAGTAGACCTTCACTTTTGCAGGGACAGGAGTTATTATTTGAGTGAAAAGGTCTATTGCCTATGCATAACTTGTGTCATAAATTTGACTCAGGATGCAGTGACCAGGTTGCTATAAATTCTGTGTGGTGATTTGTAAAAACCCTTAATGTATTTCTGTTATGGTCATAATCTAGGTTTAATATACCAATATGCTTTATGGTATTTCAATAGCTAATGGGGCCTCTACACACTCTACCACTGTACCAGATGTTTCCAAGGGAGATCGTTATAATGTTCGAGGAGCATATTCTTTGACAAGAGTAGGTAAAGTTCCTGTGACTAGTAGAGATTAAAAACATTCTAGATCATCACTTGACAGGGACATTGGGGATTAATAAATGAGAAAAGTGTTTGAAATATCATGTCTTTTAGATTCTATCAAGCTGGAAATCAATACAGTATTTTGCTCACAAACTTCTTCAGAAGGCTTTATACTCAATATGTGTAATGTCACATTCATTGTTTTGGTAAATAAGAAAAAAACCTAGGAATTTTTGATGGCCATTGAGCCTCTAATGAAATCTGCTACAAACATATTTTTAACATATTGTTAACTTGTTAACAACCTGCATTATGCAGATGACACAACACTGCTTGCTGTTAGAGAAGAGGACTTGAAGCACTTCCTGATGAAGAGAAAGATCACAGCCTTCGATATGGATTACGCCTCAACATAAAGAAAAAAATCCTCAGAACTGGAACAATAAGCAACATCATGATAAATAAAAAAAGACTGAAGTTGTCAAGGATTTCCTTTTCCTTGGATCCACAATCAACACCTATGGAAGCAGCAGTGAAGAAATCAAAGTGTGCATCGCATTAGGCAAATCTGCTGCAAAAGACCTCTTTAAATTGTTGGAGAGCAAAGATGTCACTTGGAAGGCTAAGGTGCACCTGGCCCAACCATGGTGTTTTCAATCACCTCATGCATGCAAATGCTGGACAATGAATAGGGAAGACCAAAGAAGAATTGACACCTTTGAATTATGGTATTGTGAAGAATGTTGACTACACCATGGACTGTCAAAAGAAGGAACAAATCTGTCTTGGAAGAAGTACAGCCAGAATACTCCTTAGAAAAGCAAGAATACCTAGACTTCATCTCACATATTTTGGACTTGTTATCAGGAGGGATCAGTCCCTGGAGAAGGACATCATACTTGGTAAAGTAGAAGGTAATCGAAAAAGAAGAACATCCTCATCAAGATGGACACAGTGGCTGCAACAGTGGTCCTAAGCATAACAACGATTGTGAGGATGGTGCAGCACTGGGCAGTGTTTCATTCTGTTGTACACAGGGTTGCTCTGAGTCAGAACCGACTCGACAGCACCTAACAACAACAACATAAACATATTTTAACAGGTAAATAAGCTTTAAATAAGGCCTGATTGCAAATAGGATCTTCTTGCTTTACATGTTACTTAATATGATGTTAATGGACATTTGCCCTTTGAAAAAGAATCTCCTTTTCTGCTGAATGGACTTCAGATGATCTCTAACCAGTGACCAAACACACAACAAAACAATAAATATTCCATAAGGGTAGGTTTTCCTTAAAAATAGCCTTAATGATTAAAGACATGTCAATTAGGCAGTAATAATAAATAATTATTGATTTTAAAACTAAAATGTGAAAAGTCTTTATTTTTGAGTTTAAATATACTGCATTTTCACTTTAGCACATTGCATTAATTTACTTTCTCTGTCCCAATTTGATTGGTTCAGAGGATATTACCTCTATCATATTGTTTTTACCATGTGAGGACATTTGAAAATGTCATCAAAGCTTCTGTTATATTCTGGTCCATTACTTAAAATCTACTTTTTTTTTCTTTTTAATTATTTCTTTTTATCTGCTACTTTACTTTTCTTTTTCTTTCTTTTTTTTTTTTTGTGTAGATATAGCTAAAAAATAAAGGGTTTATAGAAAATAACTTTTGCATATTTTATGATCAAATGTTATAACTCTTAAGTTTGTGAAGCAGGATGATTTCCTCTGTTTATGATAAATAGCACGCTGGTGATTCTGTGTTTCTTCATTATGAAGATGTAAGTGAGAAATCTCAAAAATGAAAAAAAAGGTTCTTCTCCCAAACATGCTTCTCATTACAGAAAAGGCTTAAGGCATCAATCTTATAAATTAAATAGAAAACTCCTCAGAGTCACAGACCTTGTTATTTCTATGTGTCTGTTAAATACCATGACTTTTCAAATGAAATAAATTACTCCGTAATAATGGTAAAAACCATTCTTAAAAAGGAAATGTGTCTGCATAAGATAAATAAACTTTATATTTTTTTCCTTGTTGATAAGTTGACATAATCTTTCAAGGTAACTCCAGAAGATGGCTTGTTTTAGAATTATTTTGCAAATAATTAGTGAAATGTCAACAAATTAATTCAGGAGGAAAGGCTCATTTCCCATAAAATAATGCTATTGGATTTGTGTGAAAGAATAAAAGATTGTTAAAAATATGAGAATATTGGAAGATTGTATAAAGAGATCCAAAAATGTTGAATACAAGAAGATATATATGCCTGTTTGACCGATATCCTAACATCCTACCTTATTTATTAATTTTTCCCTCTGAAAATCCAATAATATGCATTGAAGCCCTGTCTCAAGTTTTTATCTGCTTTGGTAAATTTCTATTAGTTTTACTGCAATTTATTGAAAGTCTTATCACTACCTCTCATTGATTGATGATTCTACGATCTATATCTTAGTTTTTCTCTCCTCTCTACCTTCAACTACAAACCCAGATGACCTAACAGCCATACTCTCATTTTCTTTATAATTTCTTGTAATGCTCTATGATGGCAATTATTGGCATAGCTGTTTTCATGGCCAGATCCTAAGCACTACTTCTGAGAGATTTAAATATCATATTCCATCTTTATAGCCTTGAAAGCCCTCCTTCACTTACTCTCACAAGTCAGATGATGCTCATCATTGTCTTTTAAATCTCACCTGCACTTCGTCTGAGCTTTTACTGCAGCCTTATTTATCAACAAGAAGCCTTGGTAGTGCAGTGGTTAAAGTGCTCAGCCGCCAGCTAAAAGATTGGTGGTTCAAACCCACCAGTCACTGGACAGGAGAAAGAAGCGGCAGTCTGCTTCTGTAAAAGGTGTACGGCCTTGGAAAACCTATGCGGCAGTTCTGCTCTGTCCTGTAGGGTTGCCATGAGTCAGAATTGACTTGACAGCAGTGGGTTGGTTTGTTCGTTTGTTTTTGATTTTTTATCAACTATGTCTTGATTTTACTTTTACAAAGGGTATGTGCTATGCTTTTCTTCCCAGGCCCCTAGGATCCGTTTACTGACTCATTTCCCTCATTTTGTGGAGTGTGCAAAAGAGATGATGTTGGAGCTATTACAGCTCTTTTGTCTAAAAGAGGTGGAAGTACCTGCGAGGTTATAGGATGGGCCATGGTTGATGATTGGTACAGGATCAGGAAATCCCAACTCCCTTGTCTCAAGTCGGAGAAGAAAAAAAAAAAAAAAACCTATGATGGAATTTATGCCATAGATTTTCCTGTAGGATCAGGTGAAGGTCAGTGTTTCGCCTAAAGTTACGTTGTTGCCTGGCTTCCTCTATCTTGATCTTTCCACTCCCTTCCCCATTCCACCTGAGTACAGCTTATTAATAAATCAATTGCACAGAATCCTTGTTTCAGATTTGCTTCTAGGGAAGTTATCTTATGTAAAAATAATGAATTACCTCCCCCTTTTAAGCTGCTAAATTTTCCTTCCAAGCAGTTATTATGACTAGACACACACACATACACACATGCACCCCTACACACTCATACTCGCATACATATGCACATACTTATTTGGTTTTTTGTTTGTCTTATTTTATGAACACCATGTCCTTTATACTTAGCAACTGAGTTTTATCTAAAGAATGCCCTAGCCTGTCCCCTCTATGGAAATGTCCTTCCCCGTGAAGTGAGACATCAGTGAAGTCAAAGACACATGCCCATTCACACTAATGTTCTAGGGCATGTTCCAGAGGCATGGGGTCTTGGAATTTCCCAATCAAACCGATACTCACCCCATCCTACTTCCAGATCATGCATGGGCTTCTTCCCTTGGTGTCTTCCTCCAAGGTTTTCTACTCCTCTTCCCCAGTTAGAGCAGTGGCCAAAATGTAAATGTTCATAGAGGTTGTTGCTGTTAGATAGAGCTTGACACATACAAGTGAGATCTCTCGTGGGGTTGCAGTTGAGGGTATGAAAAAAGTACAGGAGGACAGCAGAGGACTGCACTTTAACTCTTGCCCAGGTTCTACGGATGTAATGAAAAATTCAGAAGAAGGAAAAACAAAACTTTGAAACATAAATAAAAGGGTACAAAGTCTAAGCGTTTATAAAGATCAGACCACTCTCGTCTTCTCTCATTTAGAGTGATACTCAGTAGAACACCAAACATGAAGTTTGATTTTCAATATTTATCATAACCAGTCATTAACTGAAGTTGAAATTCTTTTCCCCCATCATCCTTCTTTTACCGTCTTTATCAAGAAGCATCTCTGTATTTGCATGTGTATGTGTGTGCACATGTGTGTGTTTTTCCAAAAATCTACTGGATACCACCTGCAGGTGCTAGGACTAGGCTCCTAACTTCACTGTCAATAAGCAATAAGGCTCCAGATAGCAAGCATCTGTCACTTCAGCTGCCTCTGGATTCTAATTTTCTTTTTACCCGATAGACATAGCCTGCCCACTGGTATCACAGGCTTGCGTAAGTCATGTTATGATTGTTTATTCTTATGCTATTGTTGGCACTTACTGAAATTTCTTGGGACTCTCTAAGGGTAGCACTCGAGGGTGTGTGTGTGTGTGTGCACGCGTGTGCTGCAGAGTATTCCTCCTTTGGAACAACCATCTCTTGGGAACTACCCCTGTTGTTAAAAATTCCAGCACTAATGCTATTCCACCTTAATCCACCAAAGTGATGGATTAGATACATAGACAAAAAACTAGTAAAACTATCAACATAGAATCTACTTGATCATCTGTCTGTCACTTACGATTCCTCCCAGAGAGGTTTACAGTGGAATGACAACATATTGATATCCAAGAAACAGTTCTCGTTCTCCCTAAATTCTACCTAGTGTGATTCCACCACTTGGTGCATTCCGTTTAAGATAAGGACAATTGGCTTTGCACTGATATTTCCTTCTCAAAGTATCCACTTGAGCATCCGGCAGGTCCTTGTCAATGTATGGCTGCATTTGTTTTTGAATTACCTTCAGCTATATTTTGCTAGCATGTGATATTAAAAAAATCATGATAGATGGAGAGAAAATTGAAGGTCCTAAGAATTTCATTCTACTTGAATCAAAAATCAACGCCCATGAAAACATCAGTCAATAAATCAAATGACATATTGCATAGGGAAAATCCCCAAATGACCTTTTTAAAGTTCTAAAAAGCAAAGATGGCATTTTGATAACTAAGGTGTGCCTGACACAAACCATGATCTTTTCAATCTCTGCATATACGTGTGAAACCTGGACAATGAAAAAAGAAAACAGAAGAATTTATACATTTGAATTGTGGTATTAGTATAGAATATTGAATATACTGTGGGCTGCCAGAAGAATGAACAAATCAGTCTTAGAAGAAATACAACTGGAATGCTCCTTAGATGCAAAAATGACAAGACTTTGTATTGCCTACTTTGGACACGACAGGAAAGACCAATCTCTAGAAAAGAACATCATATTTGGTAAAGAAGAGGGTCAGCAAAATAAAACTCTTAAGATGAATTGACACAAAAGCCTCAACAATGGGCTTAAACATATCAAACATCATGGAGCTGGTGTAGGACCAGGGAATATTTTGTTCTATTATATGTAAGGCCATCATGAGTCTGAGTCAACTAAATGGGAAATAACAACACAACAACCCTGAGAATCTGCTCCTGTACTCAAAATTATCCCACCTTTTGGCAAGAAGGAACTCTCCTACAGCCTGAATTTTGAAATTAACCATAGCTACTGCTTTTTTTTTTTACTGCTAACCAAAATGTCAGCAGTTCGAATCCACCAGCCACTCCTTGGAAACCCTACGGAGCAGTTCTACTCTGTCCTATAGGGTCATCATGAGTCAGAAATGACTCAACGGCAATGGGTTTGGTTTGGTTGGCCAAGGCAATATAGAGGGTACATGACAATATTTTGTTACAATACTCCAAAACGCTATTTTTAATGGGAGTCTGTCCTCATAGACTCCGCAACTGAGGCCTTCATTAAGTTCCAGAGGTATATGTCTAAAAGAATAGTTCTGTTATCTTTTTTTTAATCATAAATAAAGTTGACCTAGTAGGAAGTTTCTTGACTTTCCAAAGTTTAAATTTTAGTTTGTTCTACAGTTAAGACTCAAATTAGATGTCTTTACTGTAATATTTACATTTTTTCTGTTATGCTATGGCAACAGAAAGGGTGTGATTATAAGTGAGAGAGAATCAAAAAGCAAATTGGAAGGGATAAAGAAGACCACAGAGGAATAAAGATTAAAATTTTACATTGTGACAGTTTTTCACCCCATGCATAAAATTTTTAAGCGTAATAACTCAGAGATGGTGTATTATGACTGTTGCCCCCTAAAGTGATGAGAACTTTCTTTTAATAGTATCACATTTGAATAGAGTACAAGTATACATTGTTATAAAAATTCCTATTTTATAATTAGTTTAAATGTTTTTGGAATAGCAATCTAGTTTTCTCTGACAGATGAATTTATTGGTAGACAATATTTTGACTCATGTTTTGGCAACTTTCTGGTGGCAGTTACCTTATACATAAAATGCCACCACCAATTTATACAAATATGCACTTTAACAAGGAAAATACCCTGCTTTAAGTGCATGAAACCAGTTCTTTCCAGAAAAGAGATTTGAGGCTTAATAAAACAACATACATGCTCTCCTTAAAAATGTAAAAATTGCCAATTTTACAGCTTTTCTGTAATTAATTCTCAAACATTTTAATAACCAATAAAATCTTAAAGATGCTATAGAAATATTTAAAACACCCTATGTCAGTACATAAAGTTCTTGAAATAGTGTTATGGCTTGATATTCTTCAAATAATAAAAAGTAAATCATACATAATTATAAATATTTTCATCAGAGCAATTAAAATATACTCAATATTGCTGCTGTATAATTATAATGATGATAATAAAAGACAATTTTTTTGGACTAAATGCACCAATAGAGAGTCTCAGTCCGGATAAAAAAAACATGATCCGTCTATATGCTGCCTACAAGAGACACACCTTAGACGTAGAGATACAAACAAATAAAAACTCAAAGGATGGAAAAAATATGTCAAGCAAACAACAATGAAAAAAGAGCAGGAGTGGCAATATTAATTTCTGACAAAATAGACTTTAAATTTAAATCTACCACAAAAGATAAAGAAGGACACTACATAATGATTAAAGGGACAATTTACCAGGAAGATATAACCATATTAAATATTTGTGCACCCAATGACAGGGCCACAAGGTACATAAAACAAACTTTAACAAAATTGAAAAGTAAGATAGACACCTCCACAGTTATAGCAGGAGACTTCAACACACCATTTACCACTTTCAGAGAAGGATAGGACTTCCAGTAAGAAGCTCAATACAAACACAGAAGACCTAATTGCTACAGTCAACCAACTTGACGTCATAGAGTTATACAGAACACTCCACCCAACAGCTGCAAAGTATACTTTTTTTTCTAGTGCACGCGGAACATTCTCTACAATAGATCACATATAAGGTCAAAAACCAAACCTTTGCAGAACCCAAAACATCGAAATATTACAAAGCATCTTCTCAGATCATAAGGCCAAGAAAGCAGAAAACAATAACAGAAAATCAGGGAAAATAATCAAATACTTGGAAACTGAACAATACCCTGCTCAAAAAAGGCTGGGTTATAGAAGACATTAAGGAGGGAATAAAGAAATTCATAGAATGCAACGAGAATGAAAACACTTCCTGTCAAAACCTCTGGGACACAGCAAAAGCAGTGCTCAGAGGTCAATTTGTATCGATAAATGCATACATATATAAAGAAGAAAGAGCCAAAATCAGAGAACTGTCCCTACAACTTGAACAAATAGAAAGCAAACAACAAAAGAATCTGTCAGGCACCAGAAGAAAACAAATAATAAAAATTAGAGCTGACTAAATGAATTAGAGAACAGAAAAACAATTGAAAGAATTAACAAAGCCAAAAGCTGGTTCTTTGAAAAAATTAACAAAATTGATAAACCATTGGCCAGATTGTCCAAAGAAATACAGGAAAGGAAACAAATAACCCAAATAAGAAATGAGATGGGCCATATCACAACAAACCCAACTGAAATTAAGAGAATCATATCAGATTACTATGAAAAATTATACTCTATCAAATTTGAAAACCTAGAAGAAATGGATGAATTCCTAGAAACACACCAGCTACCTAAACTAAAACAATCAGAAGAAGAACAAGTAGATAGACCCATAACAAAAAAAGAGATTGAAACGGTAATCAAAAAACTCCCAACAAAAAAAAGCCCTGGCCAGGACGGCTTCACTACAGAGTTCTACCAAACTTTCAGAGAAGAGTTAACACCACTACTACTAAAGGTATTTCAAAGCATAGAAAAAGGACGGAATACTACCTAACTCATTCTATGAAGCCAGCATATCCCTGATACCAAAACCAGGTACACCCCAAGAAAAGAAAATTACAGACCTATATCCATCATGAACATAGATGCAAAAATCCTCAACAAAATTCTAGCCAATAGAATTCAACAACATATCAAAAAAATAATCTACCACGACCAAGTGGGATTCATACCAGGTATGCAAGGTTGGTTCAATATTAGAAAAACAATTAATGTAATCCACCATGTAAAAAAAACAAAAGACAAAAACCACATGATCTTATCAATTGATGCAGAAAAGGCATTTGACAAAGTCCAACACCCATTCGTGATAAAAACTCTCAGCAAAATAGGAGTAGAAGGAAAATTCCTCAACATAATAAAGGGCATTTATAGAAAGCCAACAGCCAACATCATCCTAAATAGAGAGAGCATAAAAGCATCTCCCTTGAGAACGGGAACTAGACAAGGATGCCCTTTATCACCACTCTTATTTGACGTTGTGCTGGAAGTCCTAGCCAGAGCAATTAGGTTGGATAAAGAAATAGAAGTCATCCAGATTGGCAAGGAAGAAGTAAAAGCATCTCTATTTGCAGATGACATGATCTTATAAACAGAAAACCCTAAGGAATCCTCCAGAAAACTACTGAAACTAATAGAAGAGTTCGGCAGAGTGTCAGTTTATAAGATAAACATACAAAAATCACTTGGATTCCTCTACATCAACAAAAGGAACATCGAAGAGGAAATCACCAAATCAATACCATTCAGAGTAGGCCCCAAGAAGATAAAATACTTAGGAATAAATCTTACCAAAGATGTAAAAGACCTATATAAAGAAAACTACAAAGTACTAGTGCAAGAAACTAAAAGGGACCTACATAAGTGGAAAAACATACCTTGCTCATGGATAGGAAGACTTAACATAGTAAAAATATCTATTCTACCAAAAGCCATCTATACATACAATGCACTTCTGATCCAAATTCCAATGACATTTTTTAATGTGATGGGGAAACAAATCATCAACTTCATATGGAAGGGAAAAAAGCCCCAGATAACTAAAGGATTACTGAAAAAGAAGAAGAAAGTGGAAGGCCTCACTCTACCAGATTTTAGAGCATATTATACAGCCACAGTAGTCAAAACAGCCTGGTACTGGTACAACAACAGGCACACAGACCAATGGAACAGAATTGAGAAACTAGATTTAAACCCATCCACATATGAGCAGCTGATATTTGACAAAGGCCCAATGTCAGTTAATTGGGGAAAAGATAGTCTTTTTAACAAATGGTGCTGGCATAACTGGATATCCATCTGCAAAAAAATGTAACAGGACCCATACTTCACACCATGCACAAAAACTAACTCCAAGTGGATCAAAGACCTAAACATAAAGACTAAAATGATAAAGATCATGGAAGAAAAAATAGGGACAATGTTAATAGCCCTAATACAAGGCATAAACAGAATACAAAACATTACCAAAAATGATGAAGAGAAACCAGATAACTGGGAGCTCCTAAAAATCGAACACCTATGCTCATCTAAAGACTTCACCAAAAGAGTAAAAAGACCACCTACAGACTGGGAAAAAATTTTCAGCTATGACATCTCTGACCAGCGCCTGATCTCTAAAATCTATATGATTCTGTTAAAACTCAACCACAAAAATACAAACAACCCAATTAAAAATTGGGCAAACGATATGAACACGCACTTCATTAAAGAAGATATTCAGGCGGCTAACAGATACATGAGAAAATTCGATCATTAGCCATTAGAGAAATGCAAATTAAAACTACGATGAGGTTCCATCTCACTCCAACAAGGCTGGCATTAATCCAAAAAACACAAAATAATAAATGTTGGAGAGGCTGTGGAGAGATTGGAACACATACACTGCTGGTGGGAATGTCAAACGGTACAACCACTTTGGAAATCGATGTGGCGTTTCCTTAAAAAGCTAGAAATAGAACTACCATACGACCCAGCAATCCCGCTCCTCAGAATATATCCTAGAGAAATAAGAGCCTTTACATGAACAGATATATGCACACCCATGTTTATTGCAGCACTGTTTACAACAGCAAAAAGCTGGAAGCAACCAATGTGTCCATCAAGGGACAAATGGATACATAAATCATGGTATATTCACACAACGGAATACTACACATTGATTAAGAACAATGATGAATCTGTGAAACATTTTATAACATGGAGGAACCTGGAAGGCATTATGCTGAGTGAAATTAATCAGATGCAAAAGGACAAATATTGTATAAGACCACTATTATAAGATCTTTAGAAATAGTTTAAACTGAGAAGAACACATTCTTTTGTGGTTATGAGAGGGGGGAAGGAGGGAGGGTGGGAGAGGGTTATTTACTGATTAGGTAGTAGATAACAACTACTTTAGGTGAAGGGAAGGACAACACTCAATACAGGGGAGGTCAGCACAACTGGACTGGACCAAAAACGAAGAAGTTTCCTGAATAAACTGAACACTTTGAAGGTCCGTGGAGCCAGGGCAGGGGTTTGGGGAATACGGCTTCAGGGGACATCTAAGTCAGTTGGCAAAATAAATTCTATTAAGAAAACATTCTTCATCCCACTTTGAAGTGTGGCGTCTGGGGTCTTAAATGCTAACAAGCAGCCATCTAAGATGCATCAATTGGTCTCAACCCACCTGGATCAAAGGAGAATGAAGAACACCAAGGTCACACGATAACTACAAGCCGGAGACAGAAAGGGCCACATGAACTAGAGACTTACATCATCCTGAGACCAGAAGAACTAGATGGTGCCCAGCCACAACCGATGACTACCCTGACAGGGAGCACAACAGAGAGCCCATGAAGGAGCAGGAGAGCAGTGGGATGCAGACCCCAAATTCTCATAAAAAGACCAGACTTAATGTTCTGACTAAGACTAGAAGAATCCCAGCGGTCATGGTCCCCAAACCTTCTGTTGGCCCAGGACAAGAACCATTTCTGAAGCCAACTCAGCAGACATGGATTGGACTGGACAATGGGTTGGAGAAAGGTGTTGATGAGGAGTGAGCTACTTGGATCAGGTGGACACTTGACACTGTGTTGGCATCTCATGTCTGGAGGGGAGATGGGAGGGTAGAGGGGGTTAGAAACTGGCGAAACGGTCACGAAAGGAGAGACTGGAAGGAGGGAGCGGGCTGACTCATTAGGGGGAGAGTAAGTGGGAGCATGTAGTAAGGCATATATAAGTTTATATGTGAGAGACTGACTTGATTTGTAAACTTTCACTTAAAGCAAAATAAAAATTATTTTTAAAAAAAGACGATTTTTTTCATCAAGGTCATTGTTTGAAATTTAGCTACAGTAATAATGTAGTCAATATTCAAAGGAAATAGTTTTCAAAATTTAATTTTCTATCAATTGCATAAGGACTTTTACTTAGCTCTTTCTCTGTGGTTCTTTGAAGGAATACACATTCACCTAGAAAAAGCATAGAAATTTTATTCAGTCTTACAGTTGGTAATGTTTCTCTTCAGTAGGTATGAACACATATATGTATATGTGCATTTTAACTTTGAATATGGATTTGTCAGATTTTCTCAGTGTCAACTATGGTTTTCCAAGTTAGGCCTCAGTTAATTAATGTAAAATAATTAACTTAAGGCCTAACCTGGAAAACCATAGTTCCCTTATAATAGGTGTTTTGTCAAAATGACACAAATGATACCGTGACTTTAAGCTTTTGAAACGAAGCAACATATTCGTATATAAGACCTCTGTGAGATAAGCATCCTGACTTTCCCTTTTTGCTTCTTCTCTCCCTTTCTGCATCTGCCCTGCTTCTGAACTCCTGCTTACTTTCCGGTCTGATGTTCAGCATTTGGACTGAGGCACATTCAGCTTCTCTGGCTTTGTCCTTCGCTACGTTCGATTATTTAGCTGCACAGATCCTTTGCCTCTTTCCAATGGCTTCCGCTCTGGGTATCAACCATACGAGGCTAAATTCATGACTCAGGAGCCCACCCCGTAGCAGTCGGCCCAACTGGCACGTCTACTAGGCTCGCCCAATCCACCCTAGAGAGGGAGCCTAACAACCTCAGTTACCCTTCTGAAGCCCTGATCGTCTTGAAGGAGTTCACCGTTAATTTTGTAGTTTCACAAGACAGTCTGCTATGTTTACTGTAAAAGCACTGTTTAAAGGAGAATGATAATACCAATTTAAAAAAAAAAAAAACTCAGTGGCTAAAAGGCAGATTAATGATAACATTTCTCAGTAACGCATAATCACAAAGTTGTGCCTGTAAATACTGTTCGATGAACTACAATGTCAATGGTATGTTAATTATATTCACACACTGGTAAAATACGATATAGATAAGAAATGCTATACCAGGTCAACCCTGTGGTAAAGCCAACTCAAGTTTACAGTGATAACGAGAGTTATTTCCAAGAAAAGTTTAGTGGTAGATTGTCAGACACACATAAAAAGAACAACAACAAAATGTTGCCATCCAGTTGATGGGATCCTACTCATGGACCCCATGTGTGTCAGAGTAGAACTGTGTTCTGTGGGGCTTTCAGTGACTGACATTGTGGAAGTAGATCGAAGTAGATTGTAGATTGCCAAGCCTTTCACCAAGGTGCCTCTAGGTGGACTCCAACTACCAATCTTTTGGTTAACAGTGAGCACGTCAACCATTTGCACAACCCAAGGACTCCCAGATACACATAATTTGTTTTAAGTCTACTTGTAAATATTTCCAGTATTAATTATTCTAAATTATATCAGCCTGAATCAAATTTTTACATGCATAATCCACAAATTTGATATGCATAGTAAGCCATGGCTTATATATTTTTTATTTTATGTCTTAAAGGGAGGCGAATCTCTTTCAGCATTCAATTCTAGTTTAATGTTGTAGTGATAAAACAAAAAGAAGTGATCTAGTGTTCAATAAGATTCTATAAGTATTCAAATTTCCTTAATGACCCTAAATACCCATCACACACATCCATAGCATCACGGTGTAATTTAGGTCACATATGAGGTGGCCTAGTGGTTAAGAGCTATGGCTACTAACCAAAACTTGGCAGTTCAAATCCACCAGCTGCTCCTTGGAAACCCTATGGGGCAGTTCAACTCTGTCCTATACGGTCATTACGAGTCAGAACCAACTTGATGGTAAACAGAGTAACTTTTATGCTTGTCTCAATTTTGCCATTACTTCTTTTTGAGGTGATGAGTCTACTTTTACTAGATGCTCCTCCAACATTTGATGATTTTAGTTGTTCTATTTGGTGTTCTTCATAGTTCAATGTGTTCATGAATATCTTTTCTTCTCATCCACGTATTGTAAGATCATCCATGACCTACAGTGGATGTTTGCTTGATTTGAAAGATAACTTTCTAATTTTTTATATATGATTTTGTATTTCTGTGAATGAAATTATGTATGTGTAATAAAATCAGTTTTCATGTTGATTTGTGGCTAAATTTGCTGTTTTTATTTGGCAGTCTGAGAATTGGTCTTTAACCTCCACCATTACAACTACAGTGGTATGTTTTTACCCCCCAAGAGGCAGTGCAGTAAAGTAATGGAGAAGATCTTGGGCTAAATTATCTAGGCTCAAATTCTAGCTTCCAAATATGTTAGCTGGTTGAATTTGTGTAAGATTCCAGTCCTCATTTTCTTATCTGTAACATAGGAAAGATACTTATACTTAAGAAGGTTTTGGTTAGTATTAAGAGGATATATGCCTTAGAATAGTGCTTAGCTACAATTAATATATTCCTTTTTATTTCTTGACAAGTTTTTAAAGGAAAACTATCCTAATAATCATGTAAGTACTTGAAAAGCTCACTTTATACAACTTTCCTACTTCCCATATGGTTATTATATTTTTTTTCCCAAAAAACCTGTGTGTGTGTGTTTATCCATACAGATTAATTGAATTGGCAATTCAGCAGCCATCTAGCTAGATAGTCATTACACATTTTGACAAAGACATTCCTCATTTTAGTTTTCATTTGATTTTCAATCTCTGAGGACAGAAAGATGACTTGTTCTTCTGAGTGAATGTAGCAGAACCACCTGTCTTGTCTGTTTGTTTATTTTGATGTCACAGCATACTTCTAACTTACCTCCATCTGCTGATGTTTTGATAGGGATAAGCTCCAGTATTATTTAAAATCACTGCCTTAGAGCGCCATTATTGCTAATCTAAAGAGTGGTTATAATTTTAGTTTTTACTTTCTCATGTATTCTGGAGGGAAATACTTTTTAAATAACTGGTATCTTATCTTCATGTGACTTAACATCAATTGCCTATCAATTTTAGATTACTATACTGGCTTTTTGAAAATGTTGAATAATAGTCAAAGGTTGAAGCATAAACTTCCAGTTCCAGAGAAGATGGAGTGCATTCTAATGTGAACAAAAATTCTAGCATAAAATACATAAATTGCCTACCAGAAGACTCTGGAAATGAGGCAGACTGGCTAAGGGTATTGGGACTAGAGGGAGGACTGGTAGCAAGTTTCCTTATTTTTTCCCTCTCATGTATATTGGCCTGGGTGTTAGAGAACCCTACAACATGTGAATGCCAATGGCAACAGGCAACAAAAATAAAAAAAAAAAAAAAAACACAAGAAAATTGCTCTCTGGGAAATGAGTAGCACAGCACTTTAGAAAGCTTTTAACCATATCTGCTCCAAATAAATAAATAAAAGCTATGAAAAAAGCTATCCCACTCCAACACATGCTGCAGCAGAAGAGTCCTTTAACAGAACCCTGGCTTCTATCTCAACTCTGCAGTAACAAGATGGCAACCCTCCCAGTGTTGCTTCTGTGCAAAGTCCTGTCATCCTTCCCACACCTGCAGTGAGAAGGTACTGGTCCTCCCAGTCTGGGTCCACAAAGGCCCTAAGACATTTACACCCCATTTGAAGTGATAAAATATTGATACTAGTAGACTGAGACAAATTATGAATGTATATTACAATCCCAAGAACAACCACTAAAAACTATAAAAGGTGGTATACTCAACACATCATAAAATCAAAAAAAAAAGAAAAGAAAAAACCTTGACAACATTAAAGATAAATCAAAAAATAAAATACTAAAAATGTTTAAGTAGCCCACGGGGAAGGAGAAACAAGAACAAAAAACATAGGGGGAACAAACAGAATACAAATAATAAAATGTCAGAGTGAAATTCTAAGATATCAATAATTACATTAATTGTAAATGGTCTAGGCACATCAAGGAAAAGACAGAGATTAGCAAGATGGATTAACAACTATGACTAAACTGTATCATGTCTATAAGAACCTGACTTCAGAAATTAATTAAAGGTAAAAGCCTGACAAATAAGTTGTTTAAAAGTAAAAGATAAATGATGATATACTACATAAATAGTAATCAAAAGAAAATGAGTCAGAACCGACTTGATACCAACTGGTTTTGGTTTATCAAGCGACACAATTTAAGACATGTGGTATTGGTATTGGGGAAGGATC
Source organism: Loxodonta africana (assembly GCF_030014295.1). Lineage (NCBI taxonomy): Eukaryota > Metazoa > Chordata > Mammalia > Proboscidea > Elephantidae > Loxodonta > Loxodonta africana. The sequence continues at coordinate 15,938,722 of NC_087362.1, forward strand.
GACAAATACAATACGAAGTCCATAAATAGGCCTATATTAATATGGCCAACTGTTTTTTCACAAATGTACAAAATGACAAAAATCAATTAAATGAGTAAGGACAGCCTTTTCAACAAATTGTGATGGGACAATTTGTCAGTCATAGAAAAAAATGTAGAGAGAAAAAGACATTAACCCAAACCTCATACCTTTAAAAAATTTAAGTAAAAATAGATGATGGAATGAAAGTTAAAACTTTAAAGCTTTTTAGAGAAAACATAAGAGAAAATCTTTATTATTCATTAATGTTTTAGAATAATCAGTATATTTATAATGGAAACAAATCTTTCCTCCATTCTGATTTTTTTTTAAAGAAACTTATTTCCTTCTGAAGTTTTCCTAGCTTTTGAATATACAACAAATAAAAGACTGTCAAAATTACTGGTTCTGATATACAAAGAATACCTGGATTTTGTTTATATGGTGATTCCATACTTGTTATGTCAACATCTCTGTTTTAATCACTTTGCTGTCCTTATTCATAAGTGGGACTCTGTGTGTGTGTGTGTGTGTGTGTGTGTGTGTACATGGTATATGTTACCTGCTGATGTTGGGTAGAAGAAATAACCAGAAACGAGGGTAAAAAATCAAGACGAGATTTTTTTTTTTCTTTTATGTCTACTGTCTTAGTTACAGAATACCACTATAACAAAAAATACCACAAGTGAGTGACTTTAAAAAACAGACATTTATGGTCTCACAGTTATGAAGACTAGATGCCCAAATCAAGTCATCAGCTCTAGGGGAGGGTTACTTCTTGTCAATAGCCCCGAGTTCCTTGCGTTCGTTGGCTTGTAGGCGATTCTTTACAGGGTCTCTTCCCCCTCTGTGTATATTTTTCTGTGTATGTTTTCCCTTTCTACAAGACACCACTCAGAAGGGATTTAGGTTTAGGACTAATCCTACTGCAGTATGATCTTATTAACATAACAAAACAAAAGAGCTTTATTTCCGAACAGGGTAACATTTATAGGTACAATGTTAGGATTTCAACGTAACTTTTGGGGGCACACAATTCAACCCATGACATTTATAAATACTTATTTCTGAAAAATAATGTCTTTGCTGTCTTACTTTCTGTATTTTTAAAATTGTTTGTTACTCTTTCTTAACTCATTTTCTGATGAAAAAGAAATAATCTTTTCCAGACTTGGAAATCTCTGTAGTTTTTATACTTTGCAAAAAGTAGATGATTGCTTTGCAGGGGGCATTGGCTTTTTTGAGTTAAGCAACGCACCTTCCAAAGAGCTTGAAAATTGCAGAACTAAGTTTATGAAATTACAAGAGTACCTTAGATTCTCAGTCTGAGGAATTCAAATTTAAACTCAAATTACAAGGCATGTTCAGTGAGATCACAGATAACATTGCAAGGGTATGTTTGCTGGGAAGTTACTTTCTATTACACTGAAAAGTGGTTCACATTTGCTTTTGAGAGAACTAGTAATTTAACTAGTCCTAAGACTGGTATGGAAACCTTGGTAGCATAGTTAAGTGCTACAGCTGCTAACCAAATGGTCGGCAGTTCGAATCTGCCAGGCGCTATTTGGAAACTCTACGGGGCAGTTCTACTCTGTCCTATAGGGTCGCTATGAGTCAGAATCTGCTTGACGGCACTGGGTTTGGTTTTGGTTTTGGTTTTTTTGAAGGCTGGTATGGAAATCCTGGTGGTGTAGTGGTTAAAAGCTACAGCTGCTAAGCAAAAGGTCAGCAGTTTGATTCCACCGGACACTCCTTGGAAACCGTATGGGGCTTCTACTCTGTCTTCTATGGTCCCAATGAGTCAGAATTGACTCGACGGTAACATCTTTTCTTTTTTTTTTTTTTTTTAAGGCTGGTATGGAGCCCTGGTGGTGTAGTGGTTAAGAGCTCGGCTGCTAACCAAAAGGTTGGCTCTTTGAATCTACTAGCTGCTCCTTGGAAACCCTATGGGGTAATTCTACTCTGTCCTACAGGGTCTCTGTGAGTTGGAATTGACCTGACGGCAATGGGTTTGAAGTTTAGTTTTTGGTTTTAAGGTTGGTATATTTTTCCTTCTTTATTCTTTAACAGGGAATAAATGCAAACAAACAGATAAACTATATCTGTGTGTATACATATATACATATATGTAATATAATATGTACATAACAAAGTAATAATACATATAGGGAGGAAAAGAGAGAGGATTTCTATTGGTGCAGCTTAGCTTTTAGCTGTATATTAGCCTTTTCAGCACAATAGCAGAGCGATAACGTCTCTGAATGATACCTCGATAGTTATTATACAGAATGACCCCCATGTCAGGTCAGTGCAAATAAGGAAAAGCTTGGCTAGTCTTAACCTGGAAAGCTATAAAATATGTCGACTGGATGCCTCTCAAGTGTGCGATAAAAATGCATCTTCACTGCTGCTAGCAATATTGTCCGTGACCTCAGAACATTATTGAAGAGAGATCCACTGAATGCTTTAATTTCCACATAAACCGCTGATCACGATGAGTCGGGTATGCCAGATGGCAGCAGCAGTGATAAATGGTGTTGATGCCTTAGGAGACAGGAGCCACTAAAATTGCATTATACTCAGCTGGGATTTTAAAGCACATAATATACTTAAAATTGTTATTTAGTAGCAAAATGTTACACCTCTTTATTTAACAGAGTGTTTGATGAGGAGGCTAATGTGTGCATTTGTTTTGAAGGTTTTTTTTTTTTTTTTTTTCCTTAAATATCACTCCAATGCATGATTTCACTACGCAGGGAGGATCTCACCTGTAAAATCTCAAGTATCTCTTTCACAGAGTGTGGTGTTGGAAAGGAGGAGAAATCAAATATGGGTGTATTCTCAGTCTTATTCAAATGTAATAAAAAGGCAAATTATAATAAAACCATTTAATATATCAAGAAACATTCTTTGAATACTGAGATAATACCCTCTTTGAATTAATATTGTGAGAGCATGATACATTAATTAAGAACTTAGATGCTTTAATGAAAGATTTCTATCAAATGGAATAACACTCTTGCATATTTACTTTTTAGATGGCGGTATCTTTTTGGAAATGTGCAGTGGTTTTAGTCCCCGTTCAACATATGGGTGCAGAATTCACTCCTTTCTTTCTCTCCCTCTCTTTTTTTTTTTTTTAATCTCACTTCAGTCTAATCTCCTATACCCACCACAAATGTAATAGGAAAATGCAGGAACATTTATTTAAAAAGCAGAAAAAAAAATGTACAGTTAAATGTAGTAAATAATGCAACTTTTTTCTCTCTTCCTTAATATTTCTGTCATGATGCTTCTTTTAATTTGCTCTTTAAGACCGTGCTGCCTTGGGTATGGGGATACTGGCCTGGCAAGTGGGGACCCTCACAGATAAAAGGGGTTGACAATTCAGTGCATGCATACGGCTCACCAGCTGCCAAGTTCCTCCTCCCTGCAGCCTGCAGAGGGATAGGTCAATGTGGCTTCTCTCCTTCCCTCTGGCCCTCTGCCTTATCCCACTGTGAACAGATGACCCCCAGTGGGTTATGAACTCCTACAGGAATGTACTCAGTACCAGGATTGGAGATAAACAAGAGGTTTGCCCCTGCTGAGAACCCTCTAGAATGTTCCACAGTGCCACCAGCCCTTGGGTGGCTGCAACCATTGCCATGTACCAGCCTGAGATGCTCCAGGGCACATGCACTCAATCCTGCCCCTCTCATCCTTGTGCTCAGGCTAAGGGGGGATGGCAACAGCAGATGCTGGGCAAGGTCATGGGAGAGGGCCAGGTGGGCCAAAGCTCCAGGAAAGGGGTGAACCAAAAATCAAACCAAACCTGAGCCATCAAGTACATTCCAACTCCTAGTAATGCTATAGGACAGAGCAGAACTTCCCCATAGGGTTTTGAAGGAGCAGATGGTGGATTCGAACTGTTGACTTTTGGTTAGCAGCCAAACTCTTAACCACGCCATCACCAGGGCTCCACCGGGGCGAAAAAAGTGTCTGAAAATACTGCAGAGAGGTCAAGGAGGCAGCCTGAGCCAAAGATGTAAGGCCTCAGCTTCTGTTCCATTGTCACACTGGATTTCATTTACAAAGCACAAATTTAAAGAAAAATAATTAAACATTTCAAGACTGCTACAGATTGGATTGTGCCCCTCTTCCCTCCTAAGAAATGTTGAAGTCCTAACACTAGTACCTGGCAATGTGACCTTGTTTGAAAATAGGTCTTTAACAATGCTATCAGTTAACACGTGGTCATACTGGGTGAGGGTGAGTTCTAATCCTAACTGAGTGTTTTCCTTGTAAAAGAGGAAAAGAGCTACAGAGATGCCTACAAAGAGGGGCAAAGGCCATGTGAAGATAAAACTGCAAGCTATGAATGCCTGAGAGAGACAAGAAAGCATCTTCCCCTATGGCCTTCAAAGATAACAAGGCCCTGCTGACACCCTGAATTCAGACAGCCAGCCTTGAGTACTGTGAGATGGTGAAGTTCTGTTGTTTAAAGCTACCCACTTTGTGGTACTCTGTCATGGCTGCCCTAGGGAGCTAATACAAAGACAGTGATCACAAATGATTATACTCCAACCAGGGGACTCTTTGAGCTTGGGGCCCTGTATGACTCTGCTTGCTCACGAAGCTGGCCCAGCGAATACTCTCTTAAGAAGGTTAAAGCAGCGTAATAGCTTATATGAGATCCCTGGATGCACAAGCAGTTTTCAATTGGCTGCCACTAGCAGTTCAAAGTCGCCCTAGAAAGAGTAGGGCTGGTGGTCTGCTTCTATAAATATTACAACCAAGAAAATCTTATGGAGAAGTTCTATTCTGTAACACTTGGTGTCACCATGAGTCATAATTGACTTGACAGCAAGGGTTTTGGCTTTTATTAGCTTATGTGAATTTAACAGATTCAAAGTGTTCTTCCATGAGATGTAATTTGATGCCTGTTATGGATTGAATTGTGTCTCCATAAATTGTGTTCTAAATCCTAACCCCTATACCTGAGGTTATAATCCCATTTGGGAATGAACTCTTTGTTATGTTAATGAGACATTATTAGTGTAGAAAAAAAAATTTTTTTTTTTACTAATTAGAATTAGTGTAGAGTGTGTTTTAAATCAATCTCTTCTGAGATGTAAAAGGGATTAAATGAGCAAGCAAAAAAGCAGAGATGGGGGAAGATAAATGCTATGCTACATGAAGATCACTAAGAAGCCAAAGAATAGAAAATAAAGAGACAAGGACCTTCTCCCAGAGCTGACAGAGAAAGCCTTCCCCTAGAGCTAGTGCCCTGAATTTGGCTTCTAGCCTCCTATCTCTGGGACAATAAATTTCTCTTTGTTAAAGTCACCCACTCATGGCACTTCTGTTATAGCAGCACCAGATAACTAAGATGATGTCCCTCAAACCTTTGTTTTTTTAACAAGAAAGATTTAAGACTTTAAAGATGTAATTTTGATATTGTCACTGTCTTAGTTACCCGGTGCTGCTATAACAGAAATACCAAAGAGGATGGCTTCAACAGAGAGAAATTTATTCTTTCACAGTCTAGTAGGCTACAAGTTCAAATTCAAGGCGTCAACTCCAGAGGAAGGCTTTCTCTTTCTGTTGGCTCTGGAGGAAGGTCCTTGTCATCAATCTTTCCCTGGTCTATGAGCTTTTCAGCACAGGGATCCCAGGCCCAAAGAACAAAGGCTCTGAGCTCGGTTTTCTTGGTAGTAAGAGGTCTGTCTGTCTCTGTGCTCAAGACACAACCTAATCTCTTAGACTAAGTCCTGCGCCCTTAACATAACTGCTGCTAATCCCATCTCATTAACATTGTAGAGATAGGATTTACAACACAGGAAAATCACATCAGATAACAAAATACTGGGCTATCACAATACTGAGAATCATGGCCTAGCCAAGTTGACACATATTTTGGGGGAATAGAAGTCAATCCATGGCAGTCACTGTATTCAACAAAATAGCGTTTTCAGACTATTTGGAAAACATAATTCCATTTATCTAACTGATGTTAATAATTTACAAAATAGACATGGGGGCAATAATTATAATTAGTATTTAATCTGTATTAAACATCAAGGCTCACAACCAGATTTAACACTGTGATTTCATTCTACTTAGGTAATAAGAAAGATCTCCTCAAGATAGCGGTCCGAAAAATGAACATAAACCTGTTGCCGTCGAGTCGATTGTGACTCATAACAACCCTACAGGACAGAGTAGAACTTCCCCATAAGGTTTCCAAGGAGTGGCTGGAGGATTCAAACTGCCAACCTTTTGGTTAGCAGCCAAGCTCTTTAACCACTGTGCCACCGGGACTCCAAAAATGACTTAGCATAAGCAACGTTAGCTAATGAACTAACTAATTTTTAAACCTTTTAATAACTCTGAAGTGAATTGCTTATCATTTCTATTCTCAGTTTTTTTTCCTCACATTTTAACATTTTCAGTGAGAACACATCTTATGAGATGAATCTTGTTAAAAGGTTTTCCTTGAAATAAATTAACGAAATAAATTAAGACTGACAAAAACTTCAAATTTTTTTTTTTTTTTTTTAAGTTCTGCTCTTTGTTCATCTGACTGTGACTGAAATGTGCATCCTAAGATGTGTAAGTACTAATTCGAACGAAGATTCCTCCTGGCTGCTCATCTTCACCTTCACTGCTCCGCTGCCCAGTGGATAGGAATCATGTGAACGAACAGTGCAGCATAAGTAAACGCAATCAAGCGCTGACTGAAATGCAAATTATCGACTCCAAACAAATGTCACCTAATCCTTGGGCGTATCGTGGAAAACTGTTGGGAAAATCGCTAATAATAGCATTTCTCAGACGGAGACCAATTTCCGTGAAGATTTGCCAAACTGCAGCAAGAGTAAAGAATAGAAGATTGTATGTTAGCTTTTGAGGCATATAGTGTCGTGCTCCTGGGGTAGTCCTTGCTATTGTTGTGAATTTAAAGAAGCAAACAATTAAAAAACACATACATACCCTACATTGAGGAAGATACAAAATTAACTTTGACAATAAAATATAAATCTTGGCTGATTAAAACTCATTTGGTTTGTAGCAATCTAGCTCTAAAAAAAAGAAAAATCCTAACCTAAAAAGTAATGTGAAAAAAATTGTCTACTTAGGAAATTGTCAATTCAGACTTACGTCTTTAGAGAAGTAACAGAACCCAAACCAAACTCGTGTCTGTCAAGTCATTTCCAACTCACAGCAACCCTACAGGGCAGAATAGAACTGCCCCATAGAGTTTCTTTGGCTATAATCTTTACAGAAGCAGACTGCCACATCTTTCTTCCAGGGAGTGTCTGGTGGGTTTGAACCTCTAACCTTTCGATTTGCAGCTGAGCTCATAACAGAACACAACTTTTATTTGCTTATCTTCCTCAACTGTCTTGTGCATTGAATGAAGTGGTTTAGACGTTATACAAAAGGTGGCTGAATTAAGTATACTCACTCACATTTTCAGCTTCAGGAAAACATTAACCCCTTTTAATGAAACAAAAAGTACTTTTATTTTAAGAAACTTGGGGAATAATAATATACACATATGAGAGGTTTATAGCAACTGCAAAGGATAACCACGGCCAATAGCTAAACAGAAGGTAGAATTCTCCATATAAAACATATATACAATTTGATAAAATATTACCCATGATTATTCCTGGAATCAATTTTTTTTGGAGCCATATAAATATTAAGTCACTGGAGAATACCCTGTTATATTCAAGTTTGAGGTTTTGTTTTGTTTTCCTGAAATTTTCACTTGCATCTTTCAAGTACTGAAATTACTCTGTTGTGGTTCCCTAACAGCAGAATATTTACTTTATTTATTTTTTTGAATCTGGATATTTAACCCCGTATGAAAAAGTAAATAACATTTTAAACCTTTTAATAACTCTGAAGTGAATTGCTTATCATTTCTATTCTCAGTTTTTTTCCTCACATTTTAACATTTTCAGTGAGAACACATCTTATGAGATGAATCTTGTTAAAAGGTTTTCCTTGAAATAAATTAACGGAAATATCTTGAAAGATACCCTTTGCCATGGAGTCGATCCTGACTCCTAGCGACCCTATAGGACAGAGTAGAACTGCCCTGTAGGGTTTCAGAGGAGCAGCTGGTGGATTTGAACTGCTGACCTTTTGGTTAGCAGCTGAGTTCTTAACCTCTGTACCACCAGAGATCCATTTTAGAAATCAAGTACATGATCTGTTCCGTTTAATCCTAGCTTTTCCTTTACCATACCTTAGTGAGAAGTTTGTGAAACAATAGTTATTAAATATCACAGCATCTGTGGGATATTAAAAAGACACCCTTCAAGTTGACTTTTTTGTATTTCTGGTCAATCTTTTTGTTGTTTCTGTTGTAGCTTCCCTCACATGTCCACCCCTCTCTCTACATTCTTACAGTTAATATCTGTTGACTTACTTGAAAACCAGCAGATATCACTGTTCCAGGCAGCTTGAAATATTAATCCACGTTAATATTGCTTGAAAGAATACTTAACTAGAAAAATGAAGACAAGCTATAAACTATTTTATGAATAAGCGGTGATGTTTATACATATTTGAGATGTCTTACTTAGTTCAGGAATTATTTCTTTGTTTTATTCATTTTATAACATTCCAGAATCTTAAAGGTCTCAACATGCTAACCAAAATCCACTGCTGTAGAGTCGATGTTGTTATATTAAAAAAAAAAAAAAATTTTTTTTTTTTTGTTATATTACTTCCCCTTAATGCTTTCAACCTGAAGAGTATGGGTCGATTTCTCCTAAAGTTAGCATGTTTGGTTGTGCTGTGGTTCAAAAGAGTAAGAACCTTTTGAGATCTGTATTTTCTTCCCAGTTGTCATGCTGATCTACTTATCTATTTGCATCGGGAGATAATTTCCCATGGTGCTCTCGTTTTTGCATATCTTTGAGGAAATATACATCTGCATTAACAAATTTTTTGTTGTAGACTATCTTTTAAAGGATGTTTATATAATGTATCTTTGGAAGATAGAATAATATAGGGCAGAGGACAGATTTGTTTCCAGATGGTAAAGATAATAAACATAGTATCTCCTACAGGGGCAAAGTTTGGGTTGGCAGCCCACTTATAAGATTGGGCCTTCCTAAGCTCAGTCTTCCTCAGCTGTGACACAGACGCATTGTGTTCACAGTGTTCATGTGGACCTGCCTCTAAATAGCCCTCTGGGATTTGGACACAAAGGAACTGATTTGAACATGAAACTGTGATGTCTGTTGGGCCATGAGTAGCAAAGCCCTCTGTCTCTGACCCAGAAGTCTCTTGTCTTCTACCAGCATCTCTCACACTATGGCATGATAACATGTTAACTAGAAAGTGGAATAAAATCTTAGACCCTTGCAATTCTTGCCACTTCTCACATTCTACTAGTTTCTGAGGCAATTTTTAGATCAATATATAATAAAGAGTATGGAGTAAATTATGTCAAAGTGGGAATTAAATAATTAGTAAATTTATGTTATCAAATGAAAACAATGTGATTTAATGACATAGATTCAACACTAGGAAGATATTTTGCAAATGTCTAATCTAGTCATTCCATTTTATAGAAAAGGAAATTCAAAACTAAAAATGTCATGTAATATGAAAAGAGTCATAAATCTAATTAATTACAGCTAATTAATTAAAGAGTTTGAAACAAACAACCTGTTGCCTGGTTCCTAGTTCGAGCCATTCTAAAAATGTATCAATAAATTAGAAATTCTCAATTATAGACTTAAGATAACCACAATTATTTGCCACTTCTGCCACTGAAAAAGAGGAGTCTAATTTTACTTTCAGGGATCTATGCTATCCTCAGTGATTTTCTTGACCAAGATGTTGTTGTTATGTGACTCACAGCAATCCTGTGTACAACAAAACACTGCCTGCCTGGTTCTGCACCATTCTCACAGTATTTGCTGTGTTTGAGCCCATTGCTGCAGCCACTGTGTCAATCCATCTCATTGAGGGTCTTCCTCTTTTTCGTTGATGCTCTACCTTACCGAGAATGATGTCCTTCTCCAGTGACTGGTCCCTCCTGATAACGTGTCCAAAGTGTGTGAGAGGAAGCCTTGCCGTCCTCGCTTCCAAGGAGCGTGCTGGCTGTGCTTCTTCCAATACAGACTTGTTTGTTCTTCTGGCAATCTATGATATATTCAACATTCTTTGCCAACACCATAATTCGAAGGCATCAATTTTTCCTCGGCTTTCCTTATTCACCGTCCAGATTCCACAGGCATATGAGGCAATTGCAAATATCAGGGCTCAGATCAGGCACACCTTAATCCTCAAAGTGATATCTTTGGTTTTTCAACACTTTAAAGAGGTCTTTTCCAGCAGATTTGCCCAATGAAATATGTCGTTTGATTTCTAGACTGCTGCTTCCCTGGGCATTGATTGTCGATCCAAGTGAAATGAAATCCTTGACAACTTCAATCTTTTCTCCGTTTATCATGATGTTTCTTATTGGTCCATTTGTGAGAATTTTTGTTCTCTTTATGTTGAGGTGTAATCCATACTGAAGGCTGTAGTCTTGGATTTCCATTAGTAAATACTTCAAGTTCTTTTCGATAAGCAAGGCTGTGTCATCTGCATACGGAAGGTTGTTAATGAGTCTTCCACCAATCTTGATGCCATGTTCTTCATATAGTCCAGTTTCTCAGATTATTTTCTCAGCATACAGATTGAATAAGTATGGTGAAAGGATACAACTTGGACACACAACTTTGCTGATTTCATATCATGCAGTATCCCCTTGTTCTGTTCGAAGGAATGCCTCTTGGTCTATGACCAAGATAATGTGGTAAAAGTCAGTTTATGGAACTTCTAATGCTGGATCAAAAAAAAAACGCCTTGAATTCTCTGCCTAGATCTCTTGGAACACTGGCTCAGAGTCCTGATCAGCCATGAAAGATGTGTGACTATCATACCAGAGAGATCGTGTGGGGATGTCTGAAAGATTACATAGAGAGGAAGAGCAGGCCAGCTGAGCCACTCTGCTAGCCAGTCTTACTAAGGCCTGAGATATAAGAGTGAATCTGCTTAGAACCTCCAGATTAGTCCAGCCACCTGCTGAACACCATAAAGTGATGTCAGTCAAGCCATGGTATTCTGAATATTCACCCAGGGTGCTGAATACTTAGCCCAGCTAAGTCCTGTCAGCATTCCTGACGCACAATATTGTGAGATCTAATAAAATCCTTGTTGTTTGAAGCCCAAAAGTTTTAGCATAGTTTGTTACACAATAATAGATAACTGGAACAGCTTTTACGATTCTATAAAATACTGTGCTTAACATCAAACCGCTTTTGTTTAAAATGTTAAATACATAAAGTAACAATGTTTTTTCTCTTTCCCTCTCTTTGAAGCTTCCTGTTCTCCTTTTCAGAAAAGTCAGATAAAACATTTCAGATTAATACTTAGAAATAATAAATTCCCCCAAGGCTAAGCACTGCCTTGAGTGAATTTTTACAGATGTTATAAATCTCTGAATAATAGGATCTATAATAAAATTGCCAACAGACCCTTAAACTTATCAGAAGTCCCTGGAGGCATTTTTTTTTTTAATTTATAAATGGATTATTATTAAGTAAAAAAAAAAGTTTCTAAAATGTGTCTTACTTATGTCTTCAGACGCTAGTAAGAATAATCACCAAAAAAAATTTTTTTTATCTTGATCTCTAAACTAACTGAGTTCTCTATGTTTTCATATTAAAATGTCATGGCTATTATTTTTCTTTGTACACAGCTTAATGTCTACTTGTGGACTTCATAAAGGTGAGCTTAGGTAATATCACTAGACAGAGGTATTATCTTCATAAGGGCAACCTTAACTAGGAAAGAATTTTCTTTAATTGGTCATTTTGTTAAGGAATCATATCTAGGAAATGACAATTTCTTTTTGGTGTAAAACAAAGAATTTCAGCAAGATAGCTAGTTGACCTATATTTCCTTTGAGTGTGTAAGTTGGTATACTTGGGCTGTCATTACAATGATAAAGAATTTATTAAAGGTGAACTAAAGGTTTGGGTAATAGAAGGGAAGGCTTAACAGATGTTTTGTAGGTTTGTGGCTTCTCCTCCAGCCTAGAGCATTGGGGGATTTTATCCTTGGTCAATTTTCACTGAGATATAAACTCAAAATAATTTTTAGGATTTTTCCTCTAGTTAGTACCCAATATCAATGCTAATGAAGTTGAGGACCATGTACTAGAATCTATACCTGTGCTTCCTCATTGAGGTTGTTTACTGAGAAATGAATTACCAATACTGTTGCAACTATCCCCATCAATGGGAGTAAATGGTGTGTGCGTGAGTGGATTATGTGATTAGTGAATGATGTCCATCTAAGAGGTTATAGATATTATGATACATAAAACCTGAAAGGACTTCACAGCTGATGGTTTCTCTGAATTTGACCATATCCAGCCAGACTCCTCTTTTGGCCATGCACATCCTGGATGTAGAATAATTGCAAAATCAAAAGACTTGCCTGGGAGTCCCAAGATCTCTGCTCTGATTTTGCTGAGCCTGCTCTCTTGTTTACCGTAATAGCTAATTAAACTTAGTGTTGGAGGAGGTTTTTGTGTCTTGTCTGTTTCATTTTCAATGGAACCCAACATCACTGCCGCTACTTAAACAGAATTAGACAAAATTGTTGATTGAGTTATTGCAAAATTCAGGTAATTTAAGATCATTCTTTTTCTAGAAGCCGCAAAGCCAGATACGGTGGTAGGAAAAAGCAGAAGCAGACATTAAAAAATAAATTAAGTATACGCTGTCTTATGAAATAGATTTTCTGTTTATTCTGTTAATGTAGCAAATTTTGATTGTCTTTTTAATATTAAACCAATCTTGAATTCCTGGTATAATCTCCTTGGTCGTGAAGTATATTTTCTATATTGATAAATTTGTTTCGGCAAAGTAAAGGGTCAGCAAAAATGAGGGAAACCCTCCCTGAGATGGATTGACACAAGAGCTGCAATAGATTCAAACACACCAACAGTTGGGAAGATGGCGTAGGACAGGCAACGTTTCCTTCCGTTTTACGTAAAGTCAACATGAGTCAGAGCTAAACTGAAGGCAACAAACATTTTTTTTTTTTTTTAAACTAATGATTTGTTTGGGCTTTTTGCATTTAAATTCATGAAGGTTATTAATCTATAATTTCTTTTCTTGTAATGTTTTGGTCAGGTTTTACCATAATAATTAAAATAAAATGTGCAGATACCTGTTTCCTCTCCTTGATAATATGAAATAGTATAAGGCTGGGATTATTTCTTCCTTAACTACTTGGTAGAATTCAACAATGAAGCCCTATGAGCCTGGGGTTTTCAATTTCTTTAAAACATAGAGGATTACTATTTTTTTTCTATTTTTTCTTTAAGTTATGTTTTTTAGTCACAATAAATGTTGATTTACCTCTAGTTTATCTAAGTATTTCATTTTTATTTGTCTCATTTATTTGTTGTGCTTTTTTCTCTTATTTATTACATTATTTACTTTTTTCAATTGTTATGTTTAGAGTTCTTACTATTCTGTATTTTATATCTATTAGCTTACGAGTTATACACACTTTCTCTATTATTTAATTAGTACCTTGTGACTAACAGTTATCCCTGACTTATTGACGTCTAATGCATCTTTCTACTTTGGCCATGCCAAGGCTAATGAAAGAATCTTAGATAATTTTAACTCCATCTGTTCCTTCTTGGTTTTTTTGCTACTGAATTGTATATTTTTAAAACAGAAGCAATATTATCAATATCATTTTATGTGCATTTAAGTTAACCTACAGATTTTTTTTTTTCCAATTATTTTCCATTTTTTCTTGTGTCTCCATGTCTCCATCTGGGATAATTTTCCTCCTTCCTTCTTTCTGAAGAACTCATTTTATTGATTTCTTCAGCACAATTTACTTGGTGTCAAAAAATAAGGTCTGAAAAAGTTTCATTGTACTTTCAATTTTGAAGGATACGGCAGTTTTTTTTTAGCACTTTGAAGATGTCACTTATTTTATTTTCCTGCTTTTCATTTTTTCTGTTAAAAAGGAAGCTGTCAAACTTTGTTGTTCCTTGTTTTGTTGTTGGTGTTTTGGTTTGTTGATGTTGTCATTTCCCCAAGATTTACACTCCATTTTTGGTTACCTACCTTTTTAGTTTGATGTTCGTAGGTGGGCTTTACTCAGTATTCATCTTGCTCAGGGTTTATATTGTTTCCTGATTTGGTGATTTGAGGTCTTTTAAAAGTTTTGCCAATTTATTGTCTATATAGTGCTTCTGCTCTATTTTCTGTCTTTTCTTCTCCTGAAGCTCCAGTTACATAGATGCTAGAACTTTTCCATTGGTCCAGTACTTCCCTTAAGCTCCTTTTCTATTTTGCTTTCTTTCTTTTCTCAGTGCTTCTCTATGAATGCCTTATATTGACCTATTCTCAAGTTTTCTAATCCTCCATCTATGGTATTAAACTCATCCACTGAATTTTAAATTTAAACAACCCTATTTTACAGTTCTAGTATTATTATTTTTTTTAAGATTCTAATATTCTGTGCAATTATTCACTGTGCCTACTGTTTTCTTGAATATATTAGTCATGCTGACTTTAAAGTCACTCTAAGTAATTCCAAGAACTGGATCTTTTTTACTGTTTTTTTTTTTTTTTCTTAGATTTGTAGGCTTTTTGGTCTTGTCTTCTAAAATCGTTGATGAGTTTTTTGTTGAATGCTGGGCATATTGTATTTAATGTCATAAAATATTTTTGAAGCTCTGAGTGATACCATCACCCCTTAGAAAGGATTAAGTATTTAACAGTGGAATTCTTTCTTTTTGTAACGGTTAAGTGAATTTATTTAGAAGGGAATCCTACCTGAAAGATTTATAGTTTTACCATGACCTTCTGTGACAAGAATTGAACTCCATTTTTTCAGCCCAACTGTCTTAGTATCTTAGTGCTGCTAAAACAGAAATACCACAAGAGGTGGCTTTAATAAACAGAAATTTATTTTCTCACAGTTAGGAGGCTAGAAGTCCAAATTCAGGGCTCTGGGGAAGGCTTTCTTTCTCTGTCAGCTCTGGGGAAAGGAAGATCCTTGTGTATTTTCAGCTTCTGTTCTGAATCGGAATTGACTCGACGGCAGTGGGTTTGGTTTGATTTTTTTTTTTTTGGTTCCTCAATTCGGCAAACTTCGTGTTGTGTGGCATCTATATTCACTCATCTGTGCTGGCTTGCTTCTGTGCCTAATCAGCTATTTCATATCTCAAAAATAATAGGCTTAAAACATACCCTACACTGATTTGGGTTCATTAACATAACAAAGAAAACTCTACTCTCAGATGGGAATACATCCACTGGTATAAAAAACTATCGCCATCGAGACAATTCCACCTCACAGAGACCCTATAGGACAGGACAGAACTGCCCCAGAGGGTTTTCAAAACTGTGAATCTTTATGGAAGGAGACTGACACATCTTTCTTCCATGAGTGGCTGGTGGGTTCCAACTGCCAACTTTTCAATTAGCAGTCCAGTGCTTAACCACTGCACCACAAGGGCTCTTTCCACAGGTAGAAGGGTTAGGATTTACAATATCATTCAATCCGTAACACCAACATGATGAAATTAGCTATACTTCTGCTTGGCCTCTGAGCCTCTTGGGCACCATTTCTTGCTGTATCTCTGCTGTTTGACTTGAATGCCTCTTTTCTATTTAGTGTCTAAATTGTCATTTATACATCAACAAACAACTCCAGTGAAAAACCTGCATTCTGTATCAACTTTTCTGCTGTGCTTCATTTCTCCGAAATTTTGTACCTTCAAGTCCTAGCTGTCTTGACCTCTCTGATAATCTCAAACACGTTTTATAGCTTTCCTCGATGTTTTTTTATCTGAAGGTTTGATACAAACTATTCCACCATATTTGGAATTGGTAGTTACCTATAAGTTTCTTAATTCCTTGATAAGGGGAGGGTCCTCCAGGGGTGAAGCAGGTTGCAGGTTATAGTAATATTCAGTAAAACCTGTGAAAGTTGGAACCTGTATAAGTTGGAAACCTGCCAGAAAAGGAAAACTCAAATATTTTCCATTAAAATGAGCAAAAGAAAAATGGTAAAACTGCACTCTGTCAAAGGCAGAAACCTGCCAGATCTGGAAAAAACAGGCAATCCTGTCCAGTTCTGGCTTTCACAGTTTTCACCATATCTACAACAGCATTCCCATCTCTTTGAGCCTTTGGAGTCTTTCTTCTGTCAAAGAATGCCAGCATTCCTGTTGGTGAAATTTTATTCACTGCATTTATGGTATGGCACCAGTGCAGCCCTGGTGGTGCGGTGGTTAAGAGCTTGGCTGCTAACCAAAAGGTCAGCAGTTTGAATTAAGGAGCTGCCCCTTGGAAACTCTGTGGGGGTAGTTCTGCTCTGTCCTACAGGGTCACTATGAGTCAGCACCTATGGCAAAAGGTTTTTTTTTTTTTTTTTGGTTTGGAATCGGTGAATCCAGGTTTAATTAATCAAGCTGCAGACCATGGTATTATTTCCAGTTTCTTGAACAAGACTTTTCATGCAAAAAATATCTTCTTCTCTCATCAGCAAGAAAATTGGGGGCATTTACTTGTTTAAAGTCTGTGTCTGCTGAAATGTCGTTATCCCAATGTTCTCTCCTTCAGCATTGGTGCTTCTTATCTAAGAGCCCATTTGGTGGCATTTCACCTCTATGGACCTTAGTGTACAGTCATTGTACTTGCTAAGAAACCAGACCCTATGGTTACAGGAAACAATTTAACTAAGGTCATCGTCTAATATTTCTTATCTTTCACCCATGCCTGGAATTTGGAATTGAAACCTTTGAGCCTTTTCTATTTATTTATTGTTTCCTTCATGAGTACTTTCTCCACAACAATCAGAGACAGAAATTATAATTACCATCGTGACCATAGTAACCACGTACCATAGGTGGGTGACTTTCGTATGTTTTGTCATGAATAAGCATGACATTCAATAACATCCTTGGTTATAACTTAGGAATT
This sequence comes from Loxodonta africana, assembly GCF_030014295.1. NCBI lineage: Eukaryota > Metazoa > Chordata > Mammalia > Proboscidea > Elephantidae > Loxodonta > Loxodonta africana. The sequence continues at coordinate 15,955,767 of NC_087362.1, forward strand.
ATAATGCCACTTCCTGTAATATGTTATCACCGTCTCATTTCTTCTTTGTCAGAAAGTAGTTGGCTTTTCAAATATCTTAAAAACATAATGCCAGATTCTCAATTTAAGGGTATAATTCCTGGGACTACTCTTATTTCCAATTAGTTAACTAATCTTAGCAGGACACACATGGCCCACTTAAAAAGATTAATTGAAGTATGTATACTAAATGAGGAAAACTTGGTAGTGTAAGAGCCATGGCTGCTAACCAAAAGGTCAGCAGTTTGAATCTACCATGCACTACTTGGAAACCCTAGGGCAGTTCTACTCTGTCCTGTAAGTTCGCTATGAGTTGGAATTGACTCAATGGCAATGGGTTTGGTTTTTCTGGTTCTATACTAAATGATATATGGGCAAGGTTAAGGAAACAAATGCCTGATTATTAAGTACTCAGGTCAAGCGAAAATGGGAAACCCTTATCACCCAGACCTAGGCCTAGACGAGCCAGTGAAAGCTATAAGCAAGGGGTGTGAGGAGAAGGGAGAAGTTGTTTGATAATGTTTGGTAATAGGGGATTTAAGAATAGAGGGAGCAAGTGCTACAAATGCTCCAACTTCTCTCCTCCTTAGGTCTTCTTCCAATTACTCACATTGGATAAACTTAACAGAGAGGTGTAGATCACAAGAGCCTGAGGGATAAGGAGTCAATGGAGTTCAGCCTTCAGGAACACAAAGCAGGGCAGAAAATGGAGACTAACCAAGCCATGCACCAAAGTCATAAGAGTAAGATATTACTGAATTTTTATCTCCATGTTTTATCACTTTTAGAGGAAAGTAATTCAGAAATTGCTCGACAGATATTAAGGTATTGTTATGGATTGAACAGTGAGTCCCCCCAAAAAATGTGTGTCAGCTTGGCTAGTCCATGATTCCCAGTATCATGTGATTACCTACCATTTTGTCATCTGATATAATTTTCCTGTGTATTGTAAATCCTACCTCTGTGATGTTAATGAGGCAGAATTAGGGACACTTATGTTAATGAAGTGGAATTAGGGGGAGTTATGTTACTGAGGCAGGACTCAATCTACAAAATTAGACTCTGTCTGAAGTCAATGTCTTTTGAGATATAAAAGAGAGAAGCTAGCAGAGAGACATGGGGACCTCATATCACCACGAAACAAGAGCCAGGATGTCCTTGTGCTGAGAAGCTCCTCCACCAGAGGAAATTGGTGACAAGGACCTTCCCTCAGAGCCAACAGAGAAAGAAAGTCTTCCCATGGAGCTGGCAACCTGAATTTGGACTTCTAGCCTCCTAAACTGTGAGAGAATAAATTTCTGTTTGTTAAAGCCATCCATTTGTGGTAGTAGCACTAGATAACTAAGACAGATGTTTTTAACACTGCTTGTGTTTTCTTTATTCTGTTCATCTCTACTTTTATATTCTGCTAGCATTTAGACATGTTTATTTCTATTCTATTTAAAAAACGTAAGTGAAAACAACAAATTATTTCAACTGATTTCACATTTTACCCCTGCTTCTGGACATTTTTTTTTCTGGACCATTTTCCTTCTTTTTTCATGCCAGGCCTTTTGAAAGCATTATTTAAATCTGTATGGTCAGTGTTATGGGTTGAATTGTGTCCCCCAAAAATATGTGTCAACTTGGTTAGGCCATGATTACCAGTATTGTGTAGTTGTCCTCCATTTTGTGATCGGATTTGATTATCCTATGTGCTGTAGTTCTAACCTCTATGAAGTTAATGAGACAGGACACAATCTACAGGATCGGTTGTATCTTTAGTCAGTCTCTCCTGAGATATAAAAGAGAAAAATGAGCAGAGAGGAGAGGGACCTCATTATCATCAAGAAAGAAGAGACAGGAGCAGAGCGTATCCTTTGGATCCAGGGTCCTTGTGCTGAGAAACTCCTAGATCAAGGGAAGACTGATAAACAGGACCCTCCCCCAGAAACAACAGAGAAAGCATTCCCCTGGAGCTGGCACCCTGAATTTGGACTTCTAGCCTCCTATACTGTGAGAGAATAAATTTCTCTTTGTTAAAGCTGTCCACTTGTGGTGTTTCTGTTATAGCAGCACTAGATAACTAAGACAGTCAGTTTCTCACTATACATTCACTTCTGAAATATGTGGAGCTACCATTACAATTAAGTTTAACAAAATTAAGAATTCGTTTTTCAATCACAGCAGTCACATTTCAATTGCTCAATAGCTATATGTGGCTATTGCTACCATGTTGGGCATTACAAATATAAACTGTTTCCATCTTCACAGAAAGTTCTACTGGAGAGCTGTCCTAGAATTTACATGTACGCTTTCATTCCACTAGAATTTCCCCTGATAAAGTCATTATTTATTTACATGTTAATAAGTCCATATTATGAGCATACTTAATTTTTTGTTGTTGTTGTTGTTAAACTCTAACTTTTGAAAGTATAGACTGTCACTTCTTGAGATGTTTTACACTCTTCCCTTAACACTGTTCCAGTTCTACTTGTGGTGGAGTCAATTCCAAATCATGGCGAATCCTTGTGGATTGCCAGGGCTTTCTTCCAAGGTTACTCTGGGTGGACTCAAACTTGCAACCTTTTGGTTAACACCCAAGCATGTTAACCATTTACATCAGCCAGGGACTCCTTAATACCAGAATATGTTTTGTTTTCCTGACATTTCTCAAGGTACACTTCAGCATTATCCCAAGTGTTCCTTAGGACCACTTGTCCTTGATATGCTAAATTTGTTTTCCTAGATATTTTCTGAAGGTATGTGTACATGCATGGATACATGTATATTTTGATGTTCTTGGGTTCCATAGAATCGATTCAAGCTCATAGCAACCACATGTGACAGAGTAGAACAGCCCCATAGGGTTTTCTGAGCTGTAATCTTTATGGAAACAGATCACCAGGTCTTTCTACCACAAACCCGCTGGGTGAGTTTGAACCACTAATCTTTTGGTTAGCAGCTGAGCACTTAACCATTGTGCTACCAGGCTTACTTGCTCGCTGTCTCTTTCTCTCTCTCCCTCTCTTCATATATGTGTACGTACACACACACACATATATATTTATACATAAAAAATTATATTTATACATACATATATATTTATACATATATATATATGTGTGAATATATATATACACACATACATACTACATATATATGGAACCAGTGGTTAAGAGTTCAGCTGCTATCCACAAGGTCTGCAGCTCAAATTCACCAGTCACCCCTTGGAAACCCTATGGGGCAGTTCTACTCTGTCCTATAGGGTCGCTATGAGTCGTAATCAACTTGACGGCAAGGGGGTTTGGTTTTTGGTATGTACATACACATAAAAGTCTGGGGGATCTAGGGGAAGCAAGGATAAGCAAATCTTTGTCTTTGCCTGCTTGGCTATAATGATACCGTTATTTTTGCCTTGCATACTAAAGCCACTTAAAAAACTCTTTCCCTGCATCAAATGTTTTCTCTACCACTTTATTATTCACGCTATCACTGTAGTAATTCTTTTCATATACAAATTCACAAGCCTAACAATCTCACTCCCCACATAAGGCTCTTCAGTGTTTTTCTAATACCATGAGGACTTCGCAATGGCATACCAGAACAGTCACAACATGGCACATTCCTGTCTTTCCAGCTTCATCTCTTACATCTTCCCCAAACTCACTCAACACTTCCACCGTAGGAACTACTTAAAGTTCCACAAAGACATATGGTTTTTCTGCTCTTTGCTTGGAACACTTTATGCAACTGCCCCAAACTTATGCCCTAGTTCAAGTAGCAGTACTTCAAGTTTTAACTTAATGTTGCCAAGAAGAATAATTATTTTAAAAATAAAACAATTTTCCTGGCTATTGGCATAGTTTATGTTTATCTCAAATTTATATTGCTAAATATCTGAATATGTATCTTTCTTTACTATTTCAAAGGGAAAAATAAAAATAAATAGCTAAAAAAAAAGCACAACTTAAATATGACAGAATACTTAACTCATTGGTTGCATCCTTGTTATAGACATCCAGAAGCTCCTCCATGATGCATTTTGACAGTAGGCAATTTTACACTTCAGTGATATACAAGCTACTCCCATCCGTCACCACAAAGATACTGTCCAAGTTCCGCCTTAGATATGTAGAGATGGCTAAAAAATGACTTAGGCGTTAGAGATATCACAGCCATAAAATAGTAATCCTATAAAGAAGTTTGCAATAAACAATTAGTAATTTTTTCTGTGGCTGTACTGACAGATATCAGAATCAATTAATCTTGACAGTACAAGAAATAAAACACATGCATGACAAATTAATTTGTATTTCCAAGTTTTGCTAGTTAATAATCATTTTTCACAGAGTTTCTACTAAGGAGACATTTTGGTTGGCATAACCTCTCTCTCTTTCAATAAAGTTTGAAAGAACTGTTGACCATCTTTACAACTATGCAAATAATTGAAATAGTTACATTAACCTATTTTAACAGCCTCACTTATTCGTATTTATATAATTTTGTGAGCAATGGCACCTACTTGATAAGTTTCCCATTGAACTTTTACACAATTGGTTCAATTCTCTTGTGCTCCGACTTGTGCTCTGCACTTATTGCCATGATCTGATTTATGTCTACTTGTGTTTCATTCCAAAATTCAGGCAAATTCAGTATTATGACTTATTAAAAATAAGTTATATTCAATTTTAATTGGGGGAGATTTTCTATGAAGAACCATGTATCACATTACGAGAAAAATCTTACTTTGATTGCCTCAAGATAAATTTGTGCTATTCTATGAGTTCAATAACACCAATACTTCATTCCTGACTATGATGGCAGTATTCTACGTATTAGTCTTTGAACATGTGTAATGAAACCTGTTTCAGTAAATCTGTAGAAACGCTCAAAAATTATTGTTTTAAAGCATTTATTCATTATGTCTTACATACTTTGGACATTTTATCAGGAGTGATCAGTCCCTGGAGAAGGACATTATGCTTGGTAAAGTACAGGGTCATCCAAAAAGAGCAAGACCCTCAATAAAATGGATTGATATAGTGGCTGTGACAGTGGGCTCAAGCATAACAATGATTGTGAGGATGGTGCAGAACCAGGCAGTGTTTTCATTCTGTTGTACACAGGGTCACTATGAGTTGGAGCCAACTCGATGGCACCTAACAACAACAACATGATATGATATAAACTGTATTTAAACTGTAAGAAAAGTAGTATAACTAATACTCAAAGAATAATTCACTATTAGGGAACTTAGGGAACCTAGTGTATAACAATTTGTATAACTAGAAAAAAATGATACCTTTATGAGAGTGGGGGTTATTAACATTTTGGGGAATTACCTGCTCTTATATATCAGAGCCACTTTAATACATAGCACAATGATTTCATTAGTTATTATTACAAAATCTGCTTCACAGAGTGGGGAATGTAAATATTTTACTCAATTTCACACAATGTGTAAATGATGGAACCAATATTCTCATCCAGGTTTGACTAGTTTCAAAACATGTTTGTCTTCAAATTATACCATCTTGTCTCCTTATAGATTTTTACCTTGCTAATATTGGAAACCCTGGTGGCATAGTGGTTAAATGCTACGGCTGCTAACCAAAGGGTTGACAGTTTGAATCCGTCAGGCATTCCTTGGAAGCTCTGTGGGGCAGTTCTACTCTGTCCTATAGGGTTGCTAGGAGTCAGAATCGACTCGACGGCACTGGGTTTGGGTTTTTTTGTTACTATTACATTAACATTATACTCGTTGGTGAGGGATTGTTAAATATTACTGCCTTAGAGATTACGTTGACTCTCAGGTCCTTATGGTACTGAGAAATTTTTTATTTTTGAGATGAATTAAAGATCACAGTTTTGGTGTGATTAAAATTGATCATTGTAGATAAAAAAAATTATGGTTGGTAGAAATTACAGGACAATTTTCTTTGAAGCTTATACTAGACCCACCTGAAGTAAAACCCATATAAAAGAAAACATAGAAAGTTTTATGACAAGTAGATGACATTTGAGGCACAAAAATATGTACAAGAAGTTTTTACCTTTTTATTTAATTATTGAGAAAACACCTTTATGTCTTTAAGTGAAAAACAATTGTTGTAAATATTTTACATATGTTGTTAGAGATGGTGTAGCCTATTAGAATATACCACTTAAACTGGGGATGTAAAGAAGAGATTATATTTTCCTATTAATGAAAATATCCCTTAGAGTCATAGGGGTCGCATTTCATACACATACATCGAGTATTATTTTCAACAAGGAGGAATTTTCAACAAGAAAGGTAGAGTTTCTACACGTTTTACTAGAAACAAACCACAGTTTAATAAATATTTAATGCATTATTCCATTAGTTCATACTTGGTTTCCTTGAGTATTTTAATTAGAGCTTATTCTTTGAGATAAACTATTTGTTTAGATACTCAGGACTCAAAAGCAACCTGTCCTGAGCTCTACTTTGTATAAATAAAAAACTAGAGGGAAGTTGCGGTTACAGATACAGATTTACCTTCTGTGCACACAACACTTCTGCCAAAATTACCATCCATGAACTTACAGAATGCCTTATCCACCATCATGGTATCCCATACAGCTTTGCCTTGGGTCAAAGACTCACTTCACATCAAATGAAGTGTGGCAATGGACCCATGCTCATGGAATTCACTGGTCTTACCATGTTCCCTATCATCCTGGAGCAGCAGACTTGATAGAACTATGGAATGGCCTTCTAAAGACACGATTATGGCACCAGCTAGAAGGCAATGCCGTGCAGTTTTGAGACAATGTTTTCCAGGAGGCTGTATATGCTCTAAACATTTGTCCAATATATGGTGCTGTTTCTTTCATAGCCAGGATGCATGGGCCCAGGAATCAATGGGTGGATATGGATGTGGCACCACTCACTATTACCCCTAGTGACTCACTTACAAAATTTTTGCTTCCTGTCCCTGTGACTCTATATTCTGTGGGTCTAGAGGCCTTAGCTCTAAAGGGAGGAATGCTTCACCTGGAGGCACATCACTGATTCCAATAAACTGGAAGTTAAGAATGTCACCTGGACACATTGGGTTCCTTATGCCTCTAAATCAACAGGCGAAGAAGGGAGTCACTATATTGGCTGGTGTGATTGATCCTGATTACGAAGAGGAAATAAGATTGATATTACATAACGGTGGTAACAAAGACTATGTCTGGAATACAGAAGATCCCTTAGGGTGTCTCTTAGTACTACTATGCCCTGTGATTAAAGTCAATGGAAAACTACAGCAACTGACTTCTGACATGACTGCTAATGGCCCAGACCCTTCAGGAATGAAGGTTCGGGTCACCCCACCAAGCAAAGAACCACCACCAGCTAAGGTGCTTATTGAGGATAAAGGCAATATGGAATGGATGATGGAAGAAGGTTGTTCTAAGGACTAGCTATGACCAGATGACCAGTTGCAGAAAAAAGGACTGTAATTGTTATAAATATTTCTTCCTTGTATGTGTGCATCAAATATTTTTATTTACTTCACCTATAAAGCATGAAATGTAAACAGGGCTAGTGCATGTTAGTTGTATCATTTTAGGAGCAAGTATGACTTTATAACTGTCTTTACCTAGAGATTATGTATGGTTTAAGGAGATGTGTACAGGTGCCAAGTTGACAACGGGTGGACTGTGATGGTTAAGGCTGATGTGTCATCTTGGCTGGGCCATGATTCTCAGTGTTTTGGTAGTTATGATGTAGTTTGGCAGTTATGTAATGATACAATCACCTCCATGATAAGATCTGATATAATGTGATCACCTTCATGATGAGATATGCTATGAGCAGCCAGTCAGTTGAAAGGGAATTTCCTTGGGTGTATGGCCTGCATTCAATATATGTAGACTTTCTGGCAAAAATCACTGGCTTTTGCTCTGCTCCAGATCCTACATTCTGCCTGTCATCTTCTGACCTCCAGTACTTGGGACTTGAGCCAGCAGCCTACTGCCTAACCTATCGATCTTGGGATCTGTCAATCTTTGCAGCCTGTGCAGCTGCATGAGTCAGGAGAACCTGCAGCCTGATGCCTGAGTCATGGACTTGGGATTTTCCAGCTTCTACAACTATGTGAGCCAGTTTCTTGATACAAATTTCTTTTGTTCTCTCTCACTACATATATATACATGTGCACATGTTGGTGTCGTAGTTATCTAGTGCTGCTATAGCAGAAATACCACAAGTGGGTGGCTTTAACAAATTTATTTTTGTACAGTTTAAGAGGCTAGAAGTCTGAATTCAGGGTGCCGGCTCTAGGGGAAGCCTTTCTCTTTCTCTTGGCTTGGATGAAGATCCTTGTCTCTTTGAGCTTCTGCTCCTGGACAATCTTCATGTGGCTTGGCATCTCTCTTCCCCAATATCTGCTTTCCTTACTTCCTTCTTACTTTTATATCTCAAAAGAGATTGACTGAAGATATACCCTAATCCTGCCTCATTAACATAATAAACATAACCCATTCACAAATGGGATTACAACCAGATTAGAACACATATTTCGGGGGGACACAAATCCATAACAGTAGGTAGTTTCCAGTTTCACACTAAGATTAGTCGTACTTCTTTTTTTAAAAAAAACTTTTAAATCCTCTTGCTTTATAAAACTTGAATGCTTCAATCCTCTTTTTCATATTGTTTTGGGGATCTGATATGGAAATAAATCCATTAAATTAACTGATAATTGCCAATAAAGGTGTAATGGTTAAGGTTGTGTGTCAACTTGGCCGGGCCATGATTATCAGAGGTTTGGCAGTTCTGATGTAGTTTGGCAGTCATAGGATGATGTGACCACTTCCATGATGAGATTTGGTATAATGCGATCACCTCTGTGATGGAATCTGCTGTGAGTAGCCAATCAATTGAAAGGGAGTTCCTTGGGTATGTGGCCTGCATTGAATATCTAAGTGGTCTTTCTGGTAAGACTTGTGGGCTTTTGCTCGTTCTGCATCCTGAAGCTTGCTCCTGTTCTTCTGACCTCCAGTTCTTAGGACTGGAGCTAGCAGCTTACCTGCCATCTTGCCTGCCGATCTTGGGATCCGTCAGTCTTTGCAGTCTATGGGCAAGAGCCCTGCTGTCTGACCTGCGGATCTTGGGTTCACCAGCCTCTATGGCTATATGAATCAGAAGCCTCTATCCTGACCCACAGACTTGGGATGTTCTAACCTCTTCAACCCTATGAGCTATTTCCTTGATATAAATCTCTCTATATTTAAATGCTTTAATGGTTTTGCTTCTCTAGAGAATCCAGCCTAAGAAAAAAAAGTGTGAACATTCCACAGAAATTTTAAAGCTACTAGATTCCCCACTTGATATTCAGTTCCATATTTCAGGTAGAAAAGCTGGAGGAAACACATGCAAATGATAGAGTACACAGAGATAAATGAAAGCATTTCACTGGGATCAGTATTGCAATTGATCCCCTCCACACATTGACCAACAAAATACAGCAGCGACGTCATGTGGTTGGCTAACTTTTTATTGCCTATATTTACCACAAAATAACAAAACAATAAGTCAATGATAGATACCTACTTTTTTTTTCTAGTACCAATAAACATAAAAATATTTGATTTCTTCAGGACACAATGTAATATACCATTATTATAACTTCCTGTGTTCTTCATATCACTTACAGCAACGCTGTTGTTGTTTGCTGCCATCAAGTAGATTCTGACTCATGGCAACCCCGTGCACACAGAGTAGAGCCGCTCCATAAGGTTTTCAATGCTGTGACCTTTCAGAAATAGATTGCCAAACCTTCTTCTGAGGTACCTTGAGGTGGGTTTGAACCATCAATGTTTCAGCTAACCGCTTGGTGCTCAACCATTAGTGCCACCCAGAAGCTCCATAAACCATTAGTTTGATAATATTTATATGCTTGTTTAACTCTTTTAGATAATATTTACCTGATTGTTTCATAATTTTTCTTCCAACAAACTGTAAACTCTTTGTAGACAGGAACCACTGCTATCTTTTTGTTGTTGTATTATCTGAGCCATGTGTGTTACCTGGTATATTGTAAAGGTGCAGAAATTGTTATTTGATGAAGAAGTTGAAGTCCTGAACTCTATGATCATCTGCAGACCTGTAATATCAAGTATCCTCTTAAATTTCCTCTCTTGGCCCCTAGGTGAGCCTCAGCTGTTTGTTTGATTGTCCGTTGACTGCCTGACATAGTCATGAGAATGCTTTCACCAACGTCCATCACTGAGGCAATGCCATCCATTTACTGTGAAAACAGTTTAATCAGTAACCTGCCTGTTTTATTTCACGATGCCAAGCATCCCTTAATTTTTAATATTTGGGCATTGTCTCAAAGACTAAAGACTTTAACCTTCCCTACTGAATTGTATTTAGATAAATTATTTAAGCTCCTTATAGAGGGATTTCTTAGACAATGATGGAACCAATCTTCCACATGAACTCACTGAGAGTGGGTTGAACTATATTGTATGGACTGTTAGTGAAAGCATACAAATTAACACATTAATTGATAACATAAATAAAATAAGGCAATCATGGAAAACAGAACAAGCTAAAAACAAACTTGAACTGCTATTTTTGGTAATTTTTTTTTACTACTGTTATCTAGCTATTTATAAAGATGCCTGTTTTTAAAATTACAGTATGGTTGCTATGGTAATAGGCACTTTATAAATCATGTACAAAGACTGTCTTCATTTCTACTGTGCTCCAAAATAAAAAAGAAGATTATTAAAGTGGGGTCACAAGAATACAAAAAGGAGTCTGGTGAGAGAGGAACAAAGAAGGTGTTAAACATTAAAAGCAAAATTTCAAACGATTCCATGAAGATCTCATCAAGTATTTGTGGTAGCCATGGGGTCATTCAACGATATTTTGGACAGCTTTCAGAGTCTTCCTGAGAGATAAAATGTTGATGAGTAATGATGAGTTGTTCATTGATATTTTAAAGCACTGACAGTTTACCTGTGTGATTTGGGATTATTTTTTTCACAGGAGACGAGTGGGTTAGAATCTCTGTGTTATAATTTCAAACACAGTGCATTCCATAAGGAATTAAGGACTTTTCACATTTTCTTTCAATTTTTTAACATTTTAGAGCCATAAAATCTCTATCTCTATTTCTTTAAAAATTAAAAAAAAAAAGCAATGATTTCTTCTCCGCGTTACAGTCAAAATTGTTCTGATTGACACAGGTGGAAGACAAGTTATTCAGAGGCATTATATGACATGTCACCATTTCAAAAGTCATTATCCCTTGTAGGTACATTTGCCTCAAGATCATATTTTCATTTTTCTCTCTGTTCACTGAGAGAGCAAGGTTTCAGATTGCAGCTATTAGATCCATTCTACCAGGAGAGTCTGAAGAGCTTCACAGAGACCATGCAAAATGAATAGCAGAGTTGCCCTCTATCAAGAGCTTTCACCAGAAGGAGCCACTCTGCAATTAAAATTGCTTCAACTAGGACAGAGAGCTCTCTCCAAAGGCTTTTTAACTGGATATTTCTGCTATAGCTCTATTTTCTCTCACCTCTCTGTTGACTCTGTGGAATAAAGGCTGTCTATAAGGTTGCAGAAATCAGCAGAGTTGGCCAAAAGGCAAATTAGGATTCCACAGACAATTCAGGGATAAGGGGATCATAGAAAACCCAGGACTGACTCTTGTTTAAATTCAGGGCATCTGGCATCTCTATTTCCATGATGACATAATCTATAGACGGAACAAATTTATGGGGAGGAATAGCAAGTATCTAATAATATACCAGCCCTATCAGGGACATAAGTGTTAGCATCAGAATACTTTTCTGATCACCTAAAAGTTCTCCTCTAGATAAACAATGCTTTAAAAAGGCTCTATATATCAAACCACCCCTGGTCTGTCTGAGTCATTCTAAGCTAATATAAGCAGCAACAGTTACTTAGAGTTACCATAGAATTATACAGCTCACGGCATGCACTCCCATTCTATGATGGAACATATTACCTTATATCTGTGAAAAAAATTATAATAAAAAACTTTCAAATATATTATTGATTGAATTCAGAAGGCTAGGACTCTATAATCCTGATGAACATAAAAAGTAGGATTTGGTCACCAGAAATAAATTTTTGTAATAAAATAAAGCATTTTTTTTTTAAAGTAATCTCAGCACAATTAACATATGGAAACCCTGGTGGTGTAGTGGGTAAGTGCTAGGGCTGCAAACCAGGAGGTCGGCAGTTCAGATCCTCCAGGTGCTCCTTGGATACTCTATGGAGCAGTTCTACTCTGTCCTATAGGGTTGCTATGAGTCGGAATCGACTCGACGGCAATGGGTTTGGTTTTTTTTGGTTTGATGGGTACAATGAATTGTCTAACGTTTATTAAAGGCACTTTTGTGTTGAAGTTGAAGAAAAGAAGACAGAAACGAAGGTTTCATTTTGTATAAAGGATGTGGCAGCAGTGTCACACCTTCTCATCTAACTTTACAAGGCGGGAGGAGAGTCACTATCAACATCAGCCCAAAGCTGATTTCTATGAGGTGGAGGTCAGACATGCCTTCTCTCTTCAACCTTTTTACTAATCTTGACACCAGCCATCCCTTCCACAGTACTTTCTACTTCTGCTAGGTTCAATGATTCATTGCAATGGCCACACAGAACTCACGGACCATACTCAAAACTAAGAGGTTTATTAGGGAAATAACAGGTTACAATTCAGGAACAGGGACAACTCAGGATACAGTTCTTTAATCAGGACAGCCACTTCTCAGCCATGTCTGCAGAAAGGCCTCTTTCTGGCCCTTAGCCCCTTGGTCCCTTGGCCAGGCCTCTGCCCTGCTCTAGCAAGTGTTACAGAGCTCTTTAGCTACACCAGTAAGTGCCCAGAGGCACCTCACTTCACCAGGAAGCCTTCTGCCCAAAGGTACTCAGCTCTCTCACTCCATAGGTTGGGACACCCACTGTAACTGCCTTGCTGTATGGGCCAGTAAGCCCATAGCACTGTCTTGCACTGGTTTCCTTCTGCTGCTGCCACTTCTCTGCTGTCACTTCTCACCATCTAGCACTGTCTCTGGTGTTACAGCTCTCTCTCTCTCTGTCTCCTGGGTTTAGGAGGTTTTCAGCACAGGGACCTGGGTCTGAAGGACATACTTCACTCTCATCTCTTCTTCTTGGTAGTGGTGAGGTCCCTGCTGCTCTGGCATTGGCTCTGTTTTAAGCTTAGCAGAATGACAAAACCAACCAATCCCCAAGTTAAGGTTCCATATACCTCATTTGCATGATCCCACCCTCACAACCTGGCTTGCTGAAATGGAAGAGGACTTAAAGCACTTACTGATGAAGATTAAAGACTACAGCCTTCAGTATGAATTACAACTCAGTGTAAGGAAAACAAATACCTTCATAACCAACAAGCAACATCATGGTAAACAGAAAAAATAGTGAAGTTGTCAAGGATTTTGTTTTACGTGATCCACGATCAACACCCATTGCAGCAGTCAAGAAATCAAACTACGTATTGCATTGGTCAAATCTCCTGCCAAAGACCTCTTCATAGTGTAAAAAAGCAAAGATGTCACTGTGAGGACTAAGGTGCATCTGATCCAAGGCATAGTATTTTCAATCGCCTCATATGCATGTGAAAGCTGGACAACAAATAAGGGAGACAAAAGAAGAATTGATGCATTTGAATTAGGGTGTTGGCAAAGAATATTGAATATACCATGGACTGCCCAGAAGAATGAACAAATTTGTCACAGAAGTACAGCCAAAATGCTCCTTAGAAGGGAGGACAGTGAGATTTCTGTCTTAACGTACTTTGGACATGTTGTAAGGAGGGACCAGTCTCTTGAGAACGACATCATGCTTAGTAAAATAGAGGGTCAGCAAAAGAGAGGAAGACTCTCAACAAGATGGATTGACACAGTGGCTGCAACAGTGGGCTCAGGCGTAGCAACAATTGTAAGAATAGCACAGGACCAGGCAGTGTTTCGTTTTGTTGTACATAGGGTCACTGAATCAGAACTGACTTGAGGGTGCCTACTGGGTCGCTATGAGTCAGAATCGACTCAGTGGCAGTGGGTTTTTGTTTATCAACAACAACAACAACATGTTTAACCCTTCCCCACCATTGGAGAAAAACTGAGCTATAATTATACTTAGAGAACTTGTATGTGAAAGTTAAACTCCATGGAAGTTATGTGACTATATAAATAGTTTTACTTTCAATGATGGCACAAATGTCAGCTGTGCATCAAGATAAAGTTTCGTGACAATGCAGGGCAGAGCCATTTTGTAAATGTTTTCCCGTGGGGATTACATAAGGCAACGTTTCTGACACTCTTTCTTGATGGATTCAAACTGTCTCAAAAATTTACTGGAGAATGTTCCTCAATGACTGACATGAAGTATAATCTATAAAAATAGGAGACTGTTAATTTACAGGCCGTCCATTATCATACAAGTATGTCACATTCTCTAAGGCATATTTGTTTCTGTCTTCTCATCTTCATCTTCGACACAGAAGGGCTTTTTATAAATGCTAGGCAATTCATTGTTAGTTGATGGCACTAGTTTTTTTTTTTTTTTTAGGCAATTTGTTGTACGGATAGACTATGTTAATTATGCTGAGTATTACGTGCAGGAAAAAACTTGCTGGTCACTAAATCCTATTTTTTATGTTCATCAGGATTACAGAATCCTAGTCTTCTGAATTCACTCAATATATTTGAAAATTTTTTGTTATAATTTTTCACAGATATAAGGTAATATGTTCCATCATTGAATGGACATGCATGCTGCCAGTTGTACAATTCTACAGTAACTCTAAGTAACTGTTGCTCCTTATGTTAGCTTAGATTGGCTCAGATGGACCAGGGCCGGTTTAATATATAAGTTGAGTCTTTTTAAAGCATTGTTTATCTAGAGGAGAACATTTAGGTGATCAGAAAAGTATGCTGATGCTAACACCTATGTCCCTGACTACATCTAGGCCTAGTATATTAAATGTTTTTCTGATCTGGTGACCAGGTTGGAACATATCACACAATATTCTCAGGGACTTGATGATTCTCTCATGTAAACTAAATATTTTAGTAAGTGCTAGAGAAAATGTTTGCTAAGGATCCCGGTATTTCTCTGTTATCTTTGATGACCATTTTCTTTACTTGTCTAGAATGACAAGCTCTGCCAGGATTATGCATACTTTACAACGCTGAGATACTAAATCACATTGTGACCTTGGGTAAACGACTATTCACACCATTCTAAATTTTATGATACTCACAAATAGCTTTTCTCATGTTTTCAGTTTTTCTCTCTTTTTCTACCTTAGTATTTTCCCTTGAACTTAATCCATTTGTCAGTGATTCCAATATGAATTTATATTTGACTATTAAGAAAAACGTCTTGCTCATTTGTGCTCCATATGGAGGGATGTGGGTCTCGAGCCCTGTCTTCAGCCTTCACTCTAACTTGGTGAATGGCTTTGAGAGGCTTATGTTACCTCTGTGAACTTCCCCTTCTCTATCATTAAACTATACTAACAGCATATTTTAATCCCAGAGCTCTTAAAATTTAATAATTTATGAAGTGCTTTGAGGGATCAAGGAGAAAGATTTATCATTTACAGTGCTGTTGAAAACAATATATACTGTATTATTTAGTATACAATGAGCTGTCTGCTTTTTATGTATTATATACAACATATCAAAGTATGTATTTCCTGGGGCAGATTGGAGTGGTTTTAGGAAGAAGTCATGAGCCAGTTCAGTTTACTTCACCTTGGAGATGGAATGACAATTTGTTTTTTTTCCCTTAAGGAGGTTATATACCAAGGAGACACATTTTAAGAATAATTAATAATCAATACCTAATTTAATTTTGCAGATCCTATAAATGTGATAATAGAAATAAATTCATTTCTCATTTTTAGCAACTGAGAGTTATACACATAGTCTTCTAACAGATTTATCAAATTTTCATCAGGACTTACTGCATTTCGTATATGTGTGATATCTCTAGGCTCAAGTTCTCAACATTATTTTTTGTTTAATTTATGAAATGTCCAGCATTTTTGAAATGACAGTGGCAGCACGATTTTTGTTGCTAGGTCTAATGAATCTCAATGTTTTTACACTGTACTTTGTATAAAAAAAAAAAAATAGTATACGATATTTTAAAATCATATGCACAGTTGTGCTTTATGGAGCTAGAGAGAGTAGTGGGTTCCTGACGGCTAATTAGACTTTGTAGTATATTTTGAAGAGTTCTCTCAGTGCAATGGAATAGAATGCTTCCCAGCAATAGATAGGGGAAAAAAAAATTCATTCATAACATGACTGTGAATCCAGCATACAGGTAAAAGTGTTCCCCTGCTTATATCACATACTATCAGAACATGTCTCTTACAAAACACAATGATTTTAATACAGTATATATTTTTATTTTCTGTTGTGTCATATTAAGGTGAACGTTCAAGGTGTTTTGTAACTAAGAGTTTCATCATAATGTGTCAATATTTGATATAATTTATTTATTTATTTATTTATCATTCATTTGCTTATTGCCAATAACCGTTCTGGAACATAAACTGCATGAGAGAGAATTTTTCAGTGTTTTTCAATGCCTTATTTCCAAAGCCTAGAAAAGTATCTGATGCATAGTAAGTGACTACGTGAATGAATGAATGATAATTACAAGAACCTGACTGTGGGGACAGTCTGAGACCCTTATAATCCTTTGCTGTTGGGAATGCTAACTTTTAGAGCATAACAAAAAGAGTCTATGAATCTATGAAAACTTGAGCTTTATACATGATATCAATGATTAAGATAGTGTTATAAATGAGTTCACGGTACTGAGATATAGAAATTCAAGCTGTGGTTTGCTGAGTGTTGTCAGTCACTCTGGATGCCTTTAGTCTTTAAATGTCTTGATTTCAACACTAATTCAGTTAGCCAGCAAACATTAGTTTATATGAATTCTTATCATGTTCAAGTGTCCTTTCTTTCCCTTTAAATAGGGAGAAAATATTTAACTCAAGTCCCATTATTTTTTCTTAAATTTTTGTGATGACAGTGCCATGAACAATCTGACTTACATATTTGGTGGAAATACCTTCCTTCTTTCCTTGTTGTTGTTAGGTGCTGTTGAATTAGTTCCAGCTCATAGTGACCCTATGCACAACTGAAGAAAACACTGCCTGGTCCTGTGCCATTCTCACAATTGTTGCTATACTTAAGCCCATTGTTGCAGCCACTGTGTCAATCCACCTCGTTGAGGGTCTTCCTCTATTTCACTGACCCTCTACTTTACCAAGCATGATGTCCTTCTCCAGGGACTGATCCTTCCTGATAACGTCCCCAAAGTATGTGAGACATAGTCTAGCCATTCTTAATTCTAAGGAGCATTCTGGTTGTACTTCTTAGTCTGTGGTATAGTCAATATTCTTTGCCAACACCACAATTCAGAGGCATTAATTTTTCTTCCATCTTCCTTATTCATTGTCCAGCTTTTGCATGCATATGAGGTGATTGAAAATAGCACAGCTTGAGCCAGTCAGGTGCACCTTAGTCCTCAAGGTGACATCTTTGCTTTTCAATGCTTTGAAGAGGTCTTTGCAACCAATTTGTCCAATGTAATGGATCTTTTGATTTCTTGACCACTGCTTCCATGGGTGTTGATTGTAAATCCAAGTAAAATGAAGTCCTCGACAACGTCAGTCTTTTCTCCATTTATCACAATGTTGCTTATTTATCCAGTTGTGAGCATTTTTGTTCTCTTTATGTTGAGGTGCAATCCATACTGATGGCTGTGGTCCTTGATCTTCTTCAGTAAGTACTTCAAGTCTTCTTCATTTTCAGCAAGGAAGGTTCCATTATCTGCATAATGCAGGTTGTTAATAAGTCTTCCTCCAATCCGGACGCCCCTTTCTTCTTTATATAGTCCAGCTTCTCAGATTATTTGCTCAGCATACAGATTGAATAGTTATGGTGAAAGAATAAAACCCTGATGCACACTTTTCCTGAGTTTACACCACGCAGTGTCACCTTGTTCTTTTTGAATGACTGCCTCTTGATTCATGTACAGGTTCCTCTTGAACACAATTGAGTGTTCCAGAATTCTTGTTCTCTGCAGTGTTATCCATAATTTGTTATGACCCACACAGTCAAGTGCCTTAGCATAGTCACTAAAACACAGGCAAACATCTCTCTTGTACTCTCTGCTTTCAGCCAGTTTCCACCTGACATTAGCAATGATATCCCTGGTTCTACATCCTCTTCTAAATCTGGCTTGAATTTCTGGCTGCTCCCTGTCAATGTACTGCTGCAGCCGCTTTTGAATGATTGTCAGCAAAATTTTGCTTGCATGTGGTATTAATGATACTGTCTGATAATTTCCACATTCAGTTGGGTCACCTTTCTTGGGAATAGGCATAAGGTGATCCAACCGAATGTGGAAATTATCAAACAATATGACTAATATCACATGCAAGCAAAATTTTGCTGAAGGTCATTCAAAAACGGCTGCAACAGTATAGACATCGTGGCAACACACAAGCCCCCACAGTACAACAAACTGACAGATATGTGGGTGCCTTCTTTCCTTAGTGGAGTCAAAAGGAGTTACATGACCCCCACACCAGTAGTTCTGTCTTCTCTACTTCACAGATTCATAGAGTAGATACCTACGAAAAGGATCTACTTATGACATGAGAACCCTAGGTACCAAAGCTTTGCACCCAGAGTCTGTCCTCATCCCTCCTCCTGTGGACACATCTCTTGTAGGAGGATAATTTACTTATTAATCTGTGTTTTGTTCTTGTTAAGTATGTATTCTTTCCAATCTGAAAATATTAGTTTGTCTTTTGTTTTCCTTTGCCATAGCAAGTTTCTATTGGCTTTTATTGTGTGCAAACGAACTTCAGAGTCTTTTCAGAATACAACACCCAGCCAAGCTTTTGCTTTTGAGAGTTTATCCAGCAAGATTCGATAAAATGAAAATGAGTTCCCAAAGTTGAAAACAAGATACAGAAGATAAAATTTAGGATAATTTTGGGTTTATTTTTATTTATTTTTCCCCCAACACTTAGGCACAAAGATTTTGAAAGTTCCATAAATAGAGAGGACCAATAATACCTCCCAACGCATCATCCCGTGAAGTTAGATAAAATACAGATTAGAAGGGCAACACAGCCTACCCAGAGTGAACTATGGTCATCATGGCAAAGATTCTCAATTGCGTCATAAAATGCCCACAAAGCTCAGACAATGAGCGTGTCAGTGATGAGCAGGATAGGCACTAGTCAAGGAGGCCATTTGCAGAAAGGTTTGTTATTGCTTTTAGTTGCCTCCAAGTCAATTCCAACTCAGTGAGACCCCATGTGTTGTTGTTGTTTTTGTTGTGTGCTGTCAAGTCTATTCCAACTCATAGCAACCCTATAGGGCAGCATAGAAATGCCCCATAGGGTTTCCAAAGAGAGCTGGTGGATTTCCCTCTCTCTTTCTTTCTCTCACTCCTTCTATGTTCTTTCAGGTACCATTTACTGTATGCGAACTGTTTGCTTTTTCTGTTGCTCAGATTAACACTGTTAAAACTCATTTCCACTGAGTCAATTCCAACTCCTAGCGACCCTGTAAGACAGAGTAGAACTGCCCCATAGGGTTTCCAAGGAATGCCTGGTGGATTCGCACTGCTAACCTTTTGGTTAGCAGTTGTAGCTCTTAACCACTCTACCACCAGGGTTTCCATCGCTCAGAACACAACACAGATTAGAACTCATAAATTCTCTGTTAGTTACTTCTGTGCTAATGGTTCACCACCATCAGACGTACTGCAAAATCCACCTAGGGACTGTATGCCTGGCTCATTCTCTCTGTTGTCCACACCGATCTTTGCCATGTACCGATGAGCAAAATGTTTTAAACTCCTTTAATACTGATTAAAGAGAAAGCTAAAGGCTTTATGTGACTCCTACTTAAGCTCGTAGGTGTTAAAATCCGCTTTATTAACTCTTTTCTTCTATTACTTTCTTTTAACATAAGTAATAATACTAGTGGAAGAAAGACATCTATGCTTGAAGGAAGGGTGCTTGTTGGTGTCTTTTTTCTCTGAATTTTTGTTCCATGTGAAACACAGATATTTTTTCCAGCCTCAGATAAAATCGTTAACATCAAATGTGTTGTTCCTGTCAGTCATTGTCTGGTGGTTTCCGTCTCAGCGTGCCCTCATGTGTGCGTGGCAGAGCTGCACTCCACAGGGTGTTCGAGGCCGTGGCCTTTCAGAAGCAAATCACCAGGGCTGATTTCTGAGGCGTTTTCGGGCGGGTTTAAACCATCACCAATTCAGTTGGTTGCCCAGCACTTAACCATTTTTGCCACCCTGGGACTCTTAATGTAAAATTTACCTCTTTGGCAATTTAAGAGGACCACAGTTAAAACAATTGTTTGTGGAAATCTCTTTATCTATACATCAGAGATGCTCATTGTTGCTAAGTGTGTTATAGTGTCTGGATTTTTTCAGCGGGCAGAGATAAACATAAATATAAAGAGTGTCTCTGTGTGTGGGGGTGTCTATATATCTATACATGTGTATGTGTGTGACCACCGGTGGCTCAGTGGTTAAGTGCTGGTTTGCTAACCAAAAGGTCAGCAGTTTGAACCTGCCAGCTGCTCTGCAGAAGAAAGCTACTTCAGCCTGCTTTTGTGAAGATTACTGCCTGGGAAACGCCATGGCGCAGTTCTGCTGTGTTGTATAGGGTCAGGATGAGCTGGAATCGACTGGTTGGCAATGGGTTTGTTTTTTGTTCATTCAGTTTATATGTCTGTGTGCATATGCACATATATACATATACACATTCCTATATGTATGTGTGTGTGTGTGCGCGTAGGCTCCTCCTATGTATAATTTAAACTTAAAGTTGAGAATCTTGTTGTTCCTTGCTGTACGGTTGGCTGTGACTCGTGTAACCTCACGTATAACAGAACGATAAACTGCCCAGTTCTAGTCCATCTCAGGATCACTGGTATGCTTGAGTCCATTGGTGCAGCTGTTGTACCAATCCATCTCGTTGAAGGTTTCCCTTGTTTTCATTGGCCCTCTGCCAAACAGGATGTCCTTCTCTAGCAATTAGGCTTTCCCGATGACATGTCCAAAGCCAACGAGTTGAAGTCTGGCTATCCTCTTTTCTGTCAAGGAAAGCTGAGGACACAGAACTTTTATTTATCTCTTGTCACTTACCTCTGCATACATTTTTTTTTTTTCTGTAATGAGTATCCTGATCCACAAAAAAACACAAGAGTTGCTAGAATTAAAATATGCCATTTCCATATGTAGTAAAAAAAAAAAAAAATTTTTTTTTTTTTTTAGTTCATTCTATACTACAGATACAGAAATCTCAGAATTACAGTGCTAATACTACCACCAATATGGATACTGAAAACATTTAAAAACATCTTGCTCATTTTTGCATTTGTTTTCTCCTTTCTCTCCCCCAGTTTTTACTTGATGTGTTATATCTACATTGCCAATATATAAAATCTGTACACATGATACTCTCCCCATCTGAGTCCTCATTTAGCCTTAGCTATGAAAAAAAAAAATTAACGCTTGTCACTTACCTTTCTGCTAATATCTTTCAAGTTATTATGGCTGTAAGAAGCTGATTCTCTGGTAGATTTGCAGGAAGAGCTCTTGGGAACAGTATTTCCTTAGTTCTTTTATATGATAACATTTTTTTTTTCTGTCACTATTCAATTCACTTGTGAGTTTTGCTGCACATAAAATCTCTAGCTCATGCTATCTTGAGTATATTAAATATATCACTTAATTTTCTTCAAGTGTAAAGTGTTTCTGTCAAAAGTCTGCTGAAACCTAATTTTTTTTCCCTTATGGGTCACATGTTCTTTTTTATTTGTGCTGCAAAAACATATATATATATATATAGTTCAGCAATTTTATTATGACTTGAAGTTGGTCGTTTGATCATTGAGTATCAGTATTCCCAGGTACACTGTGAGTGCTCTTTCTCAATATATATTTCTTTAATTTAGATGTTTTGATTGATGATAGCTTTTAGTATGTGCTGTGTTCTTTTGTATTGGTTTCCTTCTTCAGAGGCTCCTATTATCTGCGTGTGTAATTTCCCTTGCCCATTTTCAGTACCTTGCCTATTTCTTCCTTGAACTTTTTTTCCACTTTTCTTCATATTTTACATTTATTTTAAATTTTCCTGCTTCTAGTTTCTATTTGTTTAAAAAAAAAAACCCAGTGCCATCAAGTCGATTCCAACTTATAGCGACCCTATAGGACAGAGTAGAACTGCCCCATAGAGTTTCCAAGGAGCGCCTGGTGGATTGGAACTGCCGACCCTTTCGTTAGCAGCCATAGCACTTAACCACTATACCACCAGGGTTTCCATTTGTTTTAAAGCTCCATTTATTATTACTGTTGTTTTTCTTGTGTTCTTTCAATTTCAGTATTCATGTCTGAAATATTTTTTCCCTATTATTTCTGATAATTTATTGATTATGTGACCTTAATCCTGAGTTTTCTAATTCTGATTTATGTTGCTCTTTCATGTCTTGTGTTATTTTATTAATAGTTTTGATCTATTTTGTGGGAATCTTTTTCAGACATGCTTATTTTGTCTGTAGGGATATTATCCTGTTCTTTATTCTCTTTATTCTTATAATAACTGTATACTTCTCTGTTTCTCATTTTTAGGTGAAATGAACTTTCTTAAACTTTATAATGAAGTAGCATTTAGGAAAACTTCCTGCCTTCCCAGAGCTTCTGTTTCTGATGATTTTACCCAAGGTTGAACAATGTGGTGTCTTACTTTCTATGATTTCCTGGTTCCATTTTCTCTCCTCAACTTTGGCCTGGACATTCTCATTGGTTAAACTCTGTTTTTCCTGTCTTGTTCAATTTTTATTTCACTTCTGGCAGTTCCTTTTTGGAATGGGGCCTTGTTCCAGAAGGAGTCTTTGCAGCTCAGATTTGTGAGTTCACTGGGACTCCTGAGATCCATCTCCTTCAAGTCTTTTGCTTGCAAGTAGCCTCTATTTTGGAAAACCTGATGGCATGGTGGTTAAGTGCTATCACTGCTAACCAACAGGTTGGCAGTCCCAATTCACCAGGTTTTTCTTGGAAACTCTATGGGGCAGTTTTACTCTGTCTTATAGGGTCTATATGAGTCAAAATCCACTTGACAACAATGGCTTTTTGTTTTTTGGTGCCCTCTTCTCAGTCTCTATTAGAGAAGGCAATTTCAATTGTTTTTCTCAAATCAGTCCTCTGTGGTTTTCCAGTCAATCCACTTTGACTATTTTGTGGTTCTATCAATCTTTTGCAAGGCACTGCCCCTGTGGTTTCCTTATTCTTCCTCACCCACAGGTTTGTAACCACTGCTTGAATTTTGAGGTTGGTGGGGATACGTTTTTACCCATTTTGGTTTCAAATGTTATTCGTGGATTTTTCTACTTGCTCCCCCTACATGCCTGTCAGTTTGTCATACTGTGGGGGCTTGCATATTGCTGTGATGCTGGAAGCTATGCCACTGGTATTCAGATACTGACAGGACCACCCATGGAGGACAGGTTTCAGCTGAGCTTCCAGAATAAGATAGACTAGGAAGAAGGACCTGGCAGTCTACTTCTGAAAAGCATTAGCCAGTGAAAACCTTATGAAAGCAGTGGAACATTGTCTGATATAGTGCTGGAAGATGAGCCCCCCAGGTTGGAAGGCACTCAAAAGATGACTGGGGGAGAGCTGCCTCCTCAAAGTAGAGTTGACCTTAATGACGTGGATGGAGTCAAGCTTTTGGGACTTCGTTTGCTGAAGTGGCACAACTCAAAATGAGAAGAAACTGCTGCAAACATCCATTAATAATCGGAACCTGGAATGTATGAAGTATGAATCTAGGAAAATTGGAAATTGTCAAAAATGAAATGGAATGTATAAACGTTGATATCCTAGGCATTAGTGAGCTGAAATGGACTGCTCTGGCCATTTTGAATCAGACAATCATATAGTCTACTATGTTGGGAATGACAACTTGAAGGGGAATGGTGTTGTATTCATCATCAAAAAGAACATTTCAAGATCTATCCTGAAGTACAACGCTGTCAGCGATAGGATAATATCCATACACCTACAAGGAAGACCAGTTAATACGACTATGATTCAAATTTACCCACCAACCACTAAGGCCAAAGATGAAGAAATAGAAGATTTTTATCAGCTGCTGCAGTCTGAAATTGATCGAACATGCAATCAGGATGCATTGATAATTACTGGTGATTGGAATGCGAAAGTTGGAAACAAAGAAGAAGGATCGGTAGTTGGAAAATATGGCCTTGGTGATAGAAACAATGTCAGAGATCGAATGATAGAATTTTGCAAGACCAACGACTTCTTTGTACATACCTTCTTTCACCAACATAAATGGTGACTATACACATGTGTACATACCTTCTTTCACCAACATAAATGGTGACTATACACATGGACCTCGCCAGATGGAACACACAGGAATCAAACTGATTACATCTGTGGAAGGAGATGATTTAAAAGCTCGATATTATCAATCAGAACAAGGCCAGGGGCCAACTGTAGAACAGACATTAATTGCTCATATGCAAGTTCAAGCTGAAACTGAAGAAAATCAGAGCAAGTCCATGAGAGCCAAAATATGACCTTGAGTATATTCCACTTGAACTTAAAGACCATCTTAAGAATAGATTTGATGCACTGAACACTAGTGACCGAAGACCAGACGAGTTGTGGAATGACATAAAGGACATCATACATGAAGAAAGCAAGAGGTCATTGAAAAGACAGAACAGAAAGAAAAGACCAATATGGATGTCAGAGGAGACTCTGAAACTTGCTGACAAACATCGAGCAGCTAAAGCAAAAGGAAGAAATGTTGAAGTAAAGGAACTGAAGATTTCAAAAGGCGGCTTGAGAAGACAAAGTAAAGTATTATAATCACACGTGCAAAGAGCTGGAGATAGAAAACCAAAAGGGAAGAACGCACTGAGCATTTCTCAAGCTGAAAGAACTGAAGAAAAAATTCAAGCCTTGAGTTGCAATAGTGAAAGATTCTATGGGAAAAATATTAGATGACACAGGAAGCATCAAAAGAAGATGGAAGGAATACACAGAGTCATTATATGAAAAAGAATTAGTTGATGTTCAAACATTTTGAGACATAACATATGATCAGGAACCAATGGTACTGAAGAAAAAAGTCCAAGCTGCTCTGAAGGCATTGGTGAAAAAGAAGGATCCAGGAATTGATGGAGTATTAATTGAGATATTTCAATAAACAGATGCAGTGCTGGAGGTGCTCACTTGTCTATGCCAAGAAATATAGAAAACAGCTTCCTGGCCAGGTGACTGGAAAAGATCCATATTTATGCCTATTTCCAATAATGGTGATCCAACTGAAAGCAGAAATTATAGAACAGTATCATTAATATCACACACAAGAAAAATTTTGCTGAAAATCATTCAAAAACAGCTTGAGTGATATATTGACAGGGAACTGCCAAAAATTCAGGCCAGTTTCAGAAGAGGATGTGGAACCAGGGATATCATTGCTGATGTCTGATGAATCCTGGCTGAAAGCAGAGAATACCAGAAGGTGTTTACCTGTGTTTTATTGACTATGCAAAGGCATTGGACTGTGTGGATCATAACAAATTATGGATAACATTGCAAAGAATGGGAATTCCATAACACGTAATTGTGCTCATGAGGAATCTGTACATAGATCAAGAGGCAGTTGTTTGGACAGAACAAGGGGAAATTGATTGGTTTAAAGTTAGGAAAGGAGTGCGTCAGGGTTGTATCCTTTCACTATACCTCTTTAATCTGTATCCTGAGCAAATAATCCGAGAAGATGGGCTATATGAAGAAGAACGGGGCATTAGGATTGGAGGAAGACTCATTAACAACCTGTGTTATGCAGATGACACAATCTTGCTCGTTGAAAGTGAAGAGGACTTGAAGCACTTACTAATGAAGATCAAAGACCACAGCATTCAGTATGGATTGCACCTCAACATAAAGAAACAAAAATCCTCACAACTGGACCAATGAGCAACATCGTGATAAACGGAGAAAAATTGAAGTTGTCAAGGATTTCATTTTACTTGGATCCACAATCAACAGCCATGGAAGCAGCAGTCAAGAAATCAAACGACGCATTGCATTGGGCAAAGCTGCTGCAAAGGACCTCTTTAAAGTGTTGAAGAGCAAAGATGTCACCTTGAAGACTAAGGTGCACCTGACCCAAGCCATGGTATTTTCAATCACATCATATGCATGTGAAAGCTGGACAACAAATAAGGAAGACAGAAGAACTGACGGCTTTGAACTGTGGTGTCGGTGAAAAGTATTGAATATACCATGGACTGCCAAAAGAACGAACAACTCTGTCTTAGAAGAAGTACAACCAGAATGCTCGTTAGAAGCAAGGATGGTGAGACTGCGTCTTACTTTGGGCATATCGTCAGGAGGGATCAGTCCCTGGAGAAGGACATCGTGCTGGCAAAGTATAGGGTCAGTGGAAAAGAGGAAGACCCTCAACTAGGTGGATTCACACAGTGGCTGCAACAATGGGGTCAAGCATAACAACGACTGTAAGGATGGCTCAGGGCCAGGCATTGTTGCATTCTGTTGTGCATACTGTCGCTATGAGTTGGAACTGACTTGATGGCACCTAACAACAACAATAACATCTACTTGCTCTGCCAGTTTTTCCGGAGAAGTGAAAAAACCATACCGCTGTTGTCTTTGTCATCTTCCTAGATTCCTAGTTATTTTTAAAAAAAAAAAAAAATTAATAAGCTATAGCGCTTATGGAAAAAAATGCACAAAGAATACAGCTTTATAAAGATGTACAATCTAAATACATCTGTGTTAACAGCAATCAGGGAGAAATATAACATCATCACCACAAATTATCTCACTTCTGAATACTTCGTCACATGCACACATAAGTGTTTTATCAATAACTTAAAAACTGCAATCTTTGACCCCTCTCACAGAATTCCTCTTAACAGAAGACAGCTTAAGGAAAAAAAAGTTACAGATTCAGTGAATCAAATTTAATAATTCAACTGAAAATATTGCAAGATTCTTCCTTAATGCTGTATATTTGATTTACAGTATGTATAGCTCATCTTTCTTCTATGTAGAAGCTTTAGATTTTAGGTTTTGAATTAAGCATTCTGAACATTAGGCAATCTTTGATATATTTGGATTGACTGAAATTTAATGCAGTTATATCACATTGATTGAAATTTAATGCAGTTATATCAGTGTCCATAACTGCATTAAATTTCAATCAACACAAATATAGCAAAGATAGTTTATATGTGTAAATATATATGTATGTATATAAAAAAAATTTTTTTTTTTTATATACGTACATGCATGTAAACCAAAAACGAAACCCATTGCTTTTGAGTCTATTCTCACTCATAGCGACCCTGTAGGACACAGTAGAATTGCCCCAAAGGGTTTCCAATGAACAGCTGGTGTATATGTATGTATGTGTGTGTGTGTATATATATATATATATATGTGTGTGTGTGTGTGTGTATAATTATTTTCTTTGGACCAGTATTGATTTGTCTTTTGGGGAGGCAATTTTTTTGTTTTTTGAAGCTGAGACTTTTCTTTTTATCATAATTCTTTATTTGATTTTTGAGGAGCCCAGTGGTTTGATAACTTGTTTGAATGCATGAATTACAGTATAAATTGCTTCTTTTCCTCTTCCAGTGGCAAGAAATTTGATTGTCGCAAAGTTATTTTTCCGGAAATGATTTTTAAGTCTCTTCAATCATGATGCATCATCTTTTTTTTTTTTTTTACTTCTGGCCTACATGAAACCATAGACAGAAGCACTATGCCTTCCCTCTACAGCAAAGACCAGAAAAACTAAGTAAAACAGAGACAGATGTCATTCCTGGAACCTGAAGTGTCAAATGAAGAGATAAAGAACTCAGCCAAGCCACCTAAAGAAATAAGAAACTGACAGAGGACAGAGAGCAAAGAGAGACACCTGCAGAAGGCCCCATCAGCTAAAGCAGCACGGATCCGATCCGCCATCTTGGACTCCTGCCGGGATGGACAGACAGGGAGCATGGGAAACCAGCATTACCCAACTCCCAGCAGGTGACAGAGCACCCAGTAACCAGCGATACAGGCTTTGCCAACCCCTTCCTCCCGCCCCCCAATTCTCTCCCTGCTGCTCAACCTCTGAGCTTCTTGGCTGGCTGCCGTGGCTGGGCTGCCTCGCTGGGAAGTGCAGCGTCCCTGCCTCTTGGTTTCACTCCACCCATATCCCAGATCAGTGGACAGGGAGTAGGGAAAGCAGCTATACAAAGTTTCCAGCAGGAAACAGAGCACCCGGTAGTGATCGATATACACTTTCCTAGCCCCCCGCCCCCCAGCCCCAACTTAGGCCTCCTCTGCTTTTTCTGCTTCCCGCCAGCCACCGTGTTTGGCCCGGAGGCAACTGCTTTGGCCTCAGGCTGCTTGGATTCGCCCTGCCCACACAAGCCGGGCCCCTGAGCGGGTGTTGCTTCTTTCCATCGCTATTGGTTTCTCCAGTGCCGGCTACCACCTCCCGCTCCTTCCTCTGGAACACTTGGCTCTGTGTGCCGTCTTTGCTGCTTCTTGAAAGGCTGTGAAGCCATGCTGGAGTGGGGAACCCCTTCCCTGGCCTGCGACACCATGCTGGTGGGATCCCTGGTGCTTTATTTTTGTTTTTTTTCCCCTTGTTTTGTTTTGTTTGTTTTCTTTTTCTTTCCGAAGCTTGGGAGCCCCTTCTAACTGGGCCGCACTGCATGGCTTAGGAAAAAAAAAAAAAGAGCCACCCCCTAATCTGCACAGCAGAGTAGGTGGGATCTCTGGGGGCATTTCTTTTCTCTTCTTTCTTTCTTTCTCTCTCTCTTTCTTTCCTTTCTTCCTTCCTTTCTCTTTTTCCCTTTCTTCATTTTTCGGTTCTTGTCTCTCTACATTTATCTTTTTTTCCTGTCTCCTGAATACCTGGTGCTGTGTGACATCTATACCACCTCTAACCAGGCTACACTGTGCAGCCGGTGGGGAACTTCCTTGGTGTTAGCAGCCCCACTGGTGAGATTCCAGGACTCCTGGGGGCTTTTCTTTTCTTTCTTTCTTTTCCAAGTATTTATCTTGCTATTTTTTTCTTTGCTTTTCCCATTTCTTGGTTTCTCATCTCTCCACTACAATAGGAAGCTCCCTTAGCACTCTTTTTTTCTTTTCTTTTTTTGTTTATTTGTTTTTGGCTCCTGAATTTCCTCTCTCTCCTTTTTCCCATTCCCCTATTAGCTCCACACATCACAATCTCCACCCTGTTTCCTACCTACCTGCACCATGCACTGAACATCACACCCCCAAGAAGCACAGGCATGGCCTACTTTAATTCTTTATTTGATTTGGAGGAGCCCAGTCGTTTGATAACCTGTTTGAATGCATGAATTACAGTATAAATTGCTTCTTTTCCTCTTCCAGTGGCAAGAAATTTGATTGTGACAAAGTTATTTTTCCTTAAATGATTTTTAAGTCTCTTCAAGCATGATGTGTCATCTCTTTTCTTTTTTTTTGTTAAAATAGACTTTATATTTTAGAGCGGCTTTAGGCTTAATTTTTTTTTTTTTTAGGCTTATGGAAAATTAAACAGAAAGTACAGAGAGTTGCCTTACACACCCCTCCCCACTGTACACAGGTTGTCCTAAGATTATTATCTTGCATTAATGTAGTACATTTTTTACAACTGATAAACAAATATTGATACCTTATTATTGACTAAAGTCATTGGAGTTCACTCCATGTTGTATGGTCCTCTGGGTTTCCACCAATGTATAATGT
This sequence comes from Loxodonta africana, assembly GCF_030014295.1. Classification (NCBI taxonomy): domain Eukaryota; kingdom Metazoa; phylum Chordata; class Mammalia; order Proboscidea; family Elephantidae; genus Loxodonta; species Loxodonta africana. Next base: position 15,985,675 of record NC_087362.1, read on the forward strand.
CATGTGTCCCCATTACACTACCATGCAGGGTAGTTTCACTGCCTTAAATATGTCCTATGCTCCCTTTAATCATCCCTCCCTCCCCCCTCTGAACCTCTGACAATATCAATCTTTTTACAGTCTCTAGTTTTTCCTTTTGCAGAATGTTGTATAGTTGAAATTACACAGTATGTAGCTTTTTCGGATAGGCTTCTTTCACTTAACAATATGCATTTAAGGTTTTTCCATGTCTTTTTTTAGCTGATAGTTCATTTCTATATATCACTGAAAAATACTGTATGGATGTATCTCAGTTTGTTTATCATTTCACCTATTGAAGGATGTCTTGGTTACTTCCAATTTTTGGTATTGTAAATCTAGTATAAACTTTCATGGGCAGGATTTTTTGTAGGCTCTGTTTTCAGTTCATTTGGGTTAATACTTAGGAGCACAATTGCTGTATTTTATGTTTAGCTTTGTAAGGAAACACCAGACTGTCTTCCAAACAAGCTATACCATTTTGCATTTCCATCAACAGTGAGTAAGTGCTCCTGTTGTTCTTTCTACATTCTTGCCATCTTTTGATGTTGTCAGTGCTTTGAATTTTACCTGTTCTATTAGGTGTGTGGAAACCCTGGTAGTGTAGCGGTTAAGAGCTACGACTGCTAACCAAAGGTCGGCAGTTCGAGTCCACCACACGCTCCTAGGAAACCCTGTGGGGCAGTTCTACTCTGTCCTACAGGGTCACTATGAGTCAAAATCAGCTCAGTGGCAATGGTTTTGTTTTTGTTTTAGTTTTTTGGTATTATATGTGTAAGGTCCCTGTGTGGCACAAAAGGTTTGTACTTGACTAAACCCATTGCCATCAAGCCAATTCCAACTCATAGTCAACCCTACAGGACAGAGTAGAACTGCCCTATAGAGTTTCCAAGGAGCCCCTGGTGGATTTGAGCTGCCAACCTTGTGGTTAGCAGCAGTATCTCTTAACCACTACACCACCAAGGTTTCCTGTGCTTGACTACTTACCTAAACGTAGGTGGTTTGAAACCACTCAGCAGCACCACAGAGGAAATGCCAGGCAATCTGTTTCCATAAAGGTTACAGCCAAGAAAATCCTATAAAGCAGTTCTACTCTGTAACATATGAGGTCATCATGAATCAGAATCAATTCAATGGCTACAGGTTTGGTTTTCCTCTTAATAATAGCCCTGGTAGCACAGTAATTAAGAGCTCAGGTGCTAACCAGAAGGTTTTGGCAGTTTGAATCCACCAGCCATCCTTTGGAAACCCTGTGGGACGGTTCTACTCTGTCCTACAGGGTCACTGTGAGTTGGAATTGACTCAATGGCAACTTTTATTTTTGTTTTATGTTATATGTAGTAGTATCTCATTGTTTTAATTTGCTATCACCAGTTCTACTCTGTCCTATAGGGTTGCTATGAGTCGGAATCGACTCGACGGCACTGGGTAATAACATGATATTGAGCATCTTTTCATATACTTATTTTCTATCTGTATATCTTCTTTGGTGAAGTGTCTGTTCAGATTTTTGTCAGATTTTTAATTGGGTACTTTGTTTTCTTTTCATTGAGTTTTAAGAGTTATCTGTTTATTTGGGATATAAGTCCATTATCAAATATGTGTTTTGCAGATACTTTCTTCTAGTCTGTCTCTTGTCTTTTCATTCTCTTAAGGGTGTCATTTGCAAAGCAAAGTTTTTGATTTTAATGAAATTCAGCTTACAATTTTTTTCTTTTATGGATCATGCTTTTGTGTTGTATTACAAAAGTCATCACCAAACCCAAGATCACCTGTATTTTCTCATATGTTGTCTTCTAGAAGTTGTATAGTTTTGAGTCTTACATTTAGATCTGTATTCCATTTTCAGTTAATTTTTGTGAAAAACGCATACTCTAAGAATAGATTTATATTTTTGCATGCCAATGTCCAGTTGTTTCAACACCATTCAACACCATTATTGTCAAGCTTTCCTAACTTATGCCTGTGTGTGTGTTTTACCATTACTGTAAAATGTTTTAGTTTTTATCTTTGATATCTCTTTGTTCAGTGGTTTGTCCTGCCTCTTCATTACTTACCCCGTATCTCTGAAAAAAAGTTTTTAAATTAAGCAATTTTTGCAAAATGCAGATTTGATAACTTTCTATTTTATTTTAAACAATATATGTAATAAAATGTCAAGAAACTTAAGAGCATATTAATTTGAGTAGTAGTGAAATATAAATTATGGTTTTATATAGAAAGTATAATTTTGCTTTTGGTCTCCATTTAAGGTCTTTCTTGGTTTAAAAAAAAATATTCTTTTTTCAGGATATGCAACCAATAATATAACAGCATAGGAAAGCTTAGTTCTATGCCAAAATATTCTTATAAAAGAAAATATTCTATCACAATTTCTCAAAAATTTTGGGATATAAAGGAAGCTACAGAGAAAAGAGAACACTGTTCAATGGTTCTAAAATATTTTCAGAAGGCCCTTACTACAGAAACTGCTAGATGTTCACCAAAGCCCATTTCTTCTTATTGGACACACAGACTATACTTTCTGGCCATCCTTGCAGTTTCTTGTGGGCATATAACTGAGTCCCAGAATGCTCCTTAGAAGTAAGGATGACAATACTTCATCTCACATACTTTGGACATGTTATCAGGAGGGACCAGGCCCTGGAGAAGGACGTCATGCTTGGTAAATTGGAGGGCCAGCAAAAAAAAGAGGAAGACCTTCAATGAGTTGGATTTATGCAGTGGCTGCAACAATGGGCTCAAGCATAGAAACAATCACGAGGATGGCACAGGACCGGGCAGGGTTTCATTCTGTTGTACATTGCAAATATCTATGAATTGGAATGCACTGGAGGGCACCTGACGACAACAACAACTCAGATAGATGTACAACTGTCAGTCTTGGCTCAAACAAAAAATGTCCGTGAAAAAGCCTCCATATTTTTCTCCCCATCTGCTGGTTATGAATCGGAATCAACTTGACGGCAGTGGGTTTGTTTGTTTTGTTGTTTTGCTGGTTTAAGGTGAAGATGAACTACGAATATAGAAACTAAATGTAGAAAAGAGTCTACCCACAAGAAATACGGGACCAGAATCCCTAACTGACCCTTTTGGAGTGCAGTTGCCCAACAATCAGGAATAGCTCTTTTAGACTTCCCATATGCAAAAAAGTAATCTCTTGTGTTAAATCCCTGAGATTTTTGTGTTCAGACAGCACTGTGCCAGACAGTACTATCCAAAACAAATCAACACTGTTTCTATCATGAAAATATATCCACCGAATGATGAGTACATAGCTCTTTTTCTTGAAAAATCTTCACAGGAGATGATTTGGAATTTTCTTTGGGGAAGAGGAGTATTAAAATGATCATGTTATTAAAAATCTGCCTTTATTTGGATTTTTGAATACTTTTTCTGTGTGTATTGCAGATATTTTGCCATTCTTTAACTTTTCCATTGATCAATATATTTTATATAGAAATATGTTAGAGTCAAGCCTTTTCATCTTTTCCTTTATGGTATCTATTTTTTCCTCATTGAATCCTTCATCATTCCAGGATTGTTAGGTTATTCTCCCATTTTCCCCTTCTAAATCTTGATTTTTACTCTTAATTTTTACTAGAATATGGATTTAGGTAATTATAACAGAGTCACATAGTCAGAAAGTAACATTTTTCTTTATGTTACCATTTCAGTGTAAAAAACAATAACAGCTACCTACATGTATATCTGCAACCATCTGTTCAATATTAGGCATACACAGGCAGCTACATGTTTGGGTTTATGCATAATGTCATAAATTACATTATTTGCTCCAGTTCTTCATTCCTCCATTATTCACATGTAACTTTACAGTACCTTCTACCAAAGGAGCAGGATATACACCTTTGCCCCCTGTATTCCTTGACTCATGGTCTCTTCCTCCATCTTTAAAGCCAGTAGCATTGCATTTTGAAATCTCTCTTTCTCTTCCTATCTCTCTTTGCCTTCCGCCCCCATCTTTGTTTTTCTTTCTCTCCCCTTTGCTTCAGTCATCACATTTCCTTCCTGCCTCCCTTGTGACTACATTGGGCCCACCTAGATAATCCAATATAATCTCCCAACCTCAAGATCTTTAATTTACTCACATCTATAAAGTACCTTTTGCCATGTAATGTAACAAATTCACAGTTTCTGGGAAGTAAGAAGTAGATATATTTGGGAGGTCATTATTCAATCTACCATATCACTATATTTTTTAAAATACGCCAAATGAATAATCATTCCTAACTATTATATCTCCTTAAGTATTAACCTTACACCCAAAACTATGGCCCCCAGATGCTCTGTTAACCCAGAACTGAAACTGTTCCTGAAGCCCACTCTTCAAACAAAGATTAGACAGGACTAAAAAAGAAAAAATAATACACACGAGGAGCATTCTTCTTAGTTGAATTAGACACAAGAGACCAAATGGGCAGCTCCTGTCCAGAGGCAGGATGGGAATGCAGGAAGGGACAAGAACTGGTCAAATGGACGCAGGGAACCTGGGGTGGAAAGAGGGAGTATGCTGTCACATTGCGGGGATTGCAACTAATATCACAAAACAATATGTGTATAAATTTTTGTATGAGAAATTAACTGGAGCTGTAAACTTTCACCTAAGTCACACAAAAAAATTACCCTTTATCTTTAAATATATGAATCTTAATCCCTTGTAATTTTTTAAGACTTTATTTGATGTTAACTTCCAAAACTACTTTTATTTTCTATTTCATTTACATGTTATATTCTGCTTTTCCTTTTATTTTCAGTTTTCTTTTCATTGGTTTTGAAATGTTCTTTCTTGGCAGAACATAGTTAGAGCCCAGTTTGAGAACATACATCTTTCAGTAAAGGAGCTTAGTCAATTTCCATTAAATATGAAAATTTATATGTTTGGTACATGTCTTCTTTTTATGTCATATTACTTATTTTTTATGATTTTTTTGTAATTTGTGATAGCCACAAAATTTTATTTTTATCTGTCATTGATTTATTTTTGGTAATTTGGATTTTTTTTTTTTATGTCTCCCTATTTATTGGTCGTACCTTTACATTTTACATTTATATATTTTTTTCCTGATACATGCTTCTTACCATTGATATGAGAAGTTGGAGAAGTTTAGTTTATTTTTACATCACGTCCTTACTTGTCTCCCCCCGCTACACCTAACTCTTAAATTGTTGCAAATATCTAGAATTTTGTTTCAAGACTGTATTTACCTTTTACTTTAAGTGTCCCCATCTGTCTTTTTCTTAGTAGACGTTTTCCTTAAAAGACCGCCACAGAGTAAGTTCATGGGTACTTCATTGTCCATCTTCTTGCATGCTCCAATATGTCTTTCCCATACGAATATTAATTGCACTCATGTTCTGTTATTTGATCCTAAACTTTTTCTCTCAAAGAGTTATGGTTAAGATTGTGTGTCAACTTGGCTGGGCCATGATTCTCAGTGGTTTGGCAGTTATGATGTGGTTTGGCAGTTATGATGTAGTTTGACAGTTATGTAGTAATGTAGTTTGACAGTTATGTAGTAATGTAGTTTGACAGTTGTGATCTGATGTAATAGCCTCCATGATGTAATCTGATGTGATCAGCCAACCAGTTTTCAGGGGAGTTTCCTAGGGGGTGCAGCTTGCATCCAGTATTTATGCACATTCTGGCAAAGCTCACTGGCTTGTACTTGTTCTGGATCCTGCATCCAGCTTATCATCATCAGGCCTCCGGTTCTTAGAACTTGACCAGCAGCCTGCTGTCTGACATGCCAATCTTGGATTTGTCAGCCCCTGCCGCTGTGTGAGTCAGGAGAAGCCTCCAGCCTAATGCCTGACTCATGAATTTGGGGCTTGCCAGCCTCTACAGTTGCATGAGTCATTTCCTTGAAATAAATCCCTGTCTCTCTCTCTATATATAAAGCCGTGGTGACAGAGTAGTTAAGAGCTTGGCTGCTAACCAAAAGTTTGGCAGTTTGAATCCACTAACCATTCCTTGGAAACCCTATAGGGCAGTTCTATCCTGTCATATACGGTCACCATGAATCTACTTGATGGCAACAGGTTTGGTTTTTGGGATATATATATTTCACTGGTTTTGCTTCTCTAGAGAACCCAGCCTAAGACATTTGGTACTGAGAGTGGTTCTAGGGAAACAAAATTGTAAGGATGAGTTTTCTAAGTTGGTTCTCAAGTCTGCTTAGTCTTAAAGATGTTGATGACTCTGCTTCCTGTAGTAAAGAGGGCACTGATAACCCTTGGCATTAGGTGGTGTCATGGATTGAATTGTGTCCCCCCAAAATGTCTATCAACTTGGCTAGACCATTATTCCCAGTGTTGTGTGATTGTCCATCTCTTTGTCATCTGATGTGATTTTCCTCTGTGTTGTAAGTCCTGTCTCTATGATGTTAATGAGATGGGACTGGTAGCAGTCATGTAGATGAGGCAGGACTCAATCTACAAGATTGGATTGTGTCCTGAGCCAATCTCTTTTGAGGTATAAAAGAGAGAAGAAAACAGAGAGACATAGGAACCCCATACCACCAAGAAAGTGGAGCCAGGAGGGTGTGTCCTTTGGGCCTGGGGTCCCTGCACTGAGAAGATCCTAGACTGGGGGAGGATTGATGCCAAGGAACTCCCCCAGAGCCGATACAGAGAGGCCTTCCCCTGGAGCTGGCACCCTGAATTAGACTTCTAGGCTCCTAAGCTGTGAGAGAATAAATTTCTCTTTGTTAAAGCCATCCATTTGTGGTATTTCTGTTATAAAGCACTAGACAACTAAGATAGGCGTCAATAGAAATACACAAGATATCACCACCAATAGATCGAGTACTGGTGAGAAGCAAAGCTCTGGGTGACTGCATGTTGATACTTTGACAATTTTGTCAGACTGAGAAGTGTAAGAACACTGATTGGTTGGTCCTACTTTCACTAGACGGAGTGGTGAAAGAAGAGACAAGCTCAGGGCTTCAGAGTCAAAGCTTAAGCACCACATAAACGACCTCAAGTGTCCCACTTGTGCCTTGAAAGAAAGCCTTTTTTTCTTGTAGTCACAGAGCTGATACTGCCAAAAACAAACCCAGAGTCTTATCATAAAAGGGGCTAAATTACAACGCAAATTGAATTCCCAAACTCGAATGGTATCTGAAGTGAAAGTGAGGACATCAATTGGGAAGAAATGGGATCCTGAAACTTGGGATGGGGACATATGGGCAAACAATCAAGAAGCTGGGGACGCTGAGCCTCTAAATTCATTGAATCGCTCCTGCAAACAGGAGAGCCCCCTCGCATTCATCTGAAGGGTTACTCCATCTTTGTCTGCTAAGCCACCCTCCCCAGTAAAACCATTAGCCCCTTTATCACCATGCCTACTTAACAAGATCCTGTGATTAGATTAAAAGGTAGACACTCATCTGCTTATCTTCATTATCAAATAAATTGTTCTCACCATCTTAAAGTCTGCGCGGTAATTCTTTATGGAAACAGATCAAAGTTTTGCAAAGTTATATCTCAGTGTATGCATTTTTTTCCCAGTAATTTTGTCTAATCTTTGACTTTCTCCCATGTCTTAAACAATCTTAGTTAACCTCAGGAAAGTTTTCTTTTTAAATTATATTTTTTCTAATTTATTTTCTCTCCTTTTTTGAACATTTAATATTCAAATTGAGTATGTATTAAAGCATTTTTCACCCATAACATGTATGCCTTTATCTGTACGTTATGTTTTCCTAAGTTAATTCCATGGTATAATAGATTTGCTGTTGTTAGTTGCTGTTGACTTGGCTCCGTATAATAGATTTGTGGTGTCTGAAGTGGGATATATCAACCACAGGAGTTGTGCAGGACAGTTCTTCGGATGAAGAGGAAAATTGTTCTTCTGTCAGAGTGTTACAGATCACATATATTATGCTAGGAGGTAGTTTCACGGTGTCAAGGATTGAACAGTGTTCTTCTGTCAGAGTGTTACAGATCACATATATTATGCTAGGAGGTAGTTTCACGGTGTCAAGGATTGAACAGTGGCACTCTCAATTTTTTGCTCATTTTCTGTGTGTTGTAACCTGTTTCAGGTTATATGTACATATTATATTACTTCAATTTATTATTATTTTTGTCATTACTGATCTGATTTATGTCATTCTCCATAAAGCTCTAACCACGTAGCATTGTTGTTTTACCTCTCTGTGACTGAACTATGTTTTGAAAAAACATAAAATAAGTGATGATAAAACCTACCATGGACCATGGAGGGTGGGGTGACAATGCACTGTCCTCTGGGAGAAGTGCCTTAGTGGTGCAAATGGCTAATGTGCTCAACTGCTGGCTGCTAACCAAAAGGTTGATGGTTCAAATCCACCCAGAGGCACCTCAGAAAAAATTCTTGGCCATCTACCTTATTGCCTATGGAACACAATTCTACTCTGACACACGTGAAGTTGCCATTAGTCAGAGTCAACACAATGGCAAACTCAGTGATGATTGGTAGTGTCCATGGAGGTCTTCCGTGAACAGGAAATGTCCAGAGTGGTCCATGGAGGTCTTCCGTGAACAGGAAATGTCCAGAGTGGTCCATGGAGGTCTTCCGTGAACAGGAAATGTCCAGAGTGGTCCATGGAGGTCTTCCGTGAACAGGAAATGTCCAGAGTGGTCCATGGAGGTCTTCCGTGAACAGGAAATGTCCAGAGTGGTCCATGGAGGTCTTCCGTGAACAGGAAATGTCCAGAGTGGTCCATGGAGGTCTTCCGTGAACAGGAAATGTCCAGAGTGGGATTTCTGACACCTGCTTGACACTAGTGCCTTGATTATTAATAATCAAAATGGTTGTGTATTAATCTAAAAAATGTACATCAAATTTATCAAAATTATAAACTAAAAATGTAAAATGTTCACGACTATGTCTCACGTGGTAGATTCTCCTCTATTCTTACTTTTCTTTCTGAAATTGTTTAATAGAATAAAAAAGGAAGAACTTAATAAAATCCGGGTTAAAGTGAAAACATTGATAACCATTGTTGCCTTTGAAGGGTCTCCTTCCACACAGTCCATGAGATAATCTTCTATGCTACCTCTGGACTCCATCAGATACTGCTGGCAATCAGGTAAAATGAAAATGTAGTTCAAGTTCTGAAAATGCACTATTCTGTTTTAATTGTTACCAAGAATCATTTAGTTTCAAGATTTCTATAAGAGTGTTGATATATACAGGAGGGTTTCCACCAATAAAATTGATTAAGCTGAGGAGTGGAGGATGAAAAACAAGATTCAAAGATAAAACATTAAGTATATGTAATTATCTTGGACCCATCATGATAGCAAAGAGAAAAAAGTAATACAAAATATGAAAAGAAAAATAGATGATACATTATTAATATAATACGCAAACTTTGGGAAATATGTTGTTTTCATTAGCTGGTTCTACTGTAACACAAATACCACAAGTGGGTGGCTTTAAAGAACTGAAGTATATTTTCTAACGCTCAAGCTTGAAGTCTGAATTCAGGGCACCAGCTCTAGGGGAACCCTCTCTTTCTGTCATCTCTGGGGGAGAATCATGTCACTTTCAGCTTCTCTAGTCCAGGCATTCCTGGGTTCCTTGGTGATCCTCACATGGCATCTATCTTCCCCCCTTGTATTTGCCTCTTACTGTGTGTATGCTGCTCCTCGTAGCTCAGAAGTGATTATGTTAACACACATTCTGCATTGATAAAGATTCATTAACATAACAAAAACTTTATTTCCAAATATGATTACATCCACAGGTATGGGAGTTAGAATTCCAACACGTATTTTTGGCAGACATATTTTATTCTGTAATATATGTATTCAGCAAAATAAATTCTAAACTATATTAGATTTTTGTCGCTATCCAGGATGCCAAAAATGAAACATTCTTATCTTCAGTCCTCCCTAAATGTTTGGGCATAGGGTAAACTGTGACGAAAGAGATAAAAAATATCAGAATGCTTTGTCTGAGATAGATTTTGCACAAGCAGCTGCATTCCTTCTCTCTTCTTGCCCAGATCACTTCATAGATTTTTGTCAGAGGGAGCAAATGTTCAGAAGTTGCTTCCCTCTGAAACCACATTTCATGGTGCTACCAAGGAAGAGGTGTCTCCCAAGAAACTCAGCACTTTGCCATGGTGTCCCCCCAAAATATCCCATCATCACCAAACCCCCATTATTACCTGATAACACCAGTACCCAATTGTATGCCTCTGAAGTTAGTTTACTTATTCCATGAGCAAGAGACAAGCAGTGTAAATACCTGACATAAGAAGAGTCCAAATCAGAACTCTGTCCATGCCAACAGAATAGACAACAGGTAATAAAAATTTCAGGCATAGGGGCTCTATTTCTCCTGCTCCATGTAAGGAAGTAAATTTTTTCCTCCCGTTTCCACTGACATGAGCCCAACCTGCAATGCCCACCCTCCTTGCTGATGACAGCCATCACACTTATTTGAGCCTTGTTAACTTAGAAACTACACCAGGAGCTTTGACACATTGTGGTTATAAGGTCAAATATTTTCTGTGATAAAAAAAAAAATCTTCTTTCTTAAAAAAATAAATAATACAATGTCGCTCTTAAAGCACTCTATCTTCTTTCAGTCTGTATTTACATAACAGCCTTTTAATGTTATATAAAAATTATAGGTTGTTTTAAAACAAAGCAAAAACTATAAAGGAAACTTACTATTTGGCATAGGATGATGTGAGAAACAAACCATATGCTTAACACATTGCAATTAATCTACTTGAATATATTTCACAAAGAGAGGTAGTTTCAAAGTTCTCCTTTGTTTTTCTTTCCTACATACATTTCAAATTTTGTTTTAATGGACTGTTTAAGGAAAGTATTTAATCATTTAAAAATTCCCAATATATCCCATTTGGATTTATGTATGCTCTGATACCTGAATTTCTTAAAATAGTATTTATATTCTACATGCAACATATATGCATTTTAATGTCAAATAAAATTTCAGTAATATATTACTATTATCCCTGTAAATTTTACTTACTTTCTAATATTTGTACATTAGACTAAGTTTTGTGTGATAATTAATATTAGTATTTCCACCTTCTTTCTTCTCTAATGTCTTCCTTTTGGAAATGGTTGCATTTTTGTGCCTTTTCCTTCTTTCATTGAGTGGGCTGTGCACTTTATTGATTTTTAAAAATATTTTGATGACTTTTTTTCATAGATAAAATAATACAAGGGGCGAGTTTGTCAAATCAGACTCAACCCAGATCTGGGCTCCCTCTAGAGTCAAGCTTTACTTACGTCTTCAGTGATGCAAGTCATCACAACACACAGCCACATGAGAAAGAAGAATCGCCAGCACACTCTCGGATCTTTCTCCCTCCTACACCTCAAAGCAGATGTGTTCGGACCCAGGTTAACAGATGAGATTTCTAAGTGAGATGTACAGTCACTTCTCGTACACGCAGAAGCAGTTTAGGTCATGGAACATCTCAATTTTATTTGCAGTGGTTATATAGGTTGCACAACATCTTCCAGAAAGTTATGCCTCAAAAATACATGGACTTTGGTTCAGTTTTATTTTTAATTAGCGATTCTAGAACATCCTGCTAAAACATTACAAAGAGAAGAACCACTAGCAAAAAAAAAAAAAAAAAAAAAAAGCATGGTATTTACTAGGTGGTCTTTCATTAGCTTACTTACAAGGAGATGAGGCTGGATCTCCTACTTTTCTTCTTTTCCAGGGGTATCTCTCCAGTAAGGAGGGCGAATGAACAGTGGACCATTTACTTCCTCTGATTGAGATATTCAAGTAAAGAACCACTCATAAATGATTGGACATTATTTTTAAAAAATGTCCCTGCCGTAATCTATACCTAAATCTAATGCTTGGATTCCTATTGATAAATTATAAGCTAATGTGCCGCATGTCTCATGAAAATATTCCGTTTCAATTAATCACCATGTACCCAGCATCAGGAGCCCTGGTGACACAGTGGTTAAGATCTTGACTGCTAACCAAAAGGTTGGCATTTCGAACCCACCAACTGCTCTTTGGAAACCCTCTGGGGGCAATTCTACTCTGTCCTATAGGCCCACTGTGAGCTGGAATCAGTTTGATGGCAACAGGTTTGGTTTTGTTTTGGTTCATCCAGCATCAAGAGAGCACTTGGTACATCAGGGTTCCCATATATTTTTGAGTGAGCGAAGGAACAGAATGGAGGAGGGAAAATGTCCAGTTGAAATTAAATTTCCCAATTTTGGGAGGAAGGCTGCTACATTTTACCAAGAGGAAATTTTAATAGTTAATGATGATTAGGTTTCCTTTTTCTGTTCAGAATAACTTTTTATTGTTTAGGACTTGAATGTATAAAATTTAAAAATAATGAGGCTGTCAGGTGAACTTGAGATTTAATGATTACAAATAATAAAACCTAGGAAATGACAGGGATTTTATATTTTATGGGAGGCTTATGGCAGCTGTGATTAAAAACAAATCAAAACCACCCAAAAATATCCAACCAAGCAAAACACACACACACACGTGCACGCACACACACACACAAATGTTATTTTCGTTATCAAGTTATCTAAACATTTTATGCTGTTATTCCTCATCCATACAGTGGGCAATGTAATAGGGCATACATCATGGGAAAGTTTTAAGAATAAGATTGGTAACACAAATGAAACACATGGAACAGTGCCCAGCACACAGATAATGCTCAACAAATGTGAGTACTGTTATATTTCTCATTACATTAAATCCTCATAAAATCTACCAACTTTTAAAGTTTCAAAACAACAAAAACCATATCACTAGAATTTTAAGAAAGATACACAGAAGAGTAAGTGATTGAAGTATTAAAAAGAACAATATTCTATATTTTAAAAATTAGTGGATATAATTGGTTAAAGTATATAATACATTTAAATAGAGAAAGGGCATTTTTCAAAGGATGCCCATTGCCTTCCTAATATAGTAAGTCCCTCATGTGTAGTGTGAACGCTAAAGAGTTTCTGCAGATAAGAGGGCAACAAATATTAGATCACATTTGCCTTAGTTACTTAGAGCTGCTATAACTAAAATATCACAAGAGAGTGCCTTTAAAGAACAGAAATTTATTTTCTCACAGTTCTGGAGGCTAGAAGGCTGAATTCAGGGTGTGGCATTAAGACGAGCACTTCCTTTTTCTACTTCAGTGCCTAGAAGCTACCAGCAATCCTTGGGCTTGAGACGCAGCTGTCCTGTGTGTCTATTTCCATGTGGCATCTTCCTGCTGGGTGTGTCTCAGTGCCTATTCTGCTCTTCTTATAACTCAGAAGTGATTAGGTTTAGGACCCAACCTACAGTGGTATGACCTCATTATCATAAGAAAACCCTATTTCCAAACAGGATTATATCTACAAGTATAGAAGCCAAGACTTCAATACCTATTTTGAGGGAACCTAATTCAATTCATAACAGCAAGGGAGATAGACTATTGTAGTAGCTCTAGCATTTTGTGAAGGTCAGTAAAGAGAGAACAAAGGCACCTAATCTGATGAAATTTTGTTTATATTTCAATTCAAAAGCCAAAAGTAGGGGCATTCAGAAGCTTGGTGATGATTTAGTATTTTTATTCTTTGTTTTCTCACGTGATAAACAATAACATTGGATTTGATCATCTTTCAAGTGCTGCCAGTTTTATAATAGATTTTGATAATCAAACAAAATCCTTTGCCATTGAGTCAATCCAGCTCACAGTGACTCTATAGAAGAGAGTAGAACTGCCCCATAGGGTTTCCAAGGAGCAGCTGGTGGATTCAAAGTGCCAACCTTTTGGCTAGCAGCCTGAGCTCTTAACTACCATGCCACCAACAGCTACGAATAAGTTAAGAGCTTTGTTTGAGATTCCTATTGCTGCTATAAAAAATGACCACATATTTAGTGGCTTAAAAGAACACAAATGTATTATTTTAGAGTTCCAGAGGTCACACATCTGGCACAGGTCTTATTGAGTTACAATCAAGGTGTCAGCAGTTCTGTATTACTTCTGGAGGTTCTCTGAAGAATCAGCTTCCTTGTTTTTTCCAGTTTCTAAAGGCTGCCTGCATTCCTTGGCTCATGATTCCCTTCTACCTTCAAAGCCAGTATGGCCAGCAGTTTTTTTCACAGCATATCATCCGGCCACTCTCTTCAGCCTTCCTCTTCCACATTTAAGGACCCTCATGACTGTATTGAGCATATCAGATACATGAGGATAATCTTCCTGTTTTAAGGTCAGCTGGTAAGCAACCTTAGCTCCATCTGCTCCCTTAATTCCTCGTTACCATGTAATGGAAGATATTCACATATTCCAGGGTTTAGGATATAGGCATCTCTGAGGGACTATTCTGTCTACACTTTGAAATCAGGACCAAAAAAAAAAAAAAAATTAAACCAAGTTTTTTCATTTATTCATTTTTAAAATTAGGTGAATTACTCTGACATTTAGTTTCTTAATCTATAATGTAGCAATAATAACTTTATCTTAGTTTTGGTATTGTAAACCATGAATGGAAGTAAATTTGTAAGATAATAGAAAATTGCAAGGCAAGCTAAGCATTCAATTAACTGTAGACACTTTGTTATTATTGGCAGCATTGTCTTCATTTGAATACTTGACTTTTGTCTTCAGAGCAAAAAGTAGTCACTAGGAGATCTTGACAAGTACATTAAAAAAAAGACCCTGCATTTAGTGATTTAAAAAAATAAGTGCGTTATTCATAGTCTAAAGCTATATGAAGGAGCCCTGGTAGCACAGTGGTTAAGCTCTTGGCTGGTAACCTAAAGGTCGATGATTTGAACCCATCAGCTGCTCCATAGGAGAAAGATGTGGCAATCTGCTTCTGTAAAGATTACAGCCTTGGAAACCTTTTAGGATAGTTCTGCTTTGTCCTAAAGGTCCCCTAAGAGTCAGGTTTTTTGTTTGTTTGTTTGTTTTGAATTTAGAGATATATGCAACTTAAAAAAAAGCCATTGCCACCAATTTGATGCCAACTCATAGAGATCCAATAGAACAGATTAGAACCACACTTTAGGGTTTCCAAGGAGCAGCTGGTGGATTTGAACTGTTGATCTTTTGGTTAACATCTGTGGCACTTAACCACTGCACCACCAGGGCTCCATATGCAATACAGATGCCCTTTATCTCTACTGCATTATCCACTCCAGTAATAATCTTCTGTTTCTTATTAAATACTGAATATACTCTCAGAATTTGATTTAAAAATAGATATTAAGATATTTGTTTCAATTAAAATTACATTTCTACATGAATGTATTTGTGTTATGTGGTTGTGATTGGAAGGTTAAGTATGGTTTTAAAAACTGAAAAGGGCTAAGTGTTTGGTGTGCTGTTAATTCCAGTATTCTAGACTTAACAGAAAAGGTGGGTGTAGGAAAAAGATTTGAAAGAGTGCACTTAGAAGATGCTGATTAAGATGCCATTTTGAGCCTAGGGTGAAACAGGGAAGTATAATGATTGGGAGAGGAAGACAAAAGTAGCTGTCAGGATGGACGTCTCATGGCATTTGAGTTCTGTGTGTGGGGTGAACTCGGGCTAGCAATGTAGGCAGTTCAAAGCCATCCAATTAATGCAAGTTTAGAACCTTGGATTGTAATTTTCTAAGATATTTTCAGACTAGAAGGGAGATTCTAAAATGAGTAGACATGATTAAGATCCTGGAACAGAAGAAAAAGATTTAAGGAGTGAGGATTTCAAAGCGCTGAAAGAAAGACCAGAGGCATTTTGCTGAGCCAAACAATGACATTCTGAAAGAGAATAAAATGAAGTCATAATTCATTTTTTGGAAACTCACCGCAGCAAGCGTGAGCAAAAATCTTGAGAGGGCTGTGCAGGAAAAAAAGGAAATAAATCATTTTCATGACTGGGAAAACTTTTTAAAACAGAATAAAAGAAGACAAAGTGTATTAAAAAAGTTGACAGCAAATGGAAAATTTTCTGAAGATAACTTAAAACAGAGGCAACATTTTCAGAAGGAAAACTTCAAGACATTTGTTAAAATAGGCCAAAAAAAAAAACTGCCTAACTACTGTAAAAGCCAATATTCACTGAATGCTTAATGTACCCAAGTTGTGCATAATCTTAAGTGCTTTGAATATATTAACTCATTGTATCCTTATCAGATGTTGTTCTTCCCATTTTAAAAGTAAGAAAACTGAGACACAGAGATGCAAAGTGATTTTCCCACAAATACACAGCTAAAAAGTACCAAAGCTTGAATGCTGGCAGACTGCCTTGAGCCCATGCTTTACCCAGTTCTGAAAATATTGCCTTTGCTTTTAGAAAATGAATGTCTTGGCATAGAACTATTTTTCATTAAACATTTCAACATTACAATTAAATAACCAGGGCTTACCATGTGACAGCTTCTAAACTAAAGGCTTAAATATATTATCTAATTTCATCGCATAGATATTCAATGAAATGAGTATCATGTTCTCTATTTTCAAGACTGGAAACTGAGGCTTATACATGGACCATATAATGTGGAGAGGAAAAAACACAGTCACTGACCTACTAAGGTTTAGGAAGCTTATATTCTAGTAGGAAGTTGATATGACAAAGAAGCCCAAAATGCATGCCTAAATAAAAAACGTAACAAATACCATGATGTAAACATCAGAATGGCAAGAGATAGAGTAACAGAAAATAGCTAATTAAGATTAGAGTCAGGAAAATTCTCTCTGGAGGAAATGATATTTGTGTTAAGACTTGAAAGATGAGAAAGAAAGTTTTGAGCCAAAGAGGGAAGGGAAGAGTTTGTTAATTTGGAGGAAGTTACTGTGGTTAGCTACCCCTTGTCTGTCAGTTTGTTGTACTGTGGTAGCTTGGATGTTGCTGTGATACCAGAAGCTTTGCCACCAGTATTTCATATACCAGCAGGGCCACCTTCGATGGACACATTTCAGTGGAGTTTCCATACTAAGACAGACTAGGAAGAAGGACCTGGTGGTCTGCTTCTGAAAAAATTGGCCGTTGAAAACCTTATGAGCAGTAGCAGAACGTTGTCTGATATAGTACCAGAAAATGAGCCCCCAGTTGGACGACACTCAAAATACGACTGAGGAAGAGCTGCTTCCTCAAAGTAGAGTCGACCTTAATGATGTAGAAGGAGTCAAGCTTTTGGGACTTTCATTTTCTGATGTGGCACGACTGAAAATGAGAAGAATCTGCTGCAAACATCCATTAATAATCAGAATATGGAGCTATGAATTATGAATCTAAGAAAATTGGAAGTTGTCAAAAATGAAACAAAATGCATAATGTTCTATATCCTAGGCATCAGTGAGCTACAATGGATGGGTATTGGCTATTTTGAATCCAACAGTCACATGGTCTACTATGCCAGGAATGACAAACTGAAAAAGAATGGCGTCAGATACATTGTCAAAAAGAACATTTCAAGATCTATCCTGAAGTACAACACTGTCAGTGATAAAATAATATCCATAAGCCTACAAGGAAGAGCAGTTAACAAGACTGTTAGTCAAACTTATGAGCCAATCACTAAGGCCAAAGATGAAGAAATTGAAGATTTTTACCAACTACTGCAGTCTGAAATTGATTAAACACGCAATCAAGATGCATTGATAATCACTCTTGTTTGGAATGCAAAATTTGGAAACAAAGAAGGATCAGCAGTTGGAAAACATGGCCTTGTTGATAAAAATGGCACCGGAGATTGCTTGATAGAATTTTGTAATACCAACCACTTCTTCATTGAAAACAGCTTTTTTCAACAACATAAACAGCAGCTATACATGTGGACCTCACTGGGTAGAATATGCAGGGATCAAATCAACTACATCTGTGGAAAGAGAAGATGGAAAAAGCTCAATACTGTCACTCAGAACAAGGCCAGGGACCAACTGCAGAACAATCAGTTGCTCACATGCAAGTTCAAGTTGAAGCTGAAGAAAATTAGAACAAGTCCGCAAGAACCAAAGTACAACCTTGAGTATACCCCACCTGAATTTAGAGACCATCTCAAGAATACATTTGATACACTGAACATTATTAATGACTGAAGACCAGGTGAGTTGTGGAATGACATTAAGGACATCATACATGAAGAAAGAAAGAGGCCATTAAAAAGAAAGAAAAGACAAAAATGGATGTCAGAATAGACACTGAAACTTGTTCTTGAATATCAAGTAGCTAAAGCGAAAGGAAGAAATGATTAAGCAAAAGAGCTGAATAGAAGATTTCAAAGGGCTGCTTGAGAAGACAAAGTATTATAATGAAATACACAAAGACCTGGAGTTAGAAAACCAAAAGAGGAGACACGCCCAGCATTTCTCAAGCTGAAAGAACTGAAGAAAAGATTCAAGCCCTGAGTAGCAATATAGAAGGATTCTATGAGGAAAATATTGATTGAAGCAGGAAGCATCAAAAGAAGATGGAAGAGTCATTGTACCAAAATAATTCGTAAACGTTCAACCATTTCAGGAGGGTGCATATGATCAAGAACTGATGGCACTGAAGGAAGAAGTCTAAGCTGCATTGAAGGCATTGGCAAAAAACAAAGCTCCAGGAATTGACAGAATGTTAATTGAGATGTTTCAACAAACCGATGCAACACTAGAGGTGCTCACTCACCTATGTCCAGAGATATGGAGGACAACTGCCTGGCCAAGTGACTGCAAGAGATCCATATTTGTGCCCATTCCAAAGAAAGTGACCCTACTGAATTCAGACATCATTGAACAATATCATTAATATCACACACAAGTAAAATTATTCTGAAAATCATTCAAAATCAGTTGTGGCAATACATAGACAGGAAACTGCCAGAAATTTAAGCCAGATTCAAAAGAGAATGTGGAACGAGGGGTATCCTTGCTGTTGTCAGATGGATCTTGGCTGAAAGCAGAGAATATCAGAAGGATGTTTACCTGTGTTTTATTGAATATGCAAAGGCATTTGACTATGTGGATCATAGCAAATTATGGATAACATTGTGAAGAATGGGAATTCCAAAGTTCTCATGCAAAGCCTGTACATAGACCAAAAGGTCGTCATTTGAACAGAACAAGGGGATACTGCAAGGTTTAAAGTTAGGTAAGGAGTGTGTCAGGGTTGTATCCTTACACCATACTTACCCTATCTGTATGCTGAGCAAATAATTTGAGAACCTGGACTATAGGAAGAAGAATGCAGAATCAGGGTTAGAGGAAGATTCATTAACAACCTGCAATATGCAGATGATGTAATTTTTTTTTGCTGGAAGTAAAGAGGAATTGAAGCACTTATTGATGAAGATCAAAGACTGCAACCTTAAGTACAGATTGCAACTCACCATAAAGAAAACAAAAATCCTCACAACTGGACCAAAAAGCAACATCATGATAATTGGAGAAAAGATGGAAGTTGTCAAGGTTTCATTTTACTTGGATACACAATCAACACTCAGGAAAGCAGCAGTCAAGAGAATAAACGATGTATTGCATTGGGGAAATCTGCTGCAGAAGACCTCTTTAAAGTGTTAAAAGGCAGAGATGTCACTTTGAGGACTAAGGTGTGCCTGAGAGAAGCCATGGTATTTTCATATGCGTGGGAAAACTGAACAATGAATAAGGAAGACAGAAGAAGAACTGACACCTTTGAATTATGATGTTGTCAAAGAATATTGAATATACCATGGACTGCCAGAAGAAGGAAAAATTCTGTCTTGGAAGAAGTACAGCCAGAACACTCCTTGGAAGTGGAGATAGTGAGACTTAATCTCATATATTTATGACATGTTATCAGGAGAGATCAGTCCTTGGAGAAGGACATCATACTTGGTAAAGTAGAGGATCAGCGAAAAAGAGCAAGACCCTCTATGAAAAAGATTGACACAGTGGCTGCTACAATGGGCTCAAGCATAACAGAACCAGGCAGTGTTACATTCCATTGTATATAGGGTCGCTATGAGTAGGAACTGACTAGATGACACCTAACAACAAGGATATTGTGGTTAGAGTGTCATGAATAAGTGGAAGAGTAGAGAAAGATGGATAGTTGGGCAATAACTGAATAATTAGAATTGACAGATTAAGGAATCTTCTTGTTATTATACAGATCATAAGCAAAGAGGAGTGTTGCAGATGTGATTTGCAATTTAATAAATTTAATCTTACTACTAGAGGAGAAGACTTTGACAGTAGTCCTTATGGATGAAAGAATGTTTTACACTCAGTAGAGGAAGTCCGGTCTGAGAGAAATGAGCGTATCTGGAGGTAGAGTGGACATGTGGTTTACTGTGTGTGGGTTGTAATAAGGAATGAAATATCAAGAGTGAGACTCACGATCCTGGTTCATACAATTTTACTGAATTTCAGTCTTGGACACAAGTTGAAAATTTAAGTCTGAAGTTCACAGAAGATTTAGGACTTGAATATAAAATTCGAAAATGTTTAGCATGGTTATTAGAGCCTAAGAAAAGAATGGATCATCTACATATAGAATGCAGAATGATAATTGAAGAAAGACCTAGGTTGACCCTTGGCATACTTTAAAAATTAGAGACAGTCGCTGGTGGTGCAGTGGCTAACAGCTTGGCTGCTAACCAGAAGGTCAGCACTTTGAATCCACCAGCTGCTCCATGGCAACTGTACGCGGCAGTTCTGCTCTGTCCGATAGGTCTCTACGAGTTGGAATCGACTCGGCTGCAATAGGTTTGGCTTTGCTTTTTTGAGGAGGAAGAAGGGATAAATGAGACTGGAAAGAAGAAATGAAGGGTGTAGGAAAAACATAAGAATAATGTGATATCCACAGAATAAGAGAAACAAAATTTTATGGTGGAGGCAGAAATTAGCATTTCTAATGATTCAGGGAGTTCTGGGAGTGGGGGGTGTCCTAAACTGAATTTATTGCATTTGTGAAGCTGGATCTTAATGGTGGTCACAGTGAAAATGCTTTTAGGGGAAAGATTTAAATTCAAAAGTCATACTCTACGGAGCTGAAGAGTGAATTTGAAATATAATTTTGAGAAGCCTAACTACAAAAGCAACAAAGATATAGGTAGTAAAAGAAAGTGTGAAAACAAAAGAACATTTTTAATTGATTCATTTGCATTTATTAGGAGAGGAAAGGGTTAACCTTTTCTAAGTGTTTCTTCTAAAAAGAGGATTAGAAATTTGTGCTTGAAGGATTCAGGCTTCTCCAGATAGAAATGCTTGTCTGTGCCTTTGCCTCCCCTGTGTCCTTTGAATCTTAGTGCCTTGGGTAACACGCTGTGACTTCTATGAGCTGGACTTGACCACTCAGTTCTGTGTGTTAACCCATGGAAGGTAACTTCAGAGAGGTTAAGAATGTTGTTTAAGATAGAGCAGGTCATAACATGATTGAAACAGGATTTAAACTTCGGATTTTCTAACTGCAAAGTACATGGGACTGCCATGAATTGAAATGGACTGAAGTCAGCTACCTATCTATTTATGTACTTTGAATATGTAGACAGCCCTTTTTCAAAAACATTATCAGGACTTGAATTTTAAATTTGTGTAAAATATGGCCTACAGAGCACATGTCCAAAATTATTAATAACATCAGAATAAAATAAAACATATGATATTAACTTTTATCAGATGAAATATATTTGAGTCCAGAGATTTAGATCACATGATGTTCTAGGCTTGGTTAAAAAAGCAAAAACCAAAAAATCTGAGAGCTCCATATTAGAAATACCTGATTCAATATATTTTCAATTTAACTTCAAATATATATATATATATATATATATATTATAAATTTGAGATAAGTCTACATTCTGAACAAGAAAAAACTGTTTGGACAGTACCCTTAAAGAAAAAAAAAGGTCCTACAAATTCAGCACACTTGATATGTGCTTGTGAAATGGCAGAATCCAGCGTAAAGCAAAAATAAGCTGGGAGAAAAATTGGAGTTATGTGGTAATTGTATAAAACCTTTGAATTAACTGAAGAAATTGAAGCAGTTTGAACTAATCATAATTAGTTTCTGTTGTTAAAATGTGTTTTAAATTTGCAGGTTTGAATAGATTAATGAGAAAAATATGGCAAAATAATTAAGTGATAATATTAAATTGCAGAGAAATAATGTTGAGTTAGATGTAAAGATACAAGTAATTATTGTATTACAATTAGCAAAAGGTTAGTGAAAATTGCTTTTAGAACACAGGTATAACAAATGCAAATTAACTGTAATTCTGCTTTCTTGAACAGAGTACGTTATTATCACTTAACAAGCATATTCATGAGCACTTTCAAATAGACAACCACTCATTAAGTTAAAAATAACAGTTTTTGCCATGCATTTTCTGTGCGTCCAAGGTAAGATACATGTATATAACAGTGGTGATGAACTTATAGTGCCAATTTGCTAGTTTTGAGAACTTAATATTTTCTTATTGAACACGTATGGAGGAAAATAAAAGAAAAAATAAAACATAGCCACCTAAATGTGTTGGGAAAAAAAAAAAATGCTTCATTACAATGTCCCTAGGAGGTGCAAATGATTTGCCCTTCCCTAAAAGTTGAATGTTTGAATCCACCCAGTTGCACCAAGAAAGAAAGGTCTGGTGATCTACTACCATAAAACTTATGGCCAAGAAAATCCTATGAAGCTGTTACATTCTCTAACACATGGGATTGCCATGAGTCTGAACTGACTCAATGACAAAATGTTTGGTTTTTTGGTTTCATTATACTGACCAAGAATTTATTGGTAAGAAAAAAATGAGATGATGAAATTTCTGAGGAAAGGTTTAGAAATGAAGTAAAGTGAAGTCTCACACAAAATTCCTCAGTTTTAGAAATATTTATAAAATTACCTTCTTTCTAAACTGTGCCAGGCACTATTTCACATAATTTTGGCATTAACATCAAAGTGGTGAAGAAAAGTCTTCCCCATGGCAAAGGAAGAGATGGCAATTATATCAATTCCCCCATGATGTCTTTTTTCACACTTTGTATTATTCTTTTGTTATTCTTGTTCTTGGCTGGCCTTCCCAATTATTTTTGTTTTGTTGGTACTGTGTTAAACTACATACATGGAGAATTAGAACTGTTATAGATTATAAGATAATTATTCTTCTATTCAAACCTTAATAAGTAGAAATTATCACATTATCACGATCTTTTATTTTGTCAATCAATGTTTTTATATCATTCTAGTTCTTGGCACTAAATATCTGGAATAATATTATTATCTTTAATTTTATTTATTTTTTTTCTGTTCTCAAACTGTCTTTTCATTCTCTTTTGCTCACATTAAAAATTTGGCACCTGGAGGCGGAGCCAAGATGGCAGAATAGGCAGATGCATCTGGCGAGCCCTCTTCGCAACCAAGACCCCCAAAAACGAGTGAAAAGAGTATATTTGTGACAAGCTGGGAGCCCTGAGCATCAAAGGCTAGCTTAGAAAATGAACTGAGGGGCAGGGGGAGGAAGAGACCGTTCAGAAGCGAGAGGAGTTACTGGACCTGAATCGCGGGAGGTCCTCAGGCACCGTTCCCGGAGGGGCGGTGGTGGCGGGCTGGTACTAGTGTTTGGACACTGTTTCCTCAGGGAGAAGCAGCCAGCCACACAGCCTACTCATACCTCCGGATCCTGAGAAAAATGGTGCTTTCAGCAAAAGCTAAGTACTTGTGTTTATTTTAATGCGTCCCTCCCAACCCCAAGCCGGCTTCAGCTGCTGAATTCCCATAGCCTGAGATAGGCCCTGTTGAGCACCTAGAGCCATCCTCCCAGCCTTGGGGAAGGAAAAAATTTGCATTTGGGGGAAAAGATAATTTGCCAGCTCCACTAACTGGGGAAGCTCAGGACAGAAGTGGCTCCTGTCCAGGCATAAATGGTCTGTGGACTTTAAGCACTTTTCCCTTATGCATGGACCTGTGTGGGCCTATTTTGGGAGACTAGACCCTATTTGGCAGACTCCAACCATTTCAGCTGTGCAGTGGAGAGGTGGGTGTTTGATGTATGACATTGCTTTGCCTGTTAAACAAGGTCCTCACCTACCCACATTAGGGACCTAAGGACTGGTAGCTCCACTCGAATCACCCAGCCACTTGAGACAGGGGTCAAAAGGTAACTGGTATCTCCCAGTCCTTACAACCAAAAACTTTGAGTGCCGTGATCTATCTGTAGAACCCACTTACCTGCATGCTCTAGGGAACAGGGACACGCTCTCCTCAGAGACACTCGGGGGTCGGTTCTCAGCCCCCTGCCTTGTTCAGAGCATGACCCCCAGCTGCAATCAGATACCGGCACATACACCAATCACTCCTGCCCCTCTAAGACTGTAGGACAGAGCCTGTAGCACACACTTGATGTTCAGCTACATGGACACCTGAACTGAATTCATACAAGAAAGTTGAATGGACTTCTAGACTGATATACATGATAATAGCTCTAGCCATCTGGGGACAGGATGTCAGTGCTCCAAAGGCAAAAATAATCAAGCTGGCTCACTCAAGCAACCCATAAGCGTATACCAAAACAAAACAAAGCAAGAAGGTACGACACAGAAAGCAAGCATAAACTAATACAATAACTTATAGATGGCTTGGAGACAACAGTCAATATCAAGTCACATAAAGAAACAGACCATGATCACCTCAACAAGCTCTCAAAACAAAGAATCCAGGGATCTTCTAGATGAAAGTGCATTCCTGGAATTACCAGATGCAGAATACAAAAGATGACTATACAGAGCCCTTCAAGACATCAGGAAGGAAATGAGGCAATACACAGAACAAACCAAGAAACACACAGATAAAGCAATTGAAGAAATTAGAAAGATTATTCAGGAATATAATGGAAAATTTAATAAGCTGGAAAAATCCATAGACAGACAGCAATCAGAAATTCAGAAGATTAACAGTAAAATTACAGAAGTAGACAACTCGATAGAGAGTCAGAGGAGCAGAATTGAGCAAGTAGAAGACAGAATTTCTGAACTCGAAGATAAATCACTTGGCACTAACATACTGAAGAAAAACCAGATAAAAGAATTAAAGAAAACGAAGAAACCTTTAGAATCATGTGGGACTCTATCAAGAGAAATAACCTATGAGTGATTGGAGTACCAGAACAGGGAGGGATAACAGAAAATTATTGAAGATTTGTTGGCAGAAAACTTCCCTGATATCGTGAAAGATGAGAAGATATCAACCCAAGATGCTTATCGAACTCCACATAAGGTAGATGTTAAAAGAAAGTCACCAAGACATATTATAATCAAACTTGCCAAAACCAAAAATAAAGAGAGAATTTTAAGAGCAGCTAGGGATAAATGAAAAGTTACCTACAAAGGAGAGTCGATAAGAGTAAGCTCGGACTACTCAGCAAAAGCCATGTAGGCAAGAAGGCCATGGGATGACATATTTAAAAAATTGAAGGAAAAAAATTGCCAGCCAAGAATCATATATCCAGCAAAACTGTCACTTAAATATGAAGGTGAAAGTAGGACATTTCCAGATAAACAGAAGTTTAGGGAATTCATAAAAACCAAACCAAAACTACAAGAAATACTAAAGGGAGTTCTTTGGTTAGAAAATCAATAATATCAGGTGTCAACCCAAGACTAGAACACTGGGCAGAGCAATCAGATGTCAACTCAGACAGGGAAATCCAAAAATACAAAGCAAGATCATAAAAAAAGCTCAAAACTGGGTAACAGTGATGTTATTATATAAAAGAAGACTACATTAAAATAATAAAGAGGGACTAAGAAATGTAATCATAGATCTGCTATATGGAGAGGAAGATAAGGCAATACAAAGAAATCAAAGTTAGGTTTAAATTTAGAAAAATAGGGGTAAATAATAAGGTAACCACAAAGGAGACAAACTATCCTACTCATCAAAATAAAATACAAGAAAAAAATACAGACTGAGCAGAAACAAAATCAACAGCAACAAATATGAGGAAAGGACAATATATAATCTACTCAGCACATAAAATTAAGTGGGAAAAAGAAACTGTCAACAACACACAAAAAAAGACATCAAAATGATAGCACTAAATTCATAACTATCCATAATTACCCTGAATGTAAATGGAGTAAAAGCACCAATAAAGAGACAGAGAGTGGAAGAATGGGTTAAAAAACAAGATCCGTCTATATGCTGCCTACCAGAGAAACACCTTAGACATAGTGACACAATCAAACTACAACTCAAAGGATGGAAACATATATATCAAGCAAACAATAATCAAAAAAGAGCAGGAGTGGCAATATTAATTTCTGACAAAATAGACTTTAAAGTTAAATCCATCAGAAACAATAAGGAAGGACACTGTATAATGATTAAAGGGACAATATACCAAGAAGATATAACCGTATTAAATATTTATGCACCCAATGACAGGGCTGCAAGATACATAAAACAAACTCCAAAAGCACTGAAAAGTGAGACAGACAGCTCCACAATAATAGTAGGAGACTTCAACACACCACTTTCGGTGAAGGACAGAACATCCAGAAAGAAGCTCAATAAAGACACGGAAGATCTAAATGCCACAATCAACCAACTTTACCTCGTAGACGTATACAGAACACTCCACCCAACAGCAACCAAGTGTACTTTCTTTTGTAGTGCACATGGCACATTCTCTAGAATAGACCATATATTAGGTCATAAAGCAAGCCTTAGCAGAATCCAAAACACTGAAATATTACAAAGCATCTTCTCTGACCATAAGGCCATAAAAGTGGAAGTCAAACAGAAAAAGCAGGGAAAAGAAATCAAACACTTGGAAACTGAACAATACCCTGCTCAAAAAAGACTAGATTATAGAAGTCATTAAGGATGAAATAAAGAAATTCAGAGAATCCAACGAGAATGAAAATACTTCGTATCATTACCTTTGGGACACAGCAAAAGCAGCCACAGCAAAATAAGAATAGAAGGAAAATTCCTCAGCATAATAAAGGGCATTTATCTAAAACCAATAGCCAACATCATCCTAAATGGAAGAGCCTGAGAGCATTCTCCTTGAGATTGGGAACCAGACAAGGATGCCCTTTATACCGCTCTTATTCAACATTGTGCTGGAGATCCTAGCCAGAGCAATTAGGCTAGACAAAGAAATAAAGGGCATCCAGATTGTCAAGGAAGAAGTAAAATTATCTCTATTTGCAGATGGCATGATCTTATACACAGAAAATCCTAAGGGATCCTCCAGAAAACTACTGAAACTAATAGAAGAATTCAGCAGAGTATCGGGATCCAAGATAAACATACAAAAATCAGTTAGATTCCTCTACACCAACAAAAAGAACATCAAAGAGGAAAGCACCAAATCAATACCATTTACAGTAGCCCCCAAGAAGATCAAATACTTAGGAATAAATCTTACCAGAGATGTAAAAGACTCATACAAAGAAAACTACAGTACACTTCTGCAAGAAACCAAAAGAGACCTACATAAGTGGAAAAACATACCTTGCTCATGAATGGGAAGACTTATTAGTATAAAAATGTCTATTCTACCGAAAGTGTTCTATAGGTATAATGCAATTCTGATCCGAATTCTAACAACATTCTTCAATGAGATGGAGAAACAAATCACTAACTTCATATGGAAGGGAAAGAAGCCCTGGATAAGTAAAGTATTACTGAAAAAAGAAGAACAAAGTGGGGGGCCTCACACTACCTGACTTAAAACATATTATACCACCACAGTAGTCAAAACAGCCTGGTACTGGTACAACAACAGATACATAGACTAATGGAACAGAATTCAGAATCCAGACATAAATCCACCCACATATGAGCAGTTTATGTTTGACAAAGGCCCCCAGAACAGTTAAATGGGGACAACAGCCTTTTTAACAAATGGTGCTTGCACAACTGGATATCCATCTGCAAAAAAATGAAGTAAGGCCCATACCTCACTCCATGCACAAAAACGAGCTCAGAATGGATCAAAGACCTATACATAAAATCTAAAATGATATAGATCAAGGAAGAAAAATAGTGACAACGTCAGGAGCTCTAATACATGGCATAAACAGTATACAAAACATTACTAACAATGAAGAAGAAAAACTAGATAACTGGGAGCTCCTAAAAATCAAACACCTATGCTCATCCAAAGGCCTCCCCAAAAGGGTAAAAGTGCTACCTACAGACTGGGAAAAACTTTTTAGCTATGACATTTCCGGTTAGCACCTGCTCTCTAAAATCTACATGATATTGCAAAACTCAACTACAAAAAGACAAATAACCCAATTCAAAAACGGGCAAAAGTTATGAAGAGACACTTCGCTAAAGAAGATATTCAAGTAGCTAACAGATATATGAGGAAATGTTCACGATCATTGGCCATTAGAGAAATGCAGATCAAAACTAACATGAGATTTCATCTCACTCCAACAAGGCTGGCATTAATCCAAAAAACACAAAATAATGTTAGAGAGGCTGTGGAGAGATTGGAACACTTATACACTGCTGGTGGGAATGTCAAACGGTACAGCCACTTTGGAAATAAATTAGGCACTTCCTTTAAAAGCTAGAAATTGAACTACCACACGATCCAGCAATCCCACTCCTCGGAATATATCCTAGAGAAATAAGAGCCTTTACACAAATACATATTTGCACACCGATGTTTATTGCAGCACTGTTTACAATAGTAAAAACATGGAAGCAACCAAGGTGCCCATCAATGCATGAATGGATAAAAAATTATGGTATATTCACACAATGAAATACTACGCATTGATAAAGAACAGTGAGGAATCTGTGAAAACTTTCATAACATGGAGGAACCTGGAAGGTATTATGCTGAGCGAAATTAGTTGCAAAAGGACAAATATTACATAAGACCATTATTATAAGAACTTGAGAAATAGTTTAAACTGAGAAGAAAACATTCTTTTGTGGTTACAAGAGGGGGGAGGGAGGGAGGATGGGAGAGGGGTATTCACTAATTACATAGTAGATAAGAACTACTTTAGGTGAAGGGAAAGACAACACAATACAGAGGAGGTCAGCACAACTGCACTAAACAAAAGCAAAGACATTTCCTTAATATACTGAATGCTTCGAAGGCCAGCATAGCAGGGGCAGAGGTTTGGGGGCCATTGTTTCAGGGGACATCTAAGTCAATTGGCATAATAAAATCTATTAAGGAAACGTTGTGCATCCCACTTTGAAGAGTGGCATCTGGGGTCCTAAATGCTAGCAAGAGGCCATCTAAGATGCATCAATGAATCTCAACCCACCTGGATCAAAGGAGAATGAAGAACACCAAGGAGACAAGGTAATTACGAGCCCAAGAGACAGATAGGGCCACATGAACCAGAGACTACATCATCCTGAGACCAGAAGAACTAGATGGTACCTGGCTACAACCAATGACTACCCTGACAGGGAACACAACATAGAACCCCTGAGGGAGCAGGAGATCAGTGGGATGCAGGCCCCAAATTCTCATAAGACCAGACTTAATGGTCTGAGTGAGACTAGAAGGACCCTGGTGGTCATGGCTCCCAGACCTTCTGTTGGCCCAGGACAGAAACCATTCCCGAAGCCAACTCTTCAGACATGGACAATGGGTTGGAGAGGGATGCTGGTGAGGAGTGAGCTTCTTGGATCAGGTGTACGCTTGGGACTATGTTGGCATCTCCTGTCTGGAGGGGAGATGAGGGGGGCGGTTAGAAGCTGGCAAATTGGACGTAGAAAGAGAGAGTGGAGGGAGGGAGCAGACTGTCTCATTAGGGGGAGAGTAATTGGGAGTATGTAGCAAGGTGTGTATAAGTTTTTGTGTGAGAGACTGACTTGATTTGTAAACTTTCACTTAAAGCTCAATAAAAATTATAAAAAAAATTTTTTTGATGCCTAATTTCTTTCACTAAAAAATAATTTATTTTATTTGTGTATAATCATTTTGTATCAATGAAAAGATACAGTAACAGCTCTGATTTTAATAATTTAATATACTATCAAGTTAGACAATCTCAGAACAAATATTCAAATTAAAAAAAAAATTTCAACAGTATTTCCCTTAGTGAGGTGTCAATGAACATAATTAAGGGGTTCCTTTCCTTCAGATTTGTCTTTATATTCGTTAAAACTCATCAGTGGAAACATTTACTTTCAACTCAGTTCTTATTTTAAGGCAAAGCATCCAATCTCAAAGCTTCAAAAATGATCACTGCAAATTAACTTTGCAGTGAAAGCCACATGATGAGAGTCAACAGAACAGAACACCAGGGTATCAAGGTAAATGCTTTCCAAAAGGCTGAGGGAGAGAGAGGAGAACAGAATGTGGGCTTAAGAAATGTTTCAAGAGCTCAGAAGCTCCCTTTGGGGCACTGAAATGTAGTCATAGGCAGAAGAAACCTATAAAATATCACAGTTTGCAAACAATTAGAAACAGATTCTGTGCAAAGAGAAGCAAGGTGTTATCCATAAGTAAATAGAGCTGCAGATAATGGAATCCACCCCAGGAGTGGCTGAGCCAAAACACCACAGATTCATGTAATAGCACTTTCAGATACACACACGTACTTTAGAAAATAACACTATTAGCCTTAGCATCTCCAGTCAACAGGCTTAAATATCATACAAAATGATACAAGTATTTGAAGCAAAGACTAAAAGCATGTCTTCTTTCTAATGATTTCTATTTATCCAATGAGGAATGTAGGTTACATACTTGCTTATTAAGTTTTCTTGTTGGACTCCATATGATACAATGAAGAGTCCATATTCTTGATGTTTGTTTTTAAGGCATGAAAAGTAAGTCATGTTTATAGACTTTAAAATGTCTGCACACAATCTGTGATCATAGCTATTTTTTCAGGCAGTAATTTCCTTTGAAAAATATCTGAATTCTATTTAGCTACAAGAACGATTGGAAGCAATGTAAAATGAAATTGCTATATATAACATGCTATGAACAAACATGGAAGAAGAAGGTTAATTTTGAAAAATAAATTAACAAACATGGAATATGTTAACAATTACTGAGCACAGGGCAAACCCTGGATCAATATGGCCCAAATAAGATATGGTCGAAACAAACGTTAGACATACAGAGCCTAAAATTCAATGAAACTCCTTCTGGAAGAGAAAAGAATAAACTGTTATTTCGTTGAATTCTACTAATTATTCAGCTTAGCCTCATTATCCTTTTATGTAGCTTGCCCTCTTATCTAACAACCATGAAAGTTATAGTTATTCAAAATTTAGTGTTCGGAACTCATTTTTCTTTATTACTTTTAAAAGCTGTATTAAAAAAAAAAAAAAAAAAAAACCTGTTGCCGTCGAGTTGATTCCAACTCATAGCGACCCTACAGGACAGAGTAGAACTGTCCTGTATGGTTAAAAGCTGAATTATGTTATCTAATTCCAAGTATTTTTAAACATTTTTATCAGATATTTCACAAAATGCAAGCAGCAATTTTAATTATCCTACAATGTTTTATTTATTGCTATGAAATCTTTATTATGTATATAACATAAAGCCAAATGAATAAATCATTGAGAACACTTATACAATTACTTTCAAAAATTAAAAAATGAAGGACTGTAATTCCTACTTCCCATCATGATATACGTGTGTTCAGAAGAAAATCAGAGGAACTTTAATTAATACAATATACACAGTCCCTTATACATATTTCTACAAATAGGCATGTCCCCCCAAACACTGAAAAGTGGTTTTTAACACCAGGACGTGTCTAAGTTGATCACTACTGCATGTCCTGGAGCCCTGGTGGCACAGTGGTTAAGAGCCATGGCCCTTAACCAAAAGGTCGGCAGTTTGAATCCAGCAGTCACTGCTTGGAAACCCTGTGGGTGAAGTTCTACCTTATCCTATAGGGTCCCTATGAGTCAGTATCAACTTAATGGCAGTGGGTTTTTTATAGGAGGCATGTGTGTTCATTGTCTCAAATGGGTTTCCAGGACATTCACATTCTTCATTTTACTCCTAATTTGTCACTATTTCCGTGTTTTCATTACTTGTTCTTTATCCTATTTTTGGCCTTTTTACTATTGGAACATCCCAGGACTCAGTCCTTGGACCTCCACTTCTTTTTATCTACACTCACTTTTCACCGATGTCATTTATTGTCACGGCTTCAAATCTGGATTTACGGCCATTCTCAAATCATATCTCCAGACCCGATTGTTCCCCTTATACCTAGATTTACATCACCACTGTGGTCATCTCCACTTGAATTTCTGTAGAGAGCTCAAACTTAAAATTTCCAGTGCTGAACTGTTGATCTTCCCTCCCCTGCTCAAATCTGCATCATTAATAATTATTATCATCTCAGTTATGACATCTGTGTCCTTCCTATTTCTCAGGCCAAAATATCTAGAAAATTTTTAAATTGTTATTTTTCTTATACTCACATCTAATTCCTCAGGAAATTCTGTTGGCTCCACCATCAATAGATATCCCAAATCTTACAACCTATCAACACTCTAACATCCTGCTCCAAGTTACCATTGGCTTTGGGATTACTGTAATAGCCTCCCAACCAACCTCTGTATGACCACCTTTGACCCATACTAGCTAACATGACCTAGTAAAACAGTAAAATGCTATTTCTCAGTTGTAATCTTACAGTGGTTCTCTGTTACACTCAGAGTAACAGCAGAAGCCCCTACAGTAGACAACAAAACCTTACATGATCTGCTACTGAACCCTTCACTTGTCCTTGTCACATTGCTGTCTCTCCTACGACTTTCCTCTTGTTCACCTGCTCCAGAAACAGTTGCTCTCCTTGTCTTGACTGCTCTTCTCCAGGTATCTGCACATCTATATCCCTCACCTCCTTCATGACCCATCTTCACTATTATCTCACCTTTCTCCAGCCTCACCTACTTAATGAGGTCTATTTAATTCTGCAACTTTCCCCTCCTCCATTCTTCCTGACCTTATTTACCCTGTTATTTTTTTCACAGCTCTTATCAACTATTCTCATAAAACACTCATTCATTTACTTATCATCTGTCCTCCCACACTAGACTTTCAGCAAATAAAACCCATTGCTGACGAGTCAAATCCAACTCATAGTGACCCTATACTCAGCAGCATAGGGCAGATAATCTTTATCTGTTTTGTTCACTCATGAATCTCAAAAGCCAAGAAGAGTGCCTAAAGCATTGTGAGTGCTTGATAAATATTTGTTGAATAAAGAAAAGAAGACTGGATAAATGATTGAATATAATTGCTTTATATTTTCACTCCTTCATTCAAGAAATATTTATTGAGGAGCTATGTAACTGAACACCATATTAGACCTAACAGATAGAGTGGTAAGCAATTAATATATACCAGTACTTACGGAGCTTGTTTTCTAATAGGACAAAGGGACATTAATTAAATGATCACACAAATGAATACAAAGTTACAAGGTAATATTTTTAAGTAGAGGTATATGGTGATATAAACATGTAAGATATTGCTGTCAAGGTAGACCAGGACTGGTCTATGCAGATCTTTTTAGTCCAAATTAAGAATCTTGGTCTTCATTCCAAAAGCCAATGGAAGATATTGAAAGGCTGTAAGCCGAAGGGTGTCCAAATGTATATTTAGAGACATCCTTGGGGTTATTTTGTAAGAAAGGAAGTTGGGGGACAAGTAAGCAAGCTAGATTGAACTCGAGTTGTGATGGTGGGAAAAGAGAGAAGTAGGTATTTTTCAAGAGATCTTCAGAAGCCAAAATAAACAGGACTATGAAAGACTGATATTGCCAGTGAAAGAGAAGCTGGTATCCAAGGTGATTCCTGGCCCCAACAACTTTTTCTTAGGGTTTCTATTCTTATCCTTTCAAGTTGTTAAACTCCGGTAAGTCTTGACCTTGTTTCAAAGAGATTTTGTGAAAGCTGAAGGATGCAGACAAAATTAGTAACAAAAAAAGGTTAAAGCCAGTGGCAAGACATGTAGACAAAACTAAACACCTTAAATTACCATATATTAGGTAAACATGAGCAGTATGTTTGGTCTGAGTTATTTGGGAAATAATATTTAAGCATAAATCTATACGGAAATTAAGAACTAAAGAAGAGTTTAAATTAAATGGTGATTGAATAAGTATACACAAAGTAACAATAAAGAGAAAATGATTTGTGAATGTTTGACAAGAAGATTTAATTTCTATTCAGACTCAGCTTTAGAGTGCAAGGGAAAATCAGTAGTTCCCACATTATCAGTCATAGGGTCGCTATGAGTCAAAATTGACTTGATGGCAACAGGTTTGTTTTTTTATCTGTAGCTATTCAAAATATCATATAATAATTTAGGAACAGTAGAAAAGGAATTTTCTCATCTTTAGGGAAAACTAAAGAATGATAGCTGGGTTTAGATATGTAATATTGAGGTATAGCGATGTTTATACTGATATTCTTATTTACATTTTGTCTTTCTCTACATATGATTTGTTCTCAGCTTCTGTTTGAGCCACCAGGGGATGTGTGAAATAGGAAAATTGAATCTGTTTTTATATGTCACACACAATGCAGCTTTAAGAATGTGTGCAAATAATGGAGAGAGAGGGAGTAAATACTGATCACAAGTGTGTCAAGTTCTGGCTATAAGGACATTACATCAGAGCATGAAACAGATCTTAGCATATTATGATGATACCACAATTATATGTATTATATATGTATGTATGTCTGTATTTTATATATATGTAACCTGCTGCTGTGGAGTTGATTCCAGCTCATAGCAATCCTACAGGACAGAGTAGAACTGCCCAATAGGGTTTCATAGGCTATAATCTTTATGCAAGCAGGCTGTCACACTTCCTTTCTCCTTCGGAGCAGCTGGTGGGTGTGACTATTGACCTTTTTGTTAGCAGCTGAGCTCTTAACCACTGTACCATCAAAGATACTTTTTTATACATATGTTTTATATATATATATACACACACACACATATTTATAAGTATCATATATCTGTGTATATAGGCATTCTGGAAACCCCTGGTGGCGTAGTGGTTAAGTGCTACGGCTGCTGACCAAAAGGTCAGCACGTTGAATACACCAGGCACTCCTTGGAAATTCTATGGGGCAGTTCTACTCTGTCGTATATAGGATTGCTATGAGTCAGAACTGACTCCATGGGAATGTTTTTTTTATATAGGCATTCTCACCCTTGAAGAAAAAAATACATTGCAGATGTCACCTCAGATACTATTTGTTATTAATACAACTCTCAGCATGTAACGTGTTTTATGTTTGTATAGTTGTCAGGAATGTTACTGGGATGAGACAGATAATATACTTCACCTGTCCCTCAGATTCCACACATACTGAGGGGTAGACATTAATGAAGAAGAGTAAAATGCTTACACTTGGGAACTATAGTCTGACTACCAAAAAACCAAGACCAAACTCCCTGCTATCAAGTCGATTACAGCTCATAGCAACCCTGTAGGACAGAGTAGAACTGCCTCATAGGATTTCCAAGGATTGGCTGGTGGATTTGAACTGCAGACTTTTTGGTTAGCAACCTAGCTCTTAACCATTGGCTCCCAAATACAACAAGTTTCTAACTTTCTTTTGAATAGTTAGGTGTGTTGGTGTAAAACGGGAAAGGCCTAAAGATGGTCAGGCTTGTTTCCGCTGTTATGTTTCTTTCAGATTTTAGTGAGGTCCTGGTACAGCTCTTGATATCCTGTGAGAAAATAGGTCTCCCTTTTATCCTCTAAAGCTGGGGTCAGGGAACTATGTCTCTCAGGTCAAATTCCTCTCACATATTTTTATAAATAAACCTTTATTAGGACACAACCACACTCATTCATTTATACATTGTCTATGGCTACATTTTGGTTTAACTAAGATTTCTGTGGCTTTAATAGATGAAGACAATTGAACAAACTTTTCTTTGACACTGAAGTACCATAATCTAGCTCCCAATTAGTACCCAATGAAATTTTTGTGAAATTAGATCATATTTTTAGATTTATTACATAACTAAATTTTTATATGATTATTATATTATTTAAGATATAAAAATATTTTGCTAAGCTGGTGGAAGGGGAAATGGGGAGTTATTGCTTAAGGATTACTGAGTTTCTGCTTGGGGTGATGAAAAGTTTTGGAACTCGGCGTTGATGATGTTTGCACAACATGGTTAATGTAATCAACATCACCAAATTTTAAACTTAAAATGGTTAAAATAGCAAAATTTTTGCTACCTATATTTTACCACAATAATTTTTTTCTGCAGTGGGCGATTTGACTTTGTCATAAGTCAAAATTCATTGAACAATATCTGTATGCACATTTTCATATTTTGCATAATTTGTTATTTTATGTTGCACAATTTCTGCGTTTTAGTTTGCCAGTTATTATTTTAATATCCATGTTAGCAATGACATTTCAATATTGTACACTTCGTTACTTAATTTTCAAATCCACTTTTAAGTGGAATCTTAAATTTTTATTTTATTAATTCTCAAAATGATTTAAATGATTTTGATTTAAATATTAATTTACAACAGAGAACTAATATTAGACTTTATTTTTTAATAGTTGATCATTAATGATTTCTCTCACTGTCACTTTTACTGAATATAATTTTAAAGCTTACAAAATGGTTATAAAATAATTCAAAGAATGCTTGGCCAGTAGGAAATAACTGAAGCAAAGCAAGTAAAAATGTTCAGGAGGAATGGCAAATGATTCTTTTGGCAGCTAATGATTTAGAAAGCTATGAATTCTCTCTACAGGAAGTCAGCTACACGTCAGAAATCTCAGTGTGTTGAAAAAACCCATCAGCAAGCCTACCTTATAGGTCGAACCCACCTTAAAATGATGACCTTCACCTCCTATTTTAGCCCGTGACCCCTGTGAACAAACTGAAAAATCAAACACACATAGAACGTTTTAATGGCTATCTAGTATGCTAAATAATTTTATATTCCGGTCTATATATTTAACTATTATTTATATTACAAGTAAAGACTAGTGTATGCTTTACTTTTTAATATTCACATTCCTAATTTTTTTAAAATTATACTGAAAGGTCTATACGCCTGTATTCAATAGGGTTAGCTTCAGCTGTTAACAGAAAAAATTCCAAGTCACAGCAGCTACAGAAGCTCATTTCTCCCACATGCAAATGTCCTTCATAGGCACTCAGGACTGCTGTGGCAACTCTGCTCCACGAAGTCTTCAGAGAACAAGCTCCTTCCACCTTATAACCCTCTCCCTGTTGGCTCTGTTGCTTCTTCTGGAGGCCAAATTTGCAGCGGTGCAAAAAGGAAAGGAGAAAGTGCAAAGAATCTGTGCTTCTGCCAACTTTAGCAATCTTTTTCACACACATCTTTTAGGGAAACTGGAAAATGCTGGCTCCTGTCTCAACAGCTGTCACCAGTCTCTATATTGAGGGCATTATCGTTTTTGTGCATTCATCCACCAAATGTTTATGAAGTGCATACAAAGTGCCAGACACAGATTTAAGGGTTGAATACTTAGCACTAAAATAGAGATAAATGAAAACCAAAATCAGACAAAAATCCCAGCACTCCTGGAATTCACAGTTTTAATGGAGGAAGGCAGGCAAAATATATTAGTCAAATATGTTCATATTTGTTATGACCATAAGTCTGCCATAAATTCATAAAGTGTTTCAATTTACAATTGAGTTGTCAAGCTAGACCTCGTTTGGAAAGCTACATAAGTGAAATCGGAAGGGAATGAAAAAGACAAGTGTGCAGATACTTTCGGAAAAAACGTAGAGAAGAAATAAACGCAAAAATGTAAATGCCCTGAGCCAGGAGAAGGCCTAGCCTGGTCCCGGATAACAACGGGGCCCCTGCACTTAGGAAAGGGGAGTAATTGGTTTAGGTGGACGTTTTAGAAAGGTAACAGGAAGCCAGATAATGTATGGTCTTGTAAGAAACTTGTCTTTTACGTTGAGTGTGATTGGAAGCTCCTCAAGGACTTTGAGGAGCGCCAAGACGTGACTCACTTCTTAGCAGAAATTCACTGTCTGCCGTGTTGAGAATAGACTAGAAACAAGCAAAAGCAGAAACAAGAAAATTGATAGTCCATTCTTACTCATCCAATATCCAAGTCTATTGGTTTTTTCACACCAGGGACAGTCCTAAACACTTGCCCTTGAGTCTATTCTGACTGACGCTGACCCCATGCATGTCAGGATAAAACTGGGTGCCATAAGATTTTCAATGGCTGATTTTTTTTTTTTTTGGAAGTAGGTCACCCAGGCTTTCTTCTGAGGTGCCTCTGGGTGGATTCAAACCTCCAACACTTCAGTTAGCAGTTGAGCACGTTAACTGTTTATACCACCCAGAGACTCCAGAACAGTCTTACATATCCCCAAATAAAATTACTGAGATTACTAGTTGTTGCATTCAACAAGTAGCCCAGCAAGACTAGGTGATATCTGCTTTTCATGGTTCAGGGACCTATAGACATTCCAGCCCACAATATACTAACACACAATGGTGGAATATGAACATGATCACACATTCAGGACTGGGGAAAATGGAAGACAAATAGCTGTCTTTTGTCCATAGATTATCAAATTCTGGAAAAGAATACAAAGTCTTTCCTCTGTTTAAGTGGGATAAATTATTTGGTTAGTAATAAATGGCTGCCTTTGATTTTGCTCTTCAGTATTCTCTGTGGCCCCAAGTCTATGCTCTGTCTTCCAAGTCCTTGTGTGAGAAACATACAGTTGATTCTCATTATTTGTTGTAGTTATGGGCTATAAAGTCACTAACCAAAACCAAACCAGCTGCCAGTGACCCTATAGGACAGAGTAGAACTGCCCCCATAGGGTTTCCAAGGAGTGGATGGTGGATTCAAATTGCCAGATGAATTTGGTTGGCAGCCAAATGCTTAACCACAGTGCCATAAAGTCACTGCAAGTGAACACCGAACCATTGCTCCAAGGGGAAATACAGAGGTCAGTTCCTGAGAGCCTCTGGTCACATTTTTATCAACCGATCAATACATAGCCTTCCTTTATGTGTGTTTCTGCACACAGACAACTTATTTAATATATATTGTTGATTCATTAACATTAAATTCATTGCCCACAGCACTATAACTCAAGCCTGAAGGAAGTTTATCTAACACACATATTTTTCACAAGCACATGACAACCTTCTTACACTTAGACTAGACGGCATTTTAGCAATATGCTTGAGGACCATTCTAAACACCAAAATCAGCAACAAAACCACAAAAATATGAAAAATCTTGCACTAAAGAGGTCACAAAAAGGACACCTGTTTACGGCATGAGAGCTGAGGCATCACCTGAGAACATACGTGTTGAATGACTCAAGCTTTTCACCGCTCTGTGCGTGGCTGCAAATGACCACAAAATCACTGTGAGTATTGATTCTGGGGTTACAGCTGAATTTTAGTGAGGAAGCAAATACAAAATCTGTGAATAATGAGAAACCCTGGTTGGATGAATAATGAGGATGGATTATATTTTTTGGTGGTTTCATATCTTCCTATGCCTGTTTTTGTTGATGCAGTTTGGGGGGCCTTTGGAGTAGAAAAATTGTAGGTCAGACTTGACATTGTAGAGCATCTGACATACAATTTCCTGAAAAATCTATTAAACTATCATTTTTGTTCCTCATCATTACCATGTGCAAGTAACTACAGCCAATATTCTTGCCCTGGAATAAGCTTTAATGTAAAAAAAAAAAAATTTTTATTATTATTTTTTTTAATAAAGAGTCTGGTTTTTCAATTACCGATTGCAGGGCTCTTCCCATTCCCCCTCCCTTCTGCTCTTATTGGAAGTGACGGTCACCGCTCTTGGTCGCCATCTCTGCCTGCAAAGACCTCTGTATAGCAGGACATTGCACTTTTTTTCTTGGGCAGCAGCTTTGAAGCCACTGCTGGTGAATGCAACAGGTATCCAAATTCTGTAATTTGCATCTCTCTAGATTTCAGGCCCCTGGCAGATACCTCCTCACTCCGGGCATCCACACACAGCTAGGGGTAAGCGTTTCCTACTGGAAAAAAAAAGGGGGGAGGGCGGTTCGAGATAATCTCCATACTGAGTTAAGACCACAGAGCTCCCTTCTCACATCAGGGTCAGAGAACACAGGCAGCTAGGTGTGAAATATCCAGGTGCATCACATGACTGTGCTGCAGGGAACATGACCAAGGCAAGATAAAAGACCTTAAGACACTGCAGTTCACGACCCCAGCAAAATGGCGCAGACTTTTCACACTGCATGCCACACACCTGGCCACAGGTTTCATCTACGTGCATAACATGTTCAATTCATTGTAGTGTCTCTCTTAAATACAAAGAGAGAGGCAGGTATTATCAGACATTTGAAGGTATTTTGTGTAAATAAAAGAAAGAGACGGAATCGAACAAACATAAAAAGTGAGAGAAACAATTCATGGAAAGGTTGGCAGATAAAATATATTCCACCCAGTCAAATTTAAATTTCATATAGACAAATACCTTTTTACTACAAGTATGTCCCTTGCTATATTTGGGATACACTTTTACTGAAATAATTTTTTTTTTTAATTCAAATTTGACTGGATGTCTTATGTTTTTATTTGCTATCACTAGTCCATGGAGGATAAGAAAGCTTAGGGAAAGCTATAATCAATATCTCAAACAAACAGGGAAGATGAGCAATCAGGGAGAGGAGTCGAGTGGAAGCATGACCCTTAAGGAGAGAGTGAAACCTCTAGAATGTATGCAAGTTTAAAAAACCTCCCCACCATGCCAGGGGATGGAAAGAGGGTTTCCACTCTCCTCATGCACCCAAAATATTGTTATTTGTTCCATAGATATATCACCTCATTTCCAAAATCCCAAATGAAATTATTTTCTCCAATTTAAATGTATCTAAAACAAACATCAAGATTCTGTTACCTGGTAGGGATTAAAAAAAAAAAAACAAAACTTGCCATCCAGTCAATTCTGACTCATAGCAACCCTATAGGATGGAGTAGCAACCTTACCCCATAGAGTTTCCAAGCCTGTAATCTTTTCAGAAGCAGACTGCCACATCTTTCTCCTGCTGAGTGGCTGGTGGGTTTGAACCATTGACATTTCTGTTAGCAGCCAAACGCTTTACCACTGTGTCACCAGGGCTCCTTGCAGGGATAACAGCCACTCTTACCATAAATTTTAATATGCAAAAGAATCACCGGGGTGCCTTCCTAAAATACAGACTTATGCCTCAGCTTCATATATTCAGATCGAGTATGTCTGGAATGAGCCCTAAGGACCCGAAGTTTAGTGAATTTTGCTGGTAATTCTTTTATCACATTTTGAGGAACATTGGCCTAGCATTTAAGAACTCTGCTGTATCACCATATACTTATAAAACAAATGCGATACGAACAGGAGCTGATGGAGGCTTGCTTTTCTTTTCACCATGTAGTGTTTAGTCTTTTTTATTTTTAACAACTGTGAACAAGAGCATCAAAACTGTGTAAACTTTCATCTTTACATATAGAAGAGAAAGGACCCCACAGGAAACAGTGATGTAACATTTTTTATGAAAGCAAAGCTTGATGCAGGTCAGAAAAGTTAGTCTGAGATAGACCAAGATTGAGCCCTTAAAAGTAAATAGCTCTTCTTAGTGATGCAGTGGCTACTGGGAAATGTTCCTGTAAGAGCCAGAAACAAGGAGATGCTGATTTTAGATGATTCATTTTCATTCTCAACTCTCTCACACATAAAATATTTAGGAATAAATATTCTGAGGAGTAAGCAAAGGAAAAATGTTCTTCAAAAGCAGCCCCAGCATCAGAACAGAGTAAGTGGAGTCATTAAACAGCCTACAGAATGGTGAGGAGATGTGGCAGTGTCACTGGGACCCATACTTAATGGGAGCACACCTGGATTTATACGTAAATCATAACAACTGATAGTCATGGGTGCTTACCATGTGCCAACGTCATCTCAGTGTTTTACCTGTACTGCCCCTTAATTCTCACATTGACCCTAAGAAGTAGGTACAGGTGGTCACGAACTTATGATAGGGTTCCATTCTAA
This sequence comes from Loxodonta africana, assembly GCF_030014295.1. Lineage (NCBI taxonomy): Eukaryota > Metazoa > Chordata > Mammalia > Proboscidea > Elephantidae > Loxodonta > Loxodonta africana. Next base: position 16,027,680 of record NC_087362.1, read on the forward strand.
CAACTCTGTTGTAAGCTGGTTCTGACGTAAGTTGAATACTTCTTTTTTCATTTTATAAAATTTAGAGGTTAACTTGAGAAGGGACACTTTCACAAAACTGAGTCAGCTTCCTCAAGAGCGTGGTATGCAGTTCAGACCTTCCTTTCACACCACTTTCCAGTTGGCCTTCAGTTTGTCCAAGCCTTTGCCATCTCAGCAATCTCCTTCTCAAACTCCCCTATGGCTCTCTTTGTGGGAATGGAGGCCAGTAACAGGGAGCTTGCCTGAGTCTCTATGTCCTCCATGAGCTTAATGGGGGACTGTTCCTTTGTCATCTTGGGTCAGTTTAGTCCTGGTTTTCTTTTTTTATTGTGCTTTAGGTGAAAGTTTACAGCTCAAGTTGATTTCTCATACAAAAATTTATACACATGTTGTTATGTGACCCCAGCTGCAATCCCTGTAATGTGACAGCACACTCCCCCTTTCCACCTCAGATTTCCCTATCTCTTTCTGCCTCCTCATTCCACCTCCAGACAGGAGCTGCCCATTTAGTCTCCTGTATCTGCTTGAACTAAGAAGCACACTCTTCACGAGTATTATTTTATGTTTCATAGCCCACTCTAATCTTTGTCTGAAGAGTTGGCTTCGGGAATGGTTAACAGAGAGTCCACGGGCCATGTCTTCTGGGGTTCCTCTAGTCTCAGTCAGACCATTAAGTCTGGTCTTTTTATGTGAATTTGAGTTCTGCACTACACTTTTTTTCCTGCTCCGTCAGGGACTCTGCTGTGTTCTGTTTCAGGGCGATCATTGGTGGTAGCCGGGTACCATCTAGTTCTTCTGGTCTCAGGCTGATGGATTCTCTGGTTTATGTGGCCCTTTTGTCTCTTGGGCTAATGTTTTCCTTGTGTCTTTGGTGTTCTTCATTCTTCACTCCCGGTGGGTTGGGACCAATTGATGCATCTTAGATGGCCTCTTGCAGCTTTTAAGACCCCAGACACTACTCACCAAAGTGGGATGCAGAACATTTTCTTAATAAACTATGTTATGCCAGTTGACCTAGATGTCCCCCGAAACCATGCGCCCCAGACCTCTGCCCCTGCTACTCTGTCCCTTGAAGTGTTTGGTTGTGTTCAGGAAACTTCTTAGCTTTCGGTTTAGTCCAGTTGTGCTGATTTCCCCTGTATTGTGTTTTGCCCTCCCCTCACTTAAGATAATTCTTGTCTATTACGTAGTTAAGGAATTTCCTCCTTTCTCCCTCCCCACCCTCATAACTATCAAAGAATGCTTTCTTCTGTGTTTAAACCTTTTCTTGAGTTCTTATAATAGCAGTCTCATACAATATTTGTCCTTTTGCAACTGACTAATTTCATTCAGTATAATGCCTTCCAGATTCATCCATGTTGTAAGATGTTTCACAGGTTCATCATTAGTCTTTACCATTGTGTGAATATACCATAATTTGTTTATCCATTCGTCTGTAGATGGGCATCTAGGTTGTTTCCACCTTTTTGCTATTGTAAACAGTGCTACAGTGAACATGGGTGTGCATTTATCTATTCCTGTGAAGGCTCTTATTTCTCTAGGATGCATTCCAAGGAGTAAGATTGCTGGGTCATACGGTAGTTCTATTTCTAGCTTTTTAAGGGAGCACCGAATCAATTTCCAAAGTGGTTGTACCATTTTACATTCCCACCGGCAGTATATAAGTGTTCCAGTCTCTCTACAACTTCTCCAACATTTATTATTTTGTGTTTTTTGGATTAATGCTAGTCTTGTTGGGGTGAGATGGGATATCATTGTAGTTTTGATTTGCATTTCTCTAATGACTAATGACTCGACAGCACTGGGGTGGGTAATGACTAATGATAGCAACCATTTTCTCATGTATCTGTTAGCATGAATGTCTTCTTTGGTGCAGTGCCTGTTCATATCCTTTGCCCATTTTTTAATTGGGTTATTTGTTCTTTTGTTGTTGATGTTTTGCACTATCTTGTAGATTTTAGAGATTAGACCCTGATCCGATATGTCCTAGCCAAAAAATTTTTCCAGTCTCTAGGTTTTCTTTTTACTCTTTCAATGAGCATAAGTGTTTGATTTTTAGGAGTACCCAGTTATCTAGTTCTCTTCTGGTGTTTGTGCATTACTAGTTATGGTTTGTTTTGTGTTTATGCTGTGTATTAGGGATCCTTGCAGGGACCCTATTTTTTATTTCCATGATCTTTATTTTAGATTTTATGTTTAGGGCTTTGACCCATTTTGAGTTAGTTTTTGTACATGGTATGGGGTATGGGTCCAGTTTCATTTTTTTGGAGATGGATATCCAATTATGCCAGCACCATTTGTTAAAGAGACTGTCTTTTCCCCCATTTAATGGAATTTGGGCCTTTGTCAAATATCAGCTGCTCATAGTGGATAAATTTATGACTGGATTCTCAAGTCTGTTCCATTGGTCTATGTATGTGTGTTGTACAAGTTCCAGGCTGCTTTGACTACTGTGGCGATAGTTCTTTGTTGTTCTTCTTCAGTAATGCTTTATTTATCTGGGGCTTGTTCCCTTTCCATATGAAGTTGGTGATTTGTTTCTCCAGCTCATTAAAAAATGTCCTTGGAATTTCGATCAGGATTGCATTCTATCTGTAGATCACTTTGGGTAGAAATGATATTTTCACACTGTCCAGTTTTTTTATCCATGAGCAAGGTAAGTTTTTCCACTTATGTAGGTCTATTTTGGTTTCTTGCAGTAGTGTCTTGTAGATTTCTGTATATAGGTCTTTTAATTCTCTGGTTAGATTTATTCCTAAGTATTTTATCTTCTCAGGGGGCTATTGTAAATTGTATTGATTTGGTGATTTTCTCTTCGAAGTTTTCTTTGTTTTTATAGAGGAATCCGACTGATTTTTGTATGTTTGTCTTGTATCCTGATACTTTGCTGAAATCTTCTATTAGTTCCAGTAGTTTTATTGTGGATTCTTTGGGGCTTTTTGTGTATAAGATTCTATCATCTGCAGATAGGAATACTTTTACTTCTTCCTTACCAATTTGGATGCCCTTTATTTCTTTTTCCTGCTTATTGCTCTGCCTAGGACCTCTAGCATAATGTTGTATAAGAATGATAAAGGGCATTCTTGTCTGTTTCCCGTTCTCAAGAGGAATGCTTTCAGACTCTCCATTTAGGATGATCTTAGCTGTTGGCTTTGTATAAATGCCCTTTATTTTGTTGAGGAATTTCTCTTCTGTTCCTATTTCGCTGAGAGTTTTTATCACAAACGGGCGTTGGGCTTTGTCAAATGCCTTTTCTGCTTCAGTTGATAAGATCATGTGGTTCTTTTGTTTTATTTATGTGATGAATTACATTGATTGTTTTCTAATGTTCAACCATCCCTGCGTACTTGGTGTGAATCCCACTTGATCACGGTGAAATATTTTTTTGATATGGTGTGCCGAAGTCTCCTACTATTGTTGTAGAGCTGTCTATTTCTCTTTTCAGTGCTGTTAGAATTTGTTTCATGTATTTTGGAACCCTGTCATTGGATGCCTAAATATTTAGTGTGGTTATGTCCTCTGATGTATTGATCCTTTAATCATTATATAGTGTCCTTCCTTATCCTTTGTGGTGGGTTTTGCCTTCAAATCTATTTTGTCAGAGATTAATATTGCCACTCCTGCTCTTTTCTGATTGTTGTTTGCTTGATACATATTTTTCCATCCTTTGAGTTTTAAAAAAAAAAAATTAAACTTTTTTTTTTGGAGTTTTAGTTTGTGTCTTCGAGTCTAAGGTGTGTCTCTCGTAGGCAGCATATAGATAGATCTTTTTTTTTTTAATCCATTCTGCTAGTGTGTCTCTTTGTTGGTGCATTTATTCCATTTATACTCAGCATAATTATTGATAGGTATGAGCTTTTTTTTATGAGCTTAGTGCTGCCATTTTGATGTATTTTTTGTGTCATTAACAGTTTTTTGTTCCACGTAATTTTCTGTGTTGAGTCATTTTCTTTATGCATTTTATTTTCATCTTCGTCATTGTTGATTTTGTACTTGCTGATTCTTTATGTTTTCCTTCTTTTTATTTTGATGTGTAGGATTGTTAGTTTTCTTTATGGTTACCTTAATATTTACCTCTATTTTTCTAAGTTTAAAGCAATCTTTTATTTCTTGATATCATCTTGACTTCCTCTTCATTTGAAAGTTCTATGATTACATTATTTAGTCCCACTTTTTTGTTTTAATGTTGTCAGCTTTTACCTACTGACATCTCTGTTTTCCTATTTTCAGTGTTTTAGCTTTGATTTATTTTTGTGACTTCCCTATCTGGGTTGATATCTGGTTGTTCTGTCCTGTATTCTAGTCTGGGTTGTTACCTGATGTTATTGATTTTTCTAACCAGAGTCCTCCTTTAGTATTTCTTATAATTTTGGTTTGGTTTTTACAAATTCCCTTAACTTCTGTTTTTCTGGAAGTGCTCTAATTTCACCATCATATTTGAGAGAAAACTTTTTCTGGGTATATGATTCTTAGCTAGCAATTTTTTTTTTTCTTCGAGGCTTTATGTATGCAATTCCATTGCCTTCTTGCCTGCATGGTTTCTACTGAGTAGTCAAAGCTTAGTCTTATTGACTGTCCTTTGTAGATGACTTTTTGTTTATACCTAACCACTCTTAAAATTCTCTCTTTATCTTTGATTTTGGCAAGTTTGATTATAATATACCTTGGTGACTTTCTTTTTGGATTTACCTTCAACAAGCTTCTTAGATAGATATCTTCTCTACTTTCACTATATCAGGGAAGTTTTCTGCCAATAAATCCTCAACAATTCTCTCTGTATTTCCCATTACTCTCCCTTCCCCTCCCCGACCACCCCTTCTGGTACTCTAATCACTCAGTTTATTCCTCTTGATAGAGTCCCACATAATTTTTAGGGTTTCTTCATTTAAAAAAAAATTGTTTTGTCTGATTTTTCCTCAAATAAATTGGTGTCAAGTGCTTTATATTCAGTCTCACTAATTCTGTTTTCCATTGCCTCAGTTCTGCTCCTATTACTTTCTTTTGAGTTGCCTAATTCTTAAATTTTATTATTAATCTCCTGGATTTCTGTTTGCTGTCTCTTTATGGATTCTTGCAGCCTGCTAAATTTGCCATTATGCTCTTGTATAGCCTTCTTAAGTTCCTCTGTTGCTTTTTCTGTGTGTTCCTTGACTTGTTCTGCGTTTTGCTGGATCTCCTTCTTGATATCTTGAAGAGCTCTGTATATTAATCTTTTGAATTTTACCCCCAGTAATTCTAAGACCGTCTCTTCCCCTTGCATGTTTCTTGGTTCTTTGTTTTGGTCATTTGCTGAAGCCGTCGTGGTTTGCCTCTTTGTGTGATTTGATATTGACTGTTGTCTCTAAGCCATCAATAAGTTATTATATTTATTTATTTTATTTTGTTTACAGTGTCCTAGCTTCTTGCTTTGTTTTGTTTTAATATGCCCAAATAGGCTGATCATGTGAGCTACTTTGATTACTTGCATCTTTGAAGTTCTCACATCCTATCGCCAGTTGATTACAGCTGCTACTACATATATGAGCCCAGGAATCCATTTACTTTTCTTGTGTGGATTCAGCTCAAGGGTCCAGATCATTGGTCACTGAGTGTGTGGTGCAGGCTCTCACCTATAATCCTGGATGGGCAGGGTTATGTAGAGGTGATTGGAGTAGGCACAAGTGTCTGCCTGTAGTAAGGGGTTATGTGCTAAGCAAGGTAAAGGACTGAGAGTTGCCCCGGAGTGCCTAGGTAAAAGGCATATCCCTGTTCCCTAGATCACGTAGGTGGGTGGGTTTTGCAGCTGGACTTTGGGCACCCAGTGCTTTTGGCTATAAGGACTGGGAGGCACCACTTATTCTCAGCCCCCTGTCGTGGGTGGCTAGATGGAGTGGGTGGGGCCATCAGTCCTGAGTCCCCTGATGTGGGTAGGTGAAGACCCTGCTTAATGGGCAAGGCAGTATCAAATGTCATGAATCTGCCACTCCTCCTTATCTGTTGCAGTTGAAAATTGGCTTTAGGTATATACCCTGTTGTACTACGCTAATGAAGGCCTGTGTTGTTGAAATGAACCCACACAGGTCTATGTAGGGGTGAAAAGCCTTCAAAATCCATGGACCACTTATGCCTGTGCCTAGGCAAAGGGGCTGTGCCTGCCCTGAGTTCCCAGCTTAGAGGCACTGGCAGATTATTTTTTCCTCTTTGTTAATTTGTTCCCTCTTCAAAGCCAGGAGAATGGCTCAGGCTGTGCAATGTGTCCCACTTCTGGCCCAGGGGGCAAGCCTATCGCTGAAGCCAGACCAGGGCTGGAGCAAAGCAGGGAGGGGGCGGGTAAATGGAAGAGAGGTACTTCCCAGAAGGGGGAAGGTTTTTTTTTTTTTTTTTAATCCCACTCAGTAGGTTAGATGCTCACACTTAACTTTCACAGACATGGTGGCACTTTCCCCTGGTTCCGCAGGCTTGTACAGGCTCTCCACCACTCTGTTTTTTCCCATGTGGAAAATGCATCCCAAGTGCTACTGCTTGCCTCAGCCTGTGCATGCTGGCTGATCCAGCCTGCAGGGTGACAGCCAGGTCAGGTCTGACAAACCCTCACTGCTTCTGAACAGTCTTTCCCTCCCAATACAGCTCAGTCCGATTCTTCAACTCTTACTTTGATGTTCAGCACTCCTAGATTGTCATACATAATCGATTCACTTGTTTTTTCCGGTCTTTGTTGTAAGCGGGACCACAGGAAGTGTCTGACTACTTTGCCATCTTGGCCCCACTTCCTCATTTTTTTTTTTAGTTTTCATTATTATTGCTTTTTACTCTTAGTATCTTTATAAATCATAATGAACGTTGAACGTCTGTGAGTGAACATCTGAGAATGACATCAGCAGATTATGTGCTGCAACATTGTATGTAGTACATATTACTAATGATAAAATGTACCAAAAAAAAAGGTCATAAGTCCATTTCATTTTAACACACATATGTCCTAAATCGGGAACTACCTGTATTATTATGATCTTCATTTATACATGAGGAAACTGGGACAGTGTTAGATTAAAAAACTAGTAAGGTATTTAAGAGTAAGGAGATTGTTGTCAAGTCCATCCTGACTCATAGTGACTCCATGTGACAGAAGAGAACTGCACCTGGAGTTTTCTTCACTGTAATCTTAGGACAATGGTTAATTGCTTGGCTGCTAATGTGAAGGTTGACTGTTCAATCCCACTATTGGATAGGAAACTCTATGGGGCAGTTCTACTCTGTCACATAGGGTTGCTATGAGCTGGAATTAACTCCATGACACACAAAAACAACAACAACAACCTTTACCAAAGCAGATCTCCAGGTCTTTCTCTTGCAGAGCTGCTGGGTAGCTTCAAACCACTAACCTCTGAGTCAGCAACCCAGTTATTAATCATTGTGCCACAATGGTTTCTTAATAAGTGGATTGGTCACACAAAAAGTAAGTGGCTTAGACAGGATTTTAATCCTTGCCTTCTGTCTTTTATTAATAATAGAAGGAGATTTTAAGTACTATTTAAAGTATTATTGAGTAATGATTTTTCCTAAGAGAATATGCATCTTTATCTAATTCAGTTCCTATTCACTGGCAGTTATATTCAGTTGAATTCAAACATATATTTCAAATGTTTCAATCTAAAGTGATTGCTTTCCATGTAGCACAAGGTTCCTGTTGTTTAAACCATTAAAGATCAACGCACTTTTTCTTCAGATACTAATCAATCTGAATGTGACCACTGGAAGCTTAATATCTGAACTAGTTCTTTCTAAATTTGTCTCAGAGCTCACATCAAGATTTCTGGAAACTCAGAGATCAGTTTTTCATCATCGTGTTCTCTGTGAGTGAGTTTCTCATTTAGATTTGTCTCTTTTTTTCTGAAAGAGATAGGATTTAATCTTACGTAAAAAAAAAAAAAATTTTTTTTTCTAAGTCTAGCATATTAAATACGTCTTTTCATCATGTCTATAAATTTCATCTCCTAGTATTTAAACAGTGATTAAAGTTCGATAAGTCCTCAAAGTTAAACCAAATGAGCATTACACGTGCCCCATCCTAATTAATTCTGGGATAACAGAAAACAGAAGCCATGCTGGGACAGCAAACGGCAGCATTCATATCACCTTCCAAACCACCTGGCTGCAGCTCGCCCTCCCCTGGAGAGCTTTTTTAAAGGTGAAGAGAAGAGCATTTGTAATAAAATGGGCATGAGCTGTGCACAGCAGCACTTACCTGCATGTGTACCTCTCATTGTGTGTGTGTCTCTGGGTACCACAGAGAACTAGCTCCATACTCTCCCTAGGAGCAAAAAGCAAACTTCTTCTTCTACAGTCCTTCAGACTCAAAATATCTACTAGGTACATTAGAGGAAATGCTTTGTAGTTATAACTGTACCACTGGCTATGAGATCAACTAAGAAAAAATAAATAAGGTCACTGAATAGACAGCACAAAGAGAAAGCAGGGGAAAGAACCCACAAGCAGGCCATGCTGTTGCTGAAATGCACGCCTGGACAAATGAGGTAAACCTAACAAGATGAAATTTATCAAGGATGAAAATAAACTCCTGTTAGAACTGAAATCCAAAGAACCTAATATACAAATAAATGTAGATAGAAAATTGATTAAGAATTAGAACATTAAAAAAAAAGAACATCAAAAAAAAAAAGTCTTAAGGTTTTTTTTTTTTTTTTTCTAATCTTATTATAAAAACAGTTCAATATGGTTGCCAAAAAGCGAGTATGATAGCGGTTATTATCTACAAATAAATGTGTTCAAAATGAAATCTTTCTTCTACAGGTTGCCCTTCTTCCTGTGTTTCCTACCTGGACTAATGAAATCACTATTTATCTTTTTATCCAATACAGTATAGAAACCAGTGTCATCTCCTTGGTATAAATCTTTGTTATTCTAATAATTATGCCAATGCTTTTAAAACCTGGCTGTACTTTCAAGTCACCCATTGAGCTTAATCAAAATATAGATATTTGAACCCCAAAGCATAGAGCTTTTGTAAGGGGTGATGTTTTTATAATTTAAGATTAGGTTGTGATGGTATTCTTTAAAAATTTGCATAATTATAACTACAAAGCTGTTATGAAAGTGAATATTTATTTCACCTGAGAAAATATATCACAACTAATTATACATATGATAAAACTGACCAATACACAAATATCAAAATTTAAAAAATAAGGCACAATAGCCCCCCTTCATCTACAGGGTATATGTTCCAAGACCTCTGTGTATACCTGAAACCACAGGTAGTACTGAACCCTATATATACTATGTTTTATCCTACTTGCACACATACCTATAACAAAGTTTAATTGATAAATTAGGCACAGTAAGAGATTAACAACAATATATGTAGCTAATAATAAAATAGAGCAATTATAACAGTATACTGTAATAAAAGTTATTTAAATGATGGAGCTGGATGACGAGAGATTTCATCAATTTACCTATTCATTTAACATTTTCCCACTGTGGTTGACTGAGTAACTGAAACTGTGGAAAGCGAAACTGCAGATAAGGGAGAATTACTGTAATACCTTTATCAATTAATTGCCTAGTATACATCTACAACCATTTCCCTATTTTTCTTATTGGCTAAATGCTATCTTATCTGTGACAATGATTTTGTATAATTTCTTTTCTCCCAGCAGGAATGGAAATATAACTCAGTATTTTCCCTAGAATATTTAATTGATTTTTTTTAAATATTCATTTTAGTTTAGACAAAAAATATCTGCTTCACGTGCACCATACTTTTAGGATGGTTGACAAAATTAGAAAAAAAAATACCATATCAAGTTTATTTTATATATGAACTGTGAAGTGTCAGGGCATATCAGATATTCTTGCCTTTTGACTAAATTTAAAACTTTTTTGAATTGATGACACTGCTTAACCAATTTGTTTTCTATATCTATATGAAATGACATATTCTGAGTTTAATTTGTTCTTCATCCTTAGCAATATTTTAAGACTCATCCACAAGAATTGTTAACTTTTTTCTAATGTGCTCTTGCAACTAGTTCCTTTTTGCCTATTGTATTATCAAAGAATTCAATAACCTATTATTGTCTTTAAAATATAGAAACACATAAAGTAAATTCATTATATAAATACTTTTGTAATGTGTATGCTACTTCATCAAGCATTTTCCTAAGAGCACTTCCAATGTGATTAGATGTCAATGGTAATAGAATTTTCTTCTTGAAATTTTACAACTCTAATAATAGGAATAAATTTTGCTCAAACCAGCTTCTGATTCCATATATGTCAAGCCTTGTTTCTCCTCCACTTTTCGCATGTTTCTAGTGACAGGAACCATAGAACATATTCGCATAATGAGATAACCTGTTGTCCCGTAGCTTTGTGTGAAGACGCAAGTGAATTTTCTGTAGTGAACAAGGCAATCATTCCTGAAAACTAGTCCTACACCAGGACAGCTAGAGAAAACTTAACTATATATGGAAATGACTGGGACCTCATAAATATTTCCCATTAAACCCAAACTCACCTAAAAGTTCCCTTAGACTAATCCACAGGCAAAACTCATCAAATCAAAATACAGCACAGGAGATACTTATGACTGTTTTCAATCAGCAGAAATAAACATTCATATTGGAAATGCATTTTTTTCCATATAGTTCCTTACCCTACCTGCTGTCTGGTGGTTTGTTCTTTTAATAAAAAAAAAAAAAAATTTTTTTTTTAATCATGGACTTTTATTTAAGACTGAATAGAAATAACAATGTGCCTTACCCAAATATATACATTGTGTCAAGCAAATAATAATAATCGTAGTAAAATATAATAACAATAAATACAGCAATCATTGGTGGAGTGCTTACCAGACACTATTCTAAGCCCCCTTTCATATATCAACTAATTTATGTCTCACAACAACCCATATTTACTATTAAAATCCCCATTTATACAGGAGAGGAAAGTGGCCCCTACTGAGGCTGAAGAAATCTTACCTAAAGTAACTGTCTTAGGCTGGGTTCTCTAGAGAGGCAAAACCAGTGAAACATGTAGGGATGGATAGATAGATGGATGGATGGATGAGTGGATGGGTGGATGGGTGGATGGGTGGATGGGTGGATGGGTGGACGGACGGATGGACGGGCGGACGGACAGACAGGTAGGTAGGTAGAGATACAGAAAGAGATTTAAACCAAAGAAATGGCTCATGTGATGGTAGAGGCTGGAAAGTTCAAAGTCCATGGGTCAAGCATCAGGCTGGAGGCTTCTCCTGACTCACGTAGCTACAGGGGCTGACAAATCCAAGATTGTCAGGTAAGATGGCAGGCTGCTGACTCACATACTGCAGAGGCCAACAAATCACAAGATTGGCGGGCTATACATCAAGTTGCTGGCTCAAGGCGCAAGATATGGAGTTCAGATGATAACAAGTAAGATGCAGAATCCAGAGCAAGCAAAAGCCAGTGAGCCTTGGCAGAAAGTCCATATATATTGGATGCAGGCCACAGCCCCAAGGAACCGCCCTTTGGACGGACTGACTACTTCATAGCAGATCTCATCATGGAAGTGATTACATTATATCAGATATTGTCATGGAGGCAACTACATCATTACATAACTGCCAAACTACATCATAGCTGCCAAACCACTGAGAATCATGGGCCAGCCAATTTGACACACAACCTTAAGTATCACAGTCTAATCCTTGTCAACTTGGCACCTGTATACATCTCCTTAAACCATACATAACCTCTAAATAAAGACAATTATAAAGTCATATTTGCACCTAACATGATACAATTAACACATGTACAACTGAAAATGCAGTAGCCCTGTTTATGTCTTATATTTTATAAGTGAAGAAAACAAAAATATGGATGCACACATACAAGGAAGTAATTCTTATAATAATTACAATCCTCATTTTTGCAACTGGCCATGTGGTTGTAGCTGGTATATAGAACTACCTCCTTCCACCACCCTTTCCTTACCTCCTTCCACCACACTTTCCTTATTCCCTTTATCCTCAGCTGGTCATGGTTCCTTGCCTGATGGGGTGACCCAAACCTTTAACCCTTAAGGGTCTGAGCCATAAGTAGTCATACTGAAATTGGGTTGCTGTAGTTTTCCATTGACTTTAATCATAGGGCATGGTAATACTAAAAGGAGCCCTAAGGGACCGCCTGTATTCCAGACATACTCTTCTTTATTTATATTGTGTCATAGCAATTCAATTTCCTCTTGGTAATCAGGATCAATCACACCAGCCAGTAGAGAAACTCCCTTCTCTGCCTGTTGATCCAGAGACACAAGGAGCCCCGTGGCCTTGTGACATTCTTAATTTACAGTTCAAGGAATCAGTGTTGTATCTCCTGGTGGGAGCATTCCTCCCTTTGGAACTAAGACTTCTAGACCCACAGAGAATAGGGTCATGGGGAAAGGAAGCAAAAATTTTGTGAGTGGGTTGCTAAGGGTAATAATGAGTGGTGCTACTCCCATTTCTACCCCTTCATTTCTGGACCCATGAGTCCTGGCTATAAGACAAACAGCACCATATATTGGACATTGGCTTAGAGGATATCAGACTCCTGGAGATACTGCCACCGGTTGGTTCTGTAATTTTGTCGTTAGAAGGCCTTTCCGTCATTCTATCAAGTCAGCTGCTTCAGGATGATGGGGAACATGGTAAGAGCAGAGAATTCCATGATCATAGGCCCACTGCCACACTTCATTTGCTGTGAAGTGAGTCCCTTGATCAAACCTATGCTGTGTGGGATACGCTGATAGTGAATAAGGCATTCTGTAAATCCATGGATGGTAGTTTTGCAGAAGCCTTGCATACAGAGAAGGCAAATCCATGTCCAGGATGTCAATACCAGTAAGAACAAAATGCTGTACTTTCCATGATTGAGGTAGTCCAATGTAATCAGCTTGCCAACAGCTTGCTGGTTGAACATCTTGAGGAATGGTGCCATATTGAGGGACTCAGTGTTGGTTTCTGCTACTGGCATACTGGGCACTCAGCAGTGGCCGTAGCCAAGTTGCTTCTGGTGAGTGGAAGTCCATGTTGCTGGGCCCATGTATAACCTCCATTACTGCCACCATGGTCACTTTGTTCCTGAGCCCATTAGGCAATGATGGGAATTGCTGGACTAAGAGAATGACTGGTTTCCACAGGATGTGTCATCCTATCCACTTGATTGCTAAAACTCTCCTTTGCCAAGGTCAGCCTTTGGTAAGCATTCTCAAGAGACACAAACATCTTCACTCCTTTGGCCCATTCAAAGAGGTCTATCCACATACATGTTCCCATATCTCCTTGTCTCCATTTTCTAATCATGTTCCTTCCAAGTCCCTACCATTCAGCCAAATCACTGACAACAACCCATGAATCGGTATGCAGTCACACATCTAGGCATTTCTTCTTCCAAGCAAAGTGAAAAACCAGGTGCAGTGCTGGAAGTTCTTCCCATTGGGAGGATTTCCCTTCACCACTGTCCTTCAGGGGCTGTAGCGCTGTCCACCTTTGAGTGGTGACTGCATATCATGCAGAATCATCTGTAAGCCAGGCACGAGCTTTCTCTGCCTCAGTCAACTGATCATAAGGCGCTGTCCATGAGGCCATAGGTCAAGACTGGGAGACAGAAGGTAACGTGACAGGACTGGAGACCATGGACACTTGGGCCACTTCCTCATGCAACTTACTGTGCCTTCAAGCCCTGCTTGGACATTATCTCATACATACCACTTCCATTTAATGATGGAATGCTGCTGCGTACGTCCAACTTTACGGCTCTGTGTGTCAGACAACACTCAGTTAATGATGGGCATCTCAGGCCACATGGTGACTTGGTGGCCCATGGTTAAGCATTCAGTCTCTACTAAGGCCCAGTAACAAGCCCAAAGCTGTTTCTCAAAAGGAGAGTAGTTATCTGCAGTAGAGCGCAGGGCTTTGCTCCAAAATCCTAAGGGTCTGTGTTGTGATTCATCAGGAGGGGCCTGCCAAAGACTCCAAACATCATCCCTATCTGCCACTGACATTTGAAGCACAATTGGATCAGCTGGATCATATGGCCCAGTGGCAGAGACTTGCATGACAGCCTGAACCTCTGCAGAGCCTTTTGTTGTTCTGAGCCCTACTCAAAACTACCAGCTTTTTGAATCACTTAATAGGCTGGAGTGGCACACCCAAATGAGGGATATATTGCCTCCAAAATCTAAAGACGTTCACTAAACCTTGTGCCTCTTTTTTAGTTGTGGGTGGGGCTAGATGCAATAACTTATCCTTCACTTTAGAAGGAATATCTTGACAAGCCCCACACCACTGGACCCCTAGAAATTTTACTGAATATGGAAGTTGCCTGAATTTTCATCAGATTAATTTCCCACACTCTGTCACACCAAAGTTTTCCAATGAATCCAGAGTCATCGAGGCTTCTTTTTTACTATGTCCAACCAGCATAACGTTGTCAATGTAGTGGACTGGTGTGACATCTTGTGGAAGAGAAAGGTGAGCCACATCCCTGCAGTCTAAACCATGACATAGGGTTGGAGAGTTAATATGATTCTGAGGTAGGACAGTGATGGTATATTTCTGGCTTTGCCAGCGGAAGGCAAACTGCTTCTGGTGGTCCTTCAAAATAGGTGTGGAGACAAAGGCATTAGCCAGACCAATAGCTACAGACCAGGTGCCAGGAAATGTATTAATTTGTTCAAGTAGTGAAACCACATCTGGAACAGCAGCTGCAATTGGAGACACCATCTGATTAAGTTTTCAATAATCTACTGTCATTCTCCAAGATCCATCTGTTTTTTGCACAGGCAAAATAGGTGAATCGAATGGGGATGTGGTGGGGATCACCACCCCTTCATCCTTCAAGTCCTTGATGGTGACAGTAATCTTTGCAGTCCTTCCAGGAATGAGGTATTTCTTGTGGCTTATTATTTTCCTAGGGAGGGACAGCTCTAATGGCTTCCACTTGACTTTTCCTACCTTATTCCATTCGTCAGGGATTCAATGTGGGAGTTCTGCCATTTGCTGAGTGTACCTATTACAATTATGCACAGGAACTAGGGAAATCACTATAGGATGGGTTTGGGGACCCACTGGACCTACTGTGAGAGACATGAGCTAAGACTCCATTAGTCGCCTGAACTCCATGTGCTTCCATTCTGACTGGTGGACCACAGTGACATTTTGGTTTTACAGGAATTAGTGTGATTTCAGAGCCAAAGCAAAAAGAAAACAAAAAAACAAACACATTGCCGTCGAGTCAATTGCAACTCCTAGCGACCCTACAGGACAGAGTAGAACTGCCCCACAGGATTTCTGGGGAACATCTGAACTATAAACCTTTGTTAGCAGCTGAACACTCAACCACCGTGCCACTGGGACTTATTGCAGAGCCAGTATTCAGTAATCCCTGAAAAATCTGATTATTTCCTTTTCCCAAATGAACAGTCACTCTCATAAAAGGCCATAGATATCTTTGGGGAAAGCTGGGAGAAAGATTAATAGTATAAATTTTTGGCAACATAGTGGGGTCCTCCCACAAGGGAATCTGGCCCCCCCTTCATTCAAGGGGTTGTGGGTCAGTAAACTCGTTCAAGTTCGGGAATTGATTGAGGGGCCATGTGATGGTTAAGTTTGCATGTCGACTTAGCTGGGCCATGATTCTCAGCGTTTTGGTAGTTGAATAATGTTGCAATCACTTTCCTTGTTGAGATTTGATATGTGATCACCCCCATGATGGGATCTGCTGTGAGTAGCCAATCAGTTGAAAGGATGTTTCTGTAGGTATGTGGCCTGCATCCAAATATAAATAGAGGTTCTGGCAAAACTCAGAGGCTTTTGCTCGTTCTAGATCATATAACTGGCTCCTGTTCATCTAACCTCCAGTTCTTGGGACTTGACTAGCAGCTTACCTGCAGTCTTACCTGCCAATCTTGGGGTTTGTCGATCTTCACAGCCTGTGAGCAAGAGCCCGGCTCTCTGACCTGTGCATCTTGGGTTTGCCAGCCCCTGCAGCTACATGAATCAGGAGAAGCCTCTATCCTGACCCATGAACTTAGGACATCCCAGCCTCTACAACCACGTGAGCCACTTCCTTGATACAAACCTCTCTCTGCATGTATATTTATACACTTTACTGGTTTTGCTTTTCTAGAGAACCCAGCCTAAGACAGGCCTTAACCCTCTATTCTGATGATTCTAGTTACATTTCTGACCACTTGACCTAGAAGTCACCTGCTTGTACAGACCAAGTACATATTTAGTAGATTTCCCATCTATTTCACTCCTAGGGACACAATGACTAATAGCCAATGCCATAAGTCCATACGAGTCAGGCCATTCTAATTACTACTTTGTCTCCACTCTCCATTATGGTAACCATGCTCACTTTGACTTTGTTGGTTGAGTATGGCCACGTGGCCCCTACCACCATGGGGTCCAATCAGCCCCATTGTAGTTAGGTGCTTTAATTCAGTTAAGACAGTTCCCACTGTCAAATCTGACTTACAGAATATAGCAATCACAGCAGTCTTCAAGGATGGTGGGAATCCCTTCACAAATTTGTTCTTCACTGGAGCTCTAGTAGTAGAGTAGTTAAATATTCAGCTGTCAAACAAAAGGCTAGCAGTTAGAATCCACCAGCTAATCCTTGGAAACCCTACACGGCCATTCTACTCTGTCCTAAAGAGTCACTATGAGTTGAAATTGACTTAACAGCGATGAGTTTTTGATTTTTGGTTTGTGGTAAAATACGTGTCCTCTGGGCATTCCACATGTGGGTCTGTGGGTTTAACTGATATATCCACTCTAAGATGCCGATTCCCCTAAGCCTTGGATACCTTCTTCTACAGTATACCAAGGCAGGTCTGATACTTCAACCTGATTTAGTGTCAGCCACCACCATGTAATCCATGCTTCAGCAAATCAACCCAATAAACAATTAGATCCTTTCCTAACCTCTCAAACTGAAACATTAAATGAATAATCTGTCCTTAGTAGACTTGTATCAATAAACAGACTATTCCAACTTTATGTTCCTTGCATCATTATCTGACACCCTTCATAGTTATTCCCACATATATTCCCCAGGTTTTTGTTTGTACATGTTAGAAAAGTTAAGCAGTTCTTTTGCAGCATAGCATACCTCTCCCTGGGCCACACATTGTACTTTACCTCTTGGGGCTCACTGGGACTTAAGCATATTTACAGGTCAAGAAGCAAAAATGAGTGGTTGGAATGTGTTCTGAGAACAATCAGCGTCTTGTAAGGCATCTGTCCCAGGCAATGACTCAGACACTGCCCCAGGTGATATCTCAGACAAATGTTCTTCGGACACAGCTGGGTTAATCTCATCAGATGAAGGTGGAATGGCTAATGGTTTTGTTGGCAGTCAACAGTGTTTAGGAGCTCAATGTGCCTAGGTTCCTGATTATCTACCCATATATCCCCATCCCAAGATTCAGGACCCCATTTCTTCCCACTCAATACCCTCACTTTCCCTTCAGACACCATTTGAGGTTGAGAATTCAATTGACACTGTAATTCAGTCACTTTTAAACAATAAGACTCTGGGTTTGTTTTTTTACAATATCAGCTCTGTTACTACAAGAAATAAGACTTTCAGGGGAACTGATACCACTAACAAAGCAGTGCCAGGAGCAATGGACATCCTCTGGACCTGAGGTTCCTGTGCTGAGATGCTCCCAGACCAAAGGAAGACTGATGCATCACAAGGACCTTCCTCCAGAGCCAACAGAGAGAAAGCCTTCCCCTGGAGCTGACACCCTGAATTTGGACTTGTAGCCTACTGGCCTGTGAGAGGATAAACTTCTTTTTGTTAAAGCCAAAAAAAAAAAAAAACAAAAATAGAAATAAGACTTTCAGGGCACAAGTGACAATTGTGAGGTTGTTTTTGTAGCGCTTGAGCTTTGACTCTGAAGCCCTGAGTTCATTTCTTCCCTTCGTTACTTTGTCTAATGAAAGTAGGACTGACCAACCAGCTTCCTTATACTTCTCATTCCGACAAAATTGTAGAGAAGTATCAAACATGAGAGCATCCAGAGCTTTGCCTTTCACCAATACTTGATCTATTGCTGGTGGTATTTTGCATTTTTCTACTGCTATGTGATGTCATGGATTAGCAGGGTCCTCTTTACTACTAGAAGCAGTCATCCACATTTTTAAGGCTAACCTGACTTGAGAATCAACTTAGAGAACTCATACTTACAATTTTGTGTCCTAGAGCCACCCCTGATTCCATTCATCATGGAGGTGATTACATTATATCAGACCCCATCACGGAGGTGATCCCATTATTACGTAACTTCCAAACTACATCATAACTGCCAAACCACTGAGGAAAGTTGACACACAGCCTTAACCTTCACAGCAAGATATGCAGTAAATGGCACAGTCAGAATTTGGCTCAGACAACCTTGTATGACAATCCTCTATGACACCACACCTCAAATTGTATTCCATGACCATGTAGCAAGACAGGCATGTTATCTGTGCTGAAGTTGTTTGCTAAACACCTGCTTGTTTATGGACCTCATCCCTCTAGTAAGACACATGATACATTTTTGATGTGTTTTTGCATCATCAGATGCAGATAACTTCTCCTTTTTGACTCCCACTATAGATAAGCTCTGATCATAGGAAGACACTTCATTCTGGGGGGGACTTAATTTGTTCAAAAAGTGAATATTTCTAGAGAGTTTCAGAACTGTCATTTACAGTGCTGCGTATATTTAAGTGAAATGTTAGCCTAATCCATTATCCAATTACATGTACATATGTATGTATATATTTTTGTGTATATGCTGATACAGAGACATAAACACACATATGTGTTTTTATAAATGTTTTGTTTTTGGTTCCTATTTTTTTGGCAGAATACAAGGGGTTTGATTTTTTAAGAGGGAAAGTTTAAAGCATTTAGATGATCTAAAAGTAACATGAACTTGGTGGACTCTCCAAAATGATGAATAACAATGACAATGGAGATTCCCAGGGCATGATTAATGATTTCTAGTTTCCTGTACTTACTTGAAGAAATTGTACTGAGTTCTAAAATTATGGAAGTTTCTTTTACATCATTTTTTAATACTCTTCCCCCAATATCTGTCACTAATGTAGATCTCTACACAAAAGCATTTAATTACATAATAATCTTGAATCGTTGTGGCAAAGCTTACAAATCGACATAGGGCAATTTTAGATATGGCACTATGAGTTGGAATCAACCTTAGTTTTTGGTTATTTCTGATTTAGAGTAATAAAATTTACTTCTTGAAAAGTTTTAATTCCTTCTTTTTTTTATAGCAATAAACCCTGGGGCAAGCTGTTAAAGGTTCCACACACCCCCCCCCTCAAATAGTTTTGACATAGATACCTTCAAAGAGCACTTCATATATTTCTTTTATATATAATTTATATGAATACAGCAAAAGCAAATTATATTTGTACTTAAAATAGGTAATAAATCCAACGAGCAATTCACAAATACACATACATGCATATATATAACATAAACATATACACACATACATAAATATGTAAGTATGCATATAATTATGCATATACCAAACATTTTGTGGTCTCTCTGTCTCTTTCTCTGGCTCTGCCTCTTTTTCTTCCTCTCTCTCTATATATACTACTAAGAGTAGTTATAATTTCATGAAGGTGTAGTGTCCATGAAGTAGCCTTATAAGTACTTTAATATATTACCTTAATTGATTCTCATGCTAATCCTATGATTATGGTACAATTATGATACCAAGATTTTTTGGTGAAAAATTATGGCCCTGAGAGGTTAAATTTATGACTTGCCCAAAATGTTAATAAGTGACAAGATCATATCAGTTGGCTTCAGAGACCATGATTATGCAGATTGGTAGTATAAAGAAATTATCAAATTCCAAAATAAGATTTTCATCTTTATCATATTTTTAGTTCATTTATATGACAATAAAAACCTGTTGCTGTCGAGTCAATTCTGACTCATAGTGACCCTATAGGACATGGTAGGACTACCCCATAGTGTTTCCAGGGAGCACCTGGTGGACTCAAACTGCCGATCTTTTGGTTAACAGCCGTAGCACTTAACCACTATACCACCACAGTTTCCTATATGACAATACTAAATGTAAAATGAGTAGAATTCAGAAATATTTTATTTTATATATTAACTGATAAATGTTTTTGAAAAGGGTATATTAATATACATGTAAATACTTAAAATATTATATATTTATGCAGGAAAAATATACTCCAGTTTAACCATGAAGGGGGAAAAATAAGACATCACAATTTAAGGGACATTCTACAGAATATCTGCCTACTGCTCCTCAAGGCCATGAAAAACAAGGAGAGTCTGAGAAACTGTCAAAGACCAGAAAAGACTAAGCAGACATGGCAAGCGAAGGTAATGCCAGACTCTGGATTGAATCCTAGAACAGAAAAAGGAAGTTAAGGGAAAAATTAGTGAAATCCAAATAAACTCCAGAGTTTATTTAATAGTATTGTGGTAATATCGGTTTCTTCACTGTGACACAGTACAGTGATACTATGAGACAATACCATCAGTAGAAGCTGAAACTGGGAGAAGGTTGTAAGGGAACGCTCTGTACCATCTTTATAACTTTTCTGTGAACCTAATGCTAAGTCCAAACAAAAAGTTAAAGATATACACGATGACCACGAGATCGTTTAAGCTCTCTAAGAAGTTATACTCCTAGAATACTATTTTCCAAATTAAAAAATTACACACTTGGAAATTCGTTCTTTCTTCCAAGGGCAGAGTTGGCTTAATAACACTCTGTTCTTTCATTCAGGAACTATTTGATCTGCAGGTGGTGTGCCACTATTCAGAGGTGGCCTTGGGTGTTAGGAGCTCATGAAATGCTTGATGTCGTAAAATCATCAGCTTGACCACCAAAATCCGACAGTAACGGGCCCCAGAGAGAATTGAAATAACATGAAAATATTAGAAAGGCAGAGAATACCAACATAAAAAGGAAGTTTCAAACTCACTGAACCATACTGTCCAGTTTAAAAAGACATTTTTGTTTGTCTACGTGAGTAAGTTACCCATTTTTCCTAAAATTCCATGTTGTTTGTTGTATTTCTCTTTCTCTACATATATATATTTCTTCAGCTGACATAAAAGTAGAAAAGATAATAAAGATATTATGTATTACAAGGTAGTATATAATGTCATTTATACGTCCACAGAGAAAGCTACCACACCTACTCTTCAGTTATCAACTGTCTTGTTAAACAACATTTCACATTTACAATAGTAAAAAACCTGCTATCTGGCTATTTTGCATATTAACAAGGAACCAAGGTGAGAGGGGTAGGAGAAGAAGGAAGGTGAGATTTGTGAGAAGGAGTGAAGCCATAACAGCCGCTGGCAGTTCTCATTACCTGGGTGCGTAGGAGGAGCTGGTCTGGGCCCCAAGGAGAGCACAGGGCAGGTGGGTGGTGTGCAGGAGGCGGAAGTGGGGTCCTGGCTACAAGGAGGCGGCAGGAGCCAGGGCCAAAGGAGACTGGCAGGGGGCTCAGAAGTCTCTTCTTCCAAAGAGGCCTCTCTGCCACCTCTGCAAAGTCCACCAGACCAGGTGGCCTGGCCTCACCTGCCGACAGGCCCAAGAGCCACTTGTCATATTGTTTTATCATCTGCAGATAAGCTTTTATTTTGCTGACTTGCTGAAAATGTTTGACCAGAATATCATAGCAAAAAGGGACTATATTAAGATTCGTGAAAAAGACTGTGACTAGATTGAATTATGGTTTTCTAGAACTCTTATACAGAAGCTGACAGACTGCTCCCGATCCAAAATAACGTGGAGCCAAAATTAACTACACGGGACTGAGTAAACTGAAAAAAAAAAAAAATTCAATAGAATTCATAGATGAAGTTAACTTATAATAATTTCTTTGCTTTTCTATTTGTTTTATTCACTATATTATTTTTACTCCATAAACTTCGATATTCCGTGTTATGATGTAATGTTTTTTTTTCCATGTAAATGACAGAAGTTAATACTGTCTAGTGCATTTGCTTGTTGTTAATTGAACAGATCAACTACCTTATTTGTCTTATGTTTCATGATGAGGGTTATACTTATTGCTTAAAATTTCTAGATGAATTAGATATTTCAGATATGAGGTATTAAAATTCTTAAAGAGTTTTCTTTTGTTATCAAACCTTCCTTTTCACCATTCTCAAATTACAATTTTGTTCAGTAAACTTATGATTTCAATGGTCGTTGTCATCATAATAAATCAAAACCAAACTCTTTGCCGTTGAGTTGATTCTGACTCATAACGAACCTATAGAACAGAGTAGAACTACCCCGTAGTTTTTCCAAAGAGCAGCTGATGGATTTGAACTCCCAACCTTTTGGTTAGCAGCTGAGCTCTTAACCACTGTGCCACCAGGTCTCAATGTCATCATACTAGATACTTTCATACGTCACATAAAATTAACCATTTGTGTTTTGACTTGGAGAACTAACACGATGCCCTTGAAAAAGATAACATGTACAGAAACCAGCCAGGTCAGTGATGACCTTGATGAAACCCCGCTTGAGGGAATGAAAAGATGTCAGCTTTTTGTGCTTCTGATCCATTGTACCTGACACTATTAAGTCTTTCCCTCTCCCTTTTGAGGTCCACCAGATGTCTCCCTCCAAAGCATGATGAAGCTAGGGAAAATCTTAAAGAAGACAAATTATTCCTTTGTAAGTGACATGAGGCCGGCCCAGCCTGAAGAGGAGAGCTCTACTATGTCAAGGTAAAAGAAAAACACTGAGTGGTGCTCAGTCACAACTGTGTGTGGCATCCAAGGTCTTAAATGTTTGATAATGCAAACAGCCACTAGACACGCTAGTAGCAAGTGTGTCCATGTGAGAGAGACTACTTGATTCATCAGTGATCAAAAGGTGCTCTATGAGATCTTTGATCAAAAGGAGGGAAGTGTCTCAGGAAAAGACAACTTTCGGTGTAGCCGATGAGACAGAGGCATAATATGCTAACCATGCTATTTAATTTCCAACTGGATTTCTAGACTAACAGCTATGTTTTTTTGAGAAAAATATGTTTTTCCTTGGTGGTCAAAGCTGGGATGGGAAACCATACACTTCGAGGGTCTTAACCTAGTGACCATCTGCACTCTTCAAAATACACATAGTCAGGAAGAGTGCTGTTCAGGTGCTGTTCCCAACAAGATATTTTTCACAAGATAGACAAAGAATATACGTGTAAGCATCCTGAGACCATGATGTAAGCATCCTGCGAAACTATCTGTAATAGCTAACTATACTATTAATAATCAGTAAACAGTGCAATTATTAGAACAGTCATTGATTTTCCTGAAATTGCCCTTCCTATCATTTGATTCCTTACTGTTAACCAAAAAGGTCAGCAGTTCATGTCCACCAGCCACTCCTTGGAAACCCTATGAAGCAGTTCCACTCTGTCCTATAGGGTCGTCATGAGTCGGAATCAACTTGATGGCAACAGGTTCTGTTTGTTGTTTTTTTTTTTAAGAATACTTGTATAATGAAACTGCCCTGAGGCTACCTGGTTCCATTTTCAATGTGCTACGTAGTTGCTCTATTGCAATTTATTAAACCCTTAATAAATCTCCCTATTTTAACTTGAAACAGTATTTTAGATTTTATCTACAATATATGAAAAAAAAAAACAAACATTAACAAGGGGCCTTGGTGGTAGTGGCTAAAGCACTTGGCTGCTAACAGAAAGGTTGGTGTTTTGAACCCACAAGCCACTCTGCAAGAGAAAGATGTGTCAGTCTGCTCCTATAAAGATTTCACCCTAGGAAGCCCTATGGGGCAGTTATACTCTGTCCTATAGGATCGCTCTGAGTCAAAATCAACTAGACGGTAACGGGTTTGGTTTGATTTTTGGTTTAGACAGAAAACAATATTCGTGCACATTAATGTTTTTACAGCAACATTTATGAATGTTCATATTATGTGGAATGAAGCTTCAAATCTCCTTGTAACAATTAGACAAGATTTTAGCAATAAAGAAAGTCAGGTCACTTCTGAGTTTGCCACAATACAGTCTCAAAATCCACCAGTTTTCAGATATTTTTTCTTTTTTTTTTTTTTACCTTCAGTATTGCTGATAAAGGATTTGAACTTAAAATGTTTAAACAAACTATTTCAACTACAGTTTTGTTTTACAATAAAAATACACAGGCTTAAATTAATTTCTAAGATCTTTTTGGTAACTTACTGATATTAATTTGAGTTAATAGATAGTCATCATACTTTAAGTTTATATACTTTAGCTTTTCATGCCACAAAAGAAAAAATATGTATGTATATGTGTATTTGGGAGTGCTAATGAGTAAGTTCATTTTTGCCATTTAAAAGGTTATGCTATAAAGAGATGGGAAACCTTGGTGGCATAGTGGTTAAGAGCTATGGCTCCTAACCAAAAAAGTTGGCAGTTTGAATCCACCAGGCACTCCTTGGATAACCCTATGGGGCAGTTCTACTCTGTCCTATAGAGTTGTTGTGTGTCGGAATCAACTCGACAGCAACAGGGTTGGTTTGGTTTACTATAAGAGATATGCTACAAAGACAATGTTTAAGAAGTTTATTGAAAAAAGAAATTTATTTGATAATGGTCAAAAGTTTTATCTGACTAAAGTTTAATGGTTTAATTTATGAAATTTTTAAAGAGTTTTAATATTAAATAACAAATAAAACAAAAACATGGGTTTCTAGCTATTAAAATAACAAAATTTCCTTTGATTACTGAGTTGGAGAGTTAATCTATTCTTTGTGTAATCTGCCTCGAAGACAAAGGTTTGATCTCTAAGTAGAATAAGATTCCTGAGTTGAAAAACCAAGCTGCAGAGCTTGAGAAAAAAAAAAAAGCTAAGGTTTTTACCTTTAAGATCTTTGGTTAAATAGCTTGAGTGTTGTTTCTCAGTTTCCTATAATAAACTCCTGACAACTTGAAACTTCATGGGAAGGCACAAAAAAGAATTTTATAAAGCAGAAGTGCTGAAAAGATTTATTTAGTATGTTATAAATTACATGGACAGTGTTGTCAAAATCAAGAGAAATGCCTGATTCTCGGGTTAAAATTTCTATGTTAGTATTTCCTCTTATGTTTTTATATTATACAGCATATACATAATTTTATGTCATAAAGTGATTATTATTTATTTATTGCTAACTTGGTTGAAAATTTATTTTTTGAATAAAGCATCATCAAAGCCAGTGGTTTAATTGAGGAATTCACATCATTTACCTATTTTTTTTTTTAATTATTACTATTCAGGTATTTAGATACTTGATAATCTTGGTATATTCTTAGTCAAGACTATTATATATCTGAAGCTCTTTAAAGTACAGTTAATGGTTATATTTGAAAATATTTCTCTGTAGAGTTTTTTAACTGATTTTATTTGGCCTCTACATTGTGCTTGTAATTAATTTCTATCAGATCTTTCACTATTATTAGTAAAATAGTGAAATAAATATAAAAATATAATATAAAAATAATTTATTATTTATATAAAAATAAATAGAAAATAATTTATTATTTTTATAAATTAATCACGGGCATATTAAGTTTTGTCATCTACAGATGAGTTTTTACTTTGCTGATTTTCTGAAAATGTTTGAACAGAATATCTCAACAAAAAAGTTGGACTACATTGGACTTGCGAAAAAGAGTGTGCCTAGACTAAATCACGATTTTCAGAACTCCTATGGAAAATCTGATGCTTTTGCAGGCTGTAGTTGATCCAGAATGACGTCGAACAGACATTCACTACATAAGAGTGAGTAAACAAAAGGATGCTGTGGGTTTTATGTAGGAATATTGCTGATGTTTTAAGGTCTATCTTTCTGGAAATAAGAAATGTTTTTAATAAGAAATCCTACTTTCTGGATATAAGAAATCATTTTCCTTTTTTCTTCTAAATTATCTAACTAATGGGTTTAATTAGTTTAATTCTTGAATTAGAAGTTCCTGTTGGTAAACTTAGCAAAGTTGTAAATATCATAACCAGAGAAGTGTCTAAAATTTGAGCTTTGATTTTAAAAATTAGAATAGCCTTCGATTTCTCATTAGTTCTCTTGGAATAATTTTGTGTGTTAATAGATAATTGTTGTATTTATATTAATATAAAGTCTGGGGTCTTAGAGAATGTCGTTGTAGCTGAGGCACATGAAAAACAATTACTGATGCTGCTTATACATGAACAAGCACCTCATGAGATTTGTTTTCTTGATTCAAAGACCTTAGCGTCGTGGTTTCATTGGTTATTTCAGACAATTGGCCTAATATTATTGTCAGTGTTTATATTCTACCTCCTGATTTGCTGTATGGTGCCTGGGATCTTAAAAACAAGATAGTGCTCAATTACCATTTGTTGAACGTTTTTGATCAGAGATTCTATAACAAGATCATGATCCAAAAGAGGGAACCATGAAAGAGTTGTAATTCTCCTGAAATCCAGATTTCTGGCTTTCATGGAGGTTGGGGCAACCCACACAGGCCTTCAACTTTAGGTGTCCTTTGGAACCTCAAGCTCTGAGGAAAAAACTTGTTCCTGAACCCACTTTGAGTCAAACAATGGCCCAGATAAACTAGCGAGACCATTTTGCTCTGGGAGTTGTGATTTTTTTTGAAGAATTCAGTCTATTTTGAGAAACTGACTCCAAAGATTGGACTGAGAGTTCAGTTTAAGGTAAGTCAGTAAATCATTTATGCAGTCTTCAGGATAAGTGTTGCATGTTGTATGAAATACCTGTCTAATGTTTGTAATCAAACTTTCACCCTCTTACTATGCTAAAATTTGTATCTTAGAGATACCGTGTTCTAAGAGGAGATCAGCCTCATAGTTCAGACTCCATTTTTGTCTTAGATTCCACTTCTACTTTTGAGAAAGTGACCCATGACTGTTAATAGGTAAACCAAGGAGGGGTAGCTTGTCCTTTGAAAGAACACTTAGTATGTTTTAAAGAGATTAATTGAAGGTGTCCAACAGAAAAAGTCTATCTGGTATTATTTTGCTAATCATGAATTCTCTAATAGAAACTGTGTTGTCACTTGTAAATTTTTCTATACCTTCTAGACAAAGTTTGTATTCTCTAGAGATATAAGTTTTTGTGTGGTAGAGCCAACTAAACTTATTTATATGATCACTTTCCAAATGAGAGTGAATCTACATGGGCAATCTCTTATTTAGATTGCTGGCAAATACATGGGCAATGCCCTTTGGAAATTTTAAGATTATCTTTAGATATTCATAGCAATGATGCTAGTAAATACTGGAAAGGTAAATGTTAATTTGTTACCCATTATAAAATGAAAGTCAGAAGAAATCTCATTGGTCTGACACTCAGGGTATTGTTGGTAGATTTAATTCCTACTTTTGGTTTAACTGAATTAAAGAAATCTTTAAGAAATTTATCAATTACCATGGAAAAAATAGCAGATGAAGTTGCTAGAGGGATAGAAACACAATAGCAATCTCTGACCTTATTGGCCAAGGTGAGACAACAGAAGAGCCTTAGTTTTTTTTTTTTTTTTAGTCCAAGAAACTAGTCTGTGCTTTAACAAATACCTCTTGTTACATTTGGATAAATAACACAGGAGAAGTAGAACAGGATATACATAGAACTGGGCACCAAGCAACTTGGTTACACACTGTAACACATTTACAAACACCAGATTTATTTGGTTGGTTACCATCAGGAGTAAGTACATAGGCTAGATCATTGCAAGCAATAGTAATATTCTTAGTCTACATAAATGCAAAAGAAAAGCCTCAGGCTGAAATGTTGATGTACATTGAGTCTGCAGTTGATGAGAACTTTACTCTTACTTAAGATTCTGGTAAAGAACCAGATGGTATCCAGTGGAAAGCCAGCATCGTGAGCTTAAAGACCCTGCAATGGCTGCCATCTAGGAGCTCTACTAAGTACAGGTACTGATCACCAATGCGTTATCTCCAATCTCCGATCAAAAGGAAAGAATGATTTAAGAAATAATGTTAAAAACATTATTCCCTGTCCTTGAACATAGAAAATGTGACCCAGCTGGAGCTGGGCTCACAGGACTCGCAAGGACACATCAACTGGGCCCTGGGGTATAAGGACAATAGCTAAGATAATCTTAGAAAATACCTTTTAGGGAATCTTTCACATAAGCCAGAACACAAAAAACTTTCCACTCTTATGTTTTTCTATTAACATTTAGTGAATAGAAAATTTATTGGACCAGTGAAGACCCTCCTGACTGTCTTTACTGAAACCTGTACCAATGATTGTTCAGAAAGGCAACTCAAAATGTAAGATCACTGTTTCTAGCCAATCTGTAAAAAGGTGAAGCTTTCAATGGTTTTGCCCATTTTGTACCCCGTTTTTTTTTTTTTTAATATTCTTAGGACTTGGGCAGTGACAACATGCTTGCCGTTTTCCCATTCTTGCCTATTCTGTAATATTCCTTGGACTTGGATAGACGTGGCTCTAGCCCCTCTTCTGCTTCCCACTTTCGCCTTTCTGAATGTATGAACCAGTTGAAGGACGTTAGTGGCTGTTCAAAAGACAAAGACTGACAAATTAGTATCATAAAAATAAGTGCTATAGAAGTATTAAGAATTATTTTTGCCCTGGCCCTCGTATTAATTTTTATTTTAACCTTTGCTTATGTTGTTTCTCTTTCTCGACAAGCTTACGTGTCTTGGTGTATGCCTTAATGAGTTGGTGCCTTCTCCCCAAAGGGTAGAGTCATTTCAAGTGACTCAAAAGTTCCAACTCCAAATGATGGTTGCTCAGAGATTTCAACCCATCCCCATCAAGAGGAGAGACAACAGCCCAATAAAGGGCCAATATGGATACAAGAGAGATAAGATAGTTTCACTCAGATGACATGAAAGTTCCACTCCTCTAGCACTTAGGCCTCTATGACCCCATCCAGCAGGAAGCAGCTAGAGAGAAATGATGCCCTGTTCCCCAAGACTGAGAAACCTACAACAAAAAGGGGGGATTGGAACAGACTACTCAGCCATGCCTTGAACAGAATCTGTGCCATTTTTCCTTCCTTAGCCTGTTTCTATCTCCAGCTATAATTTTGCTGTTTAGTTCTTCTAAAAGTTAAAACTTAACAAATGTTTCCCCTAGGACTGTGAAAAAACAAGTGATTTTGATATAAGCCTACCAGACAAGACAATACACTCATCTTGTGACTAGGAACAAGAACGACACCAGTCACCTCCTGGGCTGATGAGTTAATGATAGGAAATGTCAACCTGTTTGAGACTTGACCACTGAAACCACCGTGGGAGAGAATGACGTTCCACAAGTTCCTGAAACCCATGATTTTGCCCTATAAAGCCTTCAACCAATCTCCAGTTTGGGGAGACAGGCTTTGGAGGAGATCACTTCCCTTTCTCCTGTGTATTGATATGGAAACCCTGGTAGCGTAGTGGTTAAGTGCTACAGCTGCTAACCAAAGAGTCAGCAGTTCAAATCCACCAGGTGCTCCTTGGAAACTCTATGAGGCAGTTCTACTCTGTCCTATAGGGGTCGCTATGATTCGGAATCGACTCAATGGCACTGGGTTTGATTTTGGATTTTGGTTTGCTACTCACCGCTGACTCAAGAATTGCCTGTTTGCGGCAGGCAGCTCTAACTCGTGAAGCTGCGGTAACATAAGGCATAAAGAGAAGCTTCTGCCAAAACTACAGGCTGGACTCCATTTTTGGTGTTTACTGCTTCCTTCACAAGTCAGCTAACCAATATTAACTCAGGAAACCTGTGGGTGCCCCTCCTCCCGCTTCCTGAGAGCATGCTCCCAGAAAGAATAGTCATTCAGGTTGACTCTGGAAATATCCATAGATTAAGCTGTTAAATGACTCAAACTTTACAATTTGTGAAAAAAGGTTATGGGGTCTTATGTCAGTTAAAGCATGATTTTGAAAATTTCAGCCAATCAGAATTTTTTTCTTATAAGTTCCTGGATTTTCTGTATTTAAGCTCTGAAAAATTCTTTTCGCTAGAGTACTTTCATGAATCCTCATGAAGTGATTCCTGATCTGGATCTCTTTTGTTCCTTCAATAAAATCTTCAGTTTGATTTTAACAGGAGCGACAGTTTGCTCTTTGGCAATAATAATGTATATAATTTAAACATCAAATGATTCTCCAAATACAAACATATACCATGGCAGTGCCCTGCCTTGCCATTCCAATCCCCAGTTCTTGCTCGCCAGGCACAACCAATTATGACGTTTTTGGTGCATCTTTGGCTGTTTGACTTTGATCCTTTCAATAGATATTTCTTGAGCATCTGCCCTGTGACGTCCCTTGTGGACTACACCAAACAAAAAAAACCAAGCTGGTTGCTCTCCAGTTGATTCCAACTCATAGTGACCTTATAGGACAGACTAGAACTGCCCCACAGGATTTCCAAGGAGTAGCTGGTGGATTCCAACTGAAACAGATAGGGTTAACTGTGCTGGCGGAACAAAAGAGCCGTTGAAAGGTTACCATCTAGAAGTTGGGTAAACAGGAACCACACCCGGTCAACATGAGATAAGGACGAAACAACCTTGAAATACTATCTCCTTCTTAGTGTTTTTCTAGCCCCTTCCCCCTTTACAGGCTCCAGCATGCGCAGAAGAACAAAGTGTGACTACTGTTTAACCTTCGTTAGCCCTCCGAAGATGGCTATATAGTGCCAAAGATCAGTGCACTTGCACTATATTCCATAATAAGTGATGCCAAGGGCTACCGAGAAGACTCCATCTTGAATATCAGTGCATTCCATATTGGATTCCAGATACACGCACAACCTAATTAACATGCACCACCATTCTGAGAAGTACCTGGCCCTTGAAAGAAGCCCACTCTATTGTCTCCACCAAACTCGTATAAGCCCTAGCCTTGCTTCCATTTTTGAGTCAGCCTTTTTGGAGAGCCTTAGTCCCCTGCTGACTCCTTTTGCTTGACTTAAGCAAAATAAAGCTTGCTGAAAATAGTTTGTCTTTCGCTTGATTTCTTAATTGGGAAAAGACAAGTTGTGTCAGATTGGCAATTGGTAACACAACTGTTCACCTTTTGGTTAACAGCTGAGTTCTTAACAACTGCAAGTCTAGTAAATTAATAAGTATTAATATGAATGTTTAGTAGGAAAATTACATGTTAGAGGGATAAAGTGCTATGGAAAAGAATAGAAGAGGCAATGGGTATTGTAAGTGCCAAGGACAGAGTAGAGTGTACAATTAAATTAAGGTAGTCAAGTTAGGCCTGACTGAAAGACATAAGAATGAACAGAATCATGCAGACACCTGTGGGAGAGCATTCCACATAGATAACTGTTTGTTAAAATGCTTTACAGCTTAGAAAGCAACAGGTTCTTTTATGGATTGTATTTTTGGTGTTAAATCTAAGATATCTTTCCCTAAACCAAAGTTACAAAGATTTTTCTTGGTTTTGTTCTAGAAGCTTCATAGCTTTAGGTTTTACGTTTAGGTCCATTAACCATTTTGAATTATTATATTTAGTGGAAGGGATGGAACCAAGTTCATATATATGTATACATATCTCCAATTGTCCCAGAGTAATTTCTCCACATTTGTAAAAAATCAGTCATCACATTTTGTGTGGGTTTATTCTCGGGCTTTCTGTTCTGTTCCACTTATCTATGTTCATCCTTGTAACAGCATGTTAATTAATGTCTTAGTTATCTAGTTATCACAAGTGGGTGGCTTTGTTGCTGTTGTTAGGTGCCTTTGAGTCAATTCTGACTCACAGAGACCCTATGTGCAAGAGAATGAAACACTGCCCAGTCCTGTGCCATCCTCACAACAGTTGTTATGCTTGAGCCCATTGTTACAGGCACTGTCTCAATCCATCTCATTGAGGGTCTTCCTCTTTTTTGCTGACCCACTGGTTTATGAAACATGATGTCTTCCTCTAGGGACAGATCCCTCCTAATAGCATGTCCAAAGTACGCGAAACGAAGTCTCGCCATGAACTTAAAATTCCTGACCCAAAATTCATTCGCTGCTGTTTTTGTTTTTTTTCTCTCACCCAGATTAGCTATTGCACTTTTTTTCCTGTTCCAAAGAGCAGACCATAACAAAACCATTAACCTCTGATTAAATGAGAATGACTCAGACTTCTTTAATATGAACTTCTAAAGGTTCCGTGACTGCAGGTGGGTGAAGGGGAGAATCTTCTGTGAAGCTACCTTTTTAATGTCAACTCAGTAGCCATTAAGTACTTCATCACCATGGAAACTTGGATTCTTTAAGCAAAAGTTATTTAAGTCTGTGACTTCTCCATTCTGTAGAACCAACTTGCTCTTGCCTGAGGAAAGGCTTCTTTAGTTTTCAAATTGTTTATTAAATTATAACAAAAACAAAAAAACCATTGCCACAAGTCGTTTTTGATTCATAGCCACCCTACAGGACAGAGTAGAACTGCCTCATAGGGTTTCCAAGGAAAGGCTAAGGAATTCCAATTGCAGACTTTCTGGTTAGTAGCTGAGCTCTTAACCAGTGTGCCACCAGGGCTCCTATTAAATCACAGAGCAATCAAATATTGTGTTATTATTTTGAATTAATACATGGTTATATATATATATATATTTTTATATTTTTAACATTAGTTAAGTTAAACAAGGTCCTACTAGATAGAGTAGGGTGGATCCTAGTGCTAATCCCTTCTGCGTGGTGTCTTACAAAATGGAGGAAAACACAGGGGAAGCCGACTCCGTGTGAGCGCAGAGGCAGATGCACCTGTCGTCAGCAAAAGACACCAAGGATTCCTGGGGCCAGGTGAGCTAGAAGACAGACGTGAAACAGTTCGTCTCTCAAAACCCTGAATAACCGGAAGCGGGTCCTGCTAGCCTATCAAAATAAGACGGACCCCACACCATCAGCTGCAAGGGAAACAAAGTGAAAATTTATTGTTTGCGCAAACAAGGAGCAACGTGGGGGATAGCAGCAGAAGGACAACGCGCTCTCCATCTGAGGGGGTTGGGGAGCCTTTTACTTCCAATGTCGTCTGGGGGTTGGGTTTGGTGCCCAGAAGTCTCCGGCCTTAGCCCTCCCATGTCCACATTTGGAGGTCCAGGTACTGAATCATGTCGGCGATGCTCAGGTCCAAGAACAGACTGAGGACACAGCTCTTTAGGTGCTGCTCATGCTCCAAAATCCGGGTTTGCACAACGGCGGGATTCTGGCGCCAAATTCAACCTGCGGTTAAGGCGGCAGCGTGGTGGGGCCAAAGTGCAGTAAGAAGGGGTGGCTTGGAGGGCTGCCTGGGGGCGGGGGAACCCGGACGGAGCCGGGGAAGTCTTTGCAGAGGCTTCACCCAGAAGAATCCACAGAGCCCAGACCCTGATTTGGATTTCCAGCCTCCAAAACTGTGAGAAAAGGAATTTCTATTCTGTAAGTCACCTACTTTGTGGTATTTTGTTATGGCACTCCTCAAAAAAACGAAGGCAGGTACATTAACTTTTCTTGTCATTTAAATTTTCCCTCAACCTTTCATAACCATACTGTTATTCAGAGCTATTTAAAGCAGTACAAACATGCTCCTGGGAATTTATTTGGAGACTAAACTTTTTTTTATGTAAATGCCTTCACAACAGAGGTTATGGAGCCTGTAGTAAATCTCCAGCTCTGAAAATGGGAGGCTTCTTACTGTTTTCTTCTATAGAAACAAAAGCTGAGGAGTTAAAATAGTGGAAATGACTGTTTTTTCATTTACAAATAGCACATTGAAATAATCCAGCTTTTGCAAATACAACTTTTTTGAATTTCATGTAGTGAATAAAATGAGAAACTTACTGTTATGAGGTCTAAATTTTTGTAACTATTTAACTACCTGGAATAATAGGAAACAATTTATGTCATTTCTCAGTACTACCAGAAGACATTTATACAAGCAAGCTATACCTAGCATAGAGTTCACCAGAAATGCAAACATTTTTACAAGGAAGCCCAAAAGATAGTGCCTCCTGTTATAGGGGGAAAAAATCGCAAAGTTTAGTAAAGCAAAAAGAAAGTTTTATCCAGAATGTATCCAAAAAGACAAAAGTGGGAAGCAGACAAGCATGTTGCCAGAGCTAATGTCTGCCAGAATCCAAGGAAATACTACAGAATAAGCTAGAATGGGAAAACGGACAAGCATGCTGCCACAGCCATGTCTGCCTGAGTCCAGCAGATATTACAGAGTCATCAGTGTATATGAACTTTAGAAAATGGACAAAACCATTGAAAGCTTCACCTTTTCACAGATTGGCTAGAAACTGTGACCCTGCATTTTGAATTGTCTTTCTTAATGATCATTGGTGCAGGTTTCAGTAACAACAGTCAGGAGGGTCTTCACTGGTCCAGCAAATTTTCTATTCATGACTCGACAGCAGTGGGTTTAAACGCTAACAGAAAAAGATAAAAAGTGGAAAGTCTTTTGCTTTCTGGCATATGTGAAATGTTCCCTAAAAGATATTTTCTAAGATTATTCTATCTATTGTCTTTATTTCAGGGCCTAGTTGATGTGTCCTTTGAGTTCTTTTGAGCCCTTGTGAGCCCAGCTCCAGCTGGGTCACATTATTTTTGCTCAAGGACAGAGAATAATGACTCCAATATTATTTCCTAAATCACTTCCACACTGAGTCACCACAGACACGCTTTTTTTTCCCTTCCTTTTCACAGAAAATTCTAGGCCAATGAGGATTCTCAGAAGGAAAGAGAACAAACTGAGGATAGAGAGAGTATTCCTTTCTTCATCCCACTTAAGACATTTGTACTGTATTTTCAAAGTTACTTTTCTAGAACTCAGTTACTATATCCTAGAACTCAGTTACTATATTAATTGTTCTGCTTAGTCTGTAAGGAAAGAAGCAGGCCTGTGTTAAGGACTGGGTGAAAGGAACTTGAGCTTGACCTTATTGTTTTCCAGGAATATTTATCCCTCCAGCAATCAATCTTGAAAGAGGAACACTTCCATCATCTTTGGAAACAAACAATATGAGAGGTAAGTAGAGAGATTAAAAAAAAAAAAAAAAAAAGACGTATTTCCCATAACAAAGACCTATTTTGAATTTTTTTTTTTTAATTCATGAGTTTTATGGTTTATGGGCTCACCATAATGTATATAAAATGAGAAATGCACTGCTTACTAAGGAAGAAAAACCAAAAAGATTCATAAGTAAGAAAATGTTCACAATACTCTCCTCTATGAAGAGTTCTCGTTCACAAAGTTTATGAGAAAGATGTTTTTGTAGCAAATGAAAGATGCATTCTTTATGTTGTTTTTATTATTATTTTTGAGATTGAGCCAAGTTCCTAAAGTTGGGCAAATTCTATCTCACCTACACCTGAAGGAAAACTAACAAGGGTTAATGACTTGCCATGCTTGACTTACGACTGATTCGTTGTAACACATTGAAAAGAACATTGTGGTGTTGGCGAAGAATATTGAATATACCATGGACTGCCGAAAGAACAAACAAATCTGTCTTGGAAGAATTACAAACAGAATGTTCCTTAGAAGCAAGGATGGCAAGACTGCTTCTTACATACTTTGGACACATGTCAAGAGGGCTCAAATCCCTGCAGAAGGACATCATGCTTGGGAAAGTACCGGGTCAGCAGAAAAGAGGAAGACCCTCAGCGAGATGGACTGACACAGTGGCTGCAACAATGGGCTCAAGCATAGGAACAACTGCAAGAATGGCGCAGGACTAGGCAGTGTTTAGTTCTGTTGTACGTAGGGTCACTATGAGTTGGAACCAACTCGACGGCACCTAATAATGACAACAACAACAACATAGAGTGGTTATTAAGTCTTTTTAGCACAACAGCAGCACTAAATTATCTTCTTTAAAATTTATATGGATTAGAGGGCATAGAAGGTAGAATTAGGGAAGATTAGGTAGGTAGATAGGTAGACAGGTAGACAATTAGATATAGAAATAGATGTAATCTATATTATTGATAGATGTATATCTATATATGTATATACATATTTATCAATATCTATCTATATAGCTATATAGCTACCTATCTGTGTGTATATAAAAAAAATATATATATTCTACTGCAAAAGACCTCTTTAAAGTGTTGAAAAGCAAAGATGTCACTTTGAGGACTAAAGTGAGCCTGACCCAAGCCATGATATTCTTAACCGCCTCATATGCTGGACAATGAATAAGCTACTCAATGAATAAACTACTCAATGAAAATTGATGCCTTTGAATTATGGCGTTTGCAAAGAATATTGAATATACCGTGGACTACCAGAAAAACGAACAAGTCTGTCTTGGAAGAAGTACAGCCAGAATGCTCTTAAAAAGGAGAATGACGAAACTTCACCTTACGTATTTTGGACACGTTATCAGGAGGGACTAGTCCCTGGAGAAAGTTACCGAGCTTGGTAAAGTACAGGGTCAGCGAAAAAGAGGA
The DNA here is from genome assembly GCF_030014295.1 of Loxodonta africana. Taxonomy (NCBI): domain Eukaryota; kingdom Metazoa; phylum Chordata; class Mammalia; order Proboscidea; family Elephantidae; genus Loxodonta; species Loxodonta africana. The sequence goes on from NC_087362.1 coordinate 16,064,182, forward strand.
AGACCCTCAACAAGATGGATTGACACAGTGCCTGCAACAATGGGTTCAAGCATAACAATGATTGTGAGGGTGCAACAGGACTGGGCAACGTTTCCTTCTGTTGTACATAGGGTCACTATGGGTAGGAATTGACTCAATAGCACCTAACAACAACAACAACCACACACACACACACACACATATATGTATATATACATGGATACATATAGAAATAAAAAACCTAAACCCATTGCGGTTGAGTTGATCCTGACTCGTAGCGACCTGTAGGACAGAGTAGAACTGCCCCATAGGGTTTCCAAGGAGGCTGGTGGATTCGAACTGCCCACGTTTCAGTTAGAAGTTGAGCTCTTAACTACTATGCCACCAGGGCTCTGTTTGGACATTATAGATACAGTATTATATGTGATAGTCTTTCTTTTTTGGGCTCAACTATGTTTTTCTAAGGTTCAGTCATGTCACTGAGTGTGGCCATAGTTTATTCAACACCACAGCTATAAAATATGTTCTTAGTTCAATATCCACACGGTTGTCAACGGACATTTGGGTTATGTTAAATTACGAGGCAGTTCTACTCTGTCCTGTAGGGTCACTGTGAGTCAGAATCAACCTGATGGCAATGGGTTTGGTTTAGGTTAATATATAGAACAGCATTGCTAGTCATACTCTAGTACATGTCTCCTACTGAATTCCTGCAAGAGAGTTAAGTAAAATTATAGAATTGTGGAATACTAAATGGACAATAAAAGTACCATTTTTTCAAAATGGTTTTTACCCATTGACAGTCACAACAACAAATTATAAAATTTCCCATTGCGTCGCATTATCTCAAAATCACACTTCTTAATTGTCACACATCTTAATTGTGGGCAACCTAATGGGTGTAATCTTCTGTCACGTTGTGATCTTATTTACCATTTCCCTGATTACAAATGAAGTTAAGAGCATTTTTTCTTGCATTTATCCAACTTTAATTTCTTTCTCCTATTTTAAATAACCTGTCCTTTTTTATGCCTATGTCTCACTTTGTTCTCTTTACATTTCCTATCTAGTCAAGGAATCCTGTGTGCATATTAGATACCCCCGCTGCTGTCGAGTTGATTCCGACTTGTAACTAGGTATTTATTGGTTCTAGGTGTAACAAATACCATCTTTCAGTTTATGGATATCGAGAACAGTAAAGTTTTGAGATTACACACTGTATACAAGCTAACACATTAGCTTGCCACAGCGTCATGGATGCTGACCAAGACAGGAGACTACTGAGTGAGAGAGAAGTGACTTTATGACTCACACACAACAAGAGTACGAGCATCAGTTCCCCTTGCTTTCCAGTTCCATGAAGGTGAAGGCATGGCTCGAGCACATACTACTTACACAGTAGGTTTGATTCCCAGTGGAGGTACCTAGGTCCAAGGACCCAGCACATTGTGAGCAGGCAGCAAATGTAGTAGTAAGCAGTGAATACAAACCAGTCCTCTTTCTCCTCTCCCCTACCCTACTCTACACTCCCCAGAAAGTACATCATAGTTGTACTGGTTTATCTGAGCTGTTTAGTTGTCTACCTGTCCAGCTACAGAAACTGCTCAGTGTCAGAATAACTTTCAGACTGGCACACTCAGCAAAAACATGCAGGGATGCTCAGGACCATGGTGAATTTTCTTTCCCAGCAATGGCTTTCTTTACCCTATCTTTAAAGTGTTTTTTTTTTTTTCATATATGAATAGAGTTGTTAATTTTAATTATCAAATATAAACAATGTTTTATTTTATGGCTAATACATTATTTTTGGAAAACATAGTTCACTATTCCTAGGCCATAAAGATTTATCATATTTTCATCTCTTGTTGATTCCTACTCATGGTAACCCCATGTGTGCAAAGTAAAACTGTTCTATATTGTTTTAAAGGCTGTGACCTTTTGGGAGCAGATCACCAGGCCTGTCTTCTGAGTCACCTATGGGTGGGTTCAAACTGTCAGCCTCTGGCTAGTAGTCAAGAACTTCACCATTTTTGCCACCTAGGAACTCCATGTTTTCTTCTAAAAGAATAAAAATGTTCCATTTCCCATTTGAGCGATTAATATACCAGGAATTATTTTCTTGTATATAGTGCATAATCAAAACCCAAATCAAAAACAAACAAAAAAAGATAGAGCCCTTTAATCAGGAGTTTATTAAGTGGCTAAATCAGCTTAGAAAGGAGCATTTGACCCAAAATTCGTGTGATGTTCCATGTTGGGAAGGAAAAGAAACGTTTTATAGGCAGTGAGAAAATATTCCAACAAAGAAATTCTGATTGTTTAAATAAGTCTAACTTTGGGGAAGCATAATTCTTTGGCTATTTTGGGAAATTATTTTGCTGTAATTGGTTTGGCTTTGACTGACTGGATCAGAGGGACTTTAATTGCCAAGCTCATATAAACCAGGATCTTTGGATTCCAACTAGTATCTTCTAAAACTTATTGGTATGTGAACTTCTGCGATAGTCTGAGTTGGAAATTGAACTTGTCAAGGATTTCATTCTTCTTGGATCAACAATCAGTGCCTAGGGAATCAAGAAATCAAACAACATATTGCATTGGACAAATCTGCTGCAAAAGACCTCTTTGAAGTATTAAAAAGCAAAGACCTCACTTTGGTCGCTACCTTGTGCCTGATCCAAGCTATGGTATTTTCAGTTGCCTCATGTACACGTGAAAGCTGGACAATGAAAAATGAAGACCTAAGAAGAACTGACACATTCAAATTGTGGTGTTAACAAAGAATATTGAACATACCAGGGACTGCCAGAAGGACCAACGAATCTTTCTTGGAGGAAGAGCAGCCAGATTGCTCCCTAGAAGCGAGGATGGCAAGAGACTTCATCTTTGGACATATTATCAGGAAGAACCAATTGCTGGAGAAAGACATCATGCTTGGTAAATTAGAGGTTCAGCAAAAAAGAGGGAGACCCTCAATGAGATGTGTTGACACAATGGCTGCAAAAGTGGGTTCAAACATAGCAACAATTGTACAAGTGGCTCCACTGGGCAAAGTTTCGTTCTATTGCACATAAGGTCGCTATGAGTTGGAGCCAGCTTGAGGGCACCTGACAACAATTTCTTGTGAGAGGTCTGAGTTTATCCGGGACACCTACCATAAATTCAGTGCTGCTTTGAAAAACAACCCTGGGAAAATGCCAGAGGTTACTGTGAGGTTAGTCAAATTTATAGCTTGAATTTGAACATTTAGCAGTTATGAAAGCTAAAGAACTAACTCCAATATTCCTTTAGAAATGACAAATTCTTCCAGCATCAATTTCCTTTTTTTGAGTAGTCTCCATAGTTCTGTCCAAGTCTGTAACATTCAAGTTTTCACATCAGTGTATGTTTCGGAGGTTTTTTTCTACTTCTTCTGCTTCATTAACACTGACGTATCTCCTAATCTAAATTATCATAACCTTTAAATAAGCCTTGATATCTGGCAAAGCAAATTTCCTTTTATATCCTTCTTTACAGATAAATGTTAGAAAGAACTTGTCAAGTTTCACCAGAAATCTTCCTGGGATTTTAGTTGGAATTGCACTGATATCAATTAGCAGAGAAATGACATTTTATGACAACGAGTTTTTCTAACTGTGACATTGTACATTTTTTTGGTTATTGAGGTCTTATTTAATGTAATAAAATTATATTTTCTACATGTTTCCTCTTAGTTTATAAAGATGCAATTGACCCTTGTATCTTGATCTTCAAGCAGATGTGTTGCTAAATTCACCCATTCTTTTCTAATAATATGTCTGCATAATATTTGAGATTCTCAATGCAGATAATTATGTATTCTAAAACATTCACAAATTGCTTTTTATTATCTTTATAATATTTTTGTTTTATTTACAGTGCTAGCTGGGCCAAGAAAGCAAGAAAAATACATATTTTTACTTCTTTCTTTTGGAATGACTGTTTCTAATATCAGTTTAAATTTACATAGAGTGGAACACACTCCTGTTAAATGTAAAGTTCAAAGACTATTTACAATAAATACAGTTGGATAATTTTCACCCTTACACCTATGATCAGTGAATCTACACAACACACCTGGTGTCTCCAGAAATAATCATTCTGCTTTCTTTCCCTAGGGTTATGACTTTTTGCAAATGTAATACAAATAGAATCATATATATTTATTTGAGTCTTTTTGTCTTGCTTCCTTCAGAAAGTGTAATGTTTTTAAATTTCACCAACATTATTGCATGTATCAGTAGTTTTCTTTTTTTAATTAATGAAAAGTTCCTTTGTATGCACACTCCACATTTTCTTTCGTCCACTCACCCGTTGCCGGATATTTGAATTGTTTTCAGTTTGGAGGGATTATGAATAAGATGTTATAAAAATTTGATTATAAGTCTTTGTGTGGACTCTGTTTTAGTTAATCTTGGGTAAAAACCAAGAAAAAGAGGGATTGTTGGATCATATGGTGATTGGTTTTTTGTTTAACTTATAAGACAGTGCTACACTGTTGTCTAAAGTGGCGGTGTGGCTTTTACTTCCACCAGCAAAATATGAGAGTTTTTATATGAGACTTTGGGTTGCTTGCTATATTCATGCTTTTTAATTTGAGCCATTCTAATGGGTGTAAATTGCTGTGCGCCAACAAGTCGATTCCAGCTCATAGTGAGCTTGTAGGACAGAGAACTGGCCAATAGAGTTTTCTAGGCTGTAATCTTTATAGGTACAGATCGCAGGTCTTTTCTCCTGTAGAGCATCTGGTGGGTTTGAACAGCCAAGCTTTCAGTTAGCAGCTAAGCACTTAACCATTGCACCACCAGGTCTCCTTGTAATGGGTGTGTAGTGACATTTATTTGTTGTTTTAATTTAATTTATATTTAATGACTAATGATATTGATCACGTTTCTGAGTGCTTGTCATTCATTTATCTACTTAAGTGAAGTGTCTGTTCACACACATCTTTTACTTATTTAATATTAAGCCATGGGCCTTCTTATTGTTGGTTAGAAGAATAAGTCATATATCCTGAATGTAAGTCTGTTACCAGATGTGTGTTTTGCAAATATTTTCTCCCAGTCTGTGGCTTTCTTTTCATTTTCTTAACAGTGCCTTTTGAAGAGGAATATTTATTAATTTTGATGAAATTTATCATTTGTGATAGTTTATGATTTTTGCATCCTAAGACATCTTTGCCTAACTCAACAGTTGGGACTGCCACAAGCAGCTTGAGGAGGTGGGCTTTCATAGAGAGCAAACAGGAAATGCAAATTCATCATGAATATTCAGGATTGACCTTCATGCAAGTGGCCAGAGCTGGGGGGATGATTATGGACTTTCTCTAGACAAGGGTTCAGTCCTCTGGGATGGAGGAGGAGGTTGATTTTCCTTCATTAGCATGTTAAGACTTCATCCAGAATCAGGGAGCTTATATATATTTTGCACTTAATGAACTAGTAGGTCCGTTGAAGTGTTAAGATGGCATAGAAAACCTGCAAAATCCAGTTGATGCCAGCTATACTATGGCCCATTCTGTGATTATCTTGTCAATGACAATTTCAGAAGAATGGGCAGCCATTTCTGCTCTGTGCAGGAGGATAAGCCAGAGCAGGTGTCCCTTAAAAGGTTGGGCTCTGAGGCTGTCTGCCTCAGAAGTGTTAGAGGTGTTTTGAAAAATTTGTTTCTTTGCAGGAATTTGTGCTTCTGCTATATGGCAGAAAAGAAGTAAATTCAACAGCATTCTTTACCAATCATATGCATTTTTTTGTAATTTAAATTGTGTGTATCCACATGTACTGGATTAATAATTTTAACATTGTTGATGTGTCTAGTTCATAAAAGTTCATTCTGGTCTCAAGAAAGAGTTTAACATTATTTTGACAAATATTTTTTAAAAGACAAAAGTATAATAGGCAATATTATTGTTGTTATTAACTGCTGTCGAGTTTGTTCAGATCCATTGCAACCCATGTACAACAGAACGAAGTGATGCCTGGTCTTACACCCTCTCCACAATCACTGTCATGTATGAACCCATTCTTGAATCCATCTTTTTGAGGGTGTTTCTTTGTCAATCACCCTCTGTTTTACCAAGCATGATGTCCTCTAGGGATTTGTCCATGTCCATAACATGTCCAAAGACAAAGCCTAGCCATCCTCTATTCTAAGGATCATTCTGGCTGTACTTCCAAAACACATAGTCCAGCTTCTCTGATTATTTGCTCAGTCTACAGATTGAATAAGTATGGTGAATGGATACATGTCTGATGCACGCCTTTCCAAATTTTGAACCACTTAGTATCCCCTTATTTTTTTCACATGACTGCCTCTTGGTCTGTGTACCAGTTCCACATGAGCACAACTAAGTGTTCCGGAATTCCCATTCCTCTCAACGTTATCCTTAATTTGTTATGATCCACACAATCAAATGCCTTTACATAGTCAATAAAACACAAATGAACATCTTTGTGTTATTCTCTGCTTTCAGCCAAGATCCATCTGACATCAGCAATGATATCCCTTATTCCATGTCCTTTTTGGAATATGGCTTGAATTTCTGGCAGTTCCCTGTAGATGTGGTGTTGCAGTCATTTTTTAATTATCTTCAAAATTTTCCCTGGAAACCATGGTCTTGGGAAACATGTAGCTCAATTAGCATAACATAGTTTGTAAAGAAAATGTTCTGCATTCTGCTTTGGTGAGTAGCATCTGGGGTCTTAAAAGCCTGTGAGCAGCCATCTAAGATACCTCTACTGGTCCCACCCCTTCAGGAAAAAAGGAGAATGAAGAAAACTAAAGATACAAGGGAAATATTAATCCAAAGGACTAATGGACCACGACTACCACAGCCTCCACCAGACTGAGTCCAGTACAACTAGAGGGTGACCAGCTAACACCACTGACTTTCTGACAGGGATCACGATAGAAGGTCCCAAACAGAGTTGGAGAAAAGTGTAGAATATAATTCTAACTCACAAAAAAAGACCAGACTTACTGGCCTGATAGAGACTGGAGAAATACTGAGAGGATGGCCCCTGGACATCCTTTTAGCTCAGTAATGAAGTCACTCTTTTACCAAAGATTAGACAGGCCCATAAAACAATGAGACTAAAGGGCACAGCAGCCCAAAGGGAAAAGAGTAGAAGGAGGAAGAGACAGGAAAGATGGTAATAGGGAACCCAAGGTTGAGAAGGGAGAGTGTTGACATGTGGGGTAGTTAACGAATGTCATAAAACAATATATGTGTACTAACTACTTAATGAGAAGCTAGTTCTGTAAACCTTCATCTAAAGTTCAATAAAATTTTCCTTGCAGATGATACTAACGATGTTGTTGCATAATTTCCTCATTCCATTGAATCACCTTTCTTTGGAATGGGCACGTATATGGATGTCTTCGAGTCAATTAGCCAGGTAGCTGTCTTCGAAATTTCTTGGCAGAGACAAGTAAGAACTTTCAGTGTTGCATCTATTTGCTGCAACATCTCTCTCGGTGCTCTGTCAATTCTTGGAGCCTTGTTTTTCATCAATACTTCAGTGCAGCTTGGACTTTTTCCTTCAGTATCATTGGTTCTTGATCATATGCTACCTCCTGAAATGGTTGAATGTTGAAAAATTATTTTTGGTACAGTGAATCTATGTATCCTCTTTTGATGCTTTTCATCGTTCAATTTTTTGCCCTTTGAATTCTTCAGCATTTTGACTGAAGTCTTGAAATGTTTCTTCAGTTCTTTCAGCTTAAGAAATGCTGAGCATTTTGGTGTTTTAATTCTAGGTCTTTGCACATTTCATTATAATTCTTTACGTGGTCTTTTCGAGCTGCCCTTTGAAATCTGTTCAGCTCTTTTACTTCATCATTTCTTCTGTTTGCTCTAGCTACTCTACCCTGAAAGCAAATTTCAGAGCCTCTTCTGACATCCATTTTAGTCCTTCCTTTCTTTCCTGTCTTTTTATGACCTTTTGCTTTCATGTATGATGTCTTTGATGTCATCCCACAACTCCTCTGGCCTTCAGTCATTAGTGTTTGATGCATCAAATCTATTCTTAGAAGGTCCGTAAATTTAGACAGGATATATTCAAAGTCATACTTTGGTTCCCTGGGTTTGTTTTTATTTTCTTCAGTGAACTTGCATATGAGCAATTGATGATCTGTTCTGCAGTTGGCCCCTGGCTTTTTTCTGACTGATAGTAATTGAGCTTCTTCATGGTCTTGTAGTCAATTTGATTGCTGTGTATTCCATACAGCGAAGTCCACATATATAGTTGCCATTTATATTGTTGAAAAAAGGTATTTTTGATGAATCAGTCATTGGTCTTGCAGAATTCCATCACGCTATCTCTGGTGCCACTTATATCACCAAGGCCCTATATTCCGACTAGTGATCCTTTTCTTTGTTTGCAACTTTTGCATTCGAATCACCAGTAATTATCAATGCATCCTGATTGCATGTTTGATCAATTTCAGATGGCAGAAGTTGGTAAAATCTCCAAGTTCTTTATCATAGGAATTAGTGGTTTTTGCATAAATTTGAATAATGGTCATATTAACTGGTCTTTCTTGTAGACCTATGGATATTATTCTATCACTGACAGCATTGTACTTTTTGATGGTGAATGCAGATAGTGACTCTTCAATTTGTCATTCCCAGTATAACAGACTGTATGATTGCCTGATTCAAAATGGCCAAGACTAGTCCATTCCAGGTCACTAATGCCTAGGGTAACATCTTCAAGCATTGTATTTCATTTTTGATGACTTCCAGTTTTCCTTGATTCATAATTTGTACAGTCTGTGTTCTGATTACTAATTGATGGTTGCAGTTGTTTCTTCTCATTTTGAGTTGTGCCACATCAGCAAATGAAGGTCCAGATAGCTTTACTCCATTCTCATCATTAAGGTCAACTCAGTGTGAGAGGCAACTACTCCCTAGTCCTATTTTGAGTGTCTTTCAACCTGAGGGGCTCATCTTCCATTAATGTATCAGACAATGATCTACTGCTATTGTTAAGGTTTTCACTGGCTCACTCTTGTCTGAAGTATATTACCAGGTCCTTCTTCCTCATCTCTCTTAGTCTGGAAGCTCCTCTGAAACTCGTCCACCATGGGTACCCTGCTGGTATTTGAAATACCTGTGGCTTACATTTCATCATCAGAGAAACATGGAAGCCACCACAGTAAGACAAACTGATAAGTTTTCACAGGCAATAAGGATGAGCTTGTAAGTAAACTTGATTCCTACAATTCAGGAAATGAAATTTTAGTGTTATTGTTAGATGTGATCGAGGCTCTTCTGACTCATAGTGACTCTATGTACGATAGAACAAAATACTGCCCAGTCATGCACTATCTTCACAACTGCTGCTGTGTTTGAGCCCGCCGTTGCAGCCATTGTGTCAATCTAGCTCCTTGAGGGTCTTCCTCTTTTTCACTGACCCTATATTTTACCAAGCATGACGTCCTTCTCCAGGGACTTGTCTCTTCTGATAACATGTCCAAAGTACAGGAGATAAAGTGTCTTCATACTCACTTCTAAGGAGCATTCTGGCTATACTTCTTCCAAGACAGATTTATTCTTTCTTCTGGCAGACGATGATATTTCCAATATTCTTTGCCAACACCACAATTCAAAGGCATCAATTCTTCTTCAGTCTTCTTTATTTATTGTCCTGCTTTTGTGTGATTATGAGGCAAATGAAAATATCATGGCTTGAGTCAGGCACACCTTAGTCCTCAAGGTGACATTTTTGCTTTTCAATACTTTAAAGAGGTCTTTTGGAGCAGATCTGGCCAATGCAATACTTTGTTTGATTTTTTGAGTGCTGCTTCCATGGATGTTGGCAGTGAATCCAAGTGAAATGAAATCCTTGATAACTTCAATATTTTCTCTGTTTATTGTGATGTTCCTTATTGGTTTAGTTGTGAGCAGTTTTGTTTTCTTTATGTTGAGGTATAATCCGTACTGAAGGCTGTAGTCTTTGATCTTCATCAGTGAGAACTTCAAGTCCTCTTCACTTTCAGCAAGCAAGGTTGTATCACCTGTATATTGCAGGTGGTTAATGAGTGTTTCTACGATCCTGCTACTGCCTTCTTCTTCATATAGTCCAGTTTGGATTATTTGCTTAGCATACAGGTTGAATAAGTATGGTGAAAGGATACAACGCTGACACACACGTTTTCTGAATTTAAACCACTTAGTATCCACTCATTCTGTTCGAATGACAGCCTCTTGTTCTATGTACAGGTTCCACATAGGTACAATTAAATGTTCTAGAATTCCTATTCTTTGCAATGTTAGCCATAATTTGTTAAGATTCACACAGTTGAATGCTTTTGCATAGTCAATAAAACACAGGTAAACATCTTTCTGGTTATCTCTGCTTTCAACTAAAATCCATCTTTTATCAGTAATGATATCCTTTGTTCCATGTCCTCTTCTGAATCCCTCTCAATTTTCTGGCAGTTTCCTGTTGATATATTGCTGTAACCATTTTTGAATGATCTTCAGTAACATTTTACTTGCATGTGATATTAATAATATTGTTTAATAATTTCTACATTATTTGGACCACCATTTTTTGAATAGGCACAAGTATGGACCTCTTCCAATCAGTTGGCCAGGTAGCCATCTTCACATTGCTTGGCAGAGACAAATGAGCACTTCCAGTGTTGCATCTGTTTGTTGATACATCTCAATTGGTATTTGGTCAATTCCTGGAGGCTTTTTTACACCAATGCCTTCCTTGCAGCTTGCACTTCTGTCAGTACCACCAGCTCTTAATCATATGTTACCTCCTGAAATGGTTGAATGTTGGCATATTCTTGCGTATTCCTTTCATCTTCTTTTGATGTTTCCTGCACTGTTCAATAGTTTGCCCATAGAATCCTTCACTATTGCAACTCAAGGCTTGAATTTTTTCTTCAGTTCTTTCCGCTTGAAAAAAGCAGAGTGTGTTCTTCCCTGTTTGTTTGCCAACTCCAGACCTTTGCACGTTTCATCATAATACTTGACTTTGTGTTCTTGGGCTGCCCTGTGATATCTGTTTTTCTTTTTTATGTGATCATTTCACTTGTTTTTGCTACCCTACGTTCAAGAGCAAGTTTCAGAGTCTCTTCTGACATCCATTTTGGTCTTTTCTTTCTTTCCTGTCTTTTTAACCACCTTTTGCTTTCTTCTTGTATAATGCCCTTGATATCATCCCACAACTTGTCTGGTTTAGCCATTAGTGTTCAGTGCCTCAGATCTATTCTTGAGATGTCTAAATTCAGGTGAGGTATACTCAAGGTTGTACTTTGGCTCTTGATGGCTTCTTTTAATTTTCTCCAGCATCAACTTGAACTTGTATATGAGCAACTGATGGTCTGTTTAGCAACCACCCTTTGTTTTGACAATAATATCAGGCTTCTCCATCATTTCTTTCCACAGATGTACTTGATTTGACTCCTGTGTATTCCATCTGACAAGGTCTACATGTATAGTCATAGTTTCTCTTGTTAAAAAAAGGTGTATGCAATGAAGAAGTCATTGGTCTTGCAAAATTATACCATGCCATATCTGAGGTCCTTTCTATTACCAAGGCCATATTTTCCAACTACTGATCCTTCTTTGTTTCCAACTTTCACATTCCAATCACCAGTAATTATCAATAAATCTCGATTGCATGTTTGATCAATTTCATACTGCAGAAGTTGGTAATAATCTTCAGTTTCTTCATCTTTGGCTTTGGTGGTTGGTGTGTAAATTTGAATGATAGCTGTATTAACTGGTCTTCCTTTGGTGAGAGAGTGAGAAATATAAGCACTTATCAGACGCGGTGATTAGACCTGCACTAGGGGTTTTTGCCAAGATCTTTGAGAATGTAGAAGAGGGTTAGCAAGTTCTTTTGCACAGAGAAGCAATAGTGGATTAGACCCTGACCTAGAATACTCTCAGTGGTTAGAGTAGGGAGTGAGTAAACTGGAGAAACACTGAGATTTGAAAAACAATAAACTTCAAAAGTGATACAACAGAGTACAATGTAGATTTTGAAGGGGAGAATGATTTCCAGGTTTTTGCTTTGGACAAAAAGATCAAAGATGATCAGTACTGTAGACATTAATATAAACAATTTTTAAAGCAGATGTAGCAAAATGTTAATTTTTGTGAGAAAAATATCACAGTAAAATAAAAAAAAACATTTTGTAAGATACTTCAATGTTTCGTCGTATTTTTAGGATTACTTTTAATCATTTTAAGTTATTCTTAAATAATTATCTCTTTTTACATTTTTAACTGTTACATATTTACAAGTTCTAGTAATTTCAGTAGTAATCCAACTTCATTTCTGTTTAACTCATAAAATCCTACATCTTTGCAAGATTTTTTGTTTAATATTCATCCATTCTGAATTTTTGGATGCCTACTTTATCTATTAATAAAGAATAATCACAAGAGAAAAATACATGGGGTTGATCTAGTGGGACTAATTCTAGAAGTGTCACTGCATTAGTGAATATTGTTTTTTATTACGAGGACTCATTTTTATTAGGTCACCTTGTAATGGAGAGAACTCAGATAAAGGATACACAAATCACTACTATGTCATGGTTGAAGGAAAGGTCAAGTTAGCTGTTTATAATGTCATTCTGACTTTGAGAAAATAACACTAAGTCATGTTCATGAGAAAAATGTCACCATCACCATTTTCTACTGAGAAAGACTTGAGTGGGAACAGATGAAAAAGTCATAAATAAATAGGATACAGGCCTAAACATGCACATTAAAAAAAAGGGGGGGTCTCAAATGAACACATTCTTATTAATCATACTGAAAATTACCATTTGAAAGATTAAGAAGAATAAAGAGATGCAAGTTCTATAGAAATATGAGCAAAAGGGGTGGGATGGGGTAGAGAATATTGAACATAAGCAACTCAACCACAGCAGTTGCAAAATAGACTTTAAAAAAGCCCTAATAGACACAAACACTCATAAATTATTCCTAAGGAGTTTCTCCACTAGGTGCCAACGATTTTAACAGTGATCAGTAGTGAACTAGCAACGTTTAAAGTAATCTGCTCCTCAAGTAGGACATTGACCTATGAATCCCAGCTTTGCAGTTAATCAGAAAACAAATCTGCATATGTGTTAGAATACAAGTATAAAGTTTTTTTTTTCTTAATAGGAGAGACTATGCTTTAAATGCACAAGGTGAGACTATGTCTGTAAAGTTGATAAGTTAAAAACAAAAGCATCCACTTAAAATTAAATTTTGACCTGTTGCATATTGTGATGAAATATTCTTAATCTCTGTCAGAATTTGTGTACCCACTGCTATTTGCTAAAAGTTAAGAGTAGTTTAATTAATAAAATAAAAAAAAATGAAATAACATACAGTACTAATGTGTAGGCCAAAATTTTAATTAAGCAGAGACAGCAAATTCATAGTTTGGAAACTACATTCCCAAGTATTCTCTCATTATGAATTTAAATACCAAATAATGATCTTTGGTGTGTTATTTGAGGCCAAGAAAATTTTAGAAAATGTAAGAAAAATTTTATATATATATATGTATACCAAAACCTGCTGTTGTCGAGTTGATTCGGATTCATAGCAGCCCTAAAGGGCAGAGTAGAACTTTTGCCATGGCATTTCCAAGGCTGAAATCTTTATGGAAGAGACTGCTAGATCTTTCTTCCACAGAGCAGCTGGTGGGTTCAAACTGCCAACATTTTGGTTAGTAGACTAGTGCTTTAATCACTGTGCCACGAGTGCTCCATATTTATACACACACACATAAGGGCTTGAACAGTTTCCTTCCAGTTCCAACCTCTGCTGAGAATTTGCATTTCTACCCCAGATATACTAAATCGGATTCTACATTTTAACAAGATCCCCAGGTGATTTTTATGTATAATAAATTTTGAGAACCACTGCTCTGCCCTACTAGTGGGGATCTGAGTTGATTCCTAACCAGCACCATTAGAATCATTAAAGAACATGTAAGAAATATAAATTCTCCGCGTGGGTTTGAACTGGAACAAATTAGTCTGAAGCCCTGATATGTACATACATACCTCTCTAAACTGCTTTCATACTAATGTTGCTACCTGTTAAGTAATATATATCACTTAGGGTGATACTTTTGGACTCAGTTGTATCGTCCAAAAAGATATGTTGAAGTCCTAACCTCTGGTACCATGAACATGACCTTATTTGAAAACAGGTTCCTTGAAGATGTTATCAGTTATACCAACGAATGCCTAGGCTACCAGAAGCCAGAAGAGACAAGGTAAGATCTTCTCCCACAGCCTTTGTAGAGAATATGTCTTGATTATGCCCTGAATTTGAATAGGCTCCAGAATTGTGAGCCAATAAATGTGTGTTGTTAAAAGCCACCCACTTAATGGTAATTTGCTACAGCAACCTTAGGAAACGAATACAATGATATAACCGTATTTTAATCCTCCAAAGAGATATTGTACTTTTCAGGACAGCTTTGACTCAAATATCAGCAAACTTCATTTTCTCCAAGCATTTGGCCAATTGTTGACATCACTGTCCATGAAATGAAAGGGGAATTAAACTGGAATAGGTCAGAACCACTAAGGCTGTGTACGCGATGCAGTTCCTGATCATGGAGAAATTCCAACTGCTTCGTGCAGTGTGAGCAGAGTCAGGGAATAGGTTCTCTGTTTTAGCCCTCTTGGTTAGAGACAATATCTGGGCCCCTAATCCTCTCTTGGAAACCCTGGTGGCATAGTGGCTAAGAGCTACGGCTGCTAACCAAAAGATCGGCAGTTCAAATCCAGCAGGTGCTCCTTGGAAAGCCCCATAGGGCAGTTCTACTCTGCCCCGTAGGTTTGCTATGGGCCAGAATTGACTCAACAGCAACGGTTTTTTTTTTTTTTTTCTTTTTTAATCCTCTCTTAGGAGCCCTGGTGGCACAAACAGTTAAGCATTTGTCTGCTAACCAAAAGGTTGGTGTTTCAAACCCACCCAGCGGCTTCCCAGGAGAAAGACCTGACAATCTGCTTTCATAAAGATTACAGCCAAGAAAACTCTGTGAGGAAATTCTTCTCTGTCACATGGGGGCACTGTGAGTGGAAATTAACTTGACAACATAGTAACAACCCTCTGTTTAAGAAGTGGAAAAAGACACGTCTGTGGTGAATGGCCTGATCCAAGAGCCAGTGGCGAATTCATACTTGATATTTTGGTCATAAATGTTTTCCATTTTATTTCCCAGAAGAGCCTTTACCTCCTTCTCCTGCTGAGACCTGCTGCCTGACTCCACCAGCTTCCCCCGCCCAGCTTTGAAGAGTTAAGGCTTGCAATCTAAGTCACTTCCTTCTTTCTTTTCTCTGCATCTTACGCCCCATCCTGTATCTCACCTCTTTGGGGTATAAATGCCCACTCCTTAAGCATATGACTTTTTCATTTTGTTTTTAAGAAACAAGCTGTGTTAAGTCTTTGTAACTACTGAAACAAGGGAAATGGAGAAAGAGAGAGGGATAAGGATATGTACACAGATTTAGCCCACAAAACATGTATAACCCTGAACAAATAGTAGATTGGACAAGTCCTTGGCAGAGAATGAAAACAAACCACTACCGTGTAGCACAGGCAATACGTTGATCTTTATCCTTCTTCATGGAGGTCTCTAGTTTTCTTTGTACCTGTGAGCAATTGCAAAGATGGACGTGACTCTATTCACCTTCCCTTTTAGTGTTCTTCATAACCCTACATGCTGCTATCTATGGCCAAAGTGGCTCTACTTCTGATGCTGTCCTTGGTTCCTATGAAAGACAAGTTCCTTTGTGTGAAAAGGGAGGGAAATGGTGCAACAGGAGGAGTTAGTTATTATTTTGAATCTCACAGAGTAGAAACTGGGTTTATTAAAGAAGGCTAAAGGCGATGTAGAGTTGGAGATGTAGGTTTGGGGATGAGGTAGGACAGGCACCTAGGCACACAGCCCTTGTTATTTCATTTCTTCCAAAATAAGGGTGTGTGGAATCTAGTGAGAGGAGCTGTTGCAGGCAGAGCTGAACTAGTGCCAAATAGTTAACATCATCACCCAGAAAAACCCTGGTGGCATAGTGGTTAAGTGCTATGGCTGTTAACCAAAAGGTCAGCAGTTCAAATCCACCGGGCTCTCCTTGGAAACTCTGCGGGGCAGTTCTGCTCTGTCCTATAGGGTCACTATGAGTTGGAATCAACTCGAAGGCAAGGAGTTGGTCACCCACATGGCAAAAACCACCCTGGGCTTCTGCATGCACTGGCAATCATTGATGTGGGTCTATCACAGAGAAACTTAAAAAGTCACTACATTATAATGTCAATTTTTGTTTTCATGAACTGTAACCCTTCTGGTTTCATCTAGAAAAGAATTCAGAATTATTATTATTCACATTTTCAGGAATCATTAGAGAGAAATTATGCAGAAAATTTTGGTATAAAAGAGAAGTCAATTACGAATGCTTGCTTCAAAGTAAAGCCCAACCTATAAAGCAAATGAATCTATTCGGATTGAATCAAAGGTGAAAAGCTAAGAATCCTGCTGCCCAGCCCCTACATTTTCACCCCATGCGCACAGGGGCCCATCAGGGAACTCCGCTAAGCACCAGCCAGACACCCTAATCTGGTCCGCTCTCATTTCTCTTAGGAGAGTGTGCATGTAACTTCCCCAAAAGTAAAACAGTTGACAGACATCTGAACAATCCTGAAACTGAAACCGAGGTTGCCTAAGTCCTAGCTCATATCTTTCTACCAAACTATGAAGTGGTTGGCATTTTAAGTTGCTGAGTCAAAAAAACTGTTGGCGTCCAGTCGATTCCGACTCCTAGCGACCCTATAGGATGGAGTAGAACTGCCCCATACGGTTTCCAAGGAGCGCCTGGTGGAGTCAAAGAAAAAGAAAATTTTATTTTAAATAGGAAGTTATTTAAAAGGGAAAAAGAAACACCTTGAGTAGGATACATAATTATCCCAGTTTTTTCATTCCTGTATTTTGTTGTTCATCACTACTTCAAAGGTTTTTTTATCATTGGGTTCACAGAGTGTCTCTTTATCTGAGGATAATTTCCAGCTGAGAAGCATTTGTCTTCATTGTCCTGCTATTTCTATAGCGTTGTTTGACGGGAAGTTGATCCTGGGAATATCGTTAACATTGAGGAGAGTTGGGAAATGAGATGCTCAGCATTTTCCTAATGGCAGCAGAGGACTGATGTTTGCCATGGGATTTTACTCAATGATTTCTATCCCATTGGCATGAAAACGTTAGCGATAAATGCCGGATTTATTTCTCCAAACTTTGCAACTGTGTATCTATGAGCTTTAGAATTACACATAAATTATTCCTGATTCCTTCTCTGTTCCTCTAGTATCTTTTCGGTGATTCATTGATTGTATTAGAATGCAGAGACTCACCTCCCAGCTAATTCAAAAGCCAAAGAAAAATGCTGTTCTTCCTAAAGGTCAAACGTGTGGTAGAGAGTAGTGCATTTAGACTTTAGAAAATGCTCTGTAAGATAAAAGAGCAACTCAGACGTTGGCAGGTCAAATTGTAATAGCACAACATAAAATAACAGTTTTGTCTAAAGAGATGCAAAACTCTATAAACATTAAAATCTAACTGCCCTTTTGTCATGATGTAAATATTGTATGAGTTGTCAATGTCCTTTGTCCCGTGTGGCACAAATGCATAGAGAAACACCAACATGTTTGGTAAACTTCATGTTGGTATAGTCTCTTTTTCATGACTTTAGGTGAAAGTAATCTCTAAGGGATTTGGAAAAAGAAAAAAAAAAAAAAAAAAACCTCTGAAGCTATTTGAGATTAATTGCTTTGGAAGTTTCAAGTATAGATGCTTTGATCATCGGTTTAAATAAATTTCGAGTAAAGAAAGGCTATTAAGTTGTTTTATCAATCCCTAAGGCCTTTTGTCTAGAGCTTACAGACGTGGAAGAGAAGAAAACGTGAGAACAAAAATACCATAGATAAAAATACTTCTGTAAACTAGACCTGCATTTATAAGTGAAATGCTAGAGGTGTTGTTAAGTGAAGAAACAAATTCTAGTTCTCAAAATACCACTTGTCTGCTAGGCCTCAGATACCCTGAATGTAGACTGTTAAAAACTGTAGAGACAGCTACCATCTAGACAGCCATGCTGGTTCACATGCCTGTGAGTTTATGAGACTTTCTCAAGGTCACAGTTTCCTCCTATTAATCACCTACTGATCAGAGCTCTGGTGGTGCAGTGGTTAAGAGCTATTGCTACTAATCAAAAAGTTGGCAGTTCGAATCTACCAGCAGCTCCTTGGAAACCCAGTGGGGAAGTTCCACTCTCTTCTGTAAAACCCAGTGTCATCAATTCTGAGTCATAGCGACCCTATACGACAGAGTAGAACTGCCCCATAGAGTTTCCAAGGAGCATCAGGTGGATTCGAACTGCCGACCCTTTGGTTAGCAGCCATCGCACTTAACCACTGTGCCAGCAGGGTTTCCCTCTGTCCTATAGGGTCTTTCTAAGTCAGAATTGACTCGACGGCAATGGGTTTGGTTTGGTTTTAATAGGTTCTTGATGTTGATAAAATAAAAATGGCCAATTTGTAATATTTTTATTCCACTTTTCCATTTTCAGATAAAATGAAAAGCAATATTCTCAAAGGAGGAACTACTTCCACCTCAAAGGATTTTGTCAGTTTTTGGTGGTGATTTTGGTTTCAGGAGAACAAAAGGGGGGTGGTGTTGTAGGTTGGGTGAGTGTTGCCCAGCAGTCATTTATCTGGCCCTGGTCCTGCAATGCAGGAAGTCCTCAAAACTGTCCTGCGTCCTGTACAACTAATTGTTGACTATCCTGGCAGAAATGTGTGCAGGTAAAACTTCTTTATCATCACTGGAGACTAAATTCTAATTTTGTTTCATATATAAATAAAAACTATGTAAAAACCATTGTAAGGCAGTGTTTAAGGGCAGCCACTCCAGAGCTGGATTAATCAATCCAACCCTAACCCACTGACACTGAGTCGGTTCCAACTCCTACCAATTCCCTGAGTTGTAGAGTAGAACTGGTCCATAGGGATTCTTGACTGTAACCTTGGCTGAAGCAGATCGCCAGGTCTTTCTTCTATCCAGACCTGAATTACTAGGCTTTAAATACGTGCTCTGTCACTAGCTATGTGACTTTGGACAAATTACTTACTCTCTCTGTGTTTTGGTTTCCTTATATGTAAAATGGTGTCAATAACACCGGAGGGTTGTTATAAGGAGTAAAAATATAAAGAACTTACGGTAGTGTTTGCCAGACAATAAGCACTCTTTATGTCTTAGCTGGCTGCAGTGGTGGCTCGGTGTCAGAATTCTTGCCTTCCATATGAGTGAACTCTATTAGATTCACAGCCAACTCACCCGCCTGTCAGCGGAGGCTTGGTTGTTCACAGTGGAGGCCTGCTGAACAGGTTCTGTGGTGCTTCCAGACTAAGACAAACTAGGAAGAAGATGTGGCATTCTAGTTCCAAAAAAATCAACCTATGGAAACTCTATGGATCACAATGGTATGAACGTATGAATGCTAAAAAGAGGTAGGTTGTTATTTTTCATTGCCCCGTTGTTCGGCACCCAGTCATGGGGATGATGCTGGACTGGGCATAGTCTCACTTTGCACAGCATTCGGTTGTTGGGCAACAACTCCAGGGCCAATGACAACATCTTACCTATTTGTAATATTTGTTAAATAAGAAGTCAACAGGTAATTCACAGAAAGTTTGTACTTCTTCTTCAGGCTTTATTGAATCTTATTTACCTTTTCAAAAAACGCTTATCTACAATGGTAAAATGGCTCAAAGTGTTTAAATCCTCAACAATACACAACTGTATCTGTTTGATTTGGGCACCTAGCATCCTAAGCTGAATGCTGGGAAGTCCTCCTCAACCCCAGGAGTTTATGAAAGACCAATTAAATGACTCACAGGTACCAATGATTATAAAATAAGTAATAAAGTTTATTACTCACTTAGCAAACAGAGGACTCTCCAAGAGGTGGTCCAAGGGTAGGTCTGGAGAACAAGGGAAGATAGGTGGCTCCAGGTTCATATTGTGGTTATCGATGTTGGTTAGGGGATGGAACTGGGATGGGGATCCCTTCGTGGTTTGCAATTTCCACCTGTGACACGGGATAGAGAGTGCTCAAAGACTTTCTTCTCAGGATGACCAGGTAGGCAGGCAAGGGGAGGTGTGGCAACTTGAAAGCTCTCAGCTTTCTAACATAACAAAACGGAGTCTTTCCTTTTGTCATAGTATCTTTCTGTACCTGCATCATTTAGAGTGATTCTGTGAAGATTTGCAAGCATATCACTATTTCTTTAGGATTTCTAATGTAGTTTTGTCTCATAAGTTTTATACTGAACACTATTACTCATTATTGTTTTAGCATCTTCTTTATACTACATTTTTGACATTATCTTGGTTTATGTTACTTGCACAGGTAAATTATAGAACATATGAATTTCATTTCAAGATAAGAAGCAATTATTGTTAAAAATGTCATGGGGTCTTACAGGTTTGAGGATTTTTTAATTGAAATTTGGACTTTCCTGAGACAGTTAAAAGGATATACATTAAATGATATTTTTTCTAGTGTAAAATGTAATAGTTTCAAATAAGAATATGTTGCTAAGTATAAAATGTCATGTCATATTCTCAAATACAAAATCTCAAATTTGATTTTTTTTAAAAATTGTGTATATGTCTTTACTTACCTACTTATAGACAGCTTTTTGGATAAGATGTTATATCTTGAATCATTCAATAAAAGACCTTTACTGAATAATCAATGCTGCAAATTAAAAAAAAAAACAACCAGAAAAAGGAAAATCAGTATATGCCAGATGGCTTCCATAAACCCAGCTGGTGATCCATGAGTGTGGAGGCCTTAGGCTGGATTAACTGCCTTAAATTTTTTAATTAATTGCTTTAAAGAATTGATTTGCAACCACCAAAAACTGCTGTGTAGCAACCAAGAGGTCATTTCACAAATAACTACAGAAAATACACACTTGGAATCAACAAAACTGTGAAACTCAGGTGAAGGAAAAGATCTGATACAGAAATTCTATTTACTCAAGAATGTAGAGGGGTAGAATTGAATGATCTCCGTTGTGAGAGAGCAAAGGCTTTATGGTGGAGTTCTAAATAAGTAAATAAGTGTCTGATGCTCAAAGTTCACCTCAAATCTGTGTGTAAATAACTTCATTTAGGTTGGGGGATGGGTGGGGGTGGGGGTGGGGTGAAAATGGCATTTTTGCAACTTAGAATCCCTGGGTGGTGCAACTGGTTGACATTCTTGGCTGCTAACTGCAAGGTTGGAGGTTTGAGTCTACAGAGAGGCACCTGGGACAAAAAGTCTGGTGATCGACTTCTGAAAAGTCAGACATTGAAAACCCTACAAAATACAGTTCTACTCTGACACACACGGGGTCTCCATGAATGAGAATCGACCGGACAGCAACATTTTGTTTTGTTTGAATGAATTTTAGGCTTCTGGGGTGGGAGGTTATTCTAACGAAATGGATCTTGTACAATACACTGTTGTTATGCCGTCTGGTGGATTCCAGCTCCTAGCAGCCTTATAGGACAGAGTAAAGCTGCCTTATAGTGATTCCGAGGCTGAAATCTTTATGGGAGCTGATGGAGAAGCAGTTGGTAGGTTCCAACATCTGATCTTTCAGTGAATAGCCCATCCGTTAACCGTTGTGCCACCAGCGCTCCTTCACAATACACCCTTCAGTCGTATTTGAACTTGTCACTGAAAGAGTTGGCATCTTGTCAGTATGAATGCTAAAGAGAGGTAGGCTTGTTTCCTTTTTTCACTGACCCCATTGTTCTTATTTCTGTTATGTTCTGTCGCTCCTGGAAAGGAAGGTTATTTAGCGATGAATCTGAGTCCCAGAGGACTTTTCACCTGCCGGTGCGACAGAGTGTGGAAGCTCTGTGGGTTGTCATTCAGTTACTTGTGTTATTTTATTTTTTAAAATCACGTGTCTGTTCACAGAAAGGTCTGGATGTTTTATAGCATCTTATTTTAAATATATATTGTACTTGTGCCTTGAAAACATTCGGTCCTTACCGCTAATTTCTAGCCTTCATAAGGCCTCTGCTAATCCAACAAAGAGACCAAAGTTCCATATAGCAATACCAGATAGAGCGGTAAACGTTATGGATCCACGAACATAACCAGCAACATTTTTAAAGCTCTGCCCCTGTTTTTGCAGATCCCGTTTCTGTACTCAAACAGCTTTCTAAATCATTCCCTGGTTTATTGATCTACCTCCAAATAACTCTTAACTGCCAAATTATTTAGAAAATTTTACAAAGCATACATTGAGGCATAGGGTGTAGGATTCAGGATTAAAGTAGCACTGAATAGCAATCCCTGATGAAACTTCCCCCAAAGTACTGCTAAATGACCCTGGAGGGAGAAGACAGAGAAGAAGAAAAGAAAAAAGAGAAACAAACAAAAAAGTCACAAATGGCAGAAAATTCTAGGTCTAGTGGTTAAACTTTAGCCACAATTTAGGCAGAATTTCTGAAATGGAACTGCCCTGTGAAATGGAAAATTAGGTTCATAACTTGATTATTACTAGTGGAAGCGATAGCAGTGGTAGCTTTGCTGTTAGAAATTAAACAAAAAAGATATATGTATATATAGCCTAGGAGGGTTGGGAGGTAGAAAGAAAATCTCAGCTACCCTTTTTTTTATCTTAGAGATATATACGTCGTCACAGAAAGCGGGGTGGCATGTCTATATTGTACAGTAGTGCTTTTACTGGGAAGACTTCTTTCCAGAATCTTTTACTCTGGTGAAAGTGAGAAGTGGTACCAATAACGAGGACCTGGCCTGGTATCATCAGCTAGGCCTTGGTGTTGCTAGGAGCTGACCTGAACATCACTGAACATTGACAGCAGACAAGGACACTGTGTGCCTACAATGGACCAAGACTGAAATAGGACAACTCCATCATGATACCCATTTTGTGAACAAAAAAATGACCCAATATCCTCTTTTTCTGGCTAGATGATAGCCACTTCTTTACCAATTACAGATTTTGCCCTGGTTCATCTTCCAGATTTAATTAAAAACAACCCAGTGCCTTAGGGTACCTATAAGTTGGAATTGACTCAAAGGCAACAGCCTTGGTTTTTCTTTTATAAAAGAAGTATGCTCACTTCATCTAATTCCTAACAAAATCTCCCTCCTTGAGCCCTTTCCTAATCACCTACCCTAATCCCAAATTCTCTAGTAGTTTACTTCTAGAGGTGCCTTTCTAATAGCCTCTTAATGAGACACCCCACAGTTCCACGTTATGTATAAACTATTTAGACACACATGTATTAACAAAATGCTAGCAATGTTGTTCAGTGAAAAAACAGCATCTAGTAAGTACTTTGTCCATTAGGCTTCCAAATGCCCTAGAGTGCAGCTGCTTTAAAAAGGTACCACGTTTGGATTTATGTCACTTGCTCAAGCTCACACTGACCTTCTCTTAATCACCTGATTGATAAATAGGTCCTTGATATTTGTATTTCACAAATAGATAATTTGCAATATTGTTATTCCACACTTCCATTTTTAGGTAAAATGTAAAGCAACAGTTTCAACAGAGAAACTACTCTCGCCTTGAAGCATGTTGCAAATTCTTCCTGTTGTTTTTGGTTTTAGAAAGTCAGTAGATGAGGAAGAGGAGTGGTGAGTGGGGGCCACAGTTCAACATGTTGTACATTTTCCCGATCTCAGTGTGTCAGTTCGTCTACATTTGTTTGGCTGTAGATGTTTCCCCATTGATCTTTGGCAGAAGTCATAAACAGAAGTGGAGGTTCATTGAGATTCAGCCAAGACTTTCGCTCCCTGGGACTGGGACTCTCAGCTCAGTAGCATTGAGCACAACTGCACCCCCTTGAGTCTCTACCTGTTTGAGGCCCTACCATGCCTACAGCTGGGAGGTAATTTCATGCTGAGTTATGCTTTGATAATCATTGAGGCCTTTACCCTGAGGTTAATTTTGTTTGATTTCCTAACCGTCGCTAGAAACTTTGGCCAAGTTCTCGAGGCTGGAGGAAGGACAGCTTTATACACTGTTGTGTTTAATTCAGGGTCCTTTTTAATTAAAATGATGCATCTGCTGGGCTGAATTTTTGCTCTCCTTATGTTTTCTCATTGCACTTCAAATTTTATTCATATTTCTCTGTCACAATTTTGACAGTGACAATTTAGAATTGAGTGGCCACTGGGAGAATTTTCATTTGAACAATTTTCCTTTGAGAGATGCCTTAAAACAGAGAAGTTACGCTCAGGAGCAAACTTTCTGTTTTTGTCTGCCAAAAGAAAAGACATCACTGATTTAATATAGGGACGCTGCCATCCTTTTTTTTCCCATACTTCAGGGATTAATAGGTGATGATGTTTTAATTATACAACTTGATAAAATTCTCAAGAGACTGAGTTATTTTTTTAAAAACATCTATCATGTCTTTCATTTGTAGACATACATGTCTCCATTAATTTTCTTGAATATAAAATCTCTCCCCCAACTTGCAGGAAAAAATAATTCATCTTTTAGAGGGATAATTTCACATTTGTTTGAAGCTGACCCACCTCACTTTTACGTTTCCATTTTTTTTTTAATCCAACTATTTCTCCTTTGGAGTCACTGGGTGGTGTAAGCAGTGAACGTGCTTGGCTCTTAAAAAAAGCTTGAGGTTCCGGTTCATCCAGGGGCATGTCAGAAGGCCTGGTGATCTACTCATGAAAAATAAGCCGTTGAAAACCCTATGGAGAACAGTAGTTCTACTCTAACACACAGAAACTGTCTCAGTTGTTAAAAAAAAAGAACATTTTCTCATTTTCTTTTTAATGTTTGGCTAAGATTAGGATCTTTATAATTGAGATTACCAAAAGAAAAAGAAAAGAAAAAACTTGCTGCTGTTGAGTTTATTTTGGCTCATAGCAACCCTAGAGGACAGAGAAGAACCACCTGCATAAGCTTTCCAAGGAGCTAGTGATTCGAACTGCCAACCTTTTAGTTAGCAACCTAGCTCTTAATCACTGCTCCACCAGGGCTCCAAATTTACCTTGTGAAAATAATATCATCATGTTTTGGTTTGAATAAGACCCGAGTTTAATTCTTACAAAGCTAGAAATCATAGATAAATAATGTGTTAAAACGGTAATTTTCAAATCTTTAATTAACATTTTAAATTTAGATAAATCTTTTTTTTTTTTTTAATTAATAAGTGAGTTTTGGATGCCTGGATAATTTCTAAGTAGGAAACTGATACAAAATACTGGTTACTACATGTAATTTTAATTTACTTCAGTTTCTTATAATAGGTTAAAAAATAGGGAAATTCCTTTGCACCGTGTATACGTAACTCACCGTCGTTGTGTCCATCAGGAATCATAGCGGCCTCCCCAGGGTTTCCGAGGCTGTAAATTTCTACAGAAGCAGACTGCCTGCCACGTCTCTCTCTGGCAGAGCCACTGGTGGTTTCCAACTGCCAACCTTCTGGTTAGCAGTTGATCGCTTCAACCACTGCTCCGCGAGGGCTTCTTTTATTTGTATATATACATGTATTATTTATATATGTTTATTTTTTGGTCGGAAACCCTGGTGGCGTAGTGATTAAGTGCCATGGCTGTTAACCAAGGTCAGCAGTTCAAATCCACCAGGCACTCCTTGGAAACTATGGGGCAGTTTTACCCTGTCCTATATGGTCGCTACGAGTCGGAATTGGCTCAGTGGTACTGGGTTTTATGTGGTCGCTATGAGTTGGAATGGACTTGACAGCAGTGGGTTTTAATTTTTGTCACCTCAAATTTGTTAAAATAATATGACATGAATATTCATAGTGAAAAGAAGCTAAACTGATTACCAACTTTTTCTTACATCAGGAAAGAAAGTAAAAATAAGTTGGTCATTTGGTTAAAGATGATGTGCAAAAATAATAACTCATACTCTGTTCTAATAAAAGCAAGGAGATTTATAGAGGGTTAGAGAACAGTCCAGACCAGGGAAAGCATCAGATCTCACAGAGTGAAACCTTCCAAAATGGCAAGACAGTAAACACGTATTTAAGGAGTTAGAATGAAGAACCTAAAATGCATCAGAAGAGTGGATGTTACAAACTTAGATCAACGTAAGATGGGTTTACTGAAAGTGAGGACTAGGAGGAAATTCGTTTAGAGTACATTTCTGCTCCCCTTAGGAAAAAAAAAAAATTTTTTTTTTTTTTTTTTTTTTTGGACTGGTAAAACCAAAAAAGAATCCATTGCCATGGAGTTGATTCCAACTCAGGGAGCCTATATGACAGAGCAGAATTGCCCCATAGTGTTTGCAAAGAGCAGCTGGTGGATTCGAATTGCCAACCTTTTGATTAGCAGCCAAGCTTGTAATCAGTGTTCAATCAGGACTTCTTAGACTGATTACAGGGTGATAACTGTGGAGATCTGAGGTAGGAACAGGGCTGGTGATTGAGGGTGAAATATCTTGCTCAAGGAAAACCTTTACTGTTGCCTGGGAGATTCAGATAATGTTGGTGCCCAGTTCTTTTTCTTGAGACATTGTTCTTGCACCTTTATCACGAAAGGAATATTTCTTGAGGCCATTTTACTAGATGTATTTGCATCAAGATCTCCTTGGGGTGCATTTCTTCCACCTCTTGGCTTGACTACGGAGAGACACATCTTACCTGCACAGGGTTGCTAGCCACATTAAGAGACCAAATGTCAGGCATTGTTAAAGGTCCAATTTAATTTTGCTGAATGCAGCAGGGGCCTGGGTTAGTTCAGTCATTTTACTCCAGTCAAAGGGAGCTTTAGAGCTTCTGCTTTACAGTGATAATTAATATAAATGATTAATAATACTAGGTACAAAATTAAGAGAAATACTATATATATATGCACACACACACACAAGAAAATAGGTCTAATTTTTAATTTGTTTCCTACATAAGTTATTGTGCTTATCAAGATGGTAAGTTTAGATCATTTATGGAAACTGAGTGATAATAGGAGAGCAAAGAACAAAATTACTGGACATCAACCTAGGTATTGTACATATCCATCCATCCTCCAACAGCATAGCCAGGAAACACAGCTGTCTGAAACAAAACCAGCAAATAAATAAAACCAAATCCTCTCTTTTGAGAGGTGGTTTGGTAGATCTTTCCTCATTCCAATATGTTATAATAGAAAAGCAATAGCTTTTTGCTTTTGAAGAAAAATGTTGTACTGTTAGAAAATAAACTGTTAGAAAAAGATTCAGATGCAAGACATATAGAGAAAAATTATCCACCACAGGAATCATAAGTAATTTTCAAAAAGCCTGTGACACTCTCAATAGCATGCAAGAAAACCCGGACTGTATGGGTGAATTAGGTAGAGAGAAAACAAAAAAAGAAAACAAGCTCAGATAAATTGACTGTATAATAATGTTACCTGGATACTGGTCTTTGAGAAAGAGAAAGTAACTTTATTGCAATGCGCAGAACAAGAAGCCAAGAGAAAGTTCCTCAGTTTTGACTCCCTGAGCTACAGGGAAGCGGGGCTTATATGTGATTTGGGCAGCAAGATGGCGACCTCGCAGGCGTACTGGGGAAGGAAAATTCTACAAGGTGGCCAGGAAACAGGAGGTGGTGATGTGGTTTTTGTTGGACCTCTTGCTTCGGAAAGGAGTTCAGGTGATGATTTTCCTTCTGATTCGCTCCACCTGTTGCTGCCTCCTCTGGTGAGGTCAATTAGCGGTCATGGCTGGCCCTTCTGCACATGTAGGGTGGGACAAATTTGGCTTGGGCTAGTTTAAGGACTAATGGAAATTTACTGTCATTTGTAGGGTCAGGTTACAGTAAAATGGCACATTTTCTGGAAGAACTAGAAGGAAATAATAATAAAAAAATGGAAACTAAAATAAATGTGAAACCACCTTTTTTGGGGGGAGACAATGCCCAAGTCGGTAAGAGTATGGTGAGATCAATATTTGTATACACTGGTGGGAGACGGCAATGGGTTTATGGTGGGAGATGTGTATATTGATACTACTTTCCTGGAAAGAAATTTGACAATATTACTAAACAAAATATGTGTATTTCAACTCAGGGAATTAGAGCACTAAGAATAGTAGAAATAGGCATGTCCTTTTTACCCAGTACTCTAGACATATGTGATGAGGCTTCTGAATATTTGTTTTTTAAAGATGCTGATGTAAAACATTATAAAATGAATAATATGGTGAAAAAGAAGCATTTAACCGTGAGAGAATGTTACTGTATTTTAAGGCTGAAAGTTGGAAAAGTATGAATTTATTTAAGCTCCTGTCTTTTTTTTATCTTTAAATATTTTGATGGCATTAAAAAACTCCTACACTAGTATTCTATGTGTATATTCCAAAATAGAATACTCTGTATATTACACGGATTTTGTACTTAAAAATCATAAAAGGATATATATGCATGTGAATATTCATGTAAATGTTTGGTTTTTAAAGGTAGAAAAATGTCAATAGATCCTTGCTATAGATTGAATTGTGTACCCCAAAAATGCGTGTCAACTTGGTTAGGCCGTGATTTCCAGTGTTGCTTGATTATTCAACATTTGGTCACCTGATGTAATTTTCCCATGAGTTGTAAATCCTATCTCTGTGATGTTAATAAGGTGGGATTAGGGGCTGTTATGTCAATGACAATGTTCCGCTGCTATTCATAAGGTTTTCACTGGCTAATTCTTTTCAGAAGTAGACTGCCAGGTCCTTCTTCCTAGTCTGTCTTAGCCTGGAAGCTCAGTTGACATCTGTCCTCCATGGGTGGCCCTGATGGTATCAGATCACCGGGGGCATAGCTTCCAGCAGCACAGCAACACACAAGCCCCCACAGTATGACAAACTGACAGGGAATTGACACAGTGGCTGCAACAATGGGCTCAAGCATAACAATGATTCTAAGGATGACACAGGACCAGGCAGTGTTTTGTTCTTTGGTACATATGGTCGCTATGAATTGGGACTGACTTGATGGCACCTAACAACAACACCAACATGTTTATGAAGCAGGACTGAATCTACAGGAGTAGGTTGTGGTTTAAGTCAATTTATTTCCAGATATAAAAGAGAGACGGGAGCAGAGAGACATGGGGAACTCAGAACAACAAGAAAGCAGTGCTGGGAACAGAGTGGATCCTTTGGACTCACGTTCCCTGCACTGGGAAGCTCCTAGACCCAGGGGAGATTGATGACACAGACTTTCCTCCAGAGTCAACAGAGAGAGATAGCTTTGCCCTGGAACCATCACCCTGAATTTGGACTTCTAGCCTCCTAGACTGTGAGGGAATAAATTTCTCTTTGTTAAAGCCATCTACTTGTGGTATTTCTGTTACAGTAGCACTAAATGGCTAAGACCAAGTTTTTATTAGGAAGTGCACAAATTGCCTATAGAATTGTGTTATTTAGTAATTGTGATTAGTATTTGTACTACATAGGGGTAATATATTCACTTAAGCTGATTAAAAAATGTTAGTGGGCAATATTGATGAACATTGAATAGATGTTACATCAAATTCTATCCTTCTCTATCGATACTGCTATTTCAAAATCAAGTCTGAAGAATTTTTTTTTTCAACTCAGTGAAAGATTTTTTCTCAAATCACATAAAAAAGATTTTTCACTAAGAGTGAAATATTTGACAGTATACTTAAGGAATCTTTCTTACTGACAAAACAAAAGGAAGAAAAAAAAGCAACAAGTGTCTTTAAATGAATAAACCAAAAAAACAAACCTGTTGCCGTTGAATCAGTTTCACTCATAACAACACTATAGGATGGAGTAGAACTGCCCCACAGGGTTTCCAAGGAGCGGCTGGTAGATTTGAACTGCTGACCTTTTGGTTAGCAGTCAAGCTCTTAACTACTGCGCCAGGAGGACTCCGAATGAATAAAGAATTGTTTAAATTGTTTTACACAAAGAGAGATGATTTACTTCAAATACATGTTTTAATGATTATTAAGATACTCGAAATAAATACTTATCAAAAATGATTTTGCTTTGTAAAACTGTATTCGCAAGTTTTTTTTTTTTTTTGTAAACCAGTTTTGAAAACTGATGGGCTAAAGATACTGCTTTTGTTTAGCTACATCTCACAACTTATTTAAAAAGTTGGAATTTGTTCTCTTGATGGCATTTAAGTATTTGGCGATGGTATTTAAATGTTAAATTGTGGAGTTTTCTAGTAGAAAGGAAAACCAACGCTAAAACAGATCCACATTTCCAAAAGAGAGTCTGGTAAGCACTGAATTGTCCCTACTCTTTAAAAGGGTCATGAATATCCCTTTGGTCACTTTTCTAGCTGGCCTGCCTTACTGGCTAATTGTTCCAAACTGGCCTTTTCACAAATTTGTTTGAATGCCTCTTCTAAATTAACTACTGAAAATATTTGAGCCCCTGATACTTCAGGCCAAGTCTTACACTTATATTACAGCCACTTTACTTTAAATGAGCATAGATTCCATGTTATTTTTTTGTAATGACTGAGGTTATTTAAATGTGTGTACATGGAAATCCTGGTGGTGTAGTGGTTAAGTGCTATGGTTGCTAACCAAAAGGTTGGTAGTTCAAATCCACAAGGCACTCCTTGGAAACTCTGTGGGGCAGTTCTACTCTGTCCTGTAGGGTTGCTAGGAGTTGGAGTCAACTTACTGGCAAAGGTTTTTTTTTTTTCCTGGTATGTGTGTATACAATATTTTTATGCAAATAACGCACATTTACATTTGTTTATCAACTGCTCCCTCTCCCTGGGAGATAGTTTTGTAAGCACCCTTATGCCAATTTTTTTTACATATTGCAGTAAAAGAAAAAAAATTAGCATTAGCATAGTGCACTTAAGAAACTACCTGGGGGTGGGGGGAGGGTAGAGCAGTTGGAAAACAAATATAAAAGGTGCTTGTTATTTGTATTAAAATATGGTATATTTTTGTTTTATTTTTATATAATATTGTTGTTAGTTGTCATGGTGTCGGTTCCAACTCATGGCCACATCATGTGTGCAAAGTAGAACTGCTCCACAGAGTTTTCAAGGCTGTGACCCTTCAGAAGCCTTTTGCCAGGCCTTTCTTCTGAGGTACCATTTGGTGGATTTGAATTGCCACACTTTCAGCTAGTAGTCAAGATCTTAACCATTTGTATCACTCAGGGACTCCCATCATAGCATTATATATTTATATAATATATAGCATACAATATAAATATAAATACAATATAAAATTATATACATATTATTTGAACATATGTAGATAGCCTTCAACATACAACATATATTTCTGTTACGTTTGGTATGGATATTGGAGCCCTGGTGGCACAGTGGTTAAAAGCTGGGCTGCTAACCAAAATGTCTCCTGTTCAATTCCACCCCCTGCCCCTTGGGAACCCTATGGGACAGTTCTACTCTGTCCTATGGGGCTGCTACTCGACAGCAATATATATATATATATTTATATGGATATGATAAAATATAGACATGATATTTTCCACAGCAAACTAATAATGTAAGAAAACATATTTTGAACTGAGGTGCTATAATTCTGCAAGACCATTTATATTTTGAACAAATCTATGGATATACTTATATTTAATTCTTTTAAGTTATCCTAATATTACTTTTTGTCATCATTGAAAGTTACTTCATATTCAATGAATTTTAATGTGTTATTATAAATGGTTGCTTTTAAAAAGAGATCCAAAAGAATTAAGATTTTTGTCATAATATTTCTCATTTTAAAATGCTAATTTTTGTCTCAGTTTTCTGCCCACCATCATTATCAATTTTTTTTTTTTATCTCTCTGCTTTGATGGAAATAGATTTTTTCTCTCTCTTTTGCCGGGCTCATTCAGTCTTGCTTAAAATCCAATTTAAATTTTGTTTTGTTTTGTTTTACGTAACTTATTTCCTCTTTTATTTACCTGAATTGCATTGCTAAAATACCCCTTACCTTTACCCTAAACTATATCATGTCACACAACAAATGCTTTAACAAATATTTTCTTTATATGCATCCCAACTGATATATTGCTTTATTTATGTATTTATTTTTGCAGTTTAAAATTTTATACTTGGAGATAAAACCAATGAACAGGAGTGACTACTGACAGCAAGACTGGTCTTTGTAAAATAAATTAATGATAAGTAAAGACATCATTTATTTATGAAGACACAAGCAATAACTTAATTTCAAGTACCTCATTCTTCTTTTCCTGTTCAGATTCTGAGAGATGGAATAATATGTCTCAGTTCTCAACCACTAAATGGAGAAAAAAATTTTAATTGAATTTTTTTTTTATAATTTTTATTGTGCTTTAAGTGAAAGTTTACAAATCAAGTCAGTCTCTCATACAAAAACCCATATACATCTTGCTACACACTCCCAATTACTCTCCCCTAATGAGGAAAAAAAAAAAATTTTTCTTTTTTATAGTGAGACAGCCCGCTTTCTCCCTCCACTCTCTGTTTTTGTGTCCTTTTCACCAGCTTCTAAACCCCTCCACCTTCTCATCTCCTCTCCAAGCAAGAGATGCCAACATAGTCTCAAGTGTCCACCTGATCCAAGAAGCTCACTCCTCACCAGCATCCCTCTCCAACCCATTGTCCAGTCCAATCCATGTCTGAAGAGTTGGCTTCGGGAATGGTAACTGTCCCGGGGAAACAGAAGGTCTGGGGGCCATGACCACCAGCGTCCTTCCAGTCTCAGTCAGACCATTAAGTCTGGTCTTACGAGAATTTGGGGTCTGCATCCCACTGCTCTCCTGCTCCCTCAGGGGTTCTCTGTTGTGTTCCCTGTAAGGGCAGTCATCGGGTGTAGCCGGGCACCATCTAGTTCTTCTGGTCTCAGGATGATGTAGTCTCTGGTTCATGTGGCCCTTTCTGTCTCTTGGGCTTGTAATCACCTTCTGACCTTGGTGTTCTTCATTCTCCTTTGATCCAGGTGGGTTGAGAACAATTGATGCATCTTAGATGGCTGCTTGCTAGCGTTTAAGACCCCAGATGCCACTCTTCAAAGTGGAATGCAGAATGGTTTCTTAATAGATTTTATTGTGCCAAATAACTTAGATGTCCCCTGAAACCATGATCCCTAGACCCCTGCCCCTGCTATGCTGGCCTTCGAAGCATTCAGTTTATTTAGGAAACTTCTTTGCTTTTGGTTTAGTCCAATTGTGGTGACCTTCTGTGTATTGTGTGCTGCCTTTCCCTTCACCTAAAGTAGTTCTTATCTACTATCTAATTAGTAAATTCCCCTCTCCCACCCTCCCTCCCTCCCTCCCCCCTCTTGTAACCACAAAAGAATGTTTTCTTCTCAGTTTAAACTATTTCTCAAGTTCTTATAATAGTGGCCTTATACAATATTTGTCCTTTTGCAACTGACTAATTTCACTCAGCATAATGTCTTCCAGGTTCCTCCATGTTATGAAATGTTTCACAGATTCCTCATTGTTCTTTATCGATGTGTAGTATTACATTGTGTGAATATACCATAAATTATTTATCCATTCATCCATTGATGGGCACCTTGGTTGCTTCCATCTTTTTGCTGTTGTAAACAATGGTGCAGTAAACCTGGGTGTGCATATATCTGTTTGTGTAAAGGCTCTTATTTCTCTAGGATATATTCCAAGGAATGGGATTGCTGGATTGTATGGTAGTTCTATTTCTAGCTTTTTAAGGAAGCACCAAATCGATTTCCAAAGTGGTTGTACCATTTTACATTCCCACCAATAGTGTATAAGTGTTCCAGTCTTTCCACGGCCTCTCCAACATTTATTCTTTTGTGTTTTTTTTGATTAATGCCAGCCTTGTTGGAGTGAGATGAAATCTCATTGTAGTTTTGATCTGCATTTCTCTAATGGTTAATGATCATGAACACTTCCTCATATATCTGTTAGGTACCTGAATGTCTTCTTTAGTAAAGTGCCTGGTCATATCTTTTGCCCATTTTTTAATTGGGTTATTTGTCTTTTTACAGTTGATTTTTTGCAGTATCATGTAGATTTTAGAGATCAGGTGCTGATCAGAAATGTCATAGCTAAAAACTTTTTCCCAGTCTGTAGGTAATCTTTTTACCCTTTTGGTGAAGTCTTTGGATGAGCATAGGTGTTTGATTTTTAGGAGCTCCCAGTTATCTAGTTTCTCTTCTACATTCTTTATAATGTTTTGTATACTGTTTATGCCATGTATTAGGGCTCCTAAAATTGTCCCTATTTTTTCTTCCATGATCTTTATTGTTTTAGATTTTATATTTAGGTCTTTGATCCATTTTGAGCTCATTTTTGTGCATGGAGTGAGGTATGGGCCTTACTTCATTTTTTTGCAGATGGATATCCAGTTATGCTAGCACCACTTATTAAAAAGACATTCTTTTCCCCATTTAACTGTTTTGGGGCCTTTGTCAAACACCATCTGCTCATATGTGGATGGATTTATGTCTGGATCCTCAATTCTGTTCCATTGGTCCGTATATCTGTTGTTGTACCAGTACCAGGCTGTTTTGACTACTGTGGCGGTGTAATAGGTTCTAAAATCAGGTAAAGTAAGGCCTGCCACTTGGTTCCTCTTTTTCAGAAATGCCTTATTTATCCGGGGCCTCTTTCCCTTCCATATGAAGTAGGTGATTTGTTTCTCCATCTCATTAAAGAATATCGTTGGGATTTGGATCAAAATTGCATTAAATGTATAGATCGCTTTTGGTAGAATAGACATTTTCACAATGTTAAGTCTTCCTATCCACGAGCAAGGTATGTTCTTCCCCGTATGTAAGTCTTTTTTGGTTTCTTGCAGAAGTGTACTGTAGTTTTCTTTGTATAAGTCTTTTACATCTCTGGAAAGATTTATTCCTAAGTATTTTATCTTCTTGGGGGCTACTGTAAATGGCATTGATTTGGTGATTTCCTCTTCAAGGTTCTTTTTGTTGGTGTAGAGGAATCCAGCTGATATTTGTATGTTTATCTTGTATCCCGATACTCTGCTGAACTCTTCTATTAGTTTCAGTAGTTTTCTGGAGGATTCCTTAGGGTTTTCTTTGTAAAAGATCATGTCATCTGCAAATAGAGATACTTTTACTTCTTCCTTGCCAATCTGGATGCCCTTTATTTCTTTATCTAGCATAATTGCTCGGGCTGAGACTTCCGGCACAATGTTGAATAAGAGTGGTGATAAAGGGCATCCTTGTCTGGCTCCCGATCTCAATGGGAATGCTTTCAGGCTGTCTCCATTTAGGGTGATGTTGGCTGTTGGCTTTGTATAAATGCCCTTTGTTATGTTGAGGAATTTTCCTTCTGTTCCTATTTTGCTGAGAATTTTTATCATGAATGAGTGTTTCTTTATGTGACTTGATATTGACTGATGTCTCTGAGGCACCTATAATTTATTGTATTAGTTTATGCTTGCTTACTGTGTCGTAGCTGCTTGCTTTGTTTTGTTTTGGTATACTTCTATGGGTTGCTTCAGTGAGTTAGCTTGATTATTTTTACCTTTGGAGCTCCGGTGTCCTGTTCCCAGCTGGCTAGAGCTGTTATCAGGTGTATCAGTCTAGGAGTCCATTCAGTTTTCTTGTATGAATTCAGCTCAGGTTTCCAGGTAGCTGATCATCAAGTGTGTGGTACAGGCTCTGTCCTACAGTCTTAGAGCAGCAGGGGTGATTGGCATATATACCAGTATCTGACTGTAGCAGGGGGTCATGCTCTGAACCAGGTGGGGAGCTGAGAATCCACCCCCAAGTGTCTCTGAGGAAAACTGGTCTCTGTTCCCTAGAGTGTGCTGGTGGGTGGGTTCTACAGAGGGACCATGGGCACCCAAAGTTTTTGGTTGTAAGGACTTGGAGGTACCAGTTATCTTTGGACCACTGTCGCGGGTGGCTGGGTGACCTGAGTGGAGCTACCAGTCCTTAGGTCCCTGATGTGGGTAGATGAGGACCTTGTTTAATAGGCAAAGCAATGTCAAATGTCAAACACCCATCTCTCCACTGGACAGCTGAAATGGTTGGAGATTGCCAGCAAGGGCCTATTCTCCAGAAATAGGCCCACACAGGTCCGTGCAGAAGGGAAAGGTGCTCGAGGTCCACGGACGGTTTATGCCTGGACAGAAGCTGCTTCTGTACTGAGGTCCCGCAGTTAATGGAGCTCGCAAATTATCTTTTCCCCCCAACTGCAAATTTTTTCCTTCCCCAAGGCCAGGAAGACGGCTCCAGGTGCTCACCAGTGTCTATCTCAGGCCCAGGGATTCAGCTGCCGAAGCTGGGTTGGGGGTGGGGGGGGCATGGTAAAATATACACAAATACTTAGCTTTTGCCGAGGGCGCCGTTCTGCTCAGGTTCTGGAGGTGTGAGTGGGCTGTGTGGGTGGCTGCTTCTCCCTGAGGAAACTGCGGCCCAACGCTAGGACCAGCCTGCCGCTGCTGCTGCCCCTCCGGGAACGGTGCCCGAGGGCTCCCTGCGATTCAGGTCCGGTAACTCCTCTCCGCTTCTGAATGGTCTCTTCCTTCCCTTGCCCCTCAGTTCATTGTCTAAGCTTGCCTTTGATGCTCAGGGCTCCCAGTTTGTCACAAATATTCTCATTTCACTTGTTTTTTCATGTCTTTGTTATAAAGAGGGCTCGCTGGAAGTGTCTGTCTATTCTGTCATTTTGGCTCCACCTCCCTGAATTATTTTTGGAATATATTTCTATTGTACAGTATTTCTGTTAATAATAAGACACACTTACGTTTTAATAACAGAAAACTCAAAATCTCATGGTCTCTGTGGTGACCTCCTGATAACTAACATTACAGACACTTTCTTCTTGCTTCTCCACTCTTACAAATATGTCACTTCCTTACTTGACTCATTTTCAGCAGGACACTGGAATCGGAAGGGGAATGGAATACTTCTGCCCCAAGAACACTCCATGGACGTTGTGCGTATCATGTCTGCCTATATTTAATGGCCAAAATGCAGTCTTACAATCACCGTTAGCTGCAAGCTGAGTGAGTTCTGTTGTTAGTGCTTCCCTACGTGCTACCAAAAGTTTTTAAATATTTCTCAATACTCATTTCAATAATCCCATTGCCATCTAGTCAATTCCGACTCATAGCAACCCTATCGGACAGAGTAGAACTGCCCCGTGCTGTTTCCAAGGAGTGAATGGTGGATTCAAACTGCCGACCTTTTGGTTAGCAGCTGTAGCTCTTACCCACTAAGCCACTAGCATTAAATGGCAGACAAAAGAGAAAGACAGACATAGAAACAAGGGGAGACAACATACGAGGACCCATCTACAAGCAAAATCAAACCAAACGCTTTGCCATTGAGTCGATTCCAACTCATAGCAACTCCATAAAGGGACTTCAAATTTTGCCTTGGGGAAACTATGAGAGAGGCATGGAAATGAGGCAGGCACCCTCAGGCCCAGCCCTTCTAAGAGACACCTGCACTGGCTTATCTCCCTTCACCAAGCAGAATAAGCTGCACTTTCTTCTGAACTTGTCCTTAACAAGACAACCACAGAATGGGCCGTAGATGGCCTCAACCCACCAATGGGTGGAGGCTTGACATCCTCATGAAGCAAAATCAACCTCTTCCTGTATCCCAAGGGATCAAACCCTAATCTAAAGAAAATGCGTAGTCATCCCCAAGCCCTGAGCACCTGTGTGAAGGTCAATCCTGAATATTCATGATGAATTTGCATTTCCTTGTCTACTCTCTGTAAAAGCTCATCTTCTCAAGCTGCCTGCAAGGAGTCTTGAAGGCAACAGCCCTGACTGCCCCTTTCCTTGTACAATGAAATAAAGGCATCTTTCTAATTTCCCACCTCAGTCTCTTGTTTATTGGCTGTAATAAGTCACACTGAGCAAAACCTAGGGTTTTCACCCAGCAACAGAACAATGCTTCTCTCAAGGCCTTGCAGAAGAAATTAACATGGCCAAGACCATCATTTGTACTTCTAGCCTCCAAAACGGTGCGAAAATAAATTTCTGTTCTTAAAGCCACCTATTTTGTTATGGCAGCCTAAGAAACTAAAATTGAGTCAAGATAGATTGAACATATTTGACTCTACTTCTCCTTAAAATTACAACCGAAAACCCTGGCCATAGCACATAAAACAAACACCAGAACACTCTGAAAGGTACAAAGAAGGCAAAAGGGCTAGGGATTTCAGAAATTGAAGGAAAACTCAGCAATGAGTCCACTATGATTCATATCTGCATCCTATATATCTCACCCAGGGTACAAGCCCATTCTGCAACCCAGAACTACCAACCTACATAGACAAAAAGAAAGAGAGAGAGAGAGAGAGAAAGGAAGAAAAGAGGGGAGGAAGGGAGGAAGGGAGGGAGGGAGGGAGGGAGGGAGACGGAAGGAAGGAAGGAAGGAAGGAAGGAAGGAAGGAAGGAAGGAAGGAAGGAAGGAAGGAAGGAAGGAAGGAAGGAAGGAAGGAAGGAAGGAAGGAAAGAAGGAAGGAAGGAAAGAAGGAAAGAAGGAAAGAAGGAAGGAAGAAAAAGCCCCAGGAAAAGCCCATTGCCTCTAGCCACCAGAATAGAAAGAGAAAGGCTTTGCAGGACAGAAGCCACTCCCTGTTCGTTAACGGCTTGATTGAGGTATATTATCATAAACTTCACTCAGTCAAGTCTACACATGAATGATTTGTAGTAAGCAACTGATCGATACAAATCAATGCAAGGACTTTTTCATCACCCCAGTAAGACCACTCATGCCCTTTTATGGAAACCCTGGTGGCATAGTGGTTAAGTGCTACGGCTGCTAACCAAAGGGTTGGCAGTTCGAATCCGCCAGGCGCTCCTTGGAAACTCTATGGGGCAGTTCTACTCTTTCCTATAGGGTCGCTATGAGTCGGAATCGACTCGACGGCACTGGATGGGTATGCCCTTTTATAGTCAATTCCCTCTTCACACTACCAATCCCGAGCAATCAGTCCTCTATTTTTGTCTTCATAAATATAACTTTTCTGAACATTTCATATAAATGGATTCTTACATTATGTGTTTTCTTGCGTCTGGCTTCTTTCTCTTAGCATGATTTTTTTTTTGCTTTGTTTTTTTTAATTGTACTTTACATGAAGGTTTACAGAACAAACTAGTTTCTCATCAAACAGTACACACATTGCTGTATGACACTGGTCAGCAACCCCACAACATGTCAACACTCTCCCTTCTCAACCCTGGGTTCCCTATTACCAGCTTTCCTGTTCTCTACTGTCTTCCAGTACCTGCCCCAGGGCTGGGGCATCCCTTTAGTCTTGTTTTGTTCCATGGGCCTGTTCAATCTTTGGCTGAAGGGTGAACCTCAGCAGCGACCTCATTACTGAGCTGAAACGGTGTCTGGGGGCCATACTCTCAGGGTTTCTCCAGTCCTTGTCAGGCCAACAAGTCTGGTCTTCCTTTTTGAGTTAGAATTTTGTTCTACATTTTTCTCCAGCTCTGTCTGGAACCCTCTATTGTGATCTCTCTCAGAGCAGTTGGTGGTGGTAGCCAGGCACCATCTAGTTGTACTGGACTCAGTCTGGTGGAGGCTGTGGTAGATGTGGTCCATTAGTCCTTTGGTCTAATCTTTCCGTTGTTAGTATGATGTTTTTGAAATACATTCATATAGCATGTCAGTGGCTTATTCCCTTTTATTTGTGACTAATACTCCATTATATGGATATGCAACATTTTATCTTTTCATTCACCCATGGGTGAGCATTTAGGTTGTTTCCAGTTTTGGGCTCTTATGAATAATGAACATCTTCATAAAAATCTTTGTGTTGACATATTGTTTTGTTTCTCCAAGGTACTGCTGGATTATACAGTAACTTTTCAACCTTTTAAGAAACTGTCAAACTGTTTTCCCAAGTTTCTGCATGATTTTACAATCCCATCAGCAAAGAATAAAGATTTCTATTTCTCCATATCCTTGCTAACATTTGTTATTGTCTGTCTTATATGCTATAGCTGTCCTACTAGGTGTGAAATGGTATCTCATTGTGATTTTAATTTGCATTTTCCTAATGACTGGTGATATAAAGCATCTTTTCATGTGTTTATCAGCCATTCATATATCTTCTTGATGACATGTCTGTTCATATCTTTTGTCTACTTTTTTGAATGGGTTATTTAGGTTGTTATTATTGGGTTTTAAGTGTCCTTTGTAAATTCTGGAGAGAAGTCCTTCATCAAATATTTGTTTTATAAATATTTCCTCATAGTCTGTTGCTTCCAATTTCATTTTCTTAACGGTGTGTGTTGAAGTACAAAAGTTTTGAATTTAGGTGAGATCTATCATTTTTTTTTAATTTTATTTTGTGGCTCATGTTTTTGGTATTGTGTATTAAGAAATCTTTGTCTAAAAATGGGATAGATATTTTTCTAAAAGTTTACTTGTTTTTCTCTTACATGTAAGTATATGATACATTTTTGAATATGATGTGATCTATGGCCTAAGTTCTTTTTTTTTTTTTTTCCTCGTGATTAGCCTTTGGTCTCAACACCATTTGATAAAAAGACCATCCCTACCCCAATAAATTGTCTTGGCAACTTTGTTGAAAATCAATTGAGTATAAATGCAAAGATTTATATCAGGACTTTTGTTATGTTTTGTGATTTTCTCATTTAGCTTTTTCTCTCTCTCCGTTTTATATTTTATTAGAATTTGTGATTTACAACATATCTGACAATGTATGGTGATGATTTTTGTGAAGAAGTCTGTCTTAGTCATCTAGTGCTGCTATAATAGAAATACCATAAGTGGATGGCTTTAACAAAGAGAAGTTTATTCTCTCACAGTCCAGTAGGCTAGAAGTCTGAATTTGGGGTGCCAGCTCCAGAGGAGGACTTTCTGTCTCTGTCAGCTCTGGAGGAAGGTCCTTGTCATCAGTCTTCCCTTGGTCTGGAAGAATCTCAGGGCAGGAACCTCAGCTCCAAAGGACGTGCTCTGCTTCTGGCGCAGCTTTCTTGGTGTTATGAGGTTCCCCACTCTCTGCTTGCTTCCCTTTCAGCTCTTGCAAGGTAAAAAGGGTGCAGGCCAAACCTCAGGGAAATTCCCTTTACATTGGATCAGGGAGGTGACCTGAGTAAGGGTGGTATTACAATCCCCACCTAATCCTTTAAATCACAGGTAGAGATTATGATTTATAACACATAGGAAAATCACAAAATGGGGGACAACCACACATGGCCTAACCAGGTTGACACATGTATTTGGGGGACACAATTCAATCCATTACAAGGTCTGAGATAAAGAAAATAGGATTTTAAGTCTAGGTATATGTGTAATTCTGATAATGATAACGATGAAGAATTAGACTTTTCTGAGTCACTTGAATGCTCTAGTGGCAACAAGGGTCATAAACAAGTTCATCATTACAGTGAAAACTGCTTACCAATAGGCTTTACGTGGGCTCGTAATCCAAGCTATGCTGCTCCATTTTGTGTATTCTGCAGCAAAAAAAAAAAAAAAATACAACTGTAGCAACGTCACCTATACAATTCAAAAGACACCAACAAAAACACCAACAAACTGCCGTTTGACAAGGTTTTGATTATTTTAGATGGCAATTAGAATCTAAATGCAAACAAAGTAAAATTACAGTTTAAAATATTAGTTTCAGTGAAAAGTCTCTGGAAGTAAGTCATTGATTTAGTTGATAATAACACAATAGTGGAAACCCTGGTGGCATAGAGGTTAAGTGATGCAGCTGCTAACCAAAGGGTCGGCAGTTCGAATCCGTCAGGCCCTCCTTGGAAGCTCTATGGGGCAGTCCTAATCTGTCCTGTAGGATCGCTATGAGTCAGAACCAACTCGATGGCACTGGGTTTGGTTTTTGGTTTTGGAATAGTATTGACTTATATTAGAGTTAATATCTTTTGTAGTGAGAACAAACCACAGAAAAAGAGGAGAGTAAGCTAGACTCGGTATATAAATATACAGAAAAATATCCTATGCTTCTCAAGAGATCATCGACAATTTATGATTGGTTTATCAGTAGAGCTCACTAGGTGTGTTAACACACCTTAACATACCAAAAACCAAAACCTACTGCCATTGAGTAGATTCTGACTCATAGAGACCTTATAAGACAGAGTACAACTGCCTTACAGGGTTTCCAAGGAGCACCTGGTGGATTTGAACTGCCAACTTTTTGGTTAGCAGCCGTAGCTATTAACCACTACGCTGCCTAAGAATATGATCATTTTTTATCTAGGGCTTCCCTGAGACCTTAATACTCATTAAAGAGTTCCTCCAAAGTACAATGTTTGAGGAAGATTTCTAGGAAGTTATGGCAGTGAATTAAATATAATTTCCCATATCAGAGATAAGCTTAATAAAAACTATGTTGCTCTCCGCGACCCTGAAGCATCGTGTGTGTGCGCGTGCAGGAGTGTGTGTGTATGTGTGTGCGCGTGCGAGTGTGTCTGATATGTAGACATATTTAACTAGGCAAACTCTGGAATGTCAGCTGGACCCCCAGTGTTCTTGTTTTTCGACTGTTCTGTTTCCTAGATCTGAAATCCCTCTGAAAACTACATCTATTATCATCTTATTCGGCAATGTGCAGAATGACCATTGGTTTAACTTTGAAATAGCTCTGTCATGTATAATGTCTGGTTATAAAGTTGAAAGGGACCTTCTGGAATCGTGAATTATATTACATGCAAGGAGGAATTGTTGTCTGTGGAAATATCCTCCTGCAAGCCTCAGGCCATCATCTCTAGCTTTGCCAGTCAAGCAGTGAGCTCCATATTATGCAGAGGTAGCTCTCAAACTAA
The DNA here is from genome assembly GCF_030014295.1 of Loxodonta africana. Classification (NCBI taxonomy): domain Eukaryota; kingdom Metazoa; phylum Chordata; class Mammalia; order Proboscidea; family Elephantidae; genus Loxodonta; species Loxodonta africana. The sequence continues at coordinate 16,106,961 of NC_087362.1, forward strand.
AAGTGTGAAAAATCACTCGGAATAATTTATGAGCAAACACTCTTTTATGACTGCTTCAGATAGCAGATCCTCAGACATTAGAAAATAGACGTAAACAAATAATTTATTTTGTCCATGCCAGTGCACAGAGATGTCATAAAATTACAAACACTGGTGTCTGGAAGAAACTTGTAAAGGTCAGCTCATCATTTGATACATTTTTTAGGAAGTGGCCATAGAGATAATCTAGCAAGTCCCTCATGTGACTAAAAAGATAAAAAAAAAAAAAAAAGATAGTAAGGTTTAAAGAGTTTAAATGATTTCCCAAGGGTAGTTGCAAAGGTCAGTCTAGAACTCAAGGTATCCTGATCCCATGCCCATGTTTTTTTATGTTACGTAGTGACTTTATACTGACTCTATTACCTTGATTTCAGGAGAAGTCTATTCACATACCAGGAAAACTGATCATTTATATTCATTTTTAGGTAATCTTGGAATTGCTGTATCCATAGCTTACACACCAAAGATTTTGGTGTTTAGAAAAATTCTGCTTTATATTTAATTGAATTTCTCAAGGTACATTTTTAAAACCATGTAGGGTTATGTAATTCTTTATGACCATGAAAAAGCTTCTAGAGCTTTTCTAGAACTTTAAGTATTTTTTTAATCAGTTTTGTATTCTCCCCTTCAGTTATATCTCAGGGGCCAAGTACTTAAATACTTTGTCTAATTTCATACTGTGTCCTGGACTTCATCTGCTTTTACTATTCAAAGAATTTAGTTAAACTTCAAATAGTAAACCTTCAAACTATGCCTTCAAGCCTTCAAACTATGACTCCCTACTGACTACTTGCTCTTCTATCTATTCATATACTGTCTTCTCAACGTATCCATATCTAATATCTATACTTGTATCTACATTTAAATACACATTCATACCCATTTCTCTTATTTTTCTGCATATGGGTATATATGCCTTATCTGTCTAGCCATTCTATCATTGTCTATCTCAATATCTATATCAGTCTCTTTATCTGTTTCTATCTCAATCTCTCTATGTCTATTTCTATCTTGCTCTTGGTTTCTCTCTTTCTCCCCACATACACCTCCACCCTAAATGAATTACTAACCTGCCTCTCTACTTTGGTCTCCCTCATGGAAGGTCAGAATTTTACCATTGAACCACATTTTAAGGATATATTACCCACATTTAAAGATATACTAACCCAGATTAATCTATAGATGCAATATAATCCGAATCAAAATCCCACCTTGCTTTTTTTGTAATTTGTAGACATTGGCAAATTTATTCTAAAATAGAAATGAAAACCCAAGCAACCTAAAACAACCAATCCAACTTTGAAAAGGAAAAACAAGGTGAAACAGTTATTGGTATAAGAAGAAACATTACTGCAATGAGATATTCCATAAATTAACCCTTACATACACAGTTTAAAAAATGTTGTATTTCAGTAGGGAAAAATAATCTTTTCAACAGTTGGTACTGAGACAACTGCACATCTGTATAGAAAATAATTTTTATCTCACACTATACATACATATACTTAAAACTCTAGATATATCACAGTTCAAATGTAAAAGCTGAAACTATAATATATTGAGAAGAAAACATAAGAGAAAATTTTTGCTCCCTTGGGGTAGGCAAAGTTCTGTTAAATAGATAACAGAAATCATGAACCGTAAAAGAAAACTGTTAGTAGTTGGACATCATCAGATTAAAAACAATTGTTTTTAGAAAAGCCATTAAGAAAATTAATCAGCATGCTACAGACTTGAAGCAAATATTTGTATTGTATGTATCTGACAAAGCACTTGTATTCAGAAAATACGTCAACAGCTCAACTCAATAAGACACTTGATTGAATTAAAAAAAAAAAAAGCAAAAGCTTTGAACAGATACTTTGCCAAAGAGAATATGCAAACACCACGAAGTACATGAAAAATTTCTCACATCATCAGTAATCAGTAAAATTAAAATTAAAACCATAGTGAGATCCCATAACACACCCACTGTTGTTGTTGTTGTTAGGTGCCGTTGAGTCAGCTCTCACAGTGACCCTGTGGGCAACAGAAGGAAACACTGTCACACCCTGCATCATCCTCACCCCGTGGTTGTGCGCGAGCCTATTGTTGTAGCCACTGTGTCAATCCATCTCGCTGAGGGTCTTCCTCTCTTTTGCTGACGCTCTACACACGTACTAGAATGGCTAAAATTTAAAAGACTAACAATACTGATAAATACTATTCTGCAAGTGGAACTCCCATGCATGACATCAGGAAATGTAAAATGGAAGAGAAGAAAAACATTTAGAAAACAGTCGGACCGTTTCTAATACACTTTACATGCACTTCCATCCAATTGGATCATTTTACTCTTAGTTTTTACCCAGGAGAAATGAGAACACGTATCTACACCCGTACTTGTACACGAATGTCCACAACGGCTTTACTTATAATAGCTCCAAGTTGAAAACAATCTACATGTTCATCAACAGCCGAATGGATAAACATATTTGAGAAACATTCACAAAATGGGACACTACTCAGATGAAAAAGAAAGAGTTCATAGTGAAACAACATGGACGAATCTCAAAAGCTTAAGCTGGATGAAAGAAGTCAAATACAAAAGAATACATACCGCATGTTTTCATTGTTATTAAATTCTATAAGTGGGAATGAATACAATGACTGAACGCAGACCAAAGGATTCCTGGTTCCAGAGTTGGAGAAAATAGATTGCAAAGAGCCATGAGGGAAGTTTTTGGAATAATGAAAATGTTCAGGGACATCACTAGGGGTGCCAGGATTGTAGACCACACTGGGTGACACTGTCAGAGGGGGCGACACCAATATGACTGTACGTAAAATTTTTTTGCAGTGTTTCAGCAGAAATTTATTATTTTTTATAAAAATACCCCTGTAGTTAGTTATAAGAACAAAAATATTTTTTGGAAGCCCAGTTTACATGTGTCAGTATACCTATAAGACTAAAACTCTATGCTAATTTACTTTTTGACCCTCCGTTAATGCGCTCCAGCCAGAGCTGTCATTACCTGGTTGCAAAGATTCTTCGAATCACGTTGTTTGGTCTGTACTTACTACAAGCACGAACTGTTGTTTTTGTTCCTGCGGTGTTTTTATATTCATTGATTTGGTCAAATTTTCTGTGTTTTAGCTTCAATATTGTGGTACTTAACATGGGGGCAGGTGACACCATGAGTTACTGCACTAAGTGACACCAACACTAGTGACGTCACCGAAAATGTTCATATCTTTTTTATGTTGGCAGTTAAAGTATATATTTGTCAAACCCCATCAAACTGTACGCTTTTAATGCATACATTTAATTTTATGTAAATTGCTTTAATCTTTAAATTCTGATTTTTTTCTCCCCCGTTGGATACCTAAGTAGTCATTTCAAGATTTTGTCTGTCAGAGACAGAGATATTATAAATGCTTTTTATTTAGCTTGTGATTGTAGTAAAATACAGAGTGTGCCTTGCTCAAGTTTATACAAAGGGCCAGGCTCACCACACCTGCCTTTGACATTTTTTAAATCTCAACTGTGTTTCGTTAGAGGAGGCTGTGAAGTGATTGGATGAAGCAGTGAATTATCTAAAAATCAGAAAGAAATATGCAAAAGAAAAAACATACAGAAACTTGTGTTCTGTCAGTATTTTGTCTATAGTTGGTTTATTGGAACACTTTAAGTTCGTGGTCTCCTTCAGTTTTGTATCTAATGAAGAAAGACTTCAGTACATACTGCCACGTTACACCTAGTGCACTTTTGTATGATTTGGTTGCTTTGAACTAACATTATTTCAGGAAGGAAATATAAGTGAAAGAGAGAATCAAGGCTTTTTAAATCTTAAATGAGATATTTAACACATTCATCAAGGTGAGAAGCATCCGAAGTTTAATTTTCAGTCAATATAGAAAAATCTGTTTGTGGTGATAAGACAGGGGCGTACTTTTTTCTGTTTGGACTCAAGGCATCAGAAGTCACAGGCTGAAGTGTAATCAAAATCATCTTTCACTTTTTTTTTCTTTTTTTGAACGGAATGCAGCTTCGATCAATAGTCTTGGAGCTCCAGATTATCTATCAACTAAGAAAACCTGTCTTAGGTAGCTAAAGCCTCTAATCAGATATTGACAGATGAGATTTTCTGGATGATAAAAACAGATTTAAAACCCACAGTGACATCATTGGATGAGAATCATAGCATACTTATTGAAGTCATAACGAACCATAAAAACCAAACCCACTGCCATCAATCAATTCCAAATTCTAGTGACCCTACAGGACAGAGTAGAACAACCCCATAAAGTTTCCAAGGCTATAATCCTTATGGGAGCAGACTACCATATCTAAATATATCTAAATAATACAGCTACAAGTTATTATTAAAATTTTCATTATTATACACTTAACAAATAAACCCAAACCTTTTCCCGTTTTCATAGTTGTGATACTGTAGCTATATACAGAGCCTAACCTAAATCTAAAATATATAATATAAACAGGAATTTCAGTTTGTGACATCCATTTATCTATCTGCCTATCAAGCAATATTGCACCAGTTTTGAAAATATGAAAATATGAAAATAAATTTCCTATATAAGTCTTATTATCTTACTTCAGGGAACTGTGAAGTCACTCCCTGGAACCCTAAATTATTTTAAAACTTAAGCAGCAAAAAATGAAGTGGCTAAATATACATCACTTAATAATAACTAGCGATTTCAGAACTTTCTTCATTTTAAAAGTAGGCAGTGTGTTTACTGTATTGCATGACATTGTGGTACCTTTTCAGTGGTTCGTGTGCTTTGTGGATTAACAAACAGATATTACAGTGTGGGGTGTAACCTCTGCGGGCAGGGATAAGAATAGGAAAATTATTTTTATACACAGGGTGTAAATCCACACAGGATTCGATATAAGTCATTTTCTCCTAAAATGTTACCTGTGCCCTGACATAGGGAGAACAGAGTCACATGGTATTCATTGTTTGACAGTGAAATATTAATAAATTATTTAAATGTTAATACATTGCAAGAAGGTATGCAATAAAGCATCAGTCTATGAATCATGTTTGGCAATAAGTCAGCGTCCTTAGAAGATGCAAACTTGGAGTCAGGCCTAGTTGTAAATCAAAGTTTTGTAATATGTAAGAGCCCCATATCACATCTTGACTTCCTTTTTAATGTTAGAATTATCAGCCAATATCAGCACCATTCACTACCATCCAGCTCTTAGCACTTTAATAACTCTGACATTTCTTTCTCGTTTTTCCATCACCTAGTTTGTCAAAGTTGAGAGAGAAGTTTGGAGAAAGTTTAATCTGAGGTTGCAACCTCTTGGTTATATAAGCCAGTCTTCAAAAATTCTTCACTGGGAATCTGACTCCTTAATTACTGCCACCCTAAAGCCCTCCAAGTTATGTCAACGGAGATCGAAAATACTAAAAGTGAGTGATAAGACTTTCTTGCATAATTAACAATATCTCCAATATCCCAAATCAGTGGGAAAAGCAGAGAATTCGTTTGTGAAATATAAGTGATAGTAGAGATAGAAGATGATTTTGTTTCAGCAGTTGTAGACTCTCCTACTTGCCAATCCCCTCTCAAAAAGAAATAACACTCCCTTCACTTCGTAGGACCAATAATTGTTCAAGACAGAGAACTGGATATCCTAACTATATGATTCTAGACCATCTCTAGTACTTCTCCTTATTTCCTATTATCATGAGATAAGCCCCTAGATGGCACTTTCATAGTTTGTGCATGATTCCTAGGGCCCTGTACTGTCTGAGATGGAAGCCTTAAATAACAAGGATACAACTTCTTAATATTTTTTTTTTTCTGGAAGCATTCATTCTACCTATGAATTAACTCTAGAAATAAAAATTAGCAAAAATTAAGATGGAAATACTCTATTTAAGTCCATGGCAATGGTACTCGTATATAATGCGATATATTGAGTCTAGAGAAACTTCGCAAATCTTATCCAGCAACAGACTTAGAGGCCTCCTTTTCATTCTACACCATCTTTGTCATCTCACCATGTGCTGGAGGGAGATAAAAAGTGACAGAAAAGTGACTACTAGTAATTGTCAATCAAGTGACACCTATTACCACCTCTGGGGGAGGAGTCCCACTACATGGAGGATAGCAACAACATGACAATGTCTTCCACCAGGAGTAGTAACCCTAGGGTGTAAACCCACTCCATGGCTTGCAGCTGTTGTGGTTGCCAGTAAAAATATGACTCACACACAGCTATTGGATGCAACAATGCCTTACTCACAAAGATGGGACAGAGTAAGGTCAACTTCAATAGTAGGCACCTGTTCCCCATGGCCAGAGGTTATCTCCCCCTGTAGCAGCTGATGAAGGAGTGATGCTCTACATGCACTCCTCCTGTGCCACAGAAAAGAAGAACCCCACTCCCTACCTGCCAGGAACATAGAAGTGGGGTGGTTGACCAGGTGCCCTAGCTAAGCAGCTTCTCAGGATGTTGACAGGTGCTCAGAACAAGAGGGGAGGGATGTGCTTATAGCCCACCAGTTATTACAGGATGTATTTTGGGTCAAGGCTACCCAGGAAAAGGGAGTCAGCCCACGTTCTAATCCCCTCCAAGACAGCAGGCTAACACATCTGGTCTTAAACACGAGGTTCATTTGTGGGTCGCAGGGAAAGGCAGCAGATTGCTCTCATACTGCCCCTCCCCCATTAACTAAGCACATAATATGCTACAGGCACTGTGCTTCACCCTTTGTGTAGACATCACAACGATTCTTCACAATCTCCTACACGGTATGTACCATTATTACTCTCACTTTTCAGATGTTGGCACTGAGATTTAACAAATGCTAAAGATCACACAGTAAGTGGCAGAGTCTGGATTGAGCCCAAGACACCTAACTCCAGGTTCAGAGATCTCACCCCTGTGATTGATTCAGGGTTCTGTAATGCATAATACCAAACTTTCTTAAATACAAACCAGACATATGTCAATTATTTGCCAGGAAAAACATTGTGTGACACATTTGGGTTTGGCACAGTAGTGGTTACTGTGGCAAAATTATCTTGTCAGGATTACAAAATTCTTCACCCTAAAACCTATGAACAGATTGAATTTTGTTAGAAAAGACTGCAAAATTTATCAACATTAATTATTGAAAGAAATACTTGATCACCTCTTACTGACAGGATTCACATATATACACAAATAATATATAGTCAAGTTATACACACTTCCATATTTTTTCAAAATATAAACTTATTTTAGTTAACCAATCCTGATATATAACCAAAGAAATCCAAAGATGGGGTACAGATTACGGAGCTGAAATGACCTAATTTCTATCTTCTGGTATAAAAATGAGGTTTTCTATACATGGCACAGTTTAAGGCAAAAAAGAAAAAAAAAAAAAAATAGCCCTGGTAGCACACCACTAAGTGCTTGGATATTTACTGAAAGTTTGGCAGTTTGAATCCACGCAGTAACCCCACAAGAGAAAGACTTGGCAATTAGAGCCTAGAAAACCTTATGGGGCAGTTCTACTCTGTCACATTGGGTCCCTTAAAGTTGTAATTGACTTTAAGACACCCAGCAATAGCAAGACAATAAAGTCATGTTCACACATGTAATCAATTCTATTCTTCAGGAAATATATTACGTTAAAATACAATATAAATTCAATGGCAACACAGACCAATCTGAGTTGTGATCATTTCAATCATGCATTTCAATCACGGAAGTGTCAGACTTTCAAAGGGCTCTAATTTTCTATGCACATGCTATGATACACAGAGTACATTTTATAATATCTGTAAAACATTGTAATTAAGGACATGTTTCTCCCTATCTTTACCCAGAACAACTAAGTATAAATTGTTCAAATTTTGACCTAATAAGCTTACCACAAATACACTATATATACCCAAAAACTCATTGCTGTCTAGTAGATTATGACTCATAGTGACCCTATAGGACTGAGTAGAACTGCCCCATAGAGTTTTCAAGGAGTGCCTGGTGGATTTGAACTGCCGACATTTTGGTTAGCAGATGTAGCTGTTAACTACAATGCCACCAGGGTTTCCATATATATATCTCCAACAGAAAATCTGACAAAAGCAATATAAAACAAAAATTAAGTCAAGAGATGAACTTCCCTGTGTCCAAGTTTTTGGTGAAGCACGGTGGTTCATAAATATTGTACAGGATGTAGACAAGCCTTAAAACTGGGTATTTATTAGCTTTAACCTAACTTAAGTCACTATATGACTATAATCTCTTTCAGGTTTGTGACTTAATTGGAGTGATGAGAATGGAATTGGCCATTTGTTGCTTCTGTGGTGGCGACTGAGGCAACTCTATACTTTTTCATATGAAACAAATAAATCAGAACAAAAGTGGGTAGTTAGAACTATTTAAGTCAAATTCTTTTACACTTTACTAGAGGTAACACTTGCCTTACTATGAAGTGCTTGACTCATTCAGAGTTACCAGGAGAAATGTTTTGATATAAGGACTGAGGTTGTTCATAGTTAAAACTAATTTTTTTCAGTAATATATCATATTAATATCCATACCTTGGCAAGGCCTTATGGTTGTTGTAGCACGCTGTGGAGTCAATTCCAACTCATAGCGACCCTCTAGAATAGAGCAGAAATACCCCCATGGGGTTCCCAAGGCTTTAATCTTTATGGAGGCAAACTGCCACATCTTTCTTCTGCAGAGCAGCTGGGTTTGAACCACTGACCTTTTGGTTAGCAGCTAAGCGCTTAACCAGTGCACCACCTGGGCCCTTTCAGCAAAGCCTTAAAATCCTATAAAGGATGTTTAGAAGAAAAGACTGGAACTAGTGTAGCAATGCCATAAAGGCCAAATCTTCTACACTGATTATACTGCAGTTTGTTCCTATAGCAATAGCTGGTTTATGAAACACAGACTGTTAAAATAAGAAAAGGAAAGAAGGCTCATCTCTCCATTGGATATAGAAGGGCATATTGCTAACTGAAAAAACCAGAAGGATTAGAAATCTTGAGAACAGTCAGATTCACTAAGTCCCTTACACTGTATGATTTCTGAGCATGAGAGATGTGATGAGAGAGGAATTTTTAGAATTGTGTTCTTGAAAAGCATTTGTATAAAATCTTAAATAAAAACCTATCTTACGCCTAAGTTGACCGAATGCACATGAGTTTGTGAGTGAGGTGCAGTATATGAACCATGTCTCTAAAGTAATAATACTGATTCCATATGCCGTCCACAACAGTGAGCATTATACAGCAATAGTCACAGATACATACATGGATGTATACTTGTAGACAGATGTAATACCTTTTTGTTTACAAATTCTTACATTTGTTTTGTTAATTAAATTTAGAAATAGTTCTTGGCTTTTCCAATAAACATTAAAAAAAAAAAAAAACCCAAGCCTGTTGTCATTGAGTAGATTTCGACTCATAGCGACCCTATAAACATTGTTCTGAAATATTGTAATTATAAAAATTAAATTCTTGGCTACAATATGATTTTTCTCATTTTTCAGTATTAACCCATGGTTACATACATAAATGGGTACAGGCGTTCTGTTGATAAATAATAGCTTTTCCATATATTTTAGCTTTGAAGTATTTAATCTTTTTCGTGCTCAGAAAAAATATTACATTTGCATAGAGATTTACCTGAAGGATTTAAGTTTTGCTTCATTTTCAGTACAAAAGCATTTTTTATGTACACCTAGAGAGTCTCTTACTACTGGAAATTCAAAATTAAAACCCTTAGATATGATACAATGACAAGCTAGTAATATGCTTTTTGACATTTGGACAGTTAAACAAGAAAGCAACAAAGAAGTATCAGTTTAAGAATTAAGTTATCCATAAAATAATTATTTAACATGGCACTAGAGATCTGGAGCCCTGGTGGCACAGCGATTAAGAGCTTGGCTGCTAACCAAAAGGTCGGCAGCTCAAATCTACCAGCCGCTCCCTGGAAGCCCTATGGGGCAGTTCTACTCTGCCCCGTGGGGTCATTATGAGTCAGAATCTACTCAGTGACAACGATGTACGGGTGGCACTATAAGAGATGGAAGGTCATACGCAACACTGTCCTCGATTTTAAAAAAACTTGTATTTTCTCAAGCACTATGTATCTATTCACCGATCCATCTATCTACCTATATATGACAATTTAAAAAATAATTTAATTATTATACTTCTATGTAGAAGGTAGAAATAATAAGTTCCTCAAAAAAGCATATATTTTCTCACACTTATTTAGTGATTACATACCATGTTTACCCACACTATTCCACTGGTCTGTCATTGGAAACCTATGAAATAGTTAAGAATGCTATTAGAGACTGAAGTAGGTGAATACAGCTAAAAAAATCACAACTGAGTCTGCACTGAAGTGTTCCATTGTCAAATTGTGTGCTCTTCCTATTTTTACCTTTCAAATGAAGAAGAGATAATTAAATCAATCGGTAAGGAGATCAATGAAAAAACGGCTTGAAAAATAAGAATTTTAGCAAAAGGCTGAAAAGTGATCTGAAGTATATAATGAAGATTTCACAAAGAACTTCAGTAAAGACTAATAGAAGGAATAGAATAGGGCATTGTTTGCTTCAAAGCGATAAGAAAGCAATGTTGAAAGAAGCAAAGGATAAAGTTGATTTACATCAGTGAGAAATCTAATTCAGATGGAGAGGAAGTAATAAAAAAGGCCAGAATTTAGTAAGAAAAAAATGCTTGGCTATTTAATAACTTTAATCAAGGACAAGGGGCTACCTAATAGATGGATGGGTGGATAATGCCAAACAAAACAAAACCCATTGCTGACTCACAGCAACCCTACAGGATGGAGTAGAACTGCCCCATAGAGTTTCCAAGGAGTGCCCTGTGAATTCGAACTGCTGACCTTTTTGTTAGCAGACATAGCTCTTAACCACTGTGCCTCCAGGATTTCTACATGGGCGATAGATGATGGATTAGATAGATAGATGATAGATAGACAGACAGACAGATAGATAGACATAAATAGATAGGAAGAAAGAATACATAGATAATATGTGTTTATCTTCAAGTAATTTCAGAACAACTCTGCAAATTTGAGTAGCAATTTCATCATTTTGTATAGAAGAATGTAGAAACTCAGATGAAGATTCAAATTGGGCTTTGAATGCGGGGTTTTCTGACCCAAATGCTTATTTTTCTATATTAAAATGCCAATAAGAGCAAACAACCTTTCCATGTGGTGTATGAGAAGTGAATCTGGCAGAAATATGGGACTGGAGAGGAACAAGACATTTAGGAAACTATTACAATATGACTTTATGAATTAAAATCAATTAAAATGAGGGCAAGGGGAGCCAAAAGTAACTTCAAAGTCTTTCTGGCCTGGAAGTATACAAACGATATGACAATCTTTACTGTGTTGTTCAGTAACAGATCGTTTAAGCAGATGAAAATATACTTATCCTGTTTTTAAATATTTGGAGAACGTTATTTCACCAGAACATTGTTAATTTGGGTGAGAGTTCTCTCTCTCTCTCTATGTATATATATATGTACGTCAAAAGATGGTCTCTAAAGGTTTAACCCATCCCGTTTGATGAAATGTCAAAATCATTTGTGCCTTAACTTTCCCCCCTAAATCATAAGGTCCTGTAAACAGATCCATTGGTAGTCTGGTAATCTGCGGGAATTCATATGGGTTCAACGATTTGTTTAGCAGGTCCCTTTATTTCTTTCATCTGTACAGCAGGAAATTTAAAATATGTATTATACCCAGACAAATGAAGGTTTTTCTGATTTATTTGGCATCAGTCGGATCTTGGGTGGCGCTATCAATTTAAATCTGGCAATACATATTAAAAAAAAAAAAGACAAAGATAGATTGGAAAAAGTTCAGAATACAGAAAAAAAATCATTTGAAATTTATGAGTGATGGCAAAAAAAGCTAAGAGAAGCAATCTTAGGAAAGAAAGCCGACAGAAGAAATGATCAGAGAATCAGGGAAATTAATCTTGTCATTGAATAGGAGGAAAAGTGCTGTTGGGATCAATATGCAGATGAAAAAATATGTTAACACTGGTTATTTCTGAAAAACTGCTTAATGACCCTGATAAAACACTGAAGGATTAGGGGCCACTGAAATCTGAAAATTTATGAGAGTCCACAATCATATGTCATTTGAGGGAGGGTAGAATTGTTTCCCTTCCTGTACACATTGCCGGGCTATATCGTCAAGAGGAGCACGCGGCAGTGCAGGCAAGGCTGTTCAAGAGGAAAAGAAAGGCAACACCGGAGATGAGGTGGCTGAATGGTGCTTCTGGTATATCTTCAAGCTCCCTTTGCTTGTCTGTAGAAATCGGAGGTTCACAAGTTGTCCTTGCTGTATTTCATTGTCTGTATTTTATAACCAGGATGTAGCTAAGGCGGCCGTGGGAGATCTCCTGTAAAGGAGGTATAATCAATCTCTAGACACTTACTTTGCCCCCTGACTGTAATGAACGACAGAGAAGGCTAAAACCTGCCACCTTTCTTAGTTACCTAGTGCTGTTGTAATAGAGATAGCACAAGTGGGTGGCTCTAAAGAACAGAAGTTTATTTATTTATTTATTTTGCAGTTCTGGAGGCTAGGAGTTCAAATTCACGGAGTGGCTCTAGGCGGAGGTCCTTCCTTGTCTGTTTCAGCTTCTAGTACCTGCCAGCAAATCTAAATTTTTAGGTGCTTGTCAATGCATCCGTCTTCATGATCTGTCTTTTCTTCCTTCTGTGTGTGTCTCTGTGTCTACTCATGCCTATATATCTCAGAAGTGGTATGATTTTATCAATGTAACAAAATAAACCCCCTATGTCCAAATTTGGGGGGATATGTTTAGAAAATTAAGATCCTGAATTTTTGAGAAATAGATCTAGAAACAAGTTTTATTATTTAATTTTTTTTGTGTGTGTGTTTTCAATCATGTGGAACATAGGCATTATAAATCACGAGGCTTTAAAATACATGATTTAAACATTTGCACATATACTTCATATTTGTCAAAAATTTTCAATGTTTGACTTATACTATGAACAATGTATTTTCTTTCTTGGCATAATTGTTTAACTTTGCCTTGATACAGTGCTGTGACATATCATAGTGGCCGTGTCATGCAGCCCTATAGTCAGACTGGCATCATTTAATTATATCACTTACTAGCTGTGCAACTTTGAACAAAACCTGTTAGCTTTCAAGATCTCAGTATCCTCTTTAGAAAAAACCATGAGAGTAATATTACTCAACTCATATATGAAGGATTAAATGGAATAACCCATGTAAAGTGTCCAGTGCCTGAACATAATAATCTCTAAAAATATGAGCTATTTATTTATCATGAACTTGTAGCTTTTTCCTTTCTGTGCACTTTTGGGGACCTTTAAGAACTGAAGATGCTCTTTAATGGTAATGCATAAACAAAAAATAAATATTTAAATTGTTATTAGCAATCAAAATACAGAAATTATAAAAATATTCAAATAATACTTGGAAAGATTTCCAAAGAAGAAACCTAAACTCATTAATTCATAGTCACAAGGCACTATTCCTTGGCTTAGTATCATCGTCCTTTCTTCTTTTTCTCTTTGCTTTAATATGCTAAACTTTTTTAATCCAATGCCCAAACACCTTCTACCTTTCTTCTTGAATCACTTCAAAGGTATCCGAAGCATTAAATCAGGTTAGTTTTGAAGAGAAGGGCATGGAAGAGTGAGGCTAGACAGTGGCTGGAATTAATAGGTTATTCCATGAAAAGGTAATGAGAAACAGAACAATTTATGTTCCATTCTCTTTTGCCATCTGTGAAAAGGGCTATAACTTTATAATAGGAGTACAACTAGCTAAATGACTTAAACATAAATCTTAAGCAGTCAAATAACTCAATGTCTAGAATTTTACCTCTTACACTATATTTCACTTTAGCAGAAATTCTATACTCAGAAAAGAAATGCAACCTTCAATTGCTGGAAAAAAATTAATGTGCAATATATATGTATCTACGCCACACACAACAAATGGCAACATATGTATGATTATAACAATGGGTGCATTTGAATAAATGTCAGAAATCTTTGTCTCAAAATAATTGAATAGGTTGTCAGACTAATCCTCTTCACACTAGAAATAACAACCAGTGTCAACTTAATTGACAGTTGGGGAATGATAGAGGAAAAATTGCAGCCTGCTTCAAATTTGAGGATAGAGTCTCAAAGTTAGGAAGTTTGATCTAAAGATGAGTGTCCAATTCTGTCTTAGTATTAATATTTGTTTTTTAAAAGATTCTATTTTGAAAGGAGATTTACCATAGTCTCAATGGTGCACAGTTCTATAGTACATCAATTAATATATGTCCAGTGAACAAAATTTAGTGAAACAACTTTTGTAATGAAAATAATTACTATTACTCAGTGTTTAATCTATGCTAGGGAAAAAATTTTTTTTTTTTTTTTTAGGGATTATAGGTAGGAACTTTATTTACCCAAATTCTTATTTGACCCTGAGAGTAACACTTAGGAAATAGATAGCATTAGCATTTCCAAGTGGTAACTGAGACTTAGAAATGTAATTTCTCATTTCTTCCCCCCAAATCGATGGACTAGTGAGGGGGAAAAGTAAAGCCTCAACTTCTAATCTTTCTAACTTTAGAGCTTGTACTGTTAACCACTACACTGCACATTTTATAATCTATTCACACCTTAAATTTTGAATCACAAAATTCGTGCTTTGTCCCTCATATTGCATTTTTACACCATTGTCTGGGAAAAAAATAAAAAGAAGTATTATATAAATATGTGCAATATGATTAGCTTCCCCTCTATAAGGAAGCTGAATGAATAAATGGGTAGATAATTGTGGCTGCTTATCTAAGATAAATAATTCAGGTTGTGCCAGAAAAATCTGGAGAGTAAATCTAACCTGAGAATGGTAGGACTCTGCTCTCCTTCTGTCCTGAGCTGTCTTGCATGAGTCATGCTTATTCTTGTCATTTTAATTTTTTTTGGTATGTCATCAATAGTCCTCTTTTTAATTACCTAATATCCATAGCACAGTAGTGGGCACCAGAAGCTACACAATATATTCATGTTGAATTGCACTGGACACCAGGCAGCATTACGTTTATTTTACTCAAAAATACTTCAGAAGCTAAAAGAGGTTTTTTTTTTAATTCCAGATAGTTGAGATATTATCAAATTCAAATTATATTTCATAGTCTCAGTGAATATGAAATGGTAGTATACCTGTTTAAATAAATGTCAGAGTATTTATCAATTTTCAAAATAAATATTTCAGAAAATAAAACTGAAAAAAGCCAAACTCATTGCTGTTGAGTTGATTTCGACTGGTAATGATTATATCAGACAGAGTGGAACTACCACATAATTAGAATAAATAAAAGGGATTTGGGTTCTTTAGCAGGATGTTATAAAAGCAGTATTTTAAAGGCTTTATAAAATAATTGCATATGTTAATTCAAACCTGACAATACCAAACACATTGTTAAAAAAAAAAAGTTTGACTGAAAACAAGTTTATATTTCAATTGGCATTGTTACATACCAAAATTAAAAGCAGTCTTGTGTTGTTTCTAGACTATATATACAGTCTGAAAAATAATCACAAACCCACAGAATAACGTAGACAGGTCAACACTGAAGAAAACAATAGGAATAGCAAAATATTTTTGTTATAATATTCTTTGCCCTTGGAAAATATGCTCTCATAAAATCACTGAAAAATGCAGAATCCTTTTGATTACCTTATAATTGTCCCTTAAATAGTTTTGTGAAAACATTAGTATTTCATTGCATTCTCACTGATGCTTAAATTAATCTTAATAGTTTATTGAATGTTCTCCTTGATAACTCTCTGTTGAGTTCTAGGATTTAATACTTATTGCTATCAAATACAAATGATGCTTTGAAAAGAAGTTAAGAATAAAGGAAGTATAACCAAACTGGAATTTTTATATTTAAATTGATCATAGAGTAAAATTATCTTAAGCTGTAGTATCTTAGAGGCTAAAAGTCTCCTATGACTTACGAAGAAAGCATATTCCATTTATGTACAAAATTCAAAACCTTTCACAGGTTATATGCATTTGAATTGATATAATCATTGTCTATAAACCATGCTTTTTGCTTTTCCATAAAGTTTTATAGTGCAGATTTCAGGAAATATCCAAAAACATTTAGCAGCCTCTGTTATATCTTGTGTGAAATATTCCCTAATTGCAAATTAGATGGTTAGTGGCTTGAAAGAGTTAATGTGCCTCCAGAGCCCTCTCTATTATCTGGGAATAATTGTAGGCATTGGGCTCATTAGGTAACACATTGACCCACTGCTACTAAGACTGAAACTTCACGTTTTTTCCACATTTATTTTCTTTCTTTTTCATTCTTTTTAAATAGCTAGATTCAGTTCAGCAATGTCAGTCTGTTAATTCAAGTATGAAATACTCTATTAGCATTAATATTTCAGGTACGTATGTAATTTTAATGAAAAAGCCTTTTGGAAATCTTTGTTGAATGACATAATTTGGATTTATATAATTTTTTCTCCATCTCACCCATGGCTCCACCAACTGATGAATACAAATAAATTATATTTACAATATTCCAAATGTCAAGATTATGGCCCTATACCTTCTTTGTTATCAAGATGCCCAGTCATTTTATCTGGATCCCCTAACTATAAATATTCTCTTTAGGATTTTCTGAAGGGATTGATAGAGCTTTTATACATAATCGGACCCTGATATTTTTTTAAACTCTATCTCTTGACTATTTACTGCTTATATCATCTTGCTTCATTATCACTGGTCACTATGCCTCCCTTCTTTTGTGACCAATGGACTTAAAAAAAAAAAAAAAATTTTTTTTTTTTTGCCCGTGTAATTATCTTTCCTTTATATCACACTTCACAGGAATTCCAAAGTAAGGCTGGATTGGAGATCATCAGCTCAGGATCATGCTCTACTTAGTGCCAGTTTCTCTCTACTGTAATAAAGAGGCTCTGATGCTCAGTTTGATGCAATTTTCTTAGTATTTCTCCCTCTGGATTTTCCATTGGTAGATTTTGAGTCCAAATGATAGGTCTGTATGTATTGAAACCACAAATATGCCCTGGATTCAAATTCTTACCAATAGACACATTAAATCCTATATGTGGTGCAATTCTTTCCAAAGACCTTGAACATTGCATGACTTTGAAAGCAGTGTGGCCATCTATAAGTGTCAGTTTATTACCTTGATTAAAATCATCCTTTTTAAATCACGAAATTTTTAAAGATACTATATTATTTTCAAGATAATAAAAGCCTACCTCTTTTTGGAAATTGTCAAATACTGTATCCAAAGAAATTTTAATTTTTTAAATTTAATGTCTAAAAAAATATACATGTAATTATTCATTTTATCACTATATCATAGAATCCAAGTTATAAGTAATTTAACTTTATTTATATTGCAACAAATTTAGAAAGAGCACCAAATCCTAAAACATTTTCAAAAATGAAGATATCAGAAAAAGTAAAAAGAAAACATGAGTGGAAGGATTCTTTTTTTTTCCCCCCCTTTGTCTTGAAATAGCTGGGTAGCTAATTCGGACCTTAGATCTTTCTGAAAAATATCATAAAAACTGGAAACTTTATAGATACTAGCTAAACAGTTTTTAAAATTATGAAAGTGCCAAATTACATTTCCAGGTTAAAACTAAAGGGAAAACAACTCAGACGTATGAAGAACCTAGAAGATGCATTTTCCTTGAGTGTGTTTGACATTATAATGACATTGAAATTCTGCTTTTAATGACCTCATAACTCAGCATGAAGAAAGGATAATGAAAGAAGACCCTATCCTACAATGGGATAGGATGCAGAAGGGCTGTATCTGTAGAAGGAGGGTGAAATAACTGAATCATTCAGGGAATTCTAAGATTCAAAATTTTTCTGTTCTGGTTGCTCTCAGAATAAGATTATCTTCAGGACACCGGCAGAAACGCAGAACCTCTCCAGAGTAATAAATTATAATTAATATCCTCATTTTTTCTCACAATAATATTTTACTGAATTATCATCAGACAGCCAGAGACATACACTTACAAAAGGAATCTCTTCTGCATGAGCAAGGCTACCAGAAATAATAGGTAACAGGAAAAACTCACGTAGTTTTTCAGTTGTTGAGTTATCTAACACAGACTATAAATTAACTATATTTACTATGTTTAAAAAATAAGGGTTTAGCTTGAAGTAAATTATAAAAAGTCACAGAATTGACTAAAAAATGATAATTGAAAATTTTAGAGATAAAATACAATAACCAACATTAAAAATCCAGTGAATAAATAAAATGTAGCTATGGCACAGCTGAAAATTAAGTTGATGTTGATGAATCAAAATTTAAGTTAAAATAAAATACAATGCTCAGCAGCCAATCAAAATTACCAAGAATGAAAAGAAGCAGGACAATGTGACCATAATGATAAGAAAGATCAATCACTAGGAAAAGATGCAGGAATTACTCATGCTATGAAATTAGCATACAAGTATATGAAAATGGATAAAATGAAAATACACCATGTTTTAAAATGTTAATGAAAATATGGACATTATGAAAACAAATATGGAAGTTAAAAAATTATAGTATCTGAAATGAAAAAAATATACTAGATTGGGTAAACTGAAATATTATATTGCAAAAGATCAGTGTACTGAAAACCTAACAATACAAACTTTCCATATGTACCACAGAGAAAAAACTTAAAAAATTTAAAGAATGTCAGAAACATGTAGAGCCACATAAACTGATATAACATGTAATGTATGTGTAATCAAAGCCTGTTATGGATTGAATAGTGTCTCCCAGGTATATGTGTCAACTTGGCTAGGCCAGTATTGTGTGGTTTACCTCTGTCTTGCGATTTGATGTGATTATCCTGTGTTGTAAATCCTAGTATCTATGATGTTAATGAGGCAGGATTAGAGGCAGTTATGGTTATGAGGCAGGGCTCAATCTATGGGATTAGGTTATATTTTGAGTCAATCTCTTTTTGATGTACAAAAGGGAAAAGTGAGCAGAGAGGATTGGGACCTCACTACCAACAATCAGGAACAGAAAGCATCCTTTGTACTTGGGGTCCCTGTGCTGAGAAGCTCCTGGAGCAGGGGAGGGTTGATGACAAGAACCTTCTCCCAGAGCCAACAAAGACAGGAAGCCTTGCCCTGGATCTGGCACCCAGAATTTGAACTTCTAGCCTCCTAAACTGTGAGGGAATAAATTTCTCTTTGTTAAACCCATCCACTTGTGGTATTTCTGTTACAGCAGCACCAGATAACTAAGACAGAGCCCCTAGAAAAGAGGGGGTGGCAAAGAATAACGGCAGAAAACCGTCCATATGTGATGAGAACTATAAACCTATAGATCTATGAAGTTCAACAAATTTCAAGTAGAACACTTATAAAATCACACCACCAACATAATAATCAGATTACTGAAATCAATGAGATAGAGAAAATCTTAAAAAGCAGGCAGAGAGTTAACTCACATTGCACAAAGAGGAATGAAGATAAGAATGACAAGATTTGTCATTAAAAACTATGGCAGAAAAAAAAAAGATAATGGAGGGACACATTACTAATTAATACCTTTGTAAACTGTGATTTGATAGACTGTTGTCTCCAAGCCATCAATAAGTTATTGTATTTATTTATTTTGTTTGCTTAGTGTGTCCTAGCTTCTTGTTTTGTTTTGTTTTGTTTTGATATACCCAAATAGACTGCTAAAGTGAACTAGTTTGAATAGTGGTGCCTTGGAAGCTCTAATGTTCTGTCACCAGGTCGTTAGAGCTGTTACTAGGTATATGAGCCCAGGAGTCCATTTACTTTTCTTGTATGGATTCAGCTCAGGTGTCCAGGTAGTCAGCCACCAAGTGTGTGGTAGAGGCTCTCACCTACAGTCTTAGATAAGTAGGGGTGACTGGTGTAGGCACAGGTATCTGGCTGCAGTAGGGAGTCATGTGCTGAACAAGGAAGGGGGCTGACAATCACCCCGGATGTCTGTGAGGAAAGAATGATCCTGTTTCTTAGGGCACCTAGCTGGATGGGTTTTGCAGCCAGACTATGCTGATAGCTGAAAGGACTGGGAGGCACCACTTACCCTTGGACACCTGTTGCAGGGGGCTAGGTGGCATGGGTGGAACCACCAGTCCTCTGGCCCCTGAGGTGGGTAGGTGAGGACCCTGTTTAATAGGCAGAGTGGTGTCAAACATCATGAACCTACCTCCCCACCATATAGCTGAGACAGTTGAAGTTAAACTTCAGGTATATGCCCAGCTGTATGGTGCTAAAGAGGGCCTATGCTGTTGAAATGGGCCCACACAGGTCTATGCAGGGATGAAAGGCATTCAAAATCCATGGACCCGTTATGTTTGTGCCTAGGCAGAGGAGCTGTTCCTGCCCTGAGCTCCCAGCTTAGGGGAGCTGGCAGATTATTTTTTCCCTGTTGGTTAATTTGTTCCTTCTCCAAGGCTTGGAGAATGGCTCAAGGTGCATGATAGGTCCTACTTCTGGCCCAGGGAAAGTGGCTATCACTGAAGCTGTCTTGGGACCTGGTGCAGAGCAGGGAGGGGTCGGGTAACTGGGAGAGAGTTTTTTCCCAAAGGGGTATTTTTGGTACACATGGTAGATTAGATGCATGTACTTATCTTTTGCCCAGAGTGTCACTTTTTGCTGATTCTGGGGATGTGAGTGGACTCTCTGCTGCTTGGTCTCTTGATGTGGAAAATGTGTCCAGAACGCCACCGCTTTTTTCATCATACTTGTGCCAGTGGATCCAGCCTGCAGGGTGCCAGTTCCTGCTTGGTCAGATCTGGCAACCCCTCACTGCTTCTGAATCATCTCTCCCTCCCCCTGCACTCAGTCTGAATCCTCAACTTTGCTTTAGATGTTCAAGGCTCCTAGATTGTCTTATATAATTGATTCACTTGTCTTTTCAGGTCTGTGTTGTAAGAGGGACCATGGGAAGTGTCTGACTATTCCACCGTCTTGACCCCACCTACCTTTGTAAATCAGGAGCAGTTTGGTATCTTCTTATAAATTTAAATATACTCTTACTATGTGATAGGTTGTTTTTTTTTTTTCTCTCAAGCCAAGCATTTGATTACTGTTTCAAGACTCTTGAAAACTTTCTTTCTGACAAGATGACTAGTAATATTACAGATAATAGTTACTTCATTAGTCTGAAAGTCTTTTAGAACCTGACTCCAGTCCAAGAACATGTAGTACAAGTGATGAATAAACATTTGATTTTCTGGCTTTGGTTACCTGAACCTAACCTAGTTCAGAATTTCTCAACTTCAGTACCATTTTTTTTTTTTTTTTTTGGACAGGGGAGGGAGCAGATAATTCTTTTTTGTGGAGTAGGGGCTTTCCTGTGTATTATAGTATGTTTGGCAGTATCCTTGTGTCTTCTCACTGGATAGGGGTAGAACCTCACTTTTCTATGAGTCAGAATAGACTCAACGGCACTGGGTTAAAATAAAGAGAAAATTCATAAAGAAAAATGAATCAACACAGAAAATTAAGTGGAACAAAGAAATTGTCAACAACACAAAAAAAGACATCAAAATGACAGCACTAAACTCATACCTATTAATAATTACACTGAATGTAAACAGACTAAATGCACCAATAAAGAGACAGAGAGTGGCAGAATGGATAAAAGCACACAATCTGTCTATATGCTGCCTACAAGAAACACACCTTAGACTTAAAGACACAAATAAACTAAAACTCAAGGGATGGAAAAAAACATATCAAGCAAACAAAAATCAAAAAAGAGTAGGAGTGGCAATATTAATCTCTGACAAAATAAAATTTAAAGTAAAATCCACCACAAAGGATAAGGAAGGACACTATATAATGATTAAAGAGTCAATACACCAGGAGGACATAACCATAATAAATATTTATTCACCCAATAAAAGGGCTCCAAAATACATAAAACAAACTTTAACAGCATTGAAAAGAGAGATAGACAGATCCACAATAATAGTAGGAGACTTCAACACACCACTTTTGGTAAAGGACAGAACATCCATAAAGAAGCTCAATGAAGACATGGAAAAATCTAAATGCCACAATCAACCAACTTGACAAATACAGAACACTCCACCCAACACCAGCCAAGTATACTTTCTTTTCCAATGCACATGGAATATTCTCCAGAATAGACCACATGTTAGGTCATAAAGCGAGCCTTAGCAGAATCCAAAACATCAGAATACTACATGACATCTTTTCTGACCATAAAGCCATGAAAGTAGAAATCAATAACAGAAAAAGCAAGAAAAAAAAATATGGAAACTGAACAACGCCTTGCTCAAAAGCTACTGGGTTATAGAAGAAATTAAGGATGGAATAAAGAAATTCACAGAATCAAATGAAAATGAAAACACATCCCACCAGAACCTTTTGGATACAGCAAAAGTAGTGCTCAGAGGTCAATTTATAGCAATAAGTGCACACATCCAAAAAGAAGAAAGGGCCAAAATCAAAACATTAACCCTACGACTTGAACAAATAGAAAGAGAGCATCAAAAGAAATCCTCAGGCACCAGAAGAAAGGAAATAATAAAAATTAGAGCAGAATTAAATAGAAAGTAGAAAAACAATGGAAAGAGTTAACAGACCAAAAGCTGGTTCTTCGAAAAGATCAACAAAATCAATGAAACATTGGCCCAAATGACAAAACAGGAGAGAAAGCAAATAACCTGGATAAAAAATGTGATGGGTGATATCACAACAGACTCAAATGAAATTAAAAGAATCATAACAGAATATTATGAAAAATTGTGCTCTAACAAATTTGAAAACCTAGAGGAAATGGACAAATTTCTAGAATCACACTATCTACCTAAACTAGCACAAATAGTAGAACAACAAAGTAAACCTACAACAAAAGAAGAGATTGAAAAGGTAGTTACAAAAAACCCCAATAAAAAAAAAAAAAAGTCTGGGCCCTGACAGTTTCATTGGAGAATTTTACCAAACTTTCAGAGAAGAGTTAACACCACTGCTACTAAAGGTATTTCACAGCATAGAAAATGATGGAATACTCCCAAACTCATTCTATGAGGTCAGCATAACCCTGATACTAAAAGTATGTAAAAACACCCCCCAAAAAGAAAATTACAGACCAGTATCCCTCATGAACATAGAGGTGAAAATCCTCAACAAAATTCTAGCCAATAAAGTTCAACAACATATCAAAAAAATAATTCACCATGACTGAGTGGGATTCATCCTAGGTATGCAGGGATGGTTCAACATTAGAAAACAATCAATGTAATGGATCACATAAATAAAACAAAAGACAAGAACCACATAATCTTATCAGCTGATGCAGAAAAGGCATTGGACAAAGTCCAACACCCATTCATGATAAAAACTCTCAGCAAAATAGGAATAGATGTGAAATTCCTCAACATAATGAAGGGCATTTATACAAAGCCAACAGCCAACATCATCCTAAATGGAGATTCTGAAGGAAGGGATTTCCCTTGAGAATGGGAACCAGACAAGGATGCCCTTTTTACCATTCTTATTCAGCATTGTTCTGGAGGTCCTAGCCTGAGCAGTTAGGCTATAAAATAAAAATAAAAGACATCCAAATTGGTAAGGAAGAAGTAAAAGTATCTCTATTGGCAGATGATATGATCTTACACACAGAAAACCCTAAAGAATCCAAAAGAAAACTACAGGAACTAATAGAAGATTTCAACAAAGTATCAAGATACAAGAAAAACGTACAAAAATTGTTTGGATTCCTCTACACCAACACAGAAGGAATCACCAAATCAACACCATTTACAATAGCCCCCAAGAAGATAAAATACTGAGGAATAAATCTAACCAGAGATGTAAAAGACCTATACAAAGAAATCTACAAGACACTACTGCAAGAAACCGAAAGAGACCTACATAAGTGGAAAAACATACCTCGCTCTTGGATAGGAAGACTCAACATTGTGAATTCGGGTAAACATTCAAAACAGAAACTAGAAAATATTTTGAATTGAACTTCAAAAAAGATACCACATAACCAAATTTGTGGGATTGTATTTACTGTGAAGCACATAACACTACATGCTCCCATATTGTAAAAGAAGAAAAGCTAAAGACTACTTTGTCTTTTCAGACTTCTTTATCTTTTGTTCTTTTACAAAAGGTAAAGATTACTTAGTTGCTATAAACCTTTGACTGGTTTACAGAGTTGTGACAAATTTTGTTCTATTAGTTTCCACTTATTTGGGTGTTTTTTTTATCCAGGGGACAGGACCATGGAGCTGCTTACACTGCCCTCTTGATGAATTCATCCTATCAAAAACATTGTAAAAGAGATTATATCTATGAATGTGGATGGTGGCTACAGGCCTTTACATTTGTTTTGCTAAGCATTCACATTTAATGTAATTTCCTTCATGCGTATTATATTTCTAATAAAATGTAATTCAAATAGGTTATATGATAAATTGTGCAACCACTTCAAAGAGGAGCTAACAATCTTATTTGAAATTAAATTACAGATCGGTAGTAAGAGAAAAATTATATTAGATGAATTTAATAACTAAAATGAGTTTAAATCCAGAAATTTGCACACAACGATAATGGCCAACAGTTAGTTTAAGATTACTAAGAGGCAATTCGTGCTAGACAGTCAACGTAGAAGATCTCATTTATTCTTCACTATAACCCAAGAGTCGGCAGTTCAAGTCCACCAGGCGCTCCTTGGAAACTCTATGGGGCAGTTCTACTCTGTCCTATAGGGTCGCTATGAGTCAGAATCGACTCAACGGCACTGGGTCTGGGTTATGTATTTATTAATCAGGACATTTTGGGTTACTTATTCATCACAATAGCCCAAAATGTTTGAGAGGTAAACTATTATCCACATAATGTAGATGATAGACCTTAGAATCAAAATTTCATTAATTTGCACACTTTCATTAAAAAGTAGAAAACTAAGATTTTAAAATTATATCTTTCTCTTCCAAAGCCCAGATTCCTTATACTTCATGAACTATGCCATGTACTGATTGATATTTATAAATTACTCAAGAGGATATATTCCCAAATCATTTCTTGAAACTAGCATAAGTTTCATCTATGCTATCTAGTGCTGCCTTAGCAGGAAATACTACAAGTGGTTGGCTTTAAGGAACAGAAATTTATTTTTTCACAGGCCTGGAGGCCAGAGTGCTTCTTTCTGTCGATCTCCTACTCCTGGTGTCTGCCAGTCATACTTGATGTTCCTTTGCTTGTGGATAGGCCCTCACATGTCAGCTGTCTTCTCCCTTTGTGTGTGTGTCTCTGTGTCTATTCTGCCCTTTTTTATCTGACACCATTCAGAAGTGATTAGGTTTAACACTCACCCAACACTGTATGACCTCATTAACCTAACAAAAGAAAACCCGTATTTCCAAAAGGGTTGTATTAAAAAGTATGGGAGTTAGGACTTCTGCATAACTTTATGGGGGACACAATTCAATCCATAACAACCTGAATACCAAAACTTAACAAAAACTTTTCCTGAAATAAAATTGTCTTTTAAATTCCTAACAATAATTTGTAAAGGAACATTTCTACATTATTTAATATGTATGACTGAAAAACCAAAATGAAACCTATAGTAAATATTGAGATTGAAAGATATATAGAAGAAAAATATCTTATTTTGCCACTCACATTCTTTCTGCTGCCTGAAAGCATTTTGTTAATATTTTATAAAAATGTGATCATGAAATTTAGAATAAAAAGATAAGAAAACATAGACACAAAAATAAATGTGCAGTTTAATTTGTAAATGATCTGAGTTGTTACTTTTTAAAATATCCACTGTCCCGAGTATATAGAATGCACAAAGTTGCACAATGTTATTTATATTTTGTTAGAAGAATTTAGTAAAATGTATCTAAATTCAACCTTTTAGGATTTTTATGTTTCCTGAGTTTCTTACAAATAATTAACAGTTGTTGTTATTGTTGTTGTTTTTCTTAGGTGCTGTCAAGTCAGTTCTGACTCATAACAACCCTATGTACAACAGGAGGAAACACTGCCTGGTCCTGCGCCATCCTACAATCATTACTATGTTTGACCCCATTATTGCAGCCACTGTGCCAATCCATCTTGTTGAGGGTCTTCCTCTTTTTCACTGACCCTCTACTTCTTTACCCAGCATGCTGTCCTTCTCCAGGGACTGGTCCTTCCTGATAACATGCCCAAGGTACATGAGACGAAGCCTCGGCATCTTCGCTTCTAAGGAGCGTTTTGGCTGTGTTTCTTCCAAGACAGATTTGTTCATTCTTCTGGCAGTCCAAGGTATATGCAATATTCTTCGCCAACACCACAATTCAAAGGCGTCAATTTTTCTTTGGTCTTTCTCATTCATCGCCCAGCTTTCGCGTGCGTATGAAGTGGTTGAAAACACCGTGGCTTGAGTCAGGTGCACCTTAGTCTTCAAAGTGACATCTTTGCTTTTTAACACTTTAAAACGGTCTTTTGCAACAGATTTGTGCAATGAAAATTGAATGTATAGGAAGTAAAAAATCCAAACAAACTGAGAAACGCAAACGTAGAAGTACATATCACACAAACAGTTGCAGAAAGCATTATGCATGGTGGTGCTGAATTTGCATCACGTTATAAAATGAATGTATAATTTTATTTTTGAAATCAGCTTTAACTTCTTTGCTCTCAATGAATTCCACATAGAAACACCGGCTTCCTCATTTGTAGGGTCATAGTTGCTTAGATTACTGCAAGCTGCTTTTCGAACAGAAATTAAACATTTATATTTAAAAAAAATTAATTATAGAAAAACAAATGTATCAATGGCCCCAAGTTGAAAAGTGATCTACAAATTCAGACATTGGATTTAAAGACATTTTCAGTGTATCTTAACCAATTTTTTCCATTACAGCTCCATTTTACATAAGCCTAAGATTTTTTTAAGAGTGATTGATACATGATTATCTTGCACATTAAAATGGTATAAAATATATACTGTTAAGAAGTCTGGAGCTATTTAAAAAGTATATAAAAATTAATTGTAAAACGAAAATAAAATATAGCATGATATTTCAAAAAATAAAATGTCCATTTTTTTATCTGGAAAATTGCACACAGTTTTTTCTTTCTTCCTAATTATCAAAGACGTGTTTCCCTACTGGAAAAATAATAATAACAGCAATCACAATCTTAAGTGTTGAGAATATACATACTCAAATTCCCTCTGAAAAGTTGGGCAGACCTTTTTTCCTCATACTACCTTTGGGGAAAGATTTTTTAGAAGTCAAATTATGCTTGCTTTTTTATAGCATAAACCAATTTTTCTACCACCTAAATCTGAAAATAAGAGAGGGAAAAATGCGAAGCAAAGGATTACAATTAAGCAACCCTGTTTTCTGGACACCTAGGAGAAAGTTTGTCAGAGAAAGTTCGCTAAGATAGGTGAAGACGTGTTTCATATGAAAGGTAGATGAGTAAAATTGA
Organism: Loxodonta africana; assembly: GCF_030014295.1. Lineage (NCBI taxonomy): Eukaryota > Metazoa > Chordata > Mammalia > Proboscidea > Elephantidae > Loxodonta > Loxodonta africana. The sequence continues at coordinate 16,134,562 of NC_087362.1, forward strand.
TGAGCACTCCTCCTTTCTGCTTTTATTGTCAAAGGCTAAGAGAGTCAAATAAATTAGATTCATGAAATGATAAGGTTAATGTTCAAATGGTGCTGGCGTGTATGAGCAGCATTCATTTTATGTCCCTGAGTGCCCTTTCTTAATGAATGTCAGAGAATGTATCTCTAATATGCCAAGGTTTGCCATATACTTCAGAGACTGGAATTCTGCTTTAGTTCAAGAATCAAGCAATTTCATTTAAATTCCATACTTGCCAAAAAGGTTTTGATTAATATTTAACTTCAATTTTGAGCTCTCAAGCATTTTAGTACAGGTTACACAAGATTTAATTTCTTGGAACATGTACTTAAGTGCATTACCTAAGAAGGCACGGGGCCCTCACAGTCAGAAGCATCATATTATGAAATATTAATTCCATTTGGTGTCCTGGAAGCAGTGTGAGAAAGGCTTGCCTCTAAGAGAAGATAGGAGAGGAAAATAAGATGCATTTGTTCTTTTACCAGGTTATTTAATTACTATCACTGAGTTGCCCAACTCAGGGGGTAATAATCAGATCTGTCTGTCTTATTGTAGCTATTTTACGTGATTTTTAGTTTGGCCATAGAATTAAAAATTAGGCAATAAATTCTCATGTGTATCTCTATAAATTTGTGTTGGCTCTTTTTGGATGTATTTTCTACTTGAAGAATATTTCTAAATAAACAGGATTATTTTCAGTAGCAATTCACTGAACTAGTGCTCATTTTTTTTTTTTTTTGCTAGGGTTACTAAATGATCTAACAAGAATAATTTTGGTAAAAAATAACAGTACAATTAATAATTCCATATGAATTGATTCAGGTAAAGAAACTCTTGGGTATTTATTCATTCATTGTGTATGAGATTTAATGTAATTTATTCCTTTCTGTCAAGAGTTTTAAACTCTCTAAGGCCTCAAAAAACCAAAAACCAAAGGCACTGCCATCGAGTCAATTCCAACTCATAGAGACTCTATAGGACAGAGTGGAACTGCACCATAGAGTTTCCAAGGAGTGCCTGGTGGATTCGGACTGCTGACCTCTTGGTTAGCAGCCATAGCATTTAACCACTACACCACCAGGGTTTCCCTAAGGCCTCAGGGACATTGAAAATTGGGATGAGGGCAAGATGACATTTCTAAAAAAAAATGTAAAATACAACAGAATAAAATAACTCATTAGAAAGGAAATAATTTTTATATTTAATTTATAATTTATAATAATTTAAACAATTACACATTTACATAATTACATGTATAATTTATAATAACTTATTTACATTGTAAAACATTGGTACAATGTTTTACATTTTGGTAAAACATGGTACAAAATATATACTGTCAAAAGTAACTCTTTTTTATATTTCCCTGTCCACCAGTCACCTAGTTCCCATCTCAAAAAGTAACTATTTTTAGTAGATGCATTTTAATCTATTTTTCTAGAGATAATTTTGCATTTAAAGATAAATATTTATATTTCCAAATGAAACGTTAGCAATATGTTTTTATATGCATTGCTTTTATTTACTGAATAATACAATTAGCATATTCTTGAATATTCAGACAGGAAAAATATCCTCGTTTATTATATATATGCTTCAGAGTATTATATGAACATACCATAGTTTATTTAACCAATTCTCTACTTATAGACATTTAAGTCATTCTACATATATCCTATTACAAAAACAAAAACAAACAAAAAAAATTGTATTGAAAGTGTGGTATGATATACATACTCTGGGGCACTCCAATATTCAGAAGTCAGAAGGGAAGGAGAAATCTGAAAATAAATAAAGGAGTGGCAGGACCCATGCAGTAAGAGGGAAACAAGAGAAATGCTATCTTTTAAACTGAGTAAATATCCATGTCAAGAAGTAGGAAGTGAATAACTGTAAATTTCTGCTACTTAGTTTGGATAAAAGAGAAATTAGAATTGCTCGTGGAATTTGGCAAAATGGCAATCGTTGAAAACTTTCCTATTTCTGATAAGTGGAGGAAATAAAAACCTGCATAGAGAGAGGCAAATGCTGATGAGATGTGTGGAAGCACGAAAAAACAGTACAAATAACTGCAAAAAAAAAAAAAACCTTTTGAACTAACTTATTATGAAGGAGAATTGAGAACTCAAGCAATAGTTGGAGTAAAATGTGAGCTCAAGGAAGATTTTTAGTTTGTATTTGTTAGCTGGGGTTTCCCTTTTGTTAATTCTTTAATCTTTTCTTTGTGAGATAACTATAGATTCACATGGAATTGTAAGAAATAACACAGAGAGATCCTGTTTACTATTTACTCAGTTTCTCCCCATGGAAACATCTTGTGGAACTATAGTTCAACATCATGACCAGGATACCGACAATGGAACAGTCAAGATACAGAAAGTTTTCGTCTCCAAAAGGATACCTCATGATGACTTTTTATAGTCAATCTCATTCTCCTCCAGCCTTCCTCCTTAGCCCCTGGCAAGCAATAATCTGTTCTCCATTCTATAATTTAGTGATTTCAACAATGTTGTAAAATGAAATAATGAAGTATACAACCTTTGAAATGGAGTACATAAAGAGGGATATCCGAGACATTCGTGAGCTGAAATGGACTGGTATTTACCATTTGGAATCAAACAGTCATGTGGTCTACTAGCTGGGAAAGACAAATTGAAGAGGAATGGTGTTGCATTCATCATCAAAAAGAATATTTCAAGATCTATCCTGCAGTACAACACTGTCAGTGACAGGATAATATCCATACACCTACAAGGAAGTCCAGTTAATATGACTATTATTCAAATTTACGCACTGACCACTAAAGCCAAAGATGAGGAAATTGAAGATTTTTACCAACTTCTGCAGTCTAAAATTGATCAATCAAGATGCATTGATAATTACTGGTGATTAGAATGCGAAAGTTGGAAACAAAGAAGATGAATTGGTAGTTGGAAAATATGGCCTTGGTAATAGAAACAACTCCAGAGATTGCATGATAGAATTTTGAAGATGAACAGCTTCTTCATTGCAAATACCTTTTTTCAACAACATACAGGGCAATTGTGCACATGGACCTCACAGGATGGAAAACACAGGAATCAGATCGACTACATCTGTGTGAAGAGAAGATAGAAAAGCTCAGTATCATCAGCCAGAACAAGCCCAAGGGCTGACTGCAGAACAGAACATCAGTTGCTCATATGTAAGTTCAAGTCGAAGCTGAAGAAAATTGAAACAAGTCCGCGGGGGCCAAAATACTGCCTTGAATATATCTCACGTGAATTTTGGAGACCTTTTCAAGAATAGATTTGATGCATTGAACACTAATGACTGAAGACCAGATGAGCTGTGGAATTAGGTTAAGGACATCATACATGACGAAAGTGAAAGGGCATTAAAAAGACGAAAAAGAAACAAAGGCCAAAATAGACGTTCAAAAGACTCTGAAATTTGCTCTTTCAAGTAGAGTAACTAAAGCGAATGGAAGAAATGATGAAATAAAAGAGCTAAACAAAAGATTTCAAAGGACAACTTGAGAAAACAAAGTAAAGTGTTATAATGAAATGTGCAAAGACCTGGAGTTAAAAAACCAAAAGGGAAGAACATACTTGGCATTTCTCAAGCTGAAAAAAAATAAGAAAAAATTCAAGCCTCGAATAGCAATTTCATTGGATTCTATGGGCAAAATATTGAACGACTCAGGAAGCATCAAAAGAAGATGGAAGGAATACACAGAGTCACTATATCAAAAAGAACCATTTTAGGAGGTAGCGTACAATCAAGGATCAATGATATTGAAGGGAGAAGCCCAAGTTGTATTGAAGGCATTGGCAAAAAACAAAGCTCCAGGAATGGACAGAATTACAATTGAGATGTTTTGACAAACAGACGCAGCTCTGGAGGAGCTCAATTGTCTATACCGAGAAATTTGGAAGATGGCTACCTGGACAACTGACAAGAAGACATCCACATTCATGCCCATTCCATAGAAATGCTATCCCACGGAATGTGGAAATAATTGCATAATATCATTAATTTCACATGAAAGTAAAATTTTGCTGAATATAGTTCAAAAATGGGTATAGCAGTATATTGACAGGGAACTGCCAGAAATTCAATCCAGATTTCAGGAAAAGATGTGGAACAAGGTCATTGCTGATGTCTGATAGGTCTTAGCTGAAAGCAGGGGATACCAGAAAGATGTTTACCTGTGTTTTATGGACTATGCAAAGGCATTTGACTGTGTGGATCATAACAAATTATGGATAACATTGCAAAGAATGGGAATTCCAGGACACTTAATTGTGCTCATGAGGAACCTGTGCATAGACCAAAAGGCAGTCATTGGAACAGAGCAGGAGATACTGTGTGGCTTAAAATCAGTAAAGTTTTGTGTCAGGGTTGTACCATTTCTCCATACTTTTTCAATCTGTATGCTGAGCAAATAATTCGACAAGTTGAACTATATGAAGAATAATAAGACATCAGGATTGGTGGAAGACATATTAACAACGTGTGATATGCAGATGACACAACCTTGCTTGCTGAGAGCAAAAAGAACTTGAAGCATTTGGTGATGAAGATCAAAGACCACAGCCTTCAGTATGGATTATACCACAACATGAAGAAAATAAAAATCTTCACAACTGGGCCAATAAACAACATCATGATAATCAGAGAAAATATTGAAGTTGTCAAGGATTTCCTTTAACTTGGATCCACAATCAACACCCTTTGGAAGCAGTAGTCAAGAAATCAAAAGACATATTATATTAGGCAAATCATCTGCAAAAGTCCTCATTAAAGTGTTAAAAAGCAAAAATATCACTTTGAGGACTAAGTTGCACCTGACCTCATATTTGTGCAGTAGCTAGACAATGAATAAAGAAGGCTTATGAAGAAATGATACATTTAAATTATGGTGTTGGCAAAGAATATTGAATATACCATGAACTGCCAGAAGAACAAAGAAACCTGTCTTCGAAGAAGTACAGCCAGAATGCTCCTTAGGAGAGAGGATGATGAGGCTTCTTCTCATGTACTTTGGACATGTTATCTGGAGGAACCAGACCCTGGAGAAGGATATCATGCTTGATAAAGCAGAGAGTCAGTCAAAAATAGGAAGACCCGCAATGAGATGGACTGACAGAGTTACTGCAACAATGGGCTAAAACATAGCAAAGATTGTTATGATGATGCAGGGCTGGGCAGTGTTTCATTCTGTTGTGCATAGAGTCCCTACAAATCACAATTGACTCAACGGTACCTGACAATAACAACAACATATAGATAACTACAGATATACAGATGTATGTAGTGTTGTAGAGAAACAACCTTCACCAAGTCTTCTGCAACGAAGAGATTTTTATTGTGATATATCAGAAAACAAAATGGGAAATTGGCTGCAAGCTCTCAGGCTGTAAATAGGCCAAAATCTGAAAATATGCAATCTGTAAGTGCTTTTTATACAATTTTGACAGTTGCTGATTAATTATGAGTAAGTGACTTACAGACAATGTTTGGTTAAAGTAAAGACAAGGAACTAAGATCGTGATTGGATGACATTTTCTTATTTTTCTTTCCTAGCAATTTTTTCTCATGGCTCAGGGATCCCAGGCCTGTTATATGATGGGTGTTTTTTATTTGTTGTGTGGGCCATATATGATATTGGGTAGATCTTTAACTCTCTTCCTGGAGTATATAGTTATTTAGTTTTGATAGGGACGTCCACTGTCCATTGAACTGGCTAGAACACTCTGTCCCACTCTTTTAATATAGTTTCCTATTGTTCTACGCTATTTTGATTCTGACAAACAAGTTGGCCATTTGTTGTTATGGCCTGCTGTGGTTAGATTAACCCTTTATCAAAAGATAGATAAATAGATAAGAGATAAAGCATATACATTGTATATTGAAGTAAGTACAGCCAGAATGCTCCTTAGAAGCAAGGATGGCAAGACTTCATCTTACTAACTTTGGACATGTTATTGGGAGGGATGAACTCCTGGAGAAGTACATCCTATGTGGTAAAGCAGAGGGTTAGTGAAATAGAGGAAGATCATCAACAAGATGTGTTGACACAGTGGCTGCAGCAATAGGGTCAAACATAGTATGATTGTGAGGATGACGCATGACTGGGAAGAATTACTTTCTGTCATAGGTGTCATTATAAGTCATAACCGACTCCAGGGCACTGAACAACATACTGAAAGAAACCATCAACGCTGAAGAATAAAACTCAGGAGGAAGGAAAGATGGTATAATTATAGAAAGAAAGTCCTCGAGGAGCTAAGAACTAGCGTTCCAAGGACGTCTAGAAGTGTTGGATTTAGATGATTTCCGGGCAAACTAAGTATTAAAAAAAGAGACAAGGCATAGGTGTGAGAACTTTGGGAAAATTTTGATAAGAAATGAATGATGTTTCTTCTAATTGGCTATTGCCATCTGTGTATTGTCTTCACAAGTCTTTTGCCCATTTTCTAATTGGAGAGGAAAGTGCTGTAGATGGGTGATCAGGGAAGGATTTTTTTGATCAACAAGTGAATGACTAGTCAGCCATGTGAATGTTTGAAAACAGAGCATTTCAGGGAGTGGAGACAAGGTGCCTAAGAGATCTGGCAGAAACTTGATTTATAAAAGGGGAAGAAAGAAAGCCAGAGTTCTTGGACCCTGCTGCACTGAGTGGGTGATTACCGGTAATGTTTCTTTAAGTCCAACTGACAGAATATAAACTCTGAAGTCGAACAAGTTTGGGATTAAGCCCTGAAAAAAAAAAAAATTTTGTTTTTTCTATCACTCACTAGTTATATGATCTGAAATTAAGCAACATAAACTGTGTAAGCCTCAAACCTTATAAATAATATAAGGATAATGATATTACTTCTCACCTAGGTATCTGGCAATATTCAGTGAAATATTTAATTGATAGTTTGGGTTAGCAAAATAAATAATGATTACATTTTTACATGCATTCTTATAAAGACTTTACAAAGTCAGTCTTTGATTATTATGTTGTGTTTATTATATTAAGTAATTGGTGCATGGTGTTTTAAATCTTATCTTTCAAATTTGAAACACCTTAAAAAAAAAAATGAAGATAATCATACAGAGCATAGACATGAATATATTAGATTTTAAAAATGACGCACTTCTAATGATACCAATTACCAAAGATTACAAACGTCAGGATTATGAAGTTTAATTTTTTTTTTTAATTTTTGTCCTAGACTGATGGCAAAATGAGAGATTCTCTAGAGATTCTTTTGAGAGTGGAATGGCATACTTCCAGAACGTTCCTTTAACACTGTGTATCAGAGAGGTACTCTGCTAGAAACTGCATACCTGCTCTTTACTTCCAAAGTTCAGGTGTGGGAGAAGATGGAAATTTCCACTTTTAAGAAAATGGAATAGCTGTCCCTGTGGTACAAATAGAAGATGAGTTTACTAAGTTATTATTATTTAACATTCTCTTTCAAGTGTGTCAGAGGACGTGCTTCCTTTTGAAACAAGCAAATAGTTAGCTTCTTTCCAGCCAAATAACATTTCCCTGTGTAGCAACTCAGGTTTTCATGTAAAGTAGTATTCAGAGATATTTACTATGTCTTGGCCAGAGAGCTTATGCATATGTTGATTCCGATTGGCTGGCGGAAGGAGTACTGCAATTAGCAGTGTCTTCATTTCCAGCTCTTGCCAGACAAAGCTCTGCTGGAGGCTTATTCTGCAGTATTTAAACACTGAAATTAATAGAGCAGCAACACATGCTACTGGGAAGGGCTGGGATATTTGGCTTATTAGGTTGTTTTTCCTCAAATACTCTTGATTTATTGATTTGTTACTTGACAAAGATATAATATGAAGAAAAATAGTGGAGAGAATGTGAAGTTATGGAAATGGGTCATGATTGAATATTATTTTTGCCATATTTCTTAGAGAAGTGATCCAGAGTCAAACAGCTTTCATGCTAATGTTTTATTGGGTTAGGAGAGGTAGATTCCTAGCAAAGAAGGTGTGAGTGAAGTGAAGAAGAATTAAAGTGAGGGAAATGTAGAAGATGAATTACCAAGTTTGTGACAGCTACATAATAATGCTACTAATTGCTCAGTCTCACTGGTACACATACAGATAGAGCTTTTGAAACCATTGTATCTCAGAGCAGTTGGTTGGAAGAGATGTGGAATATGGGCACAGCCTTTATCTTTGACTCCCTCTCACGTCCATCTCCCACAGGACTAAGTTCACCCAACAGAAAAACACTCTCCTGTACTTCCAGGTATGTCATGCAGCATCTCAAAGCCAAAACTTCTGAGTTTGAGTTTACCCAGTGTGTGTGCATGCTGGTCTCTCCTTGTATGTTTGTGTGCACACATGCACTTTTATGGTAGCTTGGGTGGCAAGTGCAGCAACATGGGCTCTATGATAGAAAAAATAAAACAAACTCATTAAGGCCGCTGGGAGAGGTTGGCCAAGTCATGAAGGGGAAGTAGGCAAGACTGTGATGATCTGTCTTTCTGTCTTTTGCTCCCTAATAGATAATGAAAAAATAAATGTGTCTACCCATTGAAAGACACTCTTTCACTGTAGTATCTCAATGCCATCCCTGAGTGGGGCTATAATTTGGAGTAGTTACTGGTACCAACATTTTGCAGTGACCTGTCTATGACCCTGTCTAAGTCCTTTCCCTCCTTTGCAAGCAGGGAGCTACATTTGCTAGCCCAGAGATCTGAGTGGCATTTAGGATTTGAGTTTCTTTAGTTCATTTACACAAATGTCACTTGGATGACTAAGGTGCATCTGACGTTTGACCCAAGTTGCGGTCTTTTCAATTGCCTCATGTGCATGTGAAAGTTGGATAGAGAAAAAGAAAGACAGAGGAATTGATGTGTTTAAACTACGGTGTTGGCAAAGAATAATGAATACACTGTAGACTGCCAAAAGAACAAACAAATCAGTCTTAGAAGAAATACAAGCCAAACGATCCTTGGAAATCAGGATGGCGAGGCTTCGACCCACTTATTTTGGGTACGTCATCAGAAAAGGCCAATCACTAGAGACTTTCGTCACATTTGGTAAAGTAGAGGGCCACAGGAAATGAGGAAAATCCTTAAAAAGATGATTGATACAACAATCAATTTCAAACATACCAATGATCATGAGGATGACACAGGACCAGGCAATGTTCCCTTCTATTATATATAAGGTCTCCATGAGCCCAACAGCAACTATCAACAACAACCCATCCCAGGTCTGAGTTCAACTCCTACCATACCAGGGTCCTGATTTTCACTTAGCTTCTTTTGCAGAAATGACATTTTTTGTAAATTCAGATATGGGGCTATACTTTCTGCAGAATCGGCATGTTGAGATTCTCCTTTATAGTCACACAAGGTTTTTCTTTTTAAAGATCATATGAAAGACCTCTAGGTTTCACAGCATGCCTTAAGTTGGCTATCAGCTCCACTGGGTCTATTATATCCTCTCTTCAAAGCCTACGATGTCATCACCAAAAGTCACAATCTCTGTTATAATCATTACTGTCATGTTTGGCAAGTACTTGATATTCCAACATGGTCAGCTTCTTCTTCTACCTTATCTTTATTAAATACAAGTAAGAAAAAAAAAATTTTTTTTTTTTTAGAGTTTTATTAAATGTAATACAGCTGCCTACTAGTGGTTATCACTACCCTCCTTATCAATAGTAATGGAATACTTGTTGCCTTCATATTGCTATAAAATCTAATTCCAAAATTTCACCCTGAGTTCTGTTTTAAATCCCTCATACAAAACTCTTTGCTTATGTTCCCCAGAAAGAGCATTAGGCAGAAGATTTTGGCTAGTGTTTATCTGGATACAGTTCCACAGAAGCAGTAGTGAGGGAAAAAGAGAAGTAATGGAGGGAAGGAGAGCAAATATAAGATGTTTAATGAAGATCATCCATATTCATTAAAAAAAAAAAGCAGCTGATTTCTCACTGGGGTAGATTCAAGTACTTGGTTTCAATTCTTTACACCCATATCCTTCCTCTTTGTCATAAATAACTTTAATTTCTTCTCTGTGGCACAATGATTGACCTAATATGGCCTTTCTAGCCTTTTTTTTAGCCATAGTCTTTGTGACTCATACGCAATGATTGAGTGGGTCTATGCAAATAAAGTATGTAGAACCTGCGATTGCTGGAGCTATGTGTCAACTTGGCTGGGCCAAGATTCCCAGTACTGTATGGTTGTCCCCCATTTTGTGATCTCATGTAATTATCCTAATTATCCTCCATTTGATGTGTTGTAAATCCGAACCTCTATATAGTTTAATAAGATAGGATTAGTGTAGGGTGTATCTTGAGTCACAGCCTTGTAGGAGGGCATGACTTAAGTTTTGCCCTTACTCAAGTTTTGCCCTTACCTGGTTTATGGCCTGCATCCAAGTTGAATATGTGAGTGCTCTGGCAGGGTTTTCTCTCTGTACCTGGACCCTGCATCATTATCTGACCTCCAATTCTTGGAACTTGAGCCAGTGGCCTGCCATCTGACCTGACCATTCTGGGATTCACCAGCTTCTAGAGCCCCGTAGGCCAGCAGCTTATCGTCTGATCAGACTCATCAGCTTCAGCAGCCTTGTGAACCAGCAGTTTGTGGTCTGATCTGCCAATTTGGGTTCATCAGCCTGGCATCTAGGTGAGTCAGGAGAAGCCTACGCTTGAACCATGGATTTGGTACTTGCCAGCCTCCACAGCTGTGTGAGCCATTTCTTTGATATAGTTTCTGAGTTCTGTAAGATGTTGCAGTGAATTACAGAACCCAAAGACAAGAATAAGAGTGCCAAGGGGTGGAGGAAGAGTTGATGTTAGAGATGATGGAGTGGTACAGTGGTTTGGAGAAGCTGGATATTTGGGACATTTTCACCTCTGCCTCATAGGAATCAGTGTTGTGCTGGTCCTTATAAAAGAAAATATTCATTTATTCTCACTAGAGGCAAAACGGAGGCTTGGACTTCTTCAGTTCTTTCAGCATGAGAAATGCCGAACATGTTCTCCCCTTTTGGTTTTCTATCTCCAGGTGTTTGCACATTTCATTATAATACTTTACTTGGTCTTCTTGAGCTGCGTTTTGAAATCTTCTATTGAGCTTTCTTCATGATTTCTTTCCTTCACTTTGGCTACTCTACATTCAAGAGCAAGTTTCAGAGTCTCTTCTGACACCTGTTTTGGCCTTTTTTTTTTTCTTTCCTGCCTTTTTAATGACCTTTTGCTTTCTTCATGTATCATGTCCTTAATGTCACCCCACGACTCTTCTGGCCTTCAGCCATTAGTGCTCAATGCATCAAATCTATTCTTGAGATGATCTCTAATAAATCCAGACGGGATATACTCAAGCTCGTTCTTTAGATCCCATGGACTTGTTTTCATATTCTTCAGCTTCAACTTGAACTTGCATATGAGCAATTAATGGTCTGTTCCACATTCAGCCACTCGTCTTTTTCTGACTGATGATATTGAGTTTCTCCATCATCTCTTTCCACAGATCTAGTCAATTTGACTCCTGTATATGCCATGCCATGAGGCCCACTTTTATAGGCAATGTTTATGTTGTTGATAAATGTATTTGCAATGAATAATTTGTTAGTCTATCATGCTGTTTCTCTTGGTTTCTATCACCAAGGCCATATTTTCCAACTACTGTTCCTTGTCTTTTGTTTCCAAATTTCACATTCAAATCACCAGTAATTTTCAATGGCTCTTGATTGCATGTTTGATCAATTTCAGACTGCAAAATTGTAAAAATCTCCGTTTTCTTCATCTTTGGCATCAGAGGTTGGTGCAAAAATTTGACTAATTAGAAAACCAAAAGATACCAACATGCTCGGCATTGCTCAAGCTGAAAAAACTGAGGAAAGAATTCAAACTCAGATTACAATATTGAAGGATTCTATGGACAAAATATTGAACAACGCAGGAAGCATCAGAAGAAGATGGAAGAAATACACAGAGTTACTCTACCAAAAAGAATTGGTAAACATTCAACCATTTCAGGAGGTAGCATAAGATTAAGAACCAATGATATTGAAGGAAGAAGTCCAAGCTGCACTGAAGGCACTGGCAAAAACAAGGCTCCCGGAATTAACAGAGTACCAGTTGAGATGTGTCAACAAACGGATGCAGCACTGGAGGTGCTCACTTGTCTATGCCAAGAAATTTGGAAGACAGCTTCTTGGCCAACTGACGGAAGAGGTCCATATTTGTGCCCATTCCAAAGAAACACAATCCATCAGAGTGTGGGTATTATCAAACAATATCATTAAAAAGACATGCAAGTAAAATTTTGCTGAACATAATTTAAAAATGGTTGCAGCAGTACATCAACAGGGAACTGCCAGAAATTCAAGCTGGATTCAAAAGACGTCCTGGAATGAAGGGTATTATTGCTGGTGTCAGATGGATCTTGGCTGAAAATAGGGACTACTAGAAAGATGACAACCTGTATTTTATTGACTATGCAAAGGCATTCAACTGTGTGGGTCATAACAGATTAGAGATAACATTGGGAAGAATGTGAATTCCAGAAAACCTAATTGTGCTCTTGTGAAATTGGTACATAGACAAAGGGGCAGTTATTTGAAGAGAACAGCAGAAACTGTGTGGTTTAAGCTCTAGAAAAGAGTGCATCAGGGTTGTGTCCTGTCACCATACTTATTCAACCTGTGTGCTGAGCAAATAGTTTGCGAAGCTGGACTATATGATGAAGAATGGGGCATCAGGATTGGAGAAAGACTCATTAACAACCTGCGATATGCATATGACACAGCCTTGCTTGTTGAAAGTGAAGAGGACTTGAAACATTTACTGATGAAGGTCAAAGACTACAGCCTTCAGTATGGATTACACTTCAACATAAAACAAAAATCCTTACAACTGAACCAATAAGCAACATCATGATAATAGGAGAAAAGATTGAAGCTGTCAAGGATTTCATTTTACTTGAATCCACAATCAACACCTATGGGAAGAGCAATCTAGAAATAACATATTTCATTAGGCAAATCTGCTGCAAAAGATCTTTTTGCAGTATTCAAAAGCAAAGATGCTATTTTTAGGACTAAGATGCACCTTACCCAAGCTATCGTATTCTCAGTCGCTTCATATGCATGTGAATGCTGACAATGAGTAAGGAAGATTGAAGAAGAATTGATGTTTTTGAATTATGGTGTTGGCAAAGAATATTGATTATGTTAAGGACTGCAGGAAGAATGAACGAACCTGACTTGGAAGAAATACAGCCCGAATGTTCCTTAGAACTGAGGATGGCAAGACTTCATCTCATGTACTTTGGACATGTTATCAGTAGGGGCCAGTCCCTGGAGAGGGACATCATACTTGGTGAGGTAGTGGGTCAGCAAAAAAGAAGAAGACCCTCAATGAGATGGATTAACACAGTGGTTGCAACAATGGTCTCAAACGTAGCAATGATTGTGAGGATGGCACAGGACTGGGCAGTGTTTCATTTTGTTGCACGTAGGGTTGCTATAAGTCAGAACCAACTCAAGGGTGCTTAACAACAACAACAACAGATGCACAGCATTATAGTGGCAATAGCTGATCATTATACTGAGCCTGTGGGGCATGTTCACCAAAGCTGTATGCAACTATTGAATCCCAGATTGTCCATTGGAAGGAAAAAAAAAAAACATGTTATTTATCTGCTTATTCCATCTTGTCTCCCAAATCCCACCTTAGATGTTTGCTTCATGGACCATCAAATCATCTTCTACCAGGTTGTGTCACCCAGGCCCTCTGAGCAAGTTCTGCCAAAGCTAAGATGTCCCTAGGTCAAGTCCATTAGCGTGTACAACAATGTTGTATTACAACCACAACCATATTGACAATTTTCACTCTAGCCTCTCTGTGTAGGAAGAAATACCACTGGCTGGGAACAAAGGAGGAACAAGAATGCTGTGTAAATGTCATCTGGTGAATGCATTCTGCTATGTAATAGAGAAAAGTACATAAGAAAATCTTCAAAGAGCTCTTAATTTAAGAAATTGGAGGGATAGAAAATAAGTACAGATTTACAACAGATAACATAAAAAATGCGTTAGTATCTAACTCCAAGAAGAACTAAGATAATTTCTAATTTACTGAAGACTGAATTGAGATAATGCTCCTTTGTATTTGCTATAGTTTATGGCACGATGTCTTTCTTCAAATTAATTAATTTATATATAATTTATATAACAATACCTAGGAAATTGACAACACTGGAAGTTAAAATAATATTTACTCTATCTAGACATAACAACTGATTTATTAGTATATTTAAATAAAAGTTAATGAAAAAAATAAATCTTGGGTAGGGGTCTGATCATTCACTTCTAAAGGAATAATCTAGTAACTTACAAAAAATTATTCAACCTACACAGGCACACACAAACATGCCCTCATACACATATACATACAAAAAGAATGGAAAGACAATGACATAATAGGGCATGAATGGAATCTGAATTCAGACGTGCTTATACCAAACACTCTGATGCGCTGTTTTCTAGCTCTGGGACATTGGATGAGAGACTTATCTGGTCTAAGCCTCCATGTCATCACTGTAAAATGAGAGTAACACTAATCTCATAAGAACGTTGTGAAAATGTCCTCTTATGACTGCAGTCTACTATGTAATGGAGAAAAGAATATGAAAAAGTGAGGATCTCATAATTCAGCAGGAGAGATAGAAAATAAGTAGAAATTTATAATAGATAACAACAATTTAGTATCTAACTGTTCAGTATATTAGGAAATAAAAAAATAACTATCTAACACAGCCTTGTGGATAGGAGATGTGGGAAAAGTTTCTCAGTAAATAATCATATGGAAGTGGTAAGTACAGCATCAGGTAATAACAGTGCTGGCACAATAATATTGAAAATGGTTCTATCAGACTAGAATTAAGTTCTTTAGTGTATTATTTTGATAAGTGACAATTATATTGGCACTTAGATTTCTCCCAGATTTTGAGTGATATATTAACACATCACAACCCAGTACCATCATCAAGTAGATCCCGACTCAGAGTAACCCTACAGAACGGAGGAGAACTGCCGTCATAGGGTTCCCAAGGCTGTAAAACTTTATGGAAGCAGACTGCCAATCTTTCTCCTGTGGAGCAGGCTGGTGGATTTGAACCACTGACTTTCAGTTAACAGCTGAGCGCTCAACGACTGTGCCACCAGGGCTCCTTATTAACATATCCAGACCGTAAAAAGTACAACCCTCACCCATTTCTAGGTGTCATTGCAAGAAATATCACCAAAGATGTTATTTTTGCTGATTTGCTTACCTAATGAACAAAGTTGTAAAAAACAAATTCGTATGTAGTTTTTGATATTCCAAGCCTAAAAAAGTGATTTATGATTACATCTCTAACCTCCTACTCTTTGCTTCACTCATAATCCTAGAGTTTGACTGCTACAAAGAATATTTAATTCAATCCAGTCATCATATGAGATTCAGAAAGGAGAGTTTCAACTACTTATTTTAATCCTTGTTGTAATGCTTATCAATTCATGTCAAACTAGGCTTAACCCATCAAAGTACTACATATTGATCAATTATATGTATTAATATTTGCTAGTGTTTTCTTGAAGGAAATACCTTCTTAATTTATAATCATTAGATTATAATGATAATCATTAGATTATCATTCAGCAACCTTGGATTTAATGGCTTTATTTTTCCCCCCAAGTACCTCATATTGAGGGATTCAATGGGGAAGATATTAAACAATGCAGGAAGCATCAAAAGAAAATGGACGAAATACACAGAGTCACTATACCAAAAGAAATTAGTTGATGTTCAACCATTTCACGAGGCAGCATATGATTAGGGACCGATGGTACTGAAGGAAGGGGTGCAAGCTGTTTTTTTTTTTTTTTTTGCACTGAAGGCTTTGGCAAAAAACAAGGCTCCAGGAAGTGACAGAATAATACAATAGAGATGTTTCAATAGGGTTGTATCCTGTCACCATACTTTGCTGAGCAAATAATCCAAGAAGCTGGACTAAATGAAGAAGAACACAGCTTCAGGATTGGAGGAAGTCTCATTAGCAACCTGAGTTATGCAGATGACACAACCTTGCTTGTTGAGAGTGAAAACTGGAGCACTTACTGATGAAGATCAAAGACCACAGCTTTACTGTGGATTACATGTCAATATAAAGAAAACAAAAATCCTCTCTACTGGACCAATAAACAACATCATGATATATGGAGAAAAGACTGAAGTTGTCAAGGATTTCATTTTCCTTGGATCCATCATCAACTCCCATGGAAGCAGCAGTCAAAAAACCAAACGATGCATTGCATTGGGCAAATCTGCTGCAAAAGACCTCTTTAAAGTATTAAAAAGCAAATATATCACCTTGAAGACTAAGGTGCACCTGACCCAAGCCGTGTTGTTTTCAATAGCTTCGTATGCATGTGAAAGCTGGATGATAAATAAGGAAGACCAAAGAATTGATGCCTTCAAATTATGATGTTGGTGAAGAATATTGAATATTCCATGGACGGCCAAAAGAACAACAAATCTGTCTTGGAAGAAGTACAACCAGTATGATCCTTAGAAGCAAGGATGGCGAGGCTACAGCTCACAAACTTTGGATCATTCCCTGGCGAAGGACATCATGGTGGGTAAAGTAGAGGGTCCACGAAAAAAAGGAAGTTGCTCGATGAAATGGACTGACAAAATGGCTGCAACAATGGACTCAAATATAACAACAATTGTGAGGATAGCGCCAGGCTGGGCAGTGTCTTGTCGTGTTGTACACAGGGTAGCTATGAGTTGGAACAGACTTGACATCACCTAACAACAACAACAAGGTGCCTCGTTAAAGAAGTAACAGAGAAAAGAACCACTGGGAATGAACATAAATGGGAGCTCTCAGAATAAAGTGCGTTTGTAATGGATTACTTATATATTTCTTTAAAAGTTAAATATATATATATATTCAACTTGCAGACGGTTTTTTTAATTTAAATTTCAGGTTTGTATTAATTTAATAGATTTAGAAGATAGGAAATTCATTGTTCATGTTTTTTTATTTTGATATTTAGTGAATAATTTTATTTTGGAGATGAATATGTTTATGTGAATGTATGTGCATGTTTGAGTATGTAGATAATATTTTCTTTTTGAATAATGAAAATTGATCTGTTTCTATCTTTTTTATGCTGGGTGATTTCTTTAACACAGATCCCTGGGTAGAAGCTGACATTTAAGGTGGGTGACATTGAACAAAATTACTTAGTATCTCTGGGCCTCAATGCCCTTATTAATAAAATTAAAATGCTGTTTTTCACAGAAAGATTTTGAGGGCTAAAGGAGATAACAAAGGGATAAAATTGTCACAAAATAAAAAAGTTAATTTGTTGTTTATTACATCCCTGTGGCTTTTCTTTCCTTTTTTTTTTGAGCCACTGGGTAGTGCAAATGGCTAACACACTTGTTTCTAACTAAAAGGTTGGATGTTTGAGTCCCCCCAAGGTCCCTTGAAAGGAATGCCTGGTGATCTACTTCAGAAAAACCAGCCATTGAAAACCTGTGGAGCACAGTTCCACTCTGGCACACATGGGTCACCATCAGTCGGAGTGGACAATTCACTGTAGTTGCCTCTATTTGCCATTTCTATTTTGAGTTCATTTTATCAGGATCCCCAGCCCCTTTACATGAACAGAATATAATCAATAAATTTGGACACCAACAATGCAAAGCTATTTTAATCTTTATTATCCATAAATACATTGAATTTGTTCTATGATCACTAATAGTAATGCTGGGAATGTTATGCAGATAAGGACAAGTTCATCTTTAAAAGTGAATGAAAGAAAACACATCGTCAATTCGTCTTCCTCCTTTGATACAGAAAGCACGAATTTTTGTAGGCAGCATTTTGTCATGACTTGTGATGTTGCAAAACCAATGGAGAACTGTCCTCTAGTTGTCAGTCTGTGGCTGGAATCTCACACGAAAATGAAAATTTTGAGTCAGCCAACTTACAGAATACAAATTGCATAGTCACGTGGTTGATAATTTTTCCTTGTACTGACTCAAAGGATCAGAAGTAAAAAAGTAAATTCAAAGATGATCATCAGAGAATCAATATTGACTTATTTTTGAAAAGTCTTCAAAGTCAAGTTATTAGACTTAATTGGGAAGAAGTCCATCTAATGATCTTGTGTTTTTTTTCAGGTTGACAAGATACCATTTTTAGCAGTTAGGCAATGAGTGCTACCTTTATTTATAAATAATTGAATGGCTTGGTCTTGCAAAAAGTTAAGATACATTTCTTATTCTATATCAGTTACTGAGACATGCTAAATTCTCTTTATCTTTTTGTTTCCTGACTAAAAATAGATACTTTATAATGTAAGCTAAGATAGAGCATATTTACCTTTATTCTCTTTATTTTTTTGTGCACGTTTTATAAACTAGCATTTAAAAATTTGAATAGAATTGCTATAAGATGTTCTTGACAAATACAGACATGGTACACTGAAACTGCAGATTAATATATAGAGAATAAATAAGAATTTTTTTTTTTTTAAACAACCATTCAACATGACTCTCGCTTACTTCGGACAGTTTATCAGGAGGGAACAGTCCCTGCTTGGTAGAGGGTCAGCAAAAAAGAGGAAGACCCTCAATAAGATGGACTGATGAAGTGGCTGCATCAGTGGGCTCAAACATACCTTTGTACTGTGAGGATGATGTATGTGGTCATTAAGGTTGTGTGTCAACTTGTCTAGGCCTTGATTCTCATTGATTTGGCAGTTATGATGTAGTTCTGCAGCCATATAATGATGTAATTACCTCCATGATGAGACGTAATATAATGTGTTCACCTCCAAGATGGGATCTGCTGTGAGTATCCTATCAATTCAAAGGGTTTCCTTGGGACTCTGGCCTGCATCCAATATTGGTGGACTTTCTGGCAAGGCTTGTGGGCTTTTGCTTGCTCTGGATCCTGCAGCTGGCTCTTATTCGCCTGATCTCCAGTTCTTTGGACTTGAGCTAGCAGCTTACCTGCCACGTTGCCTGTCAACCTTGGGATTCGTTGGACTTCCCAGCCTGTGGGCCAGAGCCCTGCTGTCTGACTAGTCAATCTTTGGTTTGCCAGCCACTGTGGCTACGTGAATCTGGAGAAGCTTCCATCCTGACCCAGAGACTTGGGATACTCCAGCCTCTACAGTGTGTGAGCTGTTTCCTTAAGGTAAATCTCTTTCTATATATATTTAGATACTTTACTGGTTTTCCTTTTCTAGAGAACCCAGCCTAAGACATAGGAGTGGTTCTAGAGAAACAAAATTGTAAGGATGAGTTTTCCTAAATTGGTTCTCAAGTCTGATAGTCTTCAAGATGTTGATGGCCCTGGTTCCAGTAGCAAAGAGGATACTGCTAATCCATGTGTCAGGTGGCAAGAGAAATAGCAAAATATTACTGCCAATAGTTCAGGTATTGGGTGATTGCATGTGTGATACCTTTCTACAATTTTGTCATAATGAGAAGTATAAAGAAGCTGGTTGGTTGGTCCTATTTTCACTAAACAAAGTGGTGAAAGAAAGAGATGAGCTCAGAGCTTCAGAGTCAAAAATCAAGTGCTGCATAAACAACCTCAAAATTTCCACTTGTGCCTTGAAAGAAAGCCTCATTTCTTATAGTAACGGAACTGATGTTGCTGAAAACCAAACCCAAAGTCTTAATGTAAGAGTGGCTGAATTACAACATCATCTGAATCCCCAACCTTGAGTGGCATCTGAAGTTAAAGTAAGGGCATTGATTGGGAGGAAACGGGATCCTGAAACTTGGGATGAGGAGCTCATGTTACCAAGATCAAAGGACTATCATGGGAGAGTGTCCTTTGGACTTGGGGTCCCTGAGCTGAGAAGTTCCTACACCAGGGGAAGATTGACGACAAGGACCTTTCCCCAGAGCAGACAGAGAGAGAAAGCCTTTGCCTGGAGATGGCAACAAGAATTTGGACTTCTAGCCTCCTAGACTGTGAGAGAATAAATGCCTATTTGTTAAAGCCATTCACCTGTGGTATTTTTATTATAGCAGCACGAGATAACTAAGACAAAGTACACATTTTTTTTAATCAAGGTAGATTTTGGGAAGGGTTGGGCTTTCACAGTTTGATTTACCATCTCATTTAGAATTAAAAGTCCTGGGAATTTTTAATTCTTGTATGGAATGCTCAGAATTATAACTAATGTTTGAAACAATGTAAATGATAATTTATTTGCACAGAATTAAATAATATGAGATTTTCAAAACTAGAATATTGTATCAAAGAATTATAGTGTTGATATTTTAATGACTATTCTTATTTAATTCTGCATTTTCCTTTGAAAATATTAGACAAATAGTAATAACCTACATACTTCCCCTAACTATAATATTTTGAATTACAGAAAGCAATCAGTTAATCATATTTTAGGATTATTTTTCAAATAATTTTATCATAAGGAATGAATGAAAGAAAGAAATATCAAGCTTAAATTATTATTCTTGGTAAAAAAAAATTATATATGTCCCCCTCAAAAAAATGATTTTACAGCATATGAAGTCTTATCTTTCACTTAAACTCTGTAATCTTTCCATTTTGGGAGATACTTTGCTTTAAATCTTTTAAGCCAGATTCATTGACTCTGAAGCTGTTACTTTTTTTTTCTTTTCTTTGTACAAGCCATGTTCAATCTTTCAGGCCATTGGAAAACCACTTAGAGAACTGAATCAATCCTGTTTTTCACTCAATTAGAGGCTTGAGTGTCAAAAATATGTTAGCATTCTATAACATATCCTATAACTTTCCACCTTGAACACTGGCTACTTTTTACTCACTTAGTTGTGATGAGTTCAGAAGAATCAAATGTGACGATTTTTTTCCTGGTCTCTACCTGGTAGTTACAAGGGTTTGTTCTCAAAATGGTGAGAGCATGCTTACAGCTCTTCATTATAAGCCACCGTGACAGCATCAGGGATATTAAAATAAATGGCTTGGAAAGGGAATGATCAAGTATGTGGCTCATATAACAAGACAAGGACCCAGAAACTGTTTAGATTAAGGTTTGCTTGTAGAGTTCAAAAAAAAAAAAAAAAAAAAAAACCAGTGGCTAAAAATGAATTTATCTGAAGAGAGAGATTAAAAGTAACACCCAAAGTTTTGAAGCAGCCCTACATCTCATCTCTGAGTTTCATCCCCGAAAAAGTTACACATTGATCACGTTTGTATTTAACTTTCACAAAGCATAGGCATGAATTTTTATTTTGGTTTTGTGGTTATGTCTCATATTTAGAATACAGCTTCATTCCTGGGACATTTTAAAGAGAGTAAATAAAAAGAGAAATAAATAAACAACATTTTCTTGGGGGAGTGGGTAAAAAGTTGTTAGTTGCTCTCAAGTCCACTCAGCTCTGACTCATGGCACCCTGCATAATGGAACGAAGAGTTGTGGTCTTCGGCCATCTCCATATTCTTTGATATGTTTGAGCCCAGTGTTGAGGTTATTGTATCAACCCATCTCATTGAGGGTTTCCTTCATTTTCACGGACCCTCTTCTTTACCAAACATGATGTCTTTTTCTTGGAATTGGTCTTTCCTGAGGAAGTACGCAAAGTAAGCAAGATAAATTTTTGTCATCCTTGCTCCCAAGAAGCATTCGATATCAACATATTTTCATGAAAGAGATTTGTGTATTTTATTTAAGTTTTGTATATTAACTCATATTTATGCTTCCATAAAGATTACAGCCAAGAAAACCTCATGGAGCAGCTCTACTCTGTAACACACGGGTTCCTCGAAGACTGGTTTGTTTGTTCTTTTGGCGATCCATGGTATATTCAATATTCTTCAACAACGCCACAATGCAAATGTATCCATTCTTCTCGTGTCTTTCTTTTTTCATTCTCATATGCAGCTTTCACATGCATATGAGACTATTGAGAACACCATGGCTTGGGTAAGATGAAACAGTCATCAAAGAGACACCTTTGCTTTTTAGAATTTTAAAGAGGTGTTTTCTAGCAGATTATGTATTTTTCCTATCAGTTTTGAAAGATTTACTTATACTAGTGTGAATAATGGGGCCCTGTTTTACTCTGTCCTATAGGGTTGCTGTGAGTTGGAATAAGCTTGATGGCAATGGGTTTGTGGTGAGGTGGTTAAGAGCTTGGCTGGTAACCAAAAGGTCAGCAGTTGGAATCCACCAGCCACTCCTTGGGAACCCTGTGAGGCAGTACTACTCTGTCCTATAGGGTTGCTATGAGTCAGAATCGACTTGACAGCAACAGGATTGGTTTTTTGTAATGTAAATAATGGAACTTTTTTTGGCGCAGTGGTGAAGAACTCAGGTTGCTAACCCAAAGGTCGGCATTTCAAATCCACCAGCTGCTCCTTGGAAACTCTATGAGGCAGCTGTATTCTGTCCTACAAGTTTGCTGAGTTGGAATCAACTTGATGGCAGTGGGTTTTTCTTTTTAGTTTAATGTGATTAATAAATGGTTCCTTATTTTCCTTTTTCTTTAAAATATAGCTCTTTAATACTTTTATATTGACATGAATTCCTGATATTTCAGTCATTTTTGTGATAGCTTTCCTCTACGTCCTTGCTATAATTACTTGGTCTTTTTATTTATAGAGTCCAGGAGAGAATCTTATTCAATCAGGAATATGCTCATTAGATCCACTAACTCTTCATTTCCAGGGATCAGAAAAATAGGGTTCCATTTTTGGCTCAAGCAAGTAAGTACACGATCGGGCCTAGTCAGGTGTCAAACATTTTATTAATTTACATTACATAGCAAATGCAGATATAATGTCAACTTAATAAACCTCACAGGGTTGTTATAAACATTTTTTGAAATAATATATTCCAAGGCATTATTAAAAAGAAAGAAAAAAAAAAAAAAAAACACCCTTCTGGATTATACACTCTGGAAGTCAATACCTTAATATTGTCATTTTTAGGAATTTCACTTTTGTGACCTTTAACTTGTCAACTCATACCAGTAGGCTGATATGGATTCTGGTTGGAAATATTCTTACTTTTCTATAAATATCTAGTGATTTTAATGCATAATGCTATATTTGAATACTTTGTTATTTCCTGTTCAGGTATGATATCTTGCTCATAAAAACCCTCTGCTGGCAAGTTGATTTTGAGTCATAGTGACCCTATAGGATGGAGTAGAACTGCCCCATAGTGTTTCCAAGGAGCAGCTGGTGGATTCAAACGACTGATGTTCTGGTTAGCAGCTGTAGCTCTTAACCACTACGTGGCAAGGGCTCCATCTTGCTCATAGATGTACTAATTTTAATCTTTTTTGCTTCTGAGTACATATACATTAATTTCACTTGAAATTGAGATAAATATTGGCTGTGACTCACTCTGAATTTAATACAAGCAAATTCTCTAAGTACATTACACTTGTACATTGATAGACATTTGAATGATTTCAAATCAGGTATCAATGATTTGTATCATAAGAATGAGTAAATAAAATTACTTTTTATGTGTCCTTTCAGTGACATTGGCCTATTAATAAGAAATGTCTAGGTACTTTATCTAATATTTACAAAGACTGAACTAATTTTTTTTACATATTCTTATAAATAATTATGCATATGACAGGGTTATTGTTAACAAAATGTCAAAATATAATAGGAAGCTCTTTAAACAATAATTTCACTCTACATTATATTGAACTTGTGTTATGATATGATATAACTAAATGTGAGAAGAATCAACTCTAGCGATAACATTAAATATTTGGGTTACCTACTTTTTTTTTCTTAATTTTATTCAGGCCTTTTCACATAATTTTAGCAGTTCAAATTAGAAAAATCTGTTACATAAAATTTATGTCACTTGTAGTTTTACCAATAATTATGTTACCCAAAAAAACCCTATTGCCGTAGAGTCGATTCCGACTCATCGCTATCCTATTTAACACAAATTATTTACTGAATTGTGTTGTCGTTAGGTGCCCTAGTGTCAGTGCCAACTCACACTACCATTCTCTTGATCGTTGTTATGCTTGAGCCCAATGTTGCAGTCACTGTGTCAATTCATCTTGTCGAGAGTCTTTCTCTTTTTCTCTGATCCTCTACTTTACCAAGCATGAGATCCTTCTCCAGGGAGTGGTACCACTTGATATGGCCAAAGTATGTGGGATGAAGTCTTGCCATCCTTTCTTCTAAGGAGCATTCTGTCTGTACTCTTCCAAGGCAGATTTGTTCGCTCTTTTGGCAGTCCATGGCTTATTCAATATTCTTTGCCAATGCCAGAATTCAAAGGCCTCAATTCTTCTTTGGTCTTCCTTATTCATTGCCCAACTTTTGGATGCCTATGAGGCAATTAAAAACACCATGTCTTGGATCAGAAGCACCTTAGTCTTCAAGGTGACATCTTTGGTTTTTAAAACTTTAAAGAGATCTTCTGCAGCAGATTTGCCCAATGCAGTGTGTCACTTGATTTCTTGACTGCTGTTTCCGTGGGTTTTGACTGTGGTTCCAAGTAAGATGAATTGTACTCATCAAGAAATTATGGTATGATCTAACACGCTTTAGAACACAGGCATAAACTACAAGTGTAATGCAATGTCTACCTTCACCTGTCAAATAACAAAATGTTTTATCAAATACTTAATTGTTTTTTTTGCTTCAAGGATATACTCAAATAAAAATACAAGATATTTAAAATTTGAAAATATATTCTTAGGACACATAAGGTATATCAAAAATTATCCAACTCGAAAACTTGTCTGAATGGGTTCCTGGGTGGTGCAAATATTTAAGGCCCTTGGCTGCTAACCAAAGGTTTGAAGTTTGAGTCAACCATGGCAAAAACAGGTTGCTTAAATCAAAACAGATCAATGAAAGTAACACATTAGTATATGTAAAATATTCTAATTACTATGGCATCAATAATATAAAATATACGTGTAAATTTACTTTATTGAATTGTATGGTCAGATAAAATAAATTTTCCAATTTTATTTTATGCTTAATAAAAAGAATATGTATAGTTGATTTAATTTTGAAAGAAGAAATAATACATTTATTTAAGTATTCAAATATCTTTAGAAATAGATAAATGGAACGCTAAAAATAGAGGCCACAAAAAAAAAAAAATAGAAAGCCAGGATTTCATATAAACTCAAATCATTATGTATTTCTAGACCCTTATGACTGAATTTGTCAATGATGAATTTTTTCAAATGGGAAAGTAATAAATTGAGGTTGAGTTAGTGTTTTAGATTGAGCTAGAAATTATTTTAAGGATTTTTTTTGCTTGAATTTTTTTTCTAGTTATACAGAACAAACAATTCCTAAAAATAATACCTCTGGAAAACTATGGCATATATTTTATTGCATATAAATGAATATATTTGAGCATTGTCACACTCTCGTCACGTATGACACATGTAAAGCCTCCCTAATAACTTTCTGACTCTGTAAAGAAATATATATACAAAACTATGTACAAGACCTTGAAGTAACAATCAAGGGCAAAGTGCTGAAAGGAGAGGAATGAAAGTATGTAAGTTAAGTGCAGAGTTGATGCCCATAAATCATTCGTACAATTTACAGGTGAGTCAAAATAGCTACATTTATGCTAAAGAAATAACATTAATACTTCGCTTTTTTGCCCTTAATAATGTTCAAAGATTTTCTTCAGAAGTACAAAAAAAAAAAAAATGCAGCCAAGGAAAACACTTTAAAGGATTTCACTAGACATTCTCTGCGACATGTACACACACATCTTTGACATAATAAAACTGACTCCCTCATACTTTCAAATTTGCCCACATCATTTTTCTGAATATCTTGACTTTGTTCTTTATAACCTGCCAGTTTAAAGATTTTGAACTAGATCTTAAAGTCTGTGCAAATTTCAAATATATATTTAGATATAGCTTTGGTTATTTCTAATAGTTTATGACTCATCTAAATATAATTGGGCTCTGGCTAGAAGATTGGACTAGCTTAGTAGAGTCTATGGAAACTGTTGTGCAGAAATTAAATGACGTTCCTTTGGATTGAACTTTTTTACATTATAAAGTTTTTGGGTCATGGCTGTAAATTTATTGACAAATAATTTTCAGTTTAGTGTGGATTTCTTCAGTTTTGTCTTGGCCATCATTGATAGCAAACCTTTTATGAGTATGTGTTGTAAATTTCCCCAGGATTCAGGACTGCTTACAAAATAACGGATACTGAACTAGATTTTTAAAATCTTCAACCACAGGTATCTGAAAATCTAAATAGCCTTCTAGACTTCCTCCTTGACCAGTATTACCCCAAACAGGAGAACAAAACCAGCTGTACAATAACTAACTTGAAAGTATTGGAATCTGTTTAAATACAAATGTATATTCAACAAGCACCAGAGAATCCAGATATCCTAATAGATGTCTGGGTGTGTTGGTATAGAGAATAACGTTCATAGTGTGTTAACGTTCTTAAATCAATATGCTGTCTAATTAGTAAATTTTCTTTACTATTTCTTTTCATTATTATGAATATTTGCAAGTGGTAAACATCCTTAACAATCAAAGATAGAAAAAGAGAGCTCTGTTCTCACCTCAAAGATAAAGATTATTCGTAGTTCTTTTATTTTCTGTTAGAATGTTGTGTAGGTAGTCGCCAGTTTATGATGGGGTTCTGTTCTGACAACTCTGTCATAGGTTGGTTCTGACATAAGCTTTATACAACTTTTTTTTTAGTTTTAATTATTATTGCCTTTTATTATCAGTATCCTTATAAATCCAATCTGTATTTGTGTTTGGAGGTTAGAAACATTACATATAAACATACGGATATATTTTAATACATACTTACATTAAAAAATACACAAATCATAAAAGTTTACTCTGACAATGAAGAAAAGTTGGACCACGCTGGCATTTTATCTGTTGCTGTAATAACTCCATTTGTGGAAGGGTCTGGATCATCTGGATTATTCCTGGGAATGGGGATGGTGTTTCTAGTCAGAAAATTAGTGAGAGTTGTCTGTACGGTCCTTCTCTTTTTTTCTTCATCTATTTTGCAGTAACATCTCAGTGGTTCCCAAATCTGCCTACCGACTTTAGCAAAGCAATCAGCCTTTGAGTCCATGTTTTCAATTAACTGAAGCTCTTAGTTTAGTTTAGAAAAAAAACTTTAGCTAATCCTATCACTGTAAAAAATTTTGACAACTCTCCTTCTTCATTATTTCTTTCTTCTTTAGCATTTCTTTTCTCTTCAAAATCCATTAAATCCTGATCTGTCAAATTCCCTTCTTTATGATCAATGAGCTGTTCCCCATTGGTGATAGCACATTCTAAATTCATTCTTTCCATATGGATGATTTTCCAATGATTTCAATTGTTGCATATCCTTAGAGTTGAACATTGCCCAACTTTCTATCCATTACTACTCCTGACACCAACACCAACTTCATTATAGACCAGGCCATAGCCTGCTATATGACAGTGTTTTGAACAGTAAATCATAAAATTGAACATCTGTGAGTGAACATCTGAGAATGATAACCTCAGTGTATTATGAACTACAGCGTTGTATGCAGTAGATATTACTAAGGATAAGATGTTAAAAAAAAAAAAAGGACCTTCTTAAGTGTGGTTTGTCATAATTCAAATACGTTTTAAATTGGTGACTACCTATATGTGTGTATATGTGGGTAGGCAGAAACATACACATATATTTTCAACAACAAATGGTAGAATCTTTTTTGTTGTACTTTGGTATACCTTAGAGAATTTTCCATATAATTGCAAAATTTAAAAGCCCACACTTTTTACAATGGTTGTATTTTATTCCATTAACTAATGTACAATATTTGTTTTCAGCCAGATATCTGAGTTATTATTATTTTTTATTTTTAATAATCAATTCTACAATAAATATCTTGCTACACGTCTTGGAACACGAGCATGGATAGAACTCCAGGATAAAATTTTGCAAGATAATTTCTGAGTGAGAAAGTATGTACATTTAAAATTTTAGAGGTGCTGTCAAACTTCCCTACAATCTTTACCAGTTTATACCCTCAAGTCTTTGTGTATGTGAATTCCAATGATCTACAAGGCGCTACTATAATCTGCCCCCTCTATATGACCTTGACTGTAGGATGTTTCTTCTTAGTTAACTCATCATTCGCAATTTGACTCACTGTCAACTTTTCTCTAGTTCATAATAGGACAGAGGAGTAAGAGAACTGATGTAGCTCTGAGGCAAGACTGTGAAGGTACACCATTAAACCTGCCATATAAAAGTAGGCTGCTTCTGGTGGTTTTTATGCCAATCTTATGAAGAAAAATGAATTTTCCGGGTAAACAACTGAATGTCAGATGCCAGAGCCCATTTTTATCTGTTAAATAAAAATATCACATCTGGAATAGCAACCGAAATTGGAGTCTCTGCCCGATTAAGTTTATGGTTATCCACAGTCATTCTCAAAGTTCTATGATTTCTACATAGTTTGCACAAAAAGCTGAGTGGAGATGCGATAGGTACCACCACCACTGCATCTTTTAAGTATTTGATAGTGGCTCTAATCTTGACAATCTTCCCAGGAGTGGATAACAGTTTTTCCACTACTAACATAATAAAAGAAGTCCTGGTGGCACAGTGGTTAAGAGCTCAGGCTGCTAACCAAACAGTTGGCAGTTCAAATCCAACAGCTGCTCCTTGAAAACCCTATGAGGCAGTTCTGTTTTGTCCCATAGGGTTGCTATTAGTCAGAATTGACTTGATGGCAATGGGTTTAACATAATAAGAATGAGATATTCCAGGGGCTTCAATTTAACCCTTCGTACTATAAATGTCCTACACAATTAAAAATTAATATCACATGCAAGTAAAATTATGCTGAAGATAATTCAAAAATAGCTGTAGTAGTTCATTGAGAGGGAACTGCCATAATTCAAGCCAGACTGAGAAGACAAAGTGGAACAGGAGATATCATTGCTGATGTCAGATGGATCTTGTCTGAAAGCAGAGAATACCAGAAAGATGTTTACCTGTGTTTTATTGACTGTGCAAAGACATTTGACAATGTTATCAAATTATGGATAACATTGCAAAGAATGGGAATTCCATAATCCTTAATTGTGCTTGTGTGGAACTTGTACATAGACCAAAAGGCAGTTATTTGAGCAGAACAGGGTGATATTGTGTGGTTTAAAATCAAGAAACCTATGTCATGATTGTTTTCTTTCATCATATTTATTCAATTTGTATATAAAGAAGAAAATGGTATTAGGGTTGGGGGAAAGACTCATTAACAACCTTCTATATGCAGATGAAACAACCTTGCCTGCTGAAAGTGAAGAGAACTTAAAGCACTTACTGATGAAGATCAAAGACTACGGTCATCAGTGTGGATTATACCTCAACATAAAGAAAACAAAAAACCTTACAATTGAACCAATAATGAGCAACACGATAAAAAGAGAAAATATTGAACTTGCCAAGGATTTTATTTTACTTAGACCCACAATTCAGGCCCACAGAGGCAGCAGTCAAGAAATCAAAAGATGTATTTAATTAGGCAAATCTGCTGCAAAAGATCTCTTTTAAAGTGTTAAAAAAAAAAAAAAAAGATGTCACTTTGAGGACAAAGGTATGCCTGACCTAAGCCATGCTATTTTCAATCACCTCATATGTATGTGAAAGCTGGACGATAAATAGGGAAGATTGAAGAAGAATGGATGCATTTGATTTATGGTGTTGCCTAAGATTATTGACTATACCTTGGACTGCCAGAAGAATGAACAAATCTATCTTGATAGAAATAAAACCATAATGCTCCGTAGAAGAAAGGATGGTGAGACTTCATCTCAAGTACTTTGGACATGTTATCAGAGGGATAAGTCCCTGGAGTAGGACACCATGCTTAGTAAAGTAGTGGGTCAGCAAAGAGGAAGACCCTCGATGAGATGGATTGACACAATGGCTCCAACAATGGGCTCAAGCATTACAAGGATTGTGGGAATGGCACAGGACTGGGTACTGTTTAATTTTATTGTACATAGCTATGAGTTGGAACCAGCTCAACAGCACCTAACAACACCAACACTATAAATGTCTGAACTATTGAGTCTGAGAGCCTGTGAGGTCATTCTATCAGTTCCCAACTATGCCGATTCCAACCACGGTGAGGAAATCACTATAGGCAGGCCCTTATCGATCTGACTCACTGTGATTCAATACTAGGGCAAAACATTGTGATTTAAACACCACAAAAAAAACATATGTTCCCACTTTGATTCATGTATCACAGTTGCATTTTGAGTCTTCAGGAATAAGTATCACTTCAGAGATAATGATTAGTAATTCCCCAAAAAATAAGTTTGGGCATTTTCTTTACTCAGTACACAAGACACTCTAGTAAATGAACTCAGAAAAATGAGCAGTATATACTGTGAGCATGAAGGGGGCCCAGTCTCCCTTTAATGCAGGAGGATCCTGGTCACTGAACTAACATAGGTAGGTTCCAGTTAGGAGAGAGTAACCACTACAGCAAATTAAAAAGGGAAATGTTAAATGCATAAATTTTTTTTTTAACCAATAAAAGGTAATTAGGAGTCCCTGGGTGGTGTAAATTGTTAAGCACTCTACTACTAGCTGAAAGATTGTTCAAACCCACCCAGAGGCACCTCAAAAGACAGTTTTGAAAATCAAATGGAACAGTTCTACTCTGCACACATGGGATTCCCATGAGTCGGAAATGAATCAACAGCCACTAACAGCAACAACAAAATGTGATTAACTACTGAAAGTGGTAAAAGACAATTGCAAGAGGACCAGAAGTAGCATGTGCACAAAAGCAAATAATATTTAGGCTGAAGAACATGGGCAAAAAGGCACTAAAGACTTAAAAGAGGTCACCCCTACTGCATCTGGCCAGGGTGATATTTAGACTTCTTCAATGTAGGCATAGCCACTCTTGGAACAGAAAGTCTGTCAGTGACCAAGGAACTTGCCACAGGGCCTGGGCAGGAACTAGCACACAGAAGGAGATAATCTGTAGAAGCTCCCAGGGAATGGGGACTCAATTGTCTAAGACTGGTTGCAGCTGCTATGGAAGTGGGTGCTAGGTAGAGAGAGAATCCTGAGAGTCTGCTGGAGCAGTCCTTGGTCCCTCCAGGCAACAGGGGTGACGTCTCCCCTTCCTAATTCTGTGCACTAACCCATGGGTTCCTGGACTGAACTAGAAGGAAAATGGAAAGATGCACAGGGTCCTGCAAAATATCAGAAAACAGAGTCAAAAAGGATGAATTTGGAGCCAAAAAAAAAAAAAATCTGAAACCAAACTTGCTGGTGTCAAGTCAGGAGACAATAAATTGATCACTGTCATATTTGTGATGGGGGCTGGGGGTGCGACTTGGAGCTAGTTGATCACTGTCATGTGTGTTTATGCTCTATCTCAAATAAAAGAAGACAGTGGGAAATAGATCTAGAAACTTCTACTGACACAACACTACATTGAATCAAAAATGTCTATTTGTAATCAGTTGTGTTTTACAGTGCATGAAGTAGTCAGAGCTAAGAGAGACTACTATAGCTCATTACAATAGTTCTCAATTTCTTCTTCCCAGGTTATCAACATCAGCCCCCCACATGACTGTCATTTTGTCCTACTGTGGGGATTTGCCTGTTGCTGTGATGCTGGAAGCTATGCCACCAGTGTTCAGAAACCAGCAGGGTCACCTATGGAGGACAGGTTTCAGCTGAGCTTCCAGACTAAGACAGACTAAGGACCTGGCAGTCTACTTCTGAAAATAATTACCCAGTAAAAATCTTATGAACAGCAGTGGAATGTTGTCTGATATAGTGTCGGAAGATGAGCCCCCCAGGTTGGAAGGCACTCAAAAGACGACTTGGGAAGAGCTGCCTCCTCAAAGTAGAGTCAACCTTAATGATGTGGTTGGAGTCAAGTTTTCAGGACCTTCCTTTGCTGATGTGGCACAACTCAAAATGAGAAGAAACAGCTGCAAACATTCATTAATAATCAGAACCTGGAATGTATGAGAATTGGAAATCCTCAAAAATGAAATGGAATGCATAAACATCGATATTCTAGGCATTAAGAATAGTGAGCTGAAATGGACTGGAACTGGCCATTTTGAATCAGACAATAATATAGCCTACTATGCTGGGAATGACAACTTGAAGAGGAATGGCATTGCGTTCATCGTCATAAAGAACATTTCAGGATCTATCCTGAAGTACAACGCTGTCAGTGATAGGATAATATCCATATGCCTACAAGGAAGAAAAGTTAATAGGACTATTATTCAAATTTACACACCAACTATTAAGGCCAAAGGTGAAGAAATTGCAGATTTTTGCCAGCTTCTACAGTCTGAAATTGGTCAAACATGCAATCAGGATGCATTGATAATTACTGGTGATTGGAATGAAAAAGTTGGAAACAAAGAAGAAGGATAGGTACTTTGAAAATATGGCCTTGGTGATAGAAACAATGCCGGAGATTGAATGATAGAATTCTGCAAGAACAATGACTTCTTCATTGCAAATACCTTTTTTTCACCAAAATAAACGGCGACTATACACAGGGAGCTTGCCAGGTACAACACACAGGAAACAAATTGACTACATCTGTGGAAAGAAATGGTGGAAAAGCCCAATATCATCAGTCAGAACAGGGCCAGGGTCTGTATGTAGAGAGGACCATCAATTAATTGCTCATAGGAAAGTTCAAGCTGAAACTGAAGACAATCAGGGCAAGTCTATGAGAGCCAAAATATGACCTGAATTTAGAAATCATCTCAAGAATAGATTTGATGCATTGAACACCAATGACCAAAGACCAGACTAGCTGTGGAAGGACATCATACATGAAGAAAGCAAGAGGTCACTGAAAAGACAGGAAAAAAAGAAAAGACCAAGACGCATGTCAGAGGAGACCCTGAAACTTTCTTTCGAACATTGAGCAGCTAAACAAAAGGAAGAAATGACGAAGTAAAAGAACTGAACAGAAGATTTCAAAGGGCAGCTGGAGAAGACAAAGTAAAGTATAACGACAGGTGCAAAAAGTTGGAGACCAAAAACCAAAAGGGAAGAATATGCTTGGCGTTACTCAAACTGAAGAACTGAAGAAAAAATTCAAGCCTCGAGTTGCAATAATGAAGGATTCTATGGGGAAAATATTAAATGACACAGGAAGCATCGAGATGGAAAGAATACACAGCCATTATATCAAAAAGAATTAGTCGATGATAAACCATTTCAAGAGGTAGCATATGATCAGGAACCAATGGTGCTGAAGGTAGTTCAAGCTGCACTGAAGGCATTAGAGAGAAATAAGGCTACAGGAATTGACAGAATATCAATTGAGATGTTTCAACAAATGGTCGCAGAGCTGGAAGTGCTCACTCGCCTATCCCAAGAAATATGGAAAACAACTTCCTGGCCAACTGACTGGAAGAGATTCATATTTATGCCTATTCCCAAGAAAGGTGATCCAACCAAATGTGGAAATTATAGAACAATATTATTAATATCACACCCAAGCAAAATTTTGCTGAAGATCATTCAAAAGTGGCTGCAGCAGTATATCAACAGGGAACTGCCAGAAATTCAGGCCAGATTCAGAAAAGAACATAGACCAGGGATATCATTGCTGATGTCTGATGGATCCTGGCCAAAAGCAGAGAATACCAGAAGTACCTGTGTTTTAATGACTATGAGAAGGCATTCGGCTGTGTAGATCATAACAAATTATGGGTAATATTTCAAAGAATGGGAATTCTGGAACACCTAATTGTGCTCAAGAGGAATCTTTACATAGATCAAGAGGCAGTTGTTTGGACAGAACAGGGGGACACTGAGTGATTTAAAGTCAGGAAAGGTGTGTGTCAGGGTTGTACCCTTCCACCATACCTAATCAATCTGTATGCTGAGCAAATGATCCAAGAAGCTGGACTATATGAAGAAGAATGGGCATCTGGATTATGCAGGTGACACGACTTTGTGTTATCCAGGTGACACAACCTTGCCTGCTGAAAGTGAAAAGGACTAGAAACACTTACTAATGAAGATCAAAGACCATAGCCTTCAGTATGGATCATACCTCAACATAAAGAAAACAAAAATCCTCACAACTGGACCAATAAGCCACATCATGACAAATGAAGAAAAGATTGAAGTTGTCAAGGATTTCATTTTACTTGCATCCACAATCAACACCTACGGAAGCAGCAGTCAAGAAATCAAGACGCATTGTGTTGGGCAAATCTGCTACAAACGACCTCTTTAAAGTGTTGAAAAGCGAAGACATCACCTTGAAGACTAAGGTGTGCCTGACCCAAGCCATGGTATTTTGAATCGCATCATATACGTGTAAAAGCTGGACAATGAATAAGGAAGACAGAAGGAGAATTGACGCCTTTGAATTGTGATGTTGGTGAAGAATATTGAACATACCATGGCCTGCCAAAAGAATGAACAAATCTGTCTTAGAAGAAGTGCAGCCAGAATGCTCCTTAGAGGCAAGGATGGCGAGACTGTGTCTTACATACTTTGGACATGTTGTCAGGAGGGATCAGTTCCTGGAGAAGGACATCATGCTTGGCAGAGTACAGCGTCAGCGGAAAAGAGGAAGACCCTCAACGAGGTGGATTGACACAGTGGCTGCAACAATGAGCTCAAGCATAACAACGATTGTGAGGATGGCACAGGACTGGGCAGTGTTTCGTTCTGTTGTGCATAGGGTCGCTATGAGTCGGAACCGACTTGACGGCACCTAACAACAACAACAACAGCAACATCAGCATCATCAGGGCACTTTTTGAAAAGCAAAATTTGGGATCTCACTCCTAACCTCCTGAATCAGAACCTGCCCAACAATTTGTGTTTAAACAACTCTTATAGGCAACTCTAATGTATTCTAATGTTTGAGAACCTTTAGTCTACACATTCAGGATTGACTTTCATTACCCTTTGACTGTCTTTGCATTCTCTGCAATTTCTGATGAATTTGCACAGAAATAATTTAAAAGCAATATGGAGATTAAATGAAGTGACAATGTTACTTGCATTTACAATTGGGAAGCTATTTACTACAGCAAAACATTGCGTTACTTCTGTGCTAAACGTAGCTGACCAGGAGTGAGCGAGTAAGTGGGAGAGGAGAGGAGGGGACTGAAGGTGATGGAAGGGGAGGGGAGGGGAGGGAAAAGGAGGGGAGGAGAGAGGGAGAGAGGAGTGGAGAGGAGACGGGAGGGGAGGGGAGGAGAGGAGAGAGAGAAAAGGAACAAGAAAAAAGAGCAAGAGTGTTAAATTTTAGAATGAGTGCCTAAATAAGAAATGATAAACACTTTTTTTGAAAACTATTAAAATATCATTTAAATTTAGTGAAATGTTCAGATCACAAATTATTAAGCAAATTTTTGAGAAATAGTTGTCCTGTAAATACCTAGTTCAAAAAGATCAGCTCTTCGACACTATCAGTGGTGATAACATAAATTAGTCTCCAAAAACCCAATCAAGTAAACACTTCCACTATCCGCCTAATATCAACCCCACAGTGTAATCTCACCTTCACACTCTTTTATTTCAATCTGCTCCTTTTCACACTTGATTATCACAATTTTGGGTGACGATCAAAACAATAGGTAAGTTTGAGTTATGATTTTCATTTGCATTTGATATTTTTGTACTAGAAATATAAAAAAAATGTGTTTTTCTCTTGGGAAACCTAATGTTATTAAAGGTCAATTTCATGTTTTACAATACATCTGACAGTACGTTTTTATTTTTGTGTCAGTGATAACATCAGTTGTATTACTTAATTACAACTTTTATATAGTATCTTTTACTTGTTTTTCTCTAGAAAGATGAAATGGCCATCCTTTTCAGAGGTGTTTGTGAAATCATAGAAAGCTAAATTTCGTCATTATTTCTGAATAGCGTGTGTCAGTATAACTTGTATGGTCTTGACTTAGTATATAGGGATGACAGCAAGCACATTATAACCCTCAGGCAGCTAAAAGTTAACAGCCTCAGAAATATGTCACAGTGACAAAAAAACCTATAAAGCTGATATAAATTTAATATGAATGGTTGCCATTCTCAAATTTCCCTCTGTGTAGGTAAAATTAGCTTTTTATTATTAACACAATTTTGGGTAACCTTAGCAGAGTAAAAAAAAAACAGCTTGAATTATAATGTATATTCTAATATACATATATGTGTAAGCAGAAGGACATAATAGTCTTAATTACAAAATGCCCTTTAAAAAAGACAGCGAAAATTTTTTATGTCTATGGAAATATTGAGCCTGGTGTTAAGGAGCCCTGGTGTCACAGTGGTTAAGAGCTTGGCTGCTAATCAAAAGGTCAGCAGTTCGAATCCTACAGCCACTCCTTGTAAACCCTATGGAGCAGTTCTACTCTGTCCTGTAGGGTGACTATGAGTCAAAATTGACTGGACAGTAATGGGTTTTTTGTTTGTTTGTTTTTTGTTTTATGGACATATGCTACATCAACCAATGGTAAATGGTTTCTCAGAAATGGTATCACTGCAATGCCATTATCTTTAATGTAAAGATGATTAATCCATTAGGAAGAAATGCTTAAGGACTTTGCTATGAGCACTTGAAAAGTTAATGTCAGACTGAAAAAAGTAGAATACTAAATTTTATTCAAGTATGAAAAGATTTGTCTAAAATCACAAAATCTGATGCTTATAGTCAGCTGAAAACCCTGGGAACCCCAATTGTCCTTTGTTGTTTCTATCCTTTAATACAGAATAGAATTGACAATAGGGACTGTTTTCCAATAGTTTGAAACATTTGATTTATCTGAGGTTTCATATTACCGATCACCTTTTAGGATCTGAGAAAGTAAATAAATGCATATTTAAATTTAGAAAAAACAGGAATTTAGGATGATTGGT
Source organism: Loxodonta africana (assembly GCF_030014295.1). Lineage (NCBI taxonomy): Eukaryota > Metazoa > Chordata > Mammalia > Proboscidea > Elephantidae > Loxodonta > Loxodonta africana. The sequence continues at coordinate 16,171,527 of NC_087362.1, forward strand.
TAATGTTTAATCTTCTTTTAATCTATGTGGGTAAAATTAAAAAAAAAGTCTAACTGATACATATTTTTGTCATATGTTGAAGGGATTTACTATTACATACTTAACGTGAAGGCCTCAAAATTTAGTTTCATCCTGGCTGAATAGAGGTTTTTCACTCAGATACTCATAAATTGAGAGACCAAGAGTTCTGCCATGACACTTAAAAATTAAACTTATTTAAAAATATATGTACCCTACTATAAAATATAGTAATGTATGATATGGTATAACAATATAAAGTTCATATATAAAATATATATGTCATTTAAAAATAAATATTTTTAAAAATTCTAGCTAAGATTGTCACAGAACCTCAGAGGTAAGAGAATTACTAGCACATATCAATAATCAGTTTACCACCCTTTTGAAGAATTCTAAAACAAGGCAAGAATTAAGGACACCGTAATGAGAATAGTCAGAAGCTGGGTTAGTGCTGAAATCACTTCAAGTGTAAAATATATCCTCAGCACAAACTTTATAAACATAATGAAAAGGATTGTTCTTTCAAGTTTCAAATCCCAAAGTGGTTAATCATGATCTTAAAAGACTGTCTCATCTGGCCCAGCAAGGCCAAATATTTCTCCTACTTCCCAAGTCCAAACATTTGGTGAATCTGGTCTGGACATGATACATCAATGAGGACAGGATGAAAGAGAAAACCTCTGCAGTCCTGAAGTTCTCCTCGATAGCATTCATCACAGCTAAAATGGTTAAGCATTTCCAAGGAGCAGAGTTCACTTCATGAAAAAAGAATCTCACTCCATTTTGGTATAACTCTCTTTGGGAGAAAATATGTTTTTAACTTTGAGATGAAATTAAGTTTTAATGAGTTCTCATTCTGACTAGTTTTTTGAGCACCTATAATTTTATTTCCCTTTCCACGTTTATCTTTTTCTCTGTATAACTTTATCTCCTTTCTCTCTGTACTTCAGTGCATTAACACACAGAGAGCATATTTAACAAATAAATATGAAAATAGATTTATTGTAGAATAGGTACCGCTTTTAATGTGATCCAGAGAGTAATCACTGAAGTGGGCTTTCAAATTTCTTGTAAAATACTTTTGGAAATGCAGTAAGATCAACTGAGACAATAAGGAAAGCTAATTAAAAAATAAATCAATAGTACCAAATAATGCAAGAAAGAAAAGGGAATAAAGATATTAGAAGCAGGGTAACTGTGAAGCACAAAGTAAGAGAATAGATTCACTTCTATTTTCATCAGTAATCATCAAAATAGAAATGGACTAAATGCTCCAGTCGAAAAGAAATTGTTGGACTAGATAAAAAACTAAAATACAATATTCTGCTTATAAGATCTAAAAACACAGCAGAATAAAAAATGTTTGAAATAAAAGAATGAGCAATAATATACAACATTCACATAAATGAATAAATTAAATGAATTATACATACACTAGCAAAGAATAAGCTGGTATAGTTATAGCAATATTAAACAAATGGAACTTATGGGTCACTTCATGATGATAAATGGTTCAATTCACTGGTATAACTTCATAATATAAACAGCAAAATTTGTTGGATTACAATGAAAAAAGACAAATCCACAATGACATGAAAAATTTCAAATAGTACAAATCACTAAGGCTATAGAAAAGTTGTGGAGCATAATTACAATTATAATAACAGATATATATAAACACTATGAACATCAAGTGCCAAAAATATGTATTCTTTGCAGGCATACATGGAACCCTTATCAAAGCTGAAAAGACGGGGCTGTAAAGCATGTCTCACCAAATTCTAAGAACTGAAATCATACAGAATTTATTATCTGGTTGTTGTTGTTGTTGGGTGCCATCCAGTTGGTTCTGACTCACAGTGACCCTATGTACGACAGAAATACAGCTCGGTCCTGTGCCATACTCAAAATGGTTGCTATGCTTGAGCCCATTGTTGTAGCCATCGTGTCAATCCTTCTCACTGAGGGTCTACTTATTTTTCACTGACCCTCTACCAAGCATGATGTCCTTCTCCAGGGACTGATACCTCCTGATAACATGTTCAGGTATGTAGGATACAATCTTGCCATCCTTGCTTCTAAGAAACATTCTGGTTGTACTTCCTCCAAGATGGATTTGTTCGTTCTTTTGGCAGCCCATGGTATATTCAATATTCCTCACCAACACCACAATTCAAAGGTACCAATTCTTCAATCTTCCATATTCATCAAGCTTTTGCATGCATATGAAGTGATTGAAATCATATGGCTTGGGTCAGGGTCACCTTAGTCTTCAACATGACATCTTTGCTTTTTAACACTATAAATCGGTCTTCTGCAGCAGATTTGGCCAGTGCAAGGTGTCTTTTGATTTCTTAACTGCTGCTTCCATGTATCTGTCAGTTTGTCATACTGTGGGCACATGTCTGTTGCTGTGATGCTGAGAGCTGGCATCACCGTTTTTCATATACCAGCAGGGCCATCTATGGCAGACAGGTTTCAGTTAAGCTTCCAGACTAAGACAGACTAAGAAGAAGGAGCCGGTGGTCTACTTCTGAAAATAATTAGCAGCAAAAACCTTATGAGTAACAACAGAACATTGTCAGATATAGTGCCAAAAGATTAGCCCCTCAGGTTGGATGGCACTCAAAATATAACTGGGCAAGAAGAGCTGCCTCCTCAAAGTAGAGTTGATCTTAATGATGTGGGTGGAATTAAGCTTTTGGGACCTTTATTAGCTGATGTGGCATGACTCAAAATGAGAAGAAATAGCTGCACACATCCATTAATAATTGGAAAGTAGAATGTACGAAATATAAATCTAGGAAAATTGGAAATAGTCAAAAAGGAATTGGAAAGTATACACATCAATATCCTAGGCATTAGTGAGGTGAAGTGGACTGGTACTGGCCATTTTGAATCAGACAATGATATCATCTACGATGCCTGGAATGGCAACTTGAAGAGGAATAGCATTGCATTCATCATTAGAAAGAACATTTCAAGATCTATCCTGAAGTACACGCTGTCTGATAGAATAATATCCAAAGGCCTACAAGAAGTACTAGTTAGTATGACTATTATTCAAATTTACTTGCTAACCACTAAGGCCAAAGATGAAGAAATTGAAGATTTTTATCAACTTCTGCAGTCTGAAACTGATCAAACACGCAATCAGGATGCATTGGTAATTATTGGTGATAGGCATACAAAACTTAAAAACAAAGAAGAAAGATCAGTAGTTGAAAAATATGGCCATGGTGATAAAAATGATGCCAGAGATCACATGATGGAATTTTGCAAGACCAATGACTTTTTCTTTGCAAATACCTTTTTCACCAGTATAAACGGTGACTGTACATGTGGACCTCACCAGCTGGAGTACACAGGAATCAAATTGACTACATCTGTGGAAAGAGACAAGAGAGAAGTTCAGTATCATCAGTCAGAACAAGGAGAAGGGCCAACTTTGGAAAAGACCATCAGTTGCTAATACATGAGCTCAAGTTGAGACTGAAGAAAACTAGAACAAGTCTACAAGAGCCAAAGTATGACCTTGAGTATATCCCAGCTGAATTTACAGACCGTCTGCCTTAGTCATCTAGTGCTGCTATAACAGAAATACCACAAGTGGACGGCTTTAACAAAGAAAAATTTTTATTCTCTCACAATCTGGTAGGCTACAAGTCCAAATTGAGGGCACTGGCTCCAGGAGAAGGCTTTCTGTCTCCGTCGGCTCTGGAGGGAGGTCCTCGCCATCGGTCTTCCCTTGGTCAGGGAGTATCTCAGTGCAAGAACCTCAGGTCCAAAGGATGCACCCTTCTCCCAGCAGTGCTTTCTTGGTAGTATGAGGTCCCCACGTCTCTCTGCTTGCTTCTGTCTTTTATATCTCAAAAGAGATTGGCTTAAGACACTACTTAATCTTGTAGACCTCATCAATATAACTGCCGCTAATCCATCTATTACATCATCATGGTAGAATTTATAACACATAGGGAAATCACATCAGAAGATAAAATGGTAGACAAACATGCAATCATACAAGGGAATCAAGACCTAGCCAAGTTGACGGATATTTTGGGGGAACACAGTTCAATCCATGACACTATCCTAAGAATAGATTTGACTCATTGAATACTAACGACTAAAGACCAGAGGAGTTGTGGAATGACATCAAGGACATCAAACATGAAGAAAGCAAGAGGTCATTAAAAAGACAAGAAAGAAAGAAAAGACCAAAATGGATGTCAGCATAGACTCTGAAACCTTTAAACATCGAGTACCTAAAGCAAAAGGAAGCAACTATGTTCTCTGGAGCTGGGTTAAATTTGCACTTGGTAAATGTTTTTGTGTAACAAATTATCCCAACACTTAGCAGCTTAAAAGAAGCCCTGGTGGTGTAGTGGTTAAACGCTTGATTGCTAATTGAAAGGTTAGCTTCACTAGCAGCTCCGTGGGCGAAAGATATGGCAGGCTGCTTCCGTAAAGATTTACAGCCTAGGAAACCCTGTTGTTTCCAAACCCTGTGAGTTGAAATCTACTCTACAGCAGTGGGTTTGGTTTCCTGTTTTTTCACAGCTTAGTGTGTAGAATAACATTTAGTACATCACAGTCTTTGTAGGTCAGGGTTGAAGGCATGCCCAGCTAGGTTCTCTTATTCAGGGTGTCTCACAGGGTACAATCTGTGCAAGGGTCTCAAGGGGTCTCTGCAACCATCTCAAGGCTGAACTGGGAAAGATCAGTTTCCATGTTCACTCACATGGTTGTTGGCTGAATTAAGTTCTCACATGTTGTTGGACTAAGGCCTTCAATATTTTTTTGCTGTCTGTTGGCCAAAGTTTTCTTCAGATTCTTGCTATCTTGGCATCTCTATAGCATAACTTAACAAAGAGAACCAGGTCAAAGTGCACCACGAGTAGTTAAGGAGTGAGAGCGAGAGGGGAGAGCTATTTTGCCTAGTTCCCTCATTGGTTAAGGTTCCTGCTTCTCATTGGTTAAGGTTCATTCCACAGGGAAATAACTTGCTTTCACTTTCAGGAGGATCAATTGGCTCATCAATAACCTCTCAGGCAACCAAGCTGGTGTTTCATCAGAATCTGACAGTGGGGGTAACCTGGCACAAAGGAGGTGCCAAAGAAGAGAGAGAAAGGAGACAGTTGGGAGAAGCGTGAAGCACACAAACTGTATCCAAATGTAAATGCTGACATGTAACATTGCACTGAACGTCTTACAATCCTCGTACTTTTTTTCCCCCAGATAAGCTATTACTAAACAAATGCAAAAGACATTATGTACTTCTGCGTGGATCTCCTAAAACGCACAGTCAGAGGAGCGCACCATGATTTGATTTGGTTTACTTTGTCACTTCAAGCTCTGATGAAGACAAAAGTTCATTGTCCACAAAGGAAATGTGGGATTGGCCTTAAAGAAGGAATCATAACGTCCTCTCAGATTACATTACAGCAATGCGAATAAACTTTATGCAGAACAGCTGCTGCCCTTGTGCGACAGCTGCTTTATATAAATAAGTCAGCCGCATCAACGAACAGGATAAGGCAAGAACATAGTGACGGCGACAACAACAAAAGCCAGTGTTAAGGACACTCTGATACATCTACCTACCCAGTTTTGAAAATGTAATCTTTACTAGCTTCCAACAATCTTTTAATATTCCTAGTCTGTTTGAATGTGACCTAAATTCTTAAAATAATATCCCACCACTTCAGGTTATGAGCAAAATATAAAAGAATCAAAGGGACCCTAACAATCAGATAAACCCAACTGCATCCAGTGTATGTGGGGTAATATAACACCCTCCTCCAGCTGCATGAGTGGCATTAAGACACTGTGTCCTAAGTGTGTACGGGCACCAGTGTGACCGGAGGTGCCAGTCAATAGCTCGGTTGGAAGAAATGGGAAACGTGATGAAACGCAGGAGGGTGCTGGATTCTCTTACATTTTCCTTTTGAATGACTACATTTTACTCCACACACTGGTCATTCTCATTTTCACTCCAAAGACTTTCTCAAAGGACCTGAGAGATTTGCTGCTGCAGTAAATTAAAAATAGGACTGATGTGGAGTCTGTGAAAATCCAATACATGAGTTTATTGACCAAATCACTGTGCTTCTTCAGTTTTTGCCTATCAACTTTTGTATAGTTAGTATTTGCAGCGGCATTATTTCAAACAGAAATACAGATAAGTTAAGCCCCAGCCAGAAGCCATGTAAAGATTAGGAAAATTGTCAATAAATGTACCAGAGGGAACAAAGACTATAAAGCATACTTAAGATCAGGAGATTTCTCTTGTGCTGTTAAGTGCAATGCAAAGAGCACCATCTGGTTTAAATGATACAATCAGGTGACTAAGGAGATTCATATTGTGTGTTTTCCTATTGTCTAAGTTTATGAATATAAGAAACTATACATATATTTATATATCTATATGCAGATTTTGGAGCCCTGGTGGCACAGTGGTTAAGAAGTACAGCTGCTAACCTAAAGGTCGGCACTTCGAATCCACCATCCGCTCCATGGAAACCCTATGGGGCAGTTTTACTCTGTCCTATAGGGTAGTTATGCCTCGGAATCAACTCGAAGCAACAGGTTTCGTTTTATATGCAGATTTATATGTATATGTACATATGAATTGTGCGGATGGGGTGGGGGAACCTGGAGCAGATCACTATACCTGTCACGGCACCTCTGGGTGAGTTTGGACCACCAGTCATCCAACTACTAGTCAATCGCATAACCATCTGCACACTCAGAGACTCTTATTTACTAATACTAACAACAAAATGATTTGTCGGCAAGCATTTGTTTGTGCTTTCTATGGGTTCTGCTCTCCTATGTGATTTAGAGTTTTACTTCAATTCTTCTCCATAACATCTCTATGGGGTAAGTACTTTTATTTTTTTGGTTTATAAGTCAGAAAATAGGTTTACTTGCTCAACCTTACATAGCTAGGAAGTGGTAAAGGTAAAATTTAAATCAAGGCCACCTGAAGCCACAGCCCCCTCGATGTGAATCTCTATACTTCAGTGACCTCAGGGAGGTGTGTGTGTGTGTGTGTGTGTGTGTGTGTGTGTTACATAGAGCAGCACTACACTATTCATTTTTCTTCAGAGTTGATCATAAAGGCCACTAAGAAGATCTTGCTAAAACCAAAAGCATCCTAATTTTAAGCCAAAAGATCTTAGTTCTAAGCCTTGATCAATCTGTGTAATGGACAAATATTACCTATTCTCAAAACCTTTTTTTATCTCAGTTGTAACTTAACATGTATCCATGGATGCCTTGATAAGAAAAGAAAAAAAAAAAGTCCTGTCATTCATATTTGGAGCCCTGGTGGTGCCGTGGTTAAGAGCTTGGCTGACAACCGAAAGGTCAGCAGTTAGAATCCACCAGTCATTGCCTGGAAACCCTACGGGGCATCTTTACCCTGTAGCAATGGGGAGGACATTCATATTGGGGGTAATTTGGGGAGAGTTCAACAAAAAGGTTATTTGCAAAGTTGTAGTAGAGTGTAGGGAAAACACATGACATAGGGTAGTATCCTGGGGTTAAAAGACTGGGGAGCAGTTACTGCCCCCAGGCCAGAAAAGGGCAACAGAGGAAACAATTTCCTGAGCCCAGATAAAGAGAGGCATTATCTCACAGGATCTATGACCTCATGGTGAGGGTTGAAATCATCCAGTGACAACCCCAAACAGGTGTATATCCCATAACCTCACTCTCACTGTTTCCTCTGATATCTTTCCAGTAGTGCTTGCCTTTGAGCAAAGGATTCAGTAAACGTCATCCACACTGGGCCATTGGCAGTAGCACAGAGAAGAGTGGAGAAGAACAGGGAGTGAATCTGATGGAGGCAACAGGAAGCTATCCATCATGAAGAGTTCTGGATTGGGTGATACCAAGGACACTTTCTTTTTGATATTTTATAACCAAATAGAAAATGCAAAGCTATGTCAGCGCCACAAGAAACATATACAATAATATTTAAATCCAGGATTTCCTTATAATTATAAACAAGTGGAGTTGACTTCCTAGGGTGAGAGTTAAAAGCCCAAATTTATTGGTTTTATCTTTCATTTTAAGTGTTCTTGTGTATAAAAAAAGTATAAGATAATAGTAATTAAATACTATTTAAAGGGAATGTTAAAGCTAGTACAGTATCACGGTAAACAATTGATTCAAAAAATAAAAAGTCAAGGTTTTATATTGAAGGGGAATAAACCCAGGATTTATTTAAAACCCTAATCAAGTAAAATTGAGTTTTTCATTAACACAGTAAGATCCCAAATATGTTGTTGTTTTCTTTATTTTAAATATTACCATGTATATAAAATAAAGTAATTAAAAACATCAGGAGAAAAGCTCCATATTAATTCAATTAGTGTTTATTTAAAAATATAATTGTAACTTGTTAATACTAATAGCTAACTTCTGTTGAGTAGAATAGACTGACACTGCTCTAAGTGCTTCATAAGTATCATCTTATTAATTCCTCCAATGGCCCTATGAAGTAGGTTATTTATTATGACCACCAAACCTATACATGAAGACATGGAGGCTCACAACAGCCCCATCTGCTTGCTCATTTTTCTTTTCCTAATTGATCGAGGACTTCAGCAGAGAAGAGAAATACTGCTTGGCCCTGCAGTCATCAAAAGGACCCAAATCCTCCAAATACTCTTAATATAGGTACTGAGGTTACAATAATTAGATAGATCCATGGCTAGATCAATAGATGATAGATGGATAGATGATAGATAGATAGACGGATAGATGGATAGATGGATGGATAGATGGATAGATGGATAGATGATGGACGGATGGATGGATAGATAGATGATAGATAGATGATAGACAGACAGATAGATGATAGATGATAGATAGATAGATAGATAGATAGATAGATAGATAGATAGATAGATAGATAGATAGATAGATAGATAGACAGATAGATAGATAGATAGATAGATAGACAGATGATAGATGCTTCCCTCGTGATGCTTACATTATAGGGAGATATACACAATAGAGATAAAAAATAAGGGTACAACATAATTTCATCGGTATTCAGAAACCTGATACCTGTCATAGCATGGAATTCATCACTTCAAAAGCATAATACATAAACAAATACAAATTCCCTCCTACCTGTATGTTTTTCAAATCTTATTTCAAAACAAGGAAAATGTATTTATTCTTCAAAACACAACTGTGGTGTCACATCTCTTAGGGCTTCATGATTTTCCTGTCTTGGATTCCCTCCCATGGATGTAGCCCCATCAAATTTGTTATTCTTGCTGAAGGATATATTGATACCCTTGACTTGACAATGAGATCATCAGTCTTCATACTGTTTGCAGTGTGACAATGCCTGGCAAACAGTATATATTCAACTCTCCTTCTAAAACAGTAAGAATGCTACAGGTAGCAATGACTAGCACCCACCAAGTATTTCCTAAAGCAGAGGATTTTTAACATTTGTTTGGGCCAAGGACCTTATGACAAGTTTCACCATCTTTGTAAAACGGAGATTGGGAAACTACAGCCCTGGGGGCCAAATTGGCCAGCTGCCACTTTTTGTAAATAAAGTTTTATTGAAACACAGCCAAGCCATTCATTTACTTATTGTCTATGGCTGCTTTTGCTCTGCAACAAGAGTTGAGTAGTTGTGACAGAAAATGAATGGTCCACAAAGCCAAAAATATTTACTGAATTTTTACAGACAAAGTTTGCTGACCCCTCTCGAGGGTAAAAATAAAAAAACAAAGGAACAAAACATTCTTTTCTTCACTCTCTGTATACTTTGGTAGACCTGTTATAAATGTTTGTGATCACAAGGCAAATTACACAAAGTTGTAATCCGTTTGCCTGAACAAACCCAAACCCAACTCCTTGGGCTTTCTGCCAATGCATATACAATGAATTAGATGATGATAATCTTCTTGGAAAAATTAAAACCTAATATATTTCAATGTCATTATATTTAAGTCGGAGCCCTGGTGAAGAAGTGGTTAAGCAATTGGCTGCTAACCAAAAGGTCAGCAGTTCGAACCCACAAGCTGCTCCACCAGAGAAAGACGTGCCCGTTTGTTTGAGTAAAGACTTGGAAACCCTAAGGGGCAGTTCTGCTCTGTCCTGTAGGGTCACTATGAGTCCGAATCAACTGGATGGCTGTGGGTCTTTTATACTTAACTCACATTCAAAGAGGTCAAATTACTCAGAAGTTATTTATTTCTTCAGACATTAAGAATTTAACAAATTGTATGGCAGTATTCTATCTTTAAAATACCCGGTCCATGGAAATATTGAAAAGAAAATAAATAAAATCAATAATTTTTTTTAAAACTCTGTGACAATCAATAAATATTTTGCATTTGATCTCTAAATTTAACAATGATAAAAACAAAAAACTTAGATAACATTGATATTTAAAACATACTTTAACTACATTAATAAGAAAATTAAAATCTTAACTAGTAGGAGAAATGACATTAACATAAGTCTTATAAACTGCTTATTTTTCGTTTTATGTTTTGATGTATATTTAAATTTTTATAGAATTCATGTGCCTGCCATTGTTATAAGCATAAACACACACATAGACACCTACTCACATACTTGCAAATACATTAAAAAGTTATTAAAAATTAAGGTGCATACACTTATATGAGTAGCTAACCAACTACTAGACACTTTAAAATAGTACATATACAATGAATTATAAAGCATACCTGTGTATACATACTGTATACAGTGTATATTTTCATGAATTACAAAAATACATGAGTAATCAAATTGAAAGTGAATCCATATAATGGATTATAGTGAAAATGCAGCCTATATATTTTTTGATGCTATACCCGATGTTACAAAAGTATTACTTGCAACGTAGAATCTGAAACACTATCAATGAACTTTTTGTACTCTGCTTCATCTGTCTTGCTTGTGCACTGATTTTTCACCATGTCTGATTTTGTAACATAACACGTTGGTCATTTGGGAAATACTGGTTCAGTGTGTTACTCATATCTTCCAAACTCTAACACATTTTATAATGTTGTTGTTTTTGTCAGGGGCCTCAGAGTCGGTTCCGACTCATAGAGACCCTATATACAATGGAAAGAAACACTGCCTAGTCTTGTGCCATCCTTGCAATCTTTGTTCTGCTCGAGCCCATTGTTGCAGCCACTGTGTGAATATGTATCATTGAGGGTCTTTCTCTTTTTCACTGACCCTCTACTTTACCAGGCATGATGTTCTTCTCCAGGAACTGATCCCACCTGATAACATGTCCAAAGTATGTGAGATGAAGTTTCGCTATCCTTGTTTCCAAAGAACATTCTGACTGTACTTCTTCCAAGACAGATTTGTTCGTTCTTTTGGCAGTCCATGACATATTCAATATCTTTGCCAACACCATAATTCAAAGGTGTCAATTCCTCTTCTGTCTTCCTTATTCATTCTCCAGCCTCTGCATGCATATGAGGCCACTGAAAACATCATGGCTTGGGTCAGGCCCACCTTAGTCTTCAAGGTGAAATCTTTGCTTTTTAAAACTTTAAAGAGGTCTTTTGCAGCAGATTTGCCCAATGCAATACGTTGTTTGATTTCTTTACTGCTGCTTCCATGGACATTGATTATGGATCCAAATAAAATGAAGTCCTTGACAACTTCAATCTTTTCCCTGTTTTTCACGATGGGGCTTACTGGTCCAGTTGTGAGGATTTTTGTTTTCTTTATGGTAAGGTGTAATCCATACTGAAAGTTGTAGTCTTTGATCTTCATCAGTAAATGCTTCAACTCCTTTTCACTTCAGCAAGCAAGGTTGTGTCATCTGCATAACAGGTGCTGTTAATGAGTATCCCTTCAATCCTAATGCCCCATTCTTCTTCATATAGTCCAACTTCTCGTATTATTTGCTCAGCATACAGATTAAATAAGTATGGTGAAAGGATACAACTCTGATGCACCTTTCCTGATTTTAAACCATGCAGTATCCCCTTGTTCCCTTCGAATGCCTGCCTCTTGATCTATGTACAGATTCCTCATGAGCACAATTAAGTGTTCTAGAATTCCCATCCTCAGCGATGTTATCCACAATTTGTTATGATCCACACAGTCGAATACCTTTGCATAGTCACCAGGTAAACATCCTTCTTCTATTCTCTGCTTTCAGCCAGGATCCATCTGACATCATTTCATTATACAATATGGAAAAAAAATCACATTTTTTAATATTACCACTTTTCTCATCAGAAAAACTGTGAAGCACTAGTAAGCTGTCAAATCACAGTGTCAGATACGACTTTTCCAGAATCCGATTTTCTTTAAAAGCTCAAATTCTACCATTGGCAGCAAACACTGTCAGTTGTTTACCTTGACGTGACAGACCCTCTTCATTCATTTCCGAGAAAATGTCTACCAAACACCCAAATCAGAAAAATCACAGATTGCCTGTCAATCATTTTTTCAAGTTAAATCATGCTTTAGGAAACACCAAGTGTTTCTGCTCACAACTTGGACAACTGCCCAAGTCCTTTTCCTTGAGAGAAGCATTGGACTTTGTTATACAGAAGTCCCCTTTCGTCATGAACAACATTAAAAAGAGATGTACGTGAGATTGAGATCTAATAAAATATAATTTGAATTGCTACATCAAGGACTTTCTTAGAGGAAACTGGCATTATGATTTACTGTGAGTGCACGGTGACCAAGAATACTATGATCCTTAGTACAGTTGGTGCTGCTGCCTTGATTCATGCAAAGGAGGTACTGCTTTGCACCATTAGAACAAATGTCAATGGAGAAAAAAAGTAAATAACTTCTTGGTTTTATCATGAAAATCATTTTGACCTCACGGATTTGTTTTGACTCAGAATCTAGTGTTCCAAAGATAATACTTTGAGGACAACTGCTTAAGAAGTTTTAAAATTCCTGTGAGGGATTTGTACACCCATAACTGTACTAAGTCTATTCTATGCAGGTCTAATAAATGTTATGTTGCTTGTATGTACGTACTATCTTGCTGATTTGAAAAATAACATGTCGATACATCGGAAAATGCAAGTGAATGAAAAGGAGCTATCCTCTTTTCTAATATTAACAAACACAAAAATTCAAAATATTATAATGTAGTGGCCCCTGGCATTGACTTTAAATGCTAAAAATCATTTTTCTCTAATTAAAAAATGCAGAACTAGGACATTTGCTGCTGGCAGCAATATTTTCAACCTTGCTTCTCAAAAGGGGTTCCACGGAGCAGCAGCAATGTGTCATCAGAATGTCATGCTCTCCTCTACACCCAGCAGTCAGACTCCGCAGTTTAACAAGTGTCATGGATTGAACTGTGTCCCCCAAATATATCAGTCAACTTAGCTGGGCCATGATTCTCAGTATTATGTGATTGTCTACCATTTTATGTGATTTTCCTGTATGTTGTAAATCCTATCACTGTGATGTAATAAGATGGGTTAGTGGCAGTTACACTGATGAGTCTACAAGATTAAACAGTGTCTGAAGCCAATCTCTTCTGAGATATAAAAGGGAGAAGTGAGCAGAGAGACAGGGGGACCTCACATTACCAAGAAAACAGCCCCCGGAGCAGAGCGCCTCTTTTGGACCTGAGGTTCCTGGGCTGAGACGAGGGAAGACTAATGACAAGGAACTTCTTCCAGAGCCGACAGAGAGAGAAAGTCTTCCCCTGGAGCTGACACTCTGAATTTGGACTCCTAGCCTACTGGACTGTGAGAGAATAAACTTCTCTTTGTTAAAGCCATCCACTTGTGGTATTTCTGTTATAGCAGCACTAGATGATCCAGATAACAAGATACTCAGGTGATTCCCATGCACATTCAAGTTTGAGAAGCCATGTTCTAAGTGACTTCATGTCAGAAAAACCTTTTAGAACCTCCTCTGAATCATTCGTTCACCCATTCACTCATTCACCCATCTATTCTATCAGTAATTACCATAATCCTGTCTCATGGTAGGTACTCTGCTTGGCATTAGATATGTCATAATGAAGAAGTGCTCATCCTTAAGTCCAGACAGGCAACCAAACAAGCCTTTTTAACAAGTGGTGTAGGAACATTCTGTCCTGTAAGAAAGCATAGAATCTCTCACACCATCTTCTACAAGAAGTGTGCATACTCTGTTATTCATGCTAATATTAACTCCAGCCACATTATTTTCATTTAAGTAAGATGTTAAATAAATATGTAAATTACCATTGAGCCTAAGTGTCGATAAAATAACAATATTAAACATCATCATTTAAGTTTGTTCACAGCAGTCTTCTCTTCCCCTCTTCTTCAGAAGAGCCGAGCAGTTTGTTACCGGAATCACAAAGCAGTTTTACAGAATTTAAAACAGGGCCCTTTTCTTTTTTAGGTGTTTGTGAATTTCACTCTCCTTTTCTTTTTAACTTTTCCTTAGCAATATGCTCGCCTTGTTAAAGATAACCAGAGACCAAGGAGGAAATGATAGGGTCAGGCAGTAAAAACTAACTTCCTGAATATTTCTTATGTTGACATTTGGCATTTGACAGAAACAGCCTATTTAATGGCGAAAGGTTGGCAATCTTCTGTGTAGTAGCTGATATGATATCACCCTGAGTCACTCTTCTAAGCCACAGGGAATACTGGAAAACTTTCCATTTACAACCCAAAGTAATCTATGTAACAGGCTAAATAGTATTATTAACACACAACTGCTGGAGAGCTAACAAATCACCTACACTTCAGCACTGTTTTAAAGGATATTTTTATAGAATGAGCTGCGTAGGTAGGAAGCATCACCTCTACAGTCTAAGAAAATAATCTCTCTCTTCTCTCCCTTCCTCCCACCCTTTCATAGGGAAACCTAAAACAATAACATTCTAAGTACATAGCCCATCCCCACCAGCCAGGAAAGTGGGCAAAGCAATCTTCTTTAACATTTTCTGCTAATGGTTTCTCTTGCAAGATGGCTGCTGTCTCTAGCTACCTCAGAATATTCCTGTCTTCATTTCCCAGTGCTGCTCTAACAGAAATAAAACTGGGGGGCTGTTAACAAACAGAATTTTATTTTCTCACAATTGTGGAGGCTAGAAGTCTGAATACAAGTGCTGGTTCTAGAGTAAGGCTCGCTCTTGGTCTGCTTTGAGGGAAAATCCTTATGCCAGCTTCTCTAGCCAACAATTCCTGAAGTTCCTGGGTTTGTAGATGGGTCTGCCTTTGTTGTCTTCAGATACTGTCTTCCCTGGTCTATCTTCTTCTGTGCCTAATCTGCTCTTTCATATCTCAGGTGATTGGCTTAAAACATACCCTACACAGATAAGCCATTATTAACATAACAAAGAAAACTCCATTCCCAAATTGGTTTATATCCACAGGTCTAGGGATTGGGATTTTCAATATATATTCTTGGGGGACACAATTCAGTATGTGACAGTCTTTTAGCCAAAAGAAGCATCACACACTGGACAAGGAAAACCTGAATCTTGGGATGATCTGACAGAGATATCTTCCCATTAATTCATTCCTTTTTTGACTAAAACCAAGTTGACCTGATCATATATTATTTCAGGAAGATGGAGGCAAGAAGATTAAGGAGCCTACAAAAGCAGGAGTTGCAGTAGGAACAGAAACAGCAGATGAAGCATGAAAGAGTGAATCTGAAACTGAATTTTGGAATCTCTGGAGTAAGAACAAGTTGATTTCCCTGCCTGTAAAATTGCTTCCTAATTGTGGGGAAATTTAAAGAAAATTGAAATCCTGAATCTACCGCTGGGTTACTAGAGTTGCTCGTACACTTGAGAGGAGCTATTGGATCTAGAAAGATGAGAGGCCATTGTTCTACTTTCATGAGGTATGGCTGAGTGGCTAATTAAAGCTGTTGTGTGCTGTTGAGTGGATTCTGACTCATAGTGACCCTATAGCACAGAGTAGAACTGCCCCACAGGGTTTCCTAGGCTGAAATCTTTAAGGGAGCCTATCACTAGATCTTTTCTGCTATAGAACCTCTGATGGGTTTGAAACACTGGCCTTTCAGTTAGCAGCCGAGTACTTAACCATTGTGCCACTAGGGCTCTTGATATTTAAAAAAGTTTACTGTATTTCTTCACTGCGTGTTCTTTTTTTGAACTCCAAATTTCTGTAATTCTGTTTCTTTCAACCTAAAAGACCCAAGCGAAAAATAAGTATAGCCAAAAGGAGTCAATTTTGTCCTGTAAAAATTTGGATACCAAATACAAGTTCCAGTTGCTCTTGAATTGACTCCAACTCATGGGGGCCCCAAGTGTGTCTGAGTATAACTGTGCTCCATAGGGTTTTCAATGATTGATTTTTCAGAAGTAGATTGCCGGGCCTTTATTCCTAAATGCCTCTGGGTGGACTGAAATTCCCAACATTTTGGTTAGCAGCCAAGCATATTATGGCATATTTTCCAAAAAGAACCACCACAGCCCTGCACACCTCTCCTTATTTTATAGTAAACACCATAATGCATGAAGAGGAATGGGAAGGCCTGCCAGTTATTTCATTTGACAAGGATTGCACAACCACGTTAATATTAGGTGTCTTAGTTTATCCAGTGCTGCTATAACAGAAATACCACAGGTGGATGGCTTCAACAAACCGAAGTTTTTCTCTCACAGTCTACGAGGCTAGAAGTCCAAATTCAGGGCATCAGCTCCAGGAAAAGGCTTTCTTTCTCTGTTGGCTCTGGAGGAAGGTCCTTGCTATCAACCTTCCCACAGTATAGGAGCTTCTCAGCCTCAGGGACCTCAGGTCCCAAGGACTGGCTCTGTTCTTGGTGCTGCTGTCTTGGTAGGATGAAGTCCTCCTGACTCTGCTCCTTGCTCTCCTTTATATCTCAAAAGAGACTGGTTTGCAGATTGAGTCCTGCATCACTAACATAACTGTCACTAACCCCACCTCATTGACATCATAGAGGTAGCATTTACAACACATAGAGAAATCACTTCAGATGACAAAATGGTGGACAGTCACACAATACTGGGAATCACGACCTAGCCAAGTTAACATGGATTTTTTGGTGGACACAGTTCAATCCATGACGCTAGGTTTTCTTTTCATTTACGTAGGACCCATACAAACAGCATGCTATTAAGCACTAATTTAAACAAACTCTAACAGTTTTCTGCAGGTGACCATCTGCCCTGTAGTAATGGTTCTCAATCATTGGTGAGCCCCTAGAGCCAACCAAAAATGAAGAGTCTGAAATCTCACCTCTTGAGTTCAGACACTCAAGAGATTTTGTTTCTCTGGTCTTGGGATGGGGACCAGAAGTCTACATTCTAATAAGTCTCCAAGATTATGTTGATGACGTCAGTGCTCCAGGAAACACAGTTTTGGAAATGTAGTATTAAGTTATTTTAGGTTCATCTTCACCAAAATAAAAAGAGAAGCTAAGGTTTGATATTGGTCATGTGGAGGATTTGTGACTTGAAAAGTTGATTTGCAATGTTCTGGTTGTTAACAGAAACATAATGAAAATTATCTACGTGATTTTCTTCTTTTAAACATATGGACTCAATATGACAATTAACAATTTACTAGCTTGGGGCAA
Source organism: Loxodonta africana (assembly GCF_030014295.1). Lineage (NCBI taxonomy): Eukaryota > Metazoa > Chordata > Mammalia > Proboscidea > Elephantidae > Loxodonta > Loxodonta africana. The sequence continues at coordinate 16,189,113 of NC_087362.1, forward strand.
TTCAATTCCTTAGAAGAAACATCCTAAGAAGCAGCACTCTATTGTGGTACATAGTGCAATATGTAGCAATGGCATCTCTAGGTTATGCCAAGCTGCTGAGAGCACCCTGCTGGCTATGCTGGCAGATGTGTTACTTTCATGGGATATATGTTTGCCTTTTTTTATCCTAAGGTAGTTTAGGTCTTTGGAAATATGCATAAAATTTTAAAGAGCCTCTTTAAGGGATTGTGTTTGTGTGTGTGTGTACAAAAATATTCAGTAGAAGTAATTCAGGTGCCACATGTATGGAATGTTCCCTTTTTTTTGTTTTTTTTTTTTTTTCCAATTATTCCTTCTTAATGTTAACATTCCTAACAAGGAATAACAAATGCCGAATCATTTTTCTACTCCAATAGTTTGTCTTCTTTTTTCTAAGAAAAGGAGACTTCTTCAACTGTCACAAGAAGCCTAGTTAGCTGATTAAGAATTTTTGTTAATTTTTATGTTCATTCTGCTGTTGTTTTTAATATGAACTTTATTGCTTCTAAATTCTGAATCTTTACAGGGGAAACAAAGAGTTTGGTGACCATTCCACAGAAGCAATTAACCAAAAAGACTGAAGATGACTCTAAGTACAAAATGATCCTTGTACTTCAAACATTTGGAGAAAGGAGTGGTAGTTAAGAATTTCTCAAAGTTGCAAAATGGTTAGCAAATTTAGTGAGTTCAAAAACTATCACAGTTCTACCAATTTTGGCAGTAGAGAATGTTGAAATATTGGCTATTAAGTCTTTCATGTTTTATTGTTGTACTCAGGTTCTGTGGAAGTTGCAACAGTACGTAAGAAAAATGTCCCGACATGACCTTGAAAAGCTCATAACCAGGTAGGGAGGATGCTAAGCCACATGGGGGATTCAGTTGAGTCAGACACAGAGGTAGAGCTTTGTAGGGATTTAGATCTATCAGGATTCCTGGTAGAAAACTTAGAAACTAACTTCAGCTTATTTAGTCAGAAGAGAAATTAACTGACACAACATTGGGTGTCATCGTCAAGAAGGAGAGATACTGTTATGAATAGATCAGATCAGCATTGTTTTTTTTTTTTTTTTTTGTCATGGCACTGGTGAAAGAATCACCATGCCAAGTTATAGGCTGTCATGCATGGTCCATTTCTGAGAGGATGCCAAGAATCTTGGAAAGACAAGCCCAGATGTGGCCATTATTTGGGAGAAGCCTCTCTCCCCTATCCCTGCCCACCTGGCTATTTAGGACAAAGTCACCTTCAATGTGATTCCCTGTCTTTGAAATTTGAAGGTTACTGCACTTCTTCACATTAGAGTGCTTATATATAAACCGTGTTTTAGACTATCTGGTAGAAGAGAAGTATACAGATCATGCTGACAGAAGCCTTGGTTTTAAGTTATTAAAACTGATTTAGATTAGATAAAGCAGTTCTCCACAGGGTCAAATCTAATTCACTGGTGTTATTCACTGGGGTCTGTTATCGTGGCTTTAGGTCACAATAAATTCCATTTCGCCTTATTTTCTTTCTTCTGTTTATAACTGTCTCTGAGCTTTTGAAGAGGTGGATAACGTATGGACAGAATTTGTTTATGATTTTCCCCAACCTATATCTATTTCACAAAAACTAATGTTATTACTTAACGAAATTTCCTTCAAATGATCTTCCGTAGAAAGATTTTTCCTGCTCTTTCAGGATACAAGGAGCGGAAGCATACAATTTTGTTTATGTAGTAGTCCTATAACATTTGGCTATCTACTCATTCATTTGGGGATGTATTCAATGGAGTGTAATAATATAATAACAACTGTATGATAAAGAGTTATCAGTATGTCCTGACCTCAAAGATTTCAGTCAATAAGAGAGAGGAAGGACATATATAGAAGAAATAGCAGGATCACATATGTGCGTAAGTGTGTGCATGCATGTGTATCTGTGTGTGAATGCTTGTGCGGGAGCTTGTATTCCAACTATTTCTTTTTGTTTCTCTGTGCAGCTGAACTTCAGAAGCTTTGAAGCCTTCAGAAATCAGGTACATTTTCTCTATTTATCTGTCTGTCTGTCTTTCTATCTATCTATCTTAACCACTGTGCCAACAGGGCTCCTTATTGTTTCGAGTAGCATGAATAAAATGAGGTTTAATGTGCCCCACTGACCCAGCTTTGTAAGCCAATTTCAAACAAGGAGTATAGGCAACAAGATTCAGACAGGTTATGGGTAGGTACTGATATTTAGTCTACCCTTTAATCCAAGAATTAAAGAGTAAGTAGAGATACAATCTATGAATACAGATCATTAGTTTAGTGGACACCTTATTTAATATGTTGTTATAAATTTATTCTAGTACTTCTTTGTCCATTTATTTTCCCTATGGAATTACTTTCATGCATTTGTAAAATACCATTTAATTGATTGTTTTTCTATTTTAAAGCAACTGTTTTGATTTCTAGTAACGACGCTTAAGTATCTTCATTTTCCACACCACAGTAAACTTATTTCACAGATTAACTTTATGCCAAATGTTTAAATTCCACATTCCACATTTGGAGAAAGCCACTGTAACAGAGAACAAAATGTGTCATTAATATGTATGATAGTTTTCGTCTCCCCAACAATTCAAATATCCATTATTCTAAAACAAAATAATAACATCCTACTCAAAGTAGAGAAACTCTATAATTATGATTCAGTTCTAAGTGATTCCATGTAAAAAGATAAGGCATATCACTTCCAATCCCAGAAATATATCTGTCCATGGATTTCTTCATTATACAGTGTATAACTGATGTTTATTAGAGATTAAGATGTCACTAATTTATTTCACATTTGCAAATTAGCTTTCGAGACAATGGTAAAAATAAAATCTCTAGATCACAAACTCTTACACAGACTTTTGGTATTTACAGCTGCCAATATGTGAAAGGAGGTCAATATCACTTATAAGAAGGCTGAACAATCTATAGCAGCATCTATAAATTATGAATTTGTTCACGTCAAACAGAGATTTCTTTTGATTTGCTTCATGGACCAAGGACATGTGTTTTCATTAATATGGAATCTAATTTATGCCCTTTCCTATCACGCACACTTCCATGTGGTGGCCAGGGACGCATAAAAAACTTGAACCTTTGTAACTTTAGTACTATCTGATTCATGAATTACTCTGGTTGGTAAATTTAGGGCAGGCATTTATGAATTTTAGTTCGAGGAGAATTACCACTGGTGATAAACATAAAGGGACTCCGGACTTCCCTTTAGTGCTTTTAATTTAGATGCCAAGTCTACTGGAGGCAAACGTATTCAGTAATATTTTCTTATTATCCTCAAGACATCTTTTTATTACTCCTGTTTCTTCGCCTATATGAGTTTTAATAAAGTGGAGTGATGAGAGCCATCCCAGTGTATTACAATACAGCTCAGTTAGTGCGGGTTCTTTGTGGCAACTTACCAATCGCGATAGCAGTCATTTCATGTCATTAGCTTTCAAATAAAAATACTTTTTAATTGAGAAGTAGTTGAGAGGAATACTAACAATAGAGCAGGAGAAAGAAGAGAGGAACACGTGAAAGGGGTAGGAGGACGTACAGTGGGCAGAAGGGTTAAGTAAGTGGTTAGTATGAACGTCTCAGGCTTCATTTATACTGTTTCCAAGTTTTTAACTGTATGGATTACAATAAGGGAATCAATATTTTATGTCTTATATGTAATATAAGGAGCACTGGTGGCGTACTGGTTAAGAGATTGACTGCTAACCAAAAGGTCTGTAGTTCGAATCCACCAGCTGCTCCTTGGAAACCCTTTGAGGCAGTTCTCCTCTGTCCTATAGGGTTGCTATGAGTCAGAATCGACTAGAGGGCAATGGGTTTGTTTTTTTATTTCATCTTGTTTTACGTAATATATATGTGTGTGAATATGTTTTATACATCTATATGTACTGATATATCTGTTCAAATTATTTACTTCTCTAATATTTATTTTATATTTCTTTGTATAGAATGAGTATAGAATATAATGAACAAGTAGTTATAAACACAAGTATATTTTATTGTACCACTCTAAGGAATTACAAAAATTACCGGACTTTTTTTTTCCTTTTCCTTCTTTATTAGTTAGAGAGTGTCTTTGGTTCACTATTATAGTCTTCCAATGATAGCTGTGCTGTTTTTCTAAACATTGGCAAATGATTTTCAAAGATCTTTCAATCATTTTTTTATTTACCCATTATTTTTTAGTGTAAAATACTCATTTTTATTATTTAGAAATGAAATAATATTTGATTAAATGCAAGGATAATTAAGAAATTCAAAATATAAATTATATAAAATTATTCTAAATATTTTACTCTTGGAAATAAAATATGATTTCAAGAATTTGTCATTTTAGCTTTAAATTCTGTGTTTTAGCTTGCCTAGAACTGTGAGTTTAAAAAAAAATTTCTATAAAATAATCTTTATTGATGAATTTGGTGAGTAAACTGGAATTATTTCATTTGTTTAGAGTTACTCTTCAGAAATTAATATCCTGTTTGGTACTTAATATCATTGGAAGTGACAAATAGAAAAATCTGAACCTGATTTGAAAATAGATACTCTTAAATAGTAATGACCTTGGAAGCTCCTAACATGTCCAATTTTAGAAAATTATTCTAGAGAGATTCTGTTTTCTTGTATTTTCCACTTTGGAGAAAAGGTATTCTAGAGTAGCCCTGCAGAGAAATAATAGTATAATTAAAACCCTAAAATATTGTAAATAATACTTTGCTCTCAGTTGTTTTTGATATTGAATTTAGTAAAAAAGATCTAGGTTCAAAAATTAATGAATATTCCAGGTGTTTGGGAAATGCTGAAGCATTTCATTATCCATTAGCCCTGTCTAGAGTTCAGTAGGAGTCCTGGCGATGCAATGGTTAAGAGCTTGGCTTGTAACCAAAAGGCTGGCAGTTTGAATCCACCAGCCACTCCTTGAAAACCATATGGGGCAGTTCTACTCTGTCCTATAGGGTTACTATGAGTCAGAATTGCCTCGACTGCAACAGGTCTTTTTTTTTTAGAGTTCATTATATGCTTCAACACGCATTTGTCTTTTTTTTTTTTTCTGAAATAAATTATTTAATTGAGTAAAAATGCTATTTCATTTTCTTGAAGTAGGTTCAGTAGAAGTCTCGGCAAATATAAGACCAATGGTTAATTATTTAATGCTTGGGTGAATTAAAACACATACTTTGCTTCACTGGACTCTGAGATATGTTCCCTGGAGAGCCATGGGCACTGGAGATAAGAGATCATTTTTGTCCTGTAAGCAGATCTTCCTAAGCACCCAGGGGCAAAGCCATGAGCACTGGCAGAAGTAACCTACAGCAGACCTTTTCTAAAAGAAGAAAATCTTTGTGTGCTTTCAAGCCACCCCACAGAATAAATAACCCAAGATCATGAAATTCACCTGAATTATAAAGAAGCTATTTTGGGGCTTGCAATATAGGACATGTGTTAATTGAGGCTAGGATAAGACCTCATCTATGTCTTTATTCTGTGCCTTCCTTTGTCTTGTTTTATTATTAAGCTCTATATTAAAAAGTAACTTATAAATTTAAGCATTCTGAATTGACTCAATGGCAACAGATTTGGTTTTGATTTTTATAATGAGGCAGTGGAAGTAAGCAGACAGGTTTTTTATGCATATTTACTAGGAGTAGACTAAAAATGCATCAGAATGAATTGTCCTACGATGATCTAGTTAGAGTTATTTTGACATATGAGGATCAAAACCCGTTCCCATCAAGTTGATTCCAATTCATATGTGGAAGAGATTATTAAAATAAGCTTATTTTAGAGGATATTACAGGCAGTCCTGGGTTATGAATGAGATCCATTCCTAACTGTCTAAGAATCTGTAGGTAAGTTGGACCAGTTGTGTATGGTTCTTATTAACCTTTACTTTAGTGCAAGAAAAGTCCGAAAGCCTTCTCAATGATTTAAAAGCTGACTGTGATGAAAAATTTGTTGGGAATAAGGAGTTGGTTCCATCATTTCAAAGTGAGGGCAAATTTACATAACATTAAAGGGCAAGTAGGAGTTGAGTGTTTCCACTGGTGACACAGTGGTTTAAGAGCTCGGCTGCTAACCACCAGTTTGCAGTTTGGATCCACCAGCCTCTCCTTGGAAACCCTACGGAGAAGTTCTACTCTATCCTATAGGGTTGTTACGAGACGGAATTGACTCGATGGCAATGAGTTTGGTTTTTTTCCATCAGCTTATCACAAAAAATGTAGTAGAGTTATTCTGGATTTTTTCATACAAATTTTGAAAACTCTATTATTTTGATTGGTAGAATTTTGCCATTTGTTTGACTGAAGTTTTTTTTTTTTTTTTTGCCATTTGTTTGACTGAGGTAAATTCCAGAGACATTTCTGCTCCGTGTAGTCTTAATTTTGTAGGAATATAATTTTCAGCAATACTTGTACTCCATTAAAATATCAATCAAATTATTTTCACTTCAGTGCTGAATTTGCCATCTACATTTATAACAGTATTCACAATAGTGAATAATTAATAATAAATATAATTAATAACAGATAATAACATGGATTAAATCAAATCAATCAAAGCACATTTGTAATCAACTCACTGAATTTTAATTTGAATCATCTGATCAAACTTGTTGAATCTGGTATCTACTCAACATTTGTAAAGGTCTCCTGATAATGGATGTAACATGTTAATGTCTAATTTTGCAATTTACATTATGACCTAAGAAATCTTGAATTTAAAGTGAGTTAAATTGATTTGAAGAACAAATTATTTGATCTAACTGAAAACTCATGCTTCATACATTGATACAGTAAGTGAGCCTTCTACACCTTCAGTGGTCAAATTGTCATGACTAGTAGTATCTTTCTGAAATAAGTATTAAGTTTTAAAGTAGATACTAATGTTTTTTCAGCATATTTTTGTCTTCTGATCTTCCAGCATTCAGTAATAACGCTATAGTCCTCAGAGTTGATAACAAACATCAAGGATTTTGGTACACTTCCATATTTGTTACCAACTTTCTTTAGCAATTAAAATCTAGTATATAATATTTAATTAACATTTACTTTCTTTTTATTGCTTAAATATAAAATAATTTCAAACAATAAATATTTGTAGATTTATACCATAAAATAAAATTTAGAATCTCTGTAGCATTGAGATTAGCATTCAGATTACTCTCTATATGTTCAGTAGCAGAATTTCTCAGCGTCTATTTTTATATGTATTTCACAAACACTTATTATATGATTTGGTACTTCCACCTTGAAGCTTACTGACTGGTTACCTGGAGACGTTATGTATCTCATCGGTTACAGAATACACACTTGACAATTGGCTGGCATAAGCGGCAGGGAGGACTTCTCCTTCCATCCCTGTAGATCAGGAAAAATGAGTTGTCTTAATCATACGTGTCTAAGCACACTTCATATATTCACAGAGTCTTTGAAGGGGGACATTGTTTACATTACGTCTAGAAAGGTCTGAAAAGAGGTGTGACTTATCAGTATTTACCTTTCATTACTGGGAGTTAACCAAGCATTAAAATGAGAATGCTCTTTACATATATTTCATGCATAATTAGATAAGACCAAGGTAGAACTTTCACATACCAATGGAGGTCAACAAAAACAAATTATGGTTTATTTAAGTGTATTTTAAATAACAATACAGCACTTTAAAACAACTAATAATCTAGAGCAATACCATGCTCTACCATGTACGTGTCAATCTAGAAGGTGAAATAAATGTGAGACCATTGATACTAATCCTAAGAAATATATTTTGTGTGATAGCCAATATAGTCTTCTTATTAACATTCTAGAGAAATGCTGAACTGAACATATCTGTTTTATTAGACGTTTCCATCTTTAGGATCATAGATCTAAAATATATACCAAAACCAAAACCAAGCCCAGTGCCTTAGAGTCCATTCTGACTCATAGTGACCCTACAGGACAGAGAGCAGAACCGCCCGATAGGGTTTCCAAGGAGCAGCTGGTAGATGTGAACTGCCAACCTTTTGGTTAGCAGCCAAGGTCTTAACCACTATACCACCAGGACTCCAAAACATATAGTGGTACTGAAAATGAAGAGATTCTCCATAATACACAAATCATTCTCAGCTGTCAAAATTACATAGGTAGAGAGGGCATTTTAAATTCAGACATATTCCAATCAGAATGCTTTCCGTTTGGGCAATTAAAAACTCTTTTCATCATTAATCATTTAGTGTTTGTCCCTTTTTCATTGGCAGTAGCTCTCTGTGGAAACATGATCTAGTTGTCAACACCAAAGAAACTGTCAGAGAAAACACCTTGTTCCTCATCATTTGAAAGGTTTACAAAACTGTGTTTTTTATAGCAATCATTCTTGTAGTTTCGGTTTTGCCAATTGTCTGTTGTTGTTGTTGTTAGGTGCTGTCGAGTTGGTTCCGACTCAGAGTGACCTACGCACAACAGAAGGAAACACTGCCCGGTCCTGCACCATCCTTACAATTGTTATGCTTGAGCTCATGGTTGCAGCCATTTTAATGCTTCGTTAATTCCCAGTAATGAAAGGTAAATAGTGATAAGTCATACCTCTTTTCAGACCTTTCTAGACATAATGTAAACAACATCCCCCTTCAAAGACTCTGAATAGATGAAGTGTGCTTAGACACATATGATTAAGACAATTCATTTTTCCTGATCTACCACCTGTCAATCTACCTCGTTAAGGGTCTTCCTCTTTTCCGCTGACCCTGTACTCTGCCAAGCATGATGTCTTTCTCCAGGGACTGATCCCTCCTGACAACATGTCCAAAGTATGTAAGACGCAGCCTAGCCATCCTTGCTTCTACGGAGCATTCTGGTTGTACTTCTAGGACAGATTTGTTTGTATTTTTGGCAGTCCATGGTATATTCAATACTCTTCACTAACACCACAATTCAAAGGTGTCTATTATTTTTTGGTCTTCCTTATTCATTGTCCAGCTTTCACATGCATATGATGTCATTGAAAATACCATGGCTTGGGTCAGCCACACCCTAGTCTACAAGGTGACATCTTTGCTTTTCAACACCCTTAAAGAGGTCCTTTGCAGCAGATTTATCCAATGCAATGTGTTGTTTGAATTGTTGGCTGCTGCTTCCATGGCTGTTGATTGTGGTTCCAAGTAAAATGAAATCTTTGACAACTTCAATCTTTACCTCCGTTTACCATGATGTTGTTCATTGGCTGAGTTGTGAGGATTTTTCTTTTCTTTATATTGAGGTGCAATCCATACTGAAGGCTGTGGTCTTTGATCTTCATTAGTAAGTGCTTCAGGTCATCTTCACTTTCAGCAAGCAAGGTTGTGTCTTCTGCATAATGCAGGTTGTTAATGAGTGTTCCTCCAATCCTGGTGCCCCATTCTTCTTCATATAGTCCAGCGTCTCTAATTATTTGCTGGCATACAGATTGAAATTGTCTGTTAGAATATGTGTATTCTAGTCACTATTTTATCACTTTTCAAAATCACAAGTTGTCAGTTTGATGTTTAAGTGTTGTTTTACTTATTTTTCAGTTGAAAACTATTCACACTTAAAATTCACAAAATTGTTTCTTCTCCATGTTCCTAAGATTTTAAAATCTGGTCATTATATATTCTTTTAATGGTTGTGAGCTAAAATTCAGTGCATAATTAGCTGAATTAGAACTAAAATATACAGGAATTAAACATAATATAAAAACATACATTTTATTTTACAGGAGCTCACCACTAATTCATACATAAAGAAGTTTTTACTATCATGTCCCTCATTTTATCACAGAACATACTTCTAATATTAAGTAATTACAGTGAAACCTGTGAGAACTGGAACTTGATGACACTGCCTTGTTTTTCCTGGTTTACAAGTTTCCCAAATTTGACAGGGTGTGATCCTACCAGTTTTCAATCATTCTCTATTAAGAATCTTAACTCATAAAAACTCAAAAAGTGTTTCTGTTTAGATTTTATAGAACTGGAAAAGAAACTAAACCATTTTTTTTTATGATTTGCTTGCTTATTCAAATTATGTACAAATATGAACATATACTATTCAAACAAAGCTATGGGTAAACCTCACGTTTTAATGAAAACATCTCAAGCCTACTGTTTATTTTTTGAAAAAATTATTGAAAAAATTTCTAAGGCTGTGGCTTTATCAGAAAAACTCTTGGTCTCTTTTAACTTTTTCAAATTCCTTCAAAGCTTTTATATAGCTGAAAACTTGTGCTTGACTTAAAGGTTTAGTTTGTTCTAATGGTAGGTTTTCATCATCTTCATTGTCATTATTTTTAGATTGTGAGTTCACAATTTCCTTGACCAATTCTATGGCAATTTCTTTATTGATAGGAATGCTAGGTGCAGCCCTGACACTATTTTCTGAAACACTACTATAAATGTCATTTATTGAGTCCTGAATCTACAGGATATCATCAGTCTCCATAATTGTTTTGTTTTGTATAATATCACCACTGCCAAATAAGAAATCACAGTTCTTAAAGAATTTTCTTACGGTTTCTTCCTTAATCATTTTGATTGATCACTTAAGATATGAAATTGCATCAAGGATATTGATTTCCCCCCAAATCTCTGATACTATCTTGTACATCCCAAAGTTGGCGATCACTTTTTGAAGCAATAGCTTCCTGAAGTTTACTTTAATATTTTGAATAATGCCATTATCCAGAGGTTTAGGATCAACATTATGGATACTGAGAAAAAAATAATTTAATATTGAACAGGGACAGTGACCAATAACAAGTAGAATTGTTAAGGAACAAAAGAATGCTTCCATTTTGTTTTGCTATTGTTGAGTTTATTTACAAACCCTTTGTAAATTGTTCCCTTCATCCAAGCTTTTTTATTCCATTTCACTTTACTGAAAGCTGATTCATATTGATATCCCTGAAGAACCATGGTTTCTTGATCTTTCCACTTAGCCATGGTTTCTCAAAGGTCCCATCATCAAGTGTGTTCAAGCAGATAGTAAGCCTCTATTTGGTAAACCAACTCTGCAACCGTTTTTCCCCCTTCATTTTCTGGGTTCTATTAGGCATTGCTCTGTAAAACAGAGCGGAAATCAGCATTTGCAATGTTTTCAGAATCATATCCCTTTATGATCTCTTTAAATTTTGTGAGCCAATTTTGAACAATGTCTTTGTCAACCTCAACCTTGTTTGATTCCCCACAGACCTATGTTGGAAGTGATTTTGTGTGTGTGTGTGTGTGTGTGTGTGTGTGTGTGTGTGTTTCCAAAGCTGTGAAGCCACCCATTACACATAGAGAATCCATCAACTTTCAAAAGCTACGTCATTTGCTTTGCCTTTGCTTGCAGGATAGGTCCTGAAATGGGAGCATTTTTGGTGGAGGCTTGAAGAAAGCACCAAAAACAGATTTGTTGATAGTCGCGTATTTTCCCATTTGGGAATAGTGTATTCTTTGTAATGTTAATGAGGCACATCAGTATAGAGTATGTCTTAAGGCAGTTACTTTTGAGGTATAAGAGGATCGGATTAAGCACAGAAGCAAAGAAGCACAAGCTGGAAAAAACTGATGCCAGGTGGAGATCACCAAGGACCTGAGGAAGAGAAGCTAGAAGAGCAAAGCATTTTCCCCCAGAGTAGACAGCACACTCCTCTGGAGCTGATGCCCTAAATTTGGACTTCCAGCCTTCTAAACTGTGAAAAATAAATTTCTATTCAAGTGAATTAAGCAGACATTTTAGAGTAATTATATAGACTGAATTATGGTAAAACTACAAGATGAGCAAGACAACTCCTGGGCTTCAAGTGGGAAGCAGTAACATATATACACACTATTTACTATATAAGCAAGATCTTTGTGGTTACATCATGGGGAGAGAGAAATCTTTTCTTTATTATGGCCCAACAAGGACTCACCTAACACATAACATTTGAACTAGTGGGCAAGCAACAAAGGGTAGGAATGGTATTTCAAGTCACAAGCTAAGGCAATATAAGATCAATTCAAACGGCATATCTTTTTGACTTACATAGAAACACAGGAGGCAAAGGAGAGAAAGATGGTTTGAAAGATGGATGCAAATTTTTTTCAGTGTGCATTGGGAAGTTCTTGCTTCTCCTTTACCTTTTTTCCCCCCTTGGGAGTATGATTATAAATATGTTTTTAAGGATTATTTTAATGTAATGATTGCTTACAGTGGCAAAACAAGTAGAAGAAAATCAGATAGGATAATTGCTTACATTCTTTAACAGAACCATACCAACTCATGAAAAATCCTACCCAAAAGGTCATATACTTTGCACTTTAGTAAGTCCATGACTTAGAAACAAGAAGTTTTATCAAGCCAAATAATAATCATATTCACTGCTACAGCTAGAAAAAACGCTGAGGAGAGCATAGTGAAGTATGGATTGATTGTGAAGATAATGAGCTTTGTAAATTGAGTACACAGGATTTCATGGACTGAATTGTGTTTCCCCAAAGTATCTGTCTACTTGGCTAGGTCATGATTCTCAGTATTGTGTAATCGTTTGCCATTTTGTCATTTGGTGTGATTTTCCTATGTGTTGTAAATCCTATCTCTATGATGTTAATGAGATGGGATTAGCAGCAGTTACGTATACTCAATCTACAAGATTAATCTACAATTTAAGCCAATCTCTTCTGAGATATAAATGAGAGAAGCAAGCAGAGAGATGGGGGGCTTCATAACACCAAGAAAGAAGCACAGCATGTCCTTTGGACTCGGGGTCCCTGCAACTGAGAAGCTCCTAGTCAAGGGGAAGATTGATGACAAGGACCTTCCTCCAGAGCTGACAGACAAGGCCTTCCCCTAGAGCTGACACCCTGAATTTGGACTTCTAGCCTACTATACTGTGAGAGAATAAACTTCTGTTTGTTGAAGTCATCTACTTGTGGCATTTCTGTTATAGCAGCACTAGATAACTAAGACACAGGATGTTAGTAAGAGCAGAAGAATCAATGTTCCCATGATGACAATGGGATTAGCTACCAAAAACACGAGAGCACTCAAAAGATTCTATAATCAAATTACATTGTAGAACAAGCCAAGGAACACACAGATAAAGCAACTGAAGAGATTAGAAAGATTATTCAGGAACATAATGGAAAGTTTAATAATCTGGAAAAATCCATAGACAGACAGCAATCAGAAATTCAGAAGATTAACAATAAAATTACAGAATTAGACAACTCGGTAGAAAATCAGAGAAGCAGAATTGAGCAAGTAGAAGCTAGAATTTCTGAACTTGAAGATAAATCACTTGGCACTAATATTTTTGAAGAAAAATCAGATAAAAGAATTAAAAAAATGAAGAAACCTTAAGAATCATGTGGGACTCTATCAGGAGAAATAACCTACAAGTGATTGGAGAACCAGAACAGGGAGGGATAACAGAAAATACAGAGAAAATTGTTGAAGACTTGTTGGCAGAAAACTTCCCTGATATTGTGAAAGATGAGAAGACATCTATCTAGGATGCTCATCGAACTCCACATAAGATAGATGTCAAAAGAAAGTCATCAAGATATATTATACTCAAACTTGCCAAAACCAAAGATAAAGAGAGAATTATAAGAGCAGCGAGGGATAAACGAAAAGTCACCTACAAAGGAGAGCCAATAAGAATAAGCTCGGACTACTCGGCAGAAACCATGCAGTCAAGAAGGCAATGGGATGACATATTTAAAAAATTGAAGGAAAAAAAATTGCCTGCCAAGAACCATATATCCAGCAAAACTGTCTCTTAATTATGAAGGTGAAATTAAGACATTTCCAGATAAACACAAGTTGAGGGAATTCATAAAAACCAAACCAAAACTACAAGAAATACTAAAGGGAGTTCTTTGGTTAGAAAATCAATAATATCAGGTATCAACCCAAGACTAGAACATTGGGCAGAGCAATCAGAAGTCAACCGAGACAGGGAAATCCAAAAAAACAAAGCAAGATTATTTAAAAAAAAAAAAAAAGCCCAATACTGGGTAACAGCGATGTTATTATATAAAAGAAGGCAACATTAAAATAATAAAAGAGGGACTAGAAATGTAATCATACACCTTCCATATGGAGAGGAAGATATGGCGATACAAAGAAATAAAAGTTAGTTTTAAATTGAGAAAAATAGGGGTAAGTCATAAGATAACCACAAAGGAGACAAACTATCCTACTCATCAAAATAAAATACAAGGGAAAAATACAGACTCGGCAGAAACAAAATCAACGACAACAAATATGAGGAAAAGACTACATATAAAGAAAATCTACTCAGCACATAAAATCAAGTGGGAAAAAGAAACTGTCAACACAAAAAAAGACATCAAAATGATAGCACTAAATTCATACCTATCCATAATTACCCTGAATGTAAATGGACTAAATGCACCAATAAAGAGACAGAGAGTGGCAGAATGGATTATAAAACAAGATCCGTCTATATGCTGCCCACAAGAGACACATCTTAGACTTAGAGACACAAACAAACTAAAACTCAAAGGATGGAAAAAAGTATATCAACCAAACAACAATCAAAAAAGAGCAGGAGTGGCAATATTAATTTCTGACAAAACAGACATTAAAGTTAAATCCATCAGAAAGGATAAGGAAGGACACTCTATAATGATTAAAGGGACAATACATCAAGAAGATATAACCATATTAAATATTTATGCACCCAATGACAGGGCTGCAAGATACATAAAACAAACTCTGTCAGCATTGAAAAGTGAGATAGACAGCTCAACAATAATAGTAGGAGGCTTCAACACGCCACTTTCGGTGAAGGACAGGACATCCAGAAAGAAGCTCAGTAAAGACACGGAAGATCTAAATGCCACAATCAACCAACTTGGCCTCGTAGACATATACAAATTACATTGTAAATATGAGACTTCAGAACAAGACCTATTTCCAGGAAAAAAACAGGGCTGAAGGAGGAATGAAAATAAAGCCTTAAAGGAGTGAATAAGACAATATAAGATAGATTAAGGTTTTATACTGGTCTCATACTCTTTCTGCTTTTTAACCCGTCTGAGAAGATTTAACCGTTTTTTTTTTCCTATTTATGTCTTAACTGTCCTCCCACATTTGTCTCCATGTAATTAGGCATTTTTTGTTATTTTATTTGGAAAGTCAAATTTAATGTAGGCGTATAAAGCAATCACCTCTAAATATTGACAGGCTAAGATCTTCTTAATCGTTAAAAGGTTTATAGCCAGTGATTTCCTGTATGTTCTTAGGTAAGACAAGAGTTTTGGCCCCTTAGAATCTAAAGTAATTAGCAGTAAACCTTTGAAAGCTTGTAGAGGTGCTAATTAAACTAATTATAACTAGATTCACTTGTCTTGGCACACAAAAGCCTCAAAGAAATTGATTGTGCTCTTGTAAGATGGATATTCTGATTCTCCACGCAATCACCTATGTATTTTGTCAGCCTTTATTTCCTATTAATCTTTTTCATCAAGAGCAGTGTTTCTCAATGTCATGTGCATATTACCATCACCAGGAGGATTTAAAAAAATGGCAATATCAGAACATATTCCCAATTAATTATATCAGAAGCTCTGGGGATGAGACATTAGCATCGGTTTGTTCCAAAAGTGCACCAGGATGCTACTGACATGCAGTAAGGGTTGAGAGCAAAAGAAAAGAGGCAGTAAATTTTGCAGTTAAGAACATGGGCATGCTTTGGAAATAGACTGCAAATACAAATTTTGGCATCTATTATCTCTGTCGTTTTAAACCCATTACTTACACTTTCTGTGCCTCAGGTTTTCTGTTGTATTAAGAAGTGCCTGGCATATTGCAAGTTCTCAGTAAATTGTGCAATTTTTGTTAACTGTAAACAAACCTTGGTGAATATAATGTACGTTGCATAAATGGAGTTGAGAAGCGTTTCTTCCCTTAAACGTCATTGTTCCACCTATAAGTATTTTGTTGAAATAATATTCTATTTCATTTAATAGGAATAGATTCGTAAGGTGTTAGACCACAAGCCAGTTGTGGTGCATATGAAATAGCATATAAGAACTTTATTAATTTAAATCCAATAATTGATGTTGACTCTAAGTATCTACCTTAAAATTTAAAAATTATATATATATATTCTATTCCCAAATTTTAGAGTCATATATATATATATGACTCATATATACATGGGCCTGTTGGTGCAGTGGTTTAAGCATTTGGCTGCTAACCAAAAGGTCAGCAGTTCAAATACACTAGACGCTCCTTGGAAACCCTGTGGGGTAGTTCTACTCTGTCCTATAGGATTGCTATGAGTTGAATTGACTTGACAGCCCTGGGTTTATATATATATATATATTCAAAAATGTTAAACAGGAACTTACAGTTTTATCCAAAGTAAAATAAAGGAACTAGATTTCCATCCTACCGGAAACAACCAAGAAACTGGGCAATATATATGCAGCAATGGCTCTCAAGATGTTAGACATCAGGAAAAGAAGAACAGTAAACCCAGAGAGACAGAAAACAAATGAGATTTTGTCGTTTTTAGGTACCATCGAGATGGCTCCGAATCATTGTGCCCTTAGGTATAACAGGACAAAACCCTGCGCAGCCCTGGTCCATACTCCCAATTCCTGCTGTGTTTGAGCCTACCGATGCACCACTTTGTCAACCCAGCTCACTGAGGGTCTCATTTTTTTTTTTCACTGAGCATCTGCTTTACCAAACATGATGTTTTCCTGCAGAAATTGGTTTCTCCTGATGACATGCCCAGAAAGGAAGACAAGGTCTCGCCATCCTCACTTCTAAGGATCATTCTGGCTGTAAGTCCTCCAAGATAGATTTGTTTATTCTTCTGGCAGTCCATGGTGTATTCAATATTCTTTGTCAACATCACAATTCTAATGTGTCAATTCTTCTTTGGTCTTCCTTTTTCATTTCCCAGCTTTCACATGCATAGGCTGTGATCAAAAATATCATGATTTGAGGATACTAGTCCTCAAAGTGACATCTTTCCTTTTTAACACTTTAAAGTTCTTTTACTGCAGATTTTTCCAATGTAACGTGTCATTTGATTTCTTGACTGCTGCTTCCATGGGCATTGATTGTTAATCCAAGAAGAATGAAATCCTTGACAACTTCAATTTCTTCACCATTTATCATTATGTTGTTTATTGGTTCACTTGTAAGGATTTTCATTTTCTTTTTGGGTTTGTGTTCATATGGAATCCATACAAAAGGCTGTAGGTAGTCTTTTACCTTCATCAGTAAGTGCTTCAAGTTGTCTTCACTTTGAGAAATCAAGATTGTATCATATGCATATTTCAGGTTGTTAATGAGTCTTCCTCCAACCTGATGCCGCATTCTTCTTCGTATAGCCCCACTTCTCAGATTATTTGTTCAGCATGTACCTTAAAAAATAAGATGAAGGAACACAACCCTGCTACACACCTTTTCCAATTTCACACCATGCAGTATCCCCATTTTTCTGTTAGAATGATTGCCTCTTGATTCAGGCACAGGTTCTTCATGAGAACAATTAAGCGCTCTAGAATTCTCATTTTTTGCAAAGGTATTCATAATTTTGTTATGATGCACATAGTCCAATGTCTTCGCATAGTTGGTAAAACACTGGTAAACATATTCCTGGTATTCTCTGCTTTTGGCTAAGATCCATCTGACATTAATCATGATATTTCTTGGTCCACATCCTCTTGAATTCTACCTGAAGTTCTAACAGCTCCCTGTTGATGTACTTGCTGTATCCATTTTTGAATTCTGTTCAGCAAAATTTTGCTAGCCTGTGATATTAATATTATTTGATAATTGCCTCAGCTTACTACCTGGAAAAGATTTCAGGATACAATATAGGAGGAGTGTACCCACACAAAGTTTGACAAGGGAAAGCTGGGAGTCTGCAGAGGCCTAGCTGCCTAAGGTTTGCCAGGCAGAGTACCAGAGAGGAGAAGAACTGCACAGAGAGAACTCACAAGTATACTCAGAGTGACCCTCTAAAATATGATATTGATATTAATCAGTAAATTTTGTGTAAAAAAAAATGGTTACAGGAAGAAAAAATAGTTTATGTAGTACCCAAGAAAGTAAAATTCAGAATGTCTGTCATCCAATCAAAAATTGACAGCCATAAAAAGAAGCATATATACAAATATATATTTGTATATATATATTTTTACCAAGATATATATATATATATGTATACACACACACACACAAAAGTAGCTGTTGAGGTTGCTTTTGTAAAACCAAACCCCTCACATGATTTGTTTTCTTGGTTTGGATGTTTAGGGTCATGGTTTTGAGAGACATCCCAATCAATTTGCCTAACATTGTTTCTCAATACTTCTGTTCTACTTTCTAGTTTGTTGAGTAGTAACTGGGACTTAAAAGCTAGCAAGAGGCTATCAAATGTACAACTGGTTTCCACTAATCTGGAGCAACAGAGGAAGGAGATTCAGGAATTGAAGAAGGAATTGGAATGCTTGTCTGGTTGCCTCCATGGACAGCTTCCTTTGCCATGAGACCAGAAGTGGATGATGCCTGGCTACCATTACTGAACATTTTGATCAATGACTCTACAGCAGAATTCTGATCAAAAGGAGGAAAAAAAAAAGGCAGAATTTCAAATTTTTATGAAATCCATATTTTCTGATGCCATCGAGTCTGGATTGAGTCCCTGAAACTGTTGCCCTGAGATAATGTTTACATTTTAAATCTTAAACCAAAACTACTCCCTGAAGTTTTCTTTAAGCGAAAAAATTATTCTTACATTGCTTAGAGAAAGAAAATTTTTCTCACCATACTCACTTCTAAGGAGCAATCTGGCTGTGCTCCTTCCAAGACAGATTTGCTCATTCTCCTGGAAGTTCATGGTATATTCAATATTTTTCACCAACACCATAATTTAAAGTCATCAATTCTTCTTCGGTCTTCCTCACTCATTGTCCAGCTTTCACATGCATACAAAGTGGTTGAAAATACCATGATTTGTGTAAGGCATACCTTATTCCTCAAAGTGACAAATTTTTACAGCAGGGAATGTGAGGCCTCCTGCTTTGTTGTTTTTCTTCAGTATCGCTTTGGCTATTGGGAGTTTCTTTCCTTTCCATGTTAAGTTGGTCATTAGTTTTTCCAGTTTAGCAAAGAATGTAGTGATTTGTACTGGGATTGCACTGAATCTGCAGATTGTTTTATGTAACACTGACATTTCACAATTCTTATCCAAGAGCATGGATGTCTTTCTACTTTTGTTCGTCTCTTTTAGACTCTTGTATCAGTGTTTTATAATTCTCATTGTATAAGTCTGTTATGTCCCTGGTTAGGTTAATCACTAGGTATTTTATTTGTTGGGGGATTATTGTAACTGGTATTGTTTTCTTGATTTCTTTTTCGGGGTAGTCTTTGTTAGTGTAGAGGAATCTAATTTTTGTGTGTTGATCTTATAACTCGCAGCCTTATAAAATTCTTCTATCAGTTCCAGTAGTGTTGTTATGGAATCTGTAGGGTTTTCTATACATAGGATCATGTCATCTACAAATAGTGATGATTTTATTTCTTTTTCTATTTGGATACTTCTTATTTCTCTTCCTTGTCTTATTGCTGTGGCTAGAACTTCCAGTACAATGTTGAATAAGAGTGCGATAATAAGCATCCTTGTCTCTTATCTGTTCTCAGAGATAAGGTTCTTAGCCTTTTTCCATTGAGTATGATGTTTTTTTTTTATGATGTTGGCTGTTGATTTTTCATATATGCCTTTAATTATGGTTGAGGAATTTCCCTTCTATTCCTATTTTGTTGAGAGTTTTTATCAAGAAAGGGTCCTGAATTTTATCAAATGTCTTTTCTGCTTTGATTGATATGGTCATGTGATTCTTCTCCTTTGTTTTATTTATCTGGTGGATTCATTGATTTGTTGTCTGATGTCAAACCACTCTTTAAACCTGGTACTAGTCCCACTTGATCATGGTGTAAGATTTTTTTTTTTTTTTCCAGTATGTTGCTATAGTCTGTTGGCTGGAATTTTGTTGAAAATTTTTGCACCTATGTTCATAAGGGATATTATTCTGTAATTTTCTTTTATTGTGATCAGTCTGTTTAAATTTTCTACCTCTGTTTGTGTTAGTTTGGGTAGGTAGTGTGTTTCTAGGAATTTGTCCATTTCCTCCAGGTTTTCAAATTTGTTGGAATATAATTTTTTTCATAGTAATTGGTGATGATCTTCTTTATCTCTGATGGGTCGGTTGTAATATCACTAAGTTCATTCCTTCGTTTGGTCATTTGCCTCTTTTGAATTTTTTCTTTTGTCAGTCTAGTCCATGGTTTGTCTGTTTTACTGATCCTTCCAAAGAACAACCGGTTTTGTTAATTCTTTCAATTGTTTTTCTACCTTCTAATTCATTTATTCTGCCCTGATTTTTATTATTTCTTTTATTCTGGTTACTTTCAGCTTCCTTTTGCTCTTTCTTTTTTGTTTGTTAAAGTTGTCAGTTTAAGTTAGTGATTTTGGTTTTTTCTTCTTTTTAATGTGGGCATTTATTGATATAAATTTCCCTCTGAGTACTGCTTTTGCTGTGTCCCAAAGGTTTTGATATATTGTGTTTTCATTTTCATTTGATTCTAGGGACTTATAATTACCACATTTAGAATATGAATAACTGTTAACATAAAACCTTAACATAATAAACCTATTCCTGATATGCTCCTCCCTCCCCCATTTCTCTTGTTGTGTCTCCATTAACATCAATATACAGTGCATATTTGATAGGTTTATTTTGTACTTATTTCTTAATGCTCTTGCCTTTCCATTTGGAGCACTCCTCTGAGTAATACTTGTAAAACTGGTCTGGTAGTGGCAAACTCCCAGAGCTTCTGTCTGTATTCTTGGTTGGCAATTGTTTTGGTTCAGTATTTTACACACATCTTTCTACTATTTCCTGGTATCTAGAGTTTCTGGGGAGAAGTCCACACTGATTCTTATGAAACACCCTTGATATGTTAAATGATGTTTTTCTCTTGCTGTTTTCAAAAGTCTCTTCTTATCTTTGGTTTTCAAGAATTTTATTAAGATATGTCCCAGAGTTGATCTTTTTGTGTCTCTTCTGATTGGGGTTCATGGAGCTTCCTGTATTTACAGCTTGGTTCTCTGCTCAGGTCTGAGAAATTCTACCTCTTGCAAATTTTTTTCTATGCCTCAGCTCCGTGGGTTTCCTGTTACATAGAATGTCTCAGTGGCCACATAATTGGTATCTTCTCCTGAGAAACACCAGATGGCATTTTTATCCTTAGGATTTTTTTTTTTTTTTTTTTTTGGTAGTTGTTTCTGTTGTTTTCTCTGTTGATTCAGGGAACCCACAAGTTTGGTCTCTGGGATTCAATATGTATGCTTGGGGAGGAAAGGGTTGCACTAGATGACCCCACTGATGTGAGTGGTAGGTAGCTTATTTACTGTGGTGAAAACGAGAGGTATTTTAGTCTTTACCTCACTGGTGCCCCTCCCCTGGCACACCCACAACCTTTGGTAACACACTAGGGGCGCCTTCTGTGTGCCTGTCTGTAGGGACCATTCTTCTCACCCTGTTGGCCTTGCAGCTCTTCAGGGTCCTAGTGCCAGCTCGTTTTGGGCCTTAGTGAGATTCACCAGTACTCTCACGCAGCCTTAACATCTTCCTTCTCCCCCTCCCACGTGTGCAGCTCCTGTGAAATCCCACTGCCAATTTGTACCACCTTAAAAATATCTGGGTTGAGCTTCCTCAGATAAACTCCCTTTCTGTGTTCCCTGCTTGGGGTATTACCCAGTCTCCTCCCAAAATGGCTGTGATGAGAGTGCTCCTGAAGTTAGTGAGTAGGGTCTCTCAGCTTTTGTGCTGACCCCATTCCTCCTCTCCCCCACTTCTGGACTCATCCTGACTCTCCAGTTCCTCAGCTGCTGTCTAGATCTCTGAGATCTCAGTCTGTGCTTGTCTTTTTTCATTGTTTAGTGAGTTAGTTGCTGGGGGAATAGATGGGAGCAACCACTCACTTCTCCATCTTGCTCCACACTCCCACCCCCCAGGCTTGAATTTTTTCTTCAGTTCCTTCAGCTTGAGAAATGCACAGCATGCTCTTCTCTTTTGATTTTCTAACTCCAGGTCTTTGCACATGTCATTATATATACACATAATACTTTATCTTCTTCAGCTGCCCTTTGAAATCTTCCATTCGGCTCTTTGACTTCACCACTTCTTCCTTCTTTTTGCTTTAGCTACTCTACATTCAAAAGGAAGTTTCAGAGTCTTTTCTGACATCTTTTGAATGCCTTTTGCTTTCTTTATGTATGTATGGATGATGTCCTTGATGTCACAACTTGTCTGTTCTTCAGTCATTAGTGTTCAATGTGTCAAATCTGTTCTTGAGATGGTCTCTAAATTCAGGTGGGTTATAATGAAGGTTGTACTTTGGCTCTTGTAAACTTGTTTTAGTTTCCTTAGCTTCAACTTGAACTTGAGTTTCTCCGTCATCTCCTCCCACAGATATAGTCGATTTGATTCCTGTGTATTCCATCCACCGAGGTCTACTTGTGTAGTCACTGTTTATGTTTTTGAAAAAAAGGTATTTCCAACAAATAAGTTGTTTGTCTTACAAAATTCTATCATCTGATCTCTGGTGTCATTTCCATAACTAAGGTCATATTTTCTATCTATTGATCCTTCTTCTTTGTTTCCAACTTTTATATTCCAATCACCAGTAATTATAAACCTGATTGCATGTTTGATCAATTTCAGATTGCAGAATTTGGTAAAAATCTTCAATTTCTTCATCTTTGTCATTAGTGGTTGGTGCATAAATTTGAGTAACGGTCATATTAACTTGCTTTCCTTGTAGGTGTATGGATATTATCCTATCACTAACAGTATTGCATTTCAGAATATATCTTGAAATGTTCTTTTTGATGATGATTGCAATGCTTTTCCTCTTAAATTTGTCATTCTTGCAATAGTAGATCATATGATCGTCTGATTCAAAATGGCCATTACCAGGCCATTTCAGCACACTAATGCCTTGGACACCAATCATTAATATTCCATCAAATTTTTGACAACTTCCAATTTTTCTTGAATCATATTTTGTACATTTCATGTCCCGATTATTAATAGATGTTTGCAGCTGTTTCTTCCCATTTTAAGTCCTGCCACATCAGCAAATGAAGGTCCCAAAAGTTTTTTTTCATCTACATCATTAAAGGTGACTCTACTTTGAGGAGGCAGCTCTTCCTCAGTAGTATTTTGGGTGCCTTCCAACCTGAGGGGTCATCCTACAGCACTAAATCAGATACTGTTCTGCTGCTATCCATAAGGTTTTCATTGCCCAGGTTTTTAGAAGTAGATTGCCAGGTCCTTCTTCCCAGCCTGTCTTTGTGTTAAAGCTCTGTTGAAACATGTCCACTATTTCTGACCCTGCTACTACTTGAAATACCAGTGGCACAGCCACCACATGTCAGCCAGTTTGTCATACTATGGTGGCTTGTATGATGTTGAACCAAAAAATAGTTTACCTCTATTAATAATGCATGTCTGTCTTGAGAATTTTGTTCTTTTAAAGAGTAGTCTATGTGAGATCAAATTGACAAGAGTCACTCAAATGGTTGGATGGGAAGCTAGGGGGGCAGTGAGTTTAAGATAATGGGAGTAGAATGATTTGAAAAAGGATAGCAAGAATGGTAGCACATTTTTTTCCTTGAACTGTACATGTAGAAGTTGTTTAAATAGGTATCTTTGGCTTGTGCTGTTTTTGTTGTGTGCTGTTGAGTGGATTCCAAATCATAATGACCCAATAGGACAGAGTGGAATTTCCCTGTAGGGTTTCCTAGGATGTAATCTTTACAAAATTTGATCATCAGGTCTTTTCTCCCACAGAGCACTGGTGGGTTTGATCCGTCAAACTTTTGGTTAGCAGGCAAGCACATAACCATTGTGCCAGTGGGATCCTTGCCTGAGTCTACTTTCACATCCATCCATCTAGCCACACATATATCCATACATTTATACATAAATCGAAACCCATTGCCGTCCAGTTGATTCCAACTCATAGTGACCCTATAGGACAGAGTAGAACTGCCCTGTATGGTTTACAAGGAGCATCTGGTGGATTCAAACAGCCAACTTTTTGGTTAGCAGCTGAACTCGTAACCAGTGTACCACCAGGGCTCCATACATACATACATAAACAAACAACTAACTAAACACATAAATAAAAATTTAAAAAAAGAAAAAAAAAAATCACAATTGAGAAAACTGGAACATATGCTTAAAATACCAAAAGAAAAATTGTCTCAGCTTCAAATTCTTTACCTTGTGCGAATATATTTCACTCCTAAAGGTAAAATCAAGATTTTTTTCCCGTCATATAAAAGCTGAAAGAATCCATACCTAGCAGACCTACGTAACAACAAGAACAATAACAGAAAGAAAATGTTCAAAGAAACCCTTAATGCAAAGGAAATGGATTCAAAAGGAAACCTGGTTATATACAAAGAAATGAAGAGGGCAGTAAAGGGTAAAAAGAAAAAGAAAAACCAATGCCATTGAGTCAATCTTGACTCACAGAGATCCTATTGAACAGAGGAGAACTTTCCCACAGAGTTTCCAAGGAGCGCCTGGTGAATTTGAACTGCCATCCTTTTGGTGAGTGGCTGTAGCACTTAACCACTATGCCACCAGGGTTTCTACTGAGGTTAATATAAAGTCCACTTTTCTTATAATTTAAATCTCTTTCAAACATAATTGTCCTTTAAATCAAATGAAATACCCTGTTCTAAGTTTCATATAATGTAGGTGTAGTGGTATACCATCACTGGAATATAGTCTGTTAGAAGTTAAATACGCACACTACAAAGCTTAAAAGAAAAAAAAAAAACTAAAATAGTACGATTGTTGTATCTAATTAACCAACAAAGAAATAAAATGGACTCATAAAAGAAATACACGAATAATTCCAAAAGGTAGAAAAAAAGGTTAGGAAAATAGAAAACAAATAAAAATACGGTAGATTTAAGTGTAATAATATCAATAATTACATGAATGCGAATGGTATATTAGGAGTCCCTGTGTAGTGTAAACGGTTAAGCCCTCAGCTGCTAACTGAAGACTGGCAGTTGGAGTTCACTCAGACACCTCCAAAGAAAGGCCTGGGGATCTACTTCAGAAAAATCAGCCACTGAAAACCCTATGGAGCCTGGTTCTGCTCTGAGACACTGGGGTCATCACGAGTTGCAATCGATTCGACAGCAACTTTTTTTTTAAGGATATAAGCACTGCAGTGAAAAGGAAAGAGACAAATGGAATAAAACTAAGCAAAGCACAACTGCCTTTTGCTCAAAAGACACTCATTTTAAATATAAAGGCGTAAGTAGGTTAAAGGCAAAGGAATGGATGGAGAAATTTGGAAACAGTGGTGTTGGTGGCACGACGTGATGACCATAATTAATGTCACTGAATTTTACATGTAAAAAAATGTTGAAATGGCAAAGATATTTTAAATATGGTATGTCTTTTTCATTCACTTTTTTCTTTTTTATGGTATATAGGTAAATATGGTATGCATATGAAATCATTAAGCTGTCTGTAAACATAAAATGTTGAAATGGCAAATGTTGTGTTATATACATATACATATTTACAAAAAAAAAAAGCCACTGAGGCTACGTATATACAACCAAATACCTTTTTATGGTATATATGACATGTATATGGTGTGTGTGTGTATATATACATATATACACTATAAAAAACAAAAAGTAAATGAACGAGAAATGACATACCATATTAAAAAAATAATCAAAAGAAAGCTGAATTGTTTATATTAATATGAGACAAGTTAGCTTTCAGAGCAAAGAACATCACCGGGTATGAAGATTATTTCAAAACCATAAATAGGTCAGTTCACCACAAGGATATAACAGTACTAAACACGCATCTGTCTAATAATAAAGTTTTAAGATACAAGAAACAAACATATAAACTCAAAAAATAAAATAAATACTGCAATTATAGATTGAGTTCATTACTACTCCCTGAATAATTTATAAAACAAGTAGACAGACAAGCAGTAAAGGTATAGAAGACCTGAACAACACTAGTAACCAAAGTTACGTAATTGACATGTACAGCAATCACTTTTCAAAATAATTTTGCAGGTCCTCAGACTGTTGAACATACTCCAAGATATTACTGAGTCATTTCACCTCTCCATGTTTACCTAATAGAAAGAACAACAAATGTTCATACAAAGACTTATACATAAACATTTAAGCAGTTTTATATATGACAGCCACAAACTGACAACTATACACATCTAACAACAGGTGGGTGGATATGTGTATTGTGGTGTATCAATGCACTGGATTACTACTCGGCAGTAAAAAGGAATCACCTATTGACTCCAGCTACAAGAATGAATCTCAAAATAATTATGTGTGTGAAACAAGCAAGACAAAAAAGAATGATTTCATTTACATACAGTCTTGAGTGCTTTTGTTTATATACAGTTTTAGAAAAGAGAAACTCATCTACAGTGACAGAAAACAGATGAGTAGTTGCCTGTGGATGGGGTGGGGAAGGACAGGATGGAGGGATTTCACAGGGGCACAAGGAGATATCCAGGCTTGGTGGATATGTTTGTTATGTTGACTGCAGTGATAGGTTTGCAGGCTTACACATTTGTCAAAATGTTGTAAATTGTATGCTTTAATTATGTGCAGTTGATCCCATGTCAATTACACCTCAATAAAGCTGTTAAAATATTAACAGCAGCTTCTTATTCAAAATCAAAATCACAGAAACTACCTACGTTAGTTTTACCATCGAATGCTCGGAGTGAGAGTTTGCCTAATTTACAGCTTAAGTAGGGCATATTATTTACTTAGAGCTATACTTAAATCAGGATAAGCCAAACTGTGCCACAAGGTATTTAAAGAATATAATACCATTAGGTACAAAGTCTGCATAATATAAAGAGGCAAAGAAAAATATTTCTGATGACTGCAAGTATAAAGTAATAAACTAACTGTACTACTCATTTAAAAATATTCAGAATATTAAAAAAGCAAAACCACTTGATAGATACCATCTTCTCAAAACAAACATAGACAAATGGTTCAGACATTGTGAATGTGAGCGCACACCTCATAAAATCATTAGAAAACTTTAACTATAAGCTAGAAAACCAGGTTAAGTATGATTTTCGTGCAACTGAACGGGAAATAAATTAAGAGGAAATCTGTATTTAGCTTTGTCCAGAACCCCAGAAGAGATCTTGCAGAAGAAACATGTTTAAAACTTCTAAAAAGCAAACACACACACACGACTCAGAAATAAGTTTGAAATACAGTATTGTTCACATTCAAGCACTATAATTTTTACGTAACTAAAAAAGGCGATGCAATTTTTAAAATATTTTTAATGTGTTAGATAAGATAGCCAGACCCTAATTCTCAGTAAAATTATTTTTTCATTCTCGATTTAATACTGGATTTTTATTATTTTATATAATTAAAAGTATCTCAAGGTTTAAACGTGTTTTAAACAAAATCATTTCTGTTAGTATGAGCCTTTCTAAGAGTTGTAGGAAACCCTGGTGGCATAGTGGTCAAGAGCTACGGCTACTAACCAAAAGGTCAGCGGTTCAAATCCACCAGGTGCTCCTTGAAAACCCTATGCGGCAGTTCTACTCTGTCCTATACGGTTGCTATGAGTTGGAATCGGCTCCATGGCAATGGGTTTTTTAATAGTTGTAATTCAATTTAATTTTAAAGTACTTGTAATTTTAAATAGAATTAAAACAATGGATTTTCTAATTGTAGTAAGCACTGATCATAAGTATTTCTAATACTTAATCCAAGTTAAATTTCTGTTTTATATACTTAATAGTGTCTTAATGAAACAAACAAACAAAAAAATATATGGATTTGGGAGTTTAGACTCCTGTACCCTGTTAATGGAGCCCTTGTAGCCCAGTGGTTAAGAGCTATGGTGAGCTATATAGCTTCTAACCAAAAGGTCGACAGTTTGAGTCCACCAGCCCCTCCTTGGAAACCCTTTGGGGCAGTTCTAGTCTTTCGACAAGGGATTCGTTTGGTTTGTTTTATCCTGTTAATAATTACTCATGTAAATTTAAACACATGATTTTGTGTTCTGGTGCTGCCAATCTGGTGAACGTGGAGTAATACTCGACTGAGGAACACTGATGCTTCTATGACTCTGTGAACGGTCCTAACATCACTTAAGTTGACACTGTTTGTTTGTAAAGAACTATAAATCATACACGCACACATATTTGTGCATGTGACCATCCAGAATATTTTGTCTATCTATTGTATTCTCAGTTTATATATCATAAATGTGTATTTAATTAGATCAGTTTATATAAAAAAATAATTCAGACCTTAACTATTATATATGTGAGCAGTTCTTCTATTTTCTTATGCTCATTTTTTCCTACATGTTCACTTCAAGAACATATCAGTACATCAGATCTAATAATCAAATTCAGCTACCGTGTATTTCCCAACTGTCTTAATAAACTTGTAATGGTACTAAAATTTTTGCTTTTTTTAGCAAACATTTTAAAAATTGTTTACTATATCTACCCACCTAATATTTGTACACTTATGCTTATATTTCAATAACATTACTATTCATATTAATAAAACCTGTTATAAGTCACATGGAAGCCTAACATAATCCTTCTCAATATTTTCCAAAGTTTTTAACAACTATTTTATAGTTTTTCAATAACCTATTTTTTATGCATATAAAATTTCATATAGTGTAACTAACAGTTTTTAACCAGAGCAAGATGATGGAGCCTACTGCCTCTGAGCTTATATTAATAATTAACATGTAGTCACATAGAAAAATAAGTACCAATTTTTAGATTTGATATATATTTTTCATTCTGTTCTTGAAAGGATGCAATGGGCTTAAGAAAATTGTTTCTTTTCATTGATTGTATAGCTGTTTATTTTTGCTTAAGTCAATAGCTTTCTTTTAGAATTCTTTTTAAGCCTGATAGAATATTTTAACCTAGAAAGCTTAAGAAGAAATTAATGGTTTATTGAACTACTTGGTAAACCCTTGGCTTGAATCCATCTATAGTTGGTCAATAAAACAATAATTTTTATAATTGGAAATAACATTTTGTCTTACCTGTTATTTAGTAGAGAAGTTTGCTTTTTCGCAATACACTACTCAGTTAAGCATCTTTTTTTTCCTTCCTTATAATTATTTTTTCCCCAATTTTGGTGTTTACTCCAGGCTTTTAAAAATTATTTTAAAGTGCGATTCACAATGGGAAAAGAGCTGAAAGCATATAAGTTTAGAAGTAAATTTTAAGATCTTATAGTCCCAAATTCTGTTACCTGGAATGAATAAATACCTTCTCTGATTGTCCACTCCCTATCTTACTTTGGGTGGTTCTCGAGATATCCCCCGAATTAAAAAAGTTACATATTTTGTTTGAGTGGCAGTTCATGGTGATGGACCTATGTTCATCTTGGTATTTGGCACACAGAAATTAACATTTGTATCTAGATTATTTGGGTTCGGAGGCTAGACATAGACCTAGCCATTTATTAAGCCATAGGATTAAGTAAATAAGCAATTGTGTTACACAATTCATTTACTTTTCCTTAAGTTGCTACCATTTAAACACGGAAAGTTTAACCTTGTTGAGAACTGTGCAATAGTAGCCAAAGCAAAAATTACTCCTCTAAGCAGACCCAAACAAAACAAAACAAAACCTATTGCTGTTGAGGTGATTTTGACTCATAGCAACACTATAGGACAGAGTAGAACTGCCCCAATGAGTTTCCAAGTAGCACCTGGTATATTCAATTTGCTGACCTTCTGGGTAGCAGCTATAGCAGTTAACCACTATGCCACCAGGATTTCCAGGCACCTTTTAAATGGGCAAGTCGCTGAGCAGAACCTCTGGCAATAGCAGGATGGGATGAATGATAACTTGGGTAATATCTTCGAGGCCTATTTAGGAAAAAAAAAGCAAGTCTGCAGCCCCAGTGCATTAACTGATTGCATCACCCAAGGGCTCCTTCATTGCAGTAAATCTTAGAAAAATAGTGACAGACCCAAGGTAGCAGCCTGGTGAAGTGGAGCTCACACACGGTTTTATAGCTTCGTTACCCTTCCCATTCAAATGTCCAAGCACTTTAAGGTAGATTTCAGCACTGTTCAAATACTAGCATGCGCATAATTATGTTTTCAGTTCAATTTTGATATTTCATTAGGATACATTGGATATAGTTAGTATGTAAAGCAAAAAAAAAAAACAAAAACCAGAGGGGCGGGGCCAAGATGGCTGACTAGGTAGAAGCTACCTCGGATCCCTCTTGCAACAAAGACTCGGAAAAACAAGTGAATCAATCACATACATGACAATCTATGAACCCTGACCATCAAACACAGATCTAAAGAGTTGACCTGTGTGACAGGGAAAGAAAAAGCTGCATCCTAAAGCAGAAACCGCTTCTGGAACTGGCAACCCACGCCACAGCCTTGAGCCCTCGCGGTTCCCGGGTGCCGAGTGGTGGGGCTGATTGCGGCTTGCTAAGGTGGGGCAGGCACAGGACACAGCCCTAACACCTAGCCCCCTGGGGTAACCTCCGTAGAGACTCAGCCAGCACAAGCAGGCTGCACACTGACGGGGCTAACGAGAGAATGAGCAACCACGGGGAAGCAGTGACTGTTTTCGGAGCCTGGAGCCAGCATCCCAGGCAGAAAACATTGGCGCCGTGTTTTGGACTGGGTGTAGGGGAGATGAGCATGGCATCTTGAGACAGCGCAAATATGGGACACAGCCCTAGCCCCCAGAAGTGACCTCGGGGTAAGCCCAGCCAGTGCACGCAGGCAGCATAGCAACGTGGCTGACAGGAGGAGAAGTCACCGGGAGGCAGCGACTGGTTTTGGAGCCCGGAGTGTGGCGTCCCAGCCGGGGAACCTTGGCACTGGGCTTTGGACTGGGAGCAGAGGAACTGACCACGGCTTCTGAGACAGCACAAGCACAGGACACTGGTCTGACCCTCAGGGGGGCAATCTCGACCCAGCCAACACACACAGGCTACACGCCCGTTGGGAATCTCAGATAAAACAGTCATCACCAAGCAAGATAAGTAACTTTGTCTATATTCCTGGGTGCTACTCTCTCCGATCTATCTGATCCCTCCCCTCCCCTCCCCTTCCCAGGCGGCTTTGTTAACATTGGAATTTCCTGGGCCAGAGAGTGAAGTGCTCTGCGGTTTTTTGTTTGTTTGTTTGTTTTGTCTTTTCCTAACCCATTCTCCTGCCTGAATGAAGAAGCTACAAAAAACCCAGGGACCAAAAATCCTTTCCTGACTTCCCAAAATTGGACTAAAAATACAGAACAAGCTCCAGCCAAGCATATGAGATCCACAGTCTTGGGCTTTCATCCCTACAGGCAACAAGGTGACTTTTATAATGCAAAGGCAATTCTGATAGTGATCTGACTGTAATTGTTTTAGCAGATTACTGGAAAGACAAGTTTCCCAGGTTTCATATCTCTACCTATTAAACAGAGCCCTGACTGACCCACGACGGGGAACTGAGGGCTGGACCTCCACCCAAACCACCTAGTCTCCTGCCATAGGGTTCTGAGGATAGTGACACCTACCAATCTGTACAGGTACATGCATTGGGTGCCTAAGGTACAGCTGCAGAGCCCTCCCACCAAAGCTCTTTAGGAATAGAGACACACCTACCTCACTGGCACTTAGGGAAGCCTGTCAGCTTCCTGCCCCCACTGGAGTGTGACTCCCTGCTGCTAATAGAATCTGGTGCACACAACTATCACCACTACTCCTCTAAGTGGATAGGTGACAGTCTACACCACACACTTGGTAACCCAAAATCAGATTCTACTCAAGAATAGTGAATGGACTCTTAGGCTTATATATCTGGTAACAGCCCAAACCAGCTGGTAAGAGGACATAAGTGATTCAAAGGCTACAACAATCAAGACAGCTCAATCTAGTAGCCCATCTACGTATATTGAAAGAAAACAAAACAAGATAAGACTCAGTAAGCAAATATAAAATAAATCATTACAATATCTTATAGATGGCTTGGAGACAGCAGTCGATATCAAACCACATAAAGAAGCAGACCATGATTGCTTCTACAACTCCCCAAATTAAAGAATCAAAATCTTTCCCAAATGAAGATACAATCCTGGAATTGCCAGACGCAGAATATAAAAAACTAATTTACACAATGCTTCAAGACATCAAGGATGACCTCATAAATGAAATAAGGCAATCTACAGAAAAAACCAAGGAACACACTGATAAAGCAGTTGAAGAACTAAAAAAGATTATTCAAGAACATACTGGAAAAATTAATAAGCTGCAAGAATCCATAGAGAGACAGCATTCAGAAATCCAAAAGATTAACAGTAAAATTACAGAATTAGACAGCTCAATAGGAAGTCAGAGGAGCAGACTCGAGCAATTGGAAAGCAGAGTGGGGGAGGTGGAGGATAAAGCAATTGACACCAATAGAAAAATCAGATAAAAGAATTAAAAAAAAATGAAGAAACCCTAAGAATCATGTGGGACTCTATCAAGAAGAATAACTTGCGTGTGATTGGAGTTCCAGAACAGGGAGGGATAACAGAAAACACAGAGAGAATAGTTGAAGATCTGTTGGCAGAAAACTTTCCTGACATCATGAAAGACGAAAGGATATCTATCCAAGATGCTCATCGAACCCCATATAAGACTGATCCAAAAAGAAAATCACCAAGACATATTATCATCAAACTTGCCAAAACCAAAGATAAAGAGAAAATTTTAAAAGCAGCCAGGGATAAAAGAAAGGTCTCCTACAAAGGAGAATCAATAAGAATAAGTTCAGACTAATCAGCAGAAACCATGCAGTCAAGAAGGCAATGGGATGACATGTATAGAGCACTGAAGGAGAAAAACTGCCAGCCAAGGATCATTTTTCCAGCAAAACTCTCTCTCAAATATAAAGGTGAAATTAAAACATTTACAGATAAACACAAGCTTAGAGAATTTGCAAAAACCAAACCAAAGCTACAAGAAATACTAAAGGAAATTGTTTGGCCAGAAAATCAATAATGTCAGATACCAACACAACACAAGGTCACAGAACAGAACATCCTGATATTAACTCAAATAGGGAAATCACAAAAACAAATTAAGATTAATTTTAAAAAGAAAAAAAAATGCTCAAAACAGGGAATCATTGAAGTCAATATGTAAAAGATCACAATAATCAAAAAGAGGGACTAAATACAGGAGGCATAGAACTGCCATATGGAGAGGAAAACAAGGCAATATAGGACAATACAAGGTAGGATTTTACTTAGAACAATAGGGGTAAAAATTAAGGTAACCACAAAGAGGTCTAACAATTCCATAACTCAAAATAAAAACCAAGAAAAACATAATCACTCAGCAAACATAAATTCAACTACTATGAGAAAGAGGAACACACAATTTACAAAGAAAAATGTCTCAGCACAAAAAAGTAAGTGAAAAAATGAAATTGTCAACAACACACATGAAAAGGCATCAAAATGACAGCACTAAACACATAATTACCTATAATTTCACTGAATGTAAATGGACTAAATGCACCAATAAAGAGACAGAGAGTCTCAGACTGGATAAAGAAACAAGATCCGTCTATATGCTGCCTACAAGAGACACACCTTAGACTTAGAGACACGAACAAACTAAAACTCAAAGGATGGAAAAAATATATCAAGCAAACAAAAATCAAAAAAGAGCAGGAGTAGCAATATTAGTTTCCGACAAAATAGACTTTAAAGTTAAATCCACCACAGAGGATAAAGAAGGACACTACATAATGATTAAATGGACAATTGACCAGGAAGATATAACCATATTAAATATTTATGCACTCAGTGACAGGGCTGCAAGCTACATAAAACAAACTTTAACGGAAATGAAAAGTGAGATAGACACCTCCACAATTATAGTAGGAGACTTCAACACACCAATGACCACTTTCGAGAAGGATAGGACTTCCAGTAAGAAGCTCAATAGAGACACGGAAGATCTAATTGCTGCAATCAACCAACTTGACCTCATAGACTTATACAGAATACTCCACCCAACAGCTGCAAAGTATACTTTTTTTTTCTAGTGCACGCGGAACATTCTCTAGAATAGATCACATATTAGGTCATAAAACAAGCCTTTGCAGAACCCAAAACATGAAAATATTATAAAGCATCTTCTCAGACCATAAGGCCACGAAAGTAGAAAACAATAACAGAAAAATCAGGAAAAATAATCAAATATTTGGAAACTGAAAAATACCCTGCTCAAAAAAAGACTGGGATATAGAGGACATTAGGGAGGGAATAAAGAAATTCATACAATGCAACGAGAATGAAAACACTTCCTATCAAAACCTCTGGGACACAGCAAAAGCAGTGCTCAGAGGTCAATTTATATCGATAAATGCACACATACATAAAGAAGAAAGAGCCAAAATCAGAGAACTGTCCCTACAACTTGAACAAATAGAAAGCGAGCAACAAAAGAATCCGTCAGGCACCAGAAGAAAACAAATAATAAAAATTAGAGCTGAACTGAATGAATTAGAGAACAGAAAAACAATTGAAAGAATTAACAAAGCCAAAAGCTGGTTCTTTGAAAAAATTAACAAAATTGATAAACCATTGGCTAGACTGACTAAAGAAATTCAGGAAAGGAAACAAATAACCCGAATAAGAAACGAGATGGGCCATATCACAAAAGACCCAACTGAAATTAAAAGAATCATATCAGATTATTACGAAAAATTATACTCTAACAAATTTGCAAACCTAGAAGAAATGGATGAATTACTAGAAAAACACTACCTACCTAAACTAACACAATCAGAAGTAGAACAACTAAATAGACCCATAACAAAAAAAGAGATTGAAAAGGTAATCAAAAAACTCCCACCAAAAAAAGCCCTGGCCCGGACGGCTTCACTGCAGAGTTCTACGAAACTTTCAGAGAAGAGTTAACACTACTACTACTAAAGGTATTTCAAAGCATAGAAAATGATGGACTACTACCTAACTCATTCTATGAAGCCACCATTTCCGTGATACCAAAACCAGGTAAAGACACCACAAAAAAAGAAAATTACAGACCTATATCCCTCATGAACATAGATTCAAAAACCCTCAACAAAATTCTAGCCAATAGAATTCAACAACATATAAAAAAAATAGTCCACCACGATCAAGTGGGATTTATACCAGGTATGCAAGGTTGGTTTCATATTAGAAAAACCATTCATGTAATCTGCCATATAAATAAAACAAAAGACAAAAACCAAATGATCTTATCAATTGATGCAGAAAAGGCATTTGACAAAGTCTAACACCCATTCATGATAAAAACTCTCAGCGAAATAGGAACTGAGGAAAATTCCTCAACATAATAAAGAGCATCTATACAAAGCCAACAGCCAATCTCACTCTAAATGGAGAGAGCCTGAAAGCATTTCTCTTGAGAACGGGAACCAGACAAGGATGCCCTTTATCACCGCTCTTATTCAACATTGTGCTAGAGGTCCTAGCCAGAGCAATTAGGCTAGACAAAGAAATAAAGGGCATCTGGATTGGCAAGAAGGAAGTAAAATTATCTCTATTTGCAAATGACATGATCTTATACACAGAAAACCTTAAGGAATCCTCCAGAAAACTATTGAAACTAATAGAAGAGTTCAGTAGAGTCTCAGGTTACAAGATAAACATACAAAAATCAGTTGGATTCCTCTACATCAATAAAAAGAACATCGAAGAGGAAATCACCAAATCAATACCATTCATAGTAGCCCCCAAGAAGATAAAATACTTAGGAATAAATCTTACCAAAGATGTAAAAGACCTATACAAAGAAAACTACAAAGTACTACTTCAAGAAACTAAAAGGGACCCACATAAGTGGAAAAACATAGCTTGCTCATGGATAGGAAGACTTAACGTAGTAAAAATGTCTATTCTACCAAAAGCCATCTATACATACAATGCACTTCCGATCCAAATTCCAATGACATTTTTTAATGTGATGGAGAAACAAATCACCAACTTCATATGGAAGGAAAAGAAGCCCCGGATAAGTAAAGCATTACTGAAAAAGAAGAAGAAAGTAGAAGGCCTCACTCTACCTGATTTTAGAACATATTATACAGCCACAGTAGTCAAAACAGCCTGGTACTGGTACAACAACAGGCACATAGACCAATGGAATAGAATTGAGACCCCAGATATAAATCCATCCACGTATGAGCAGCTGATATTTGACAAAGGCCCAGTGTCAGTTCATTGGGGAAAAGATAGTCTTTTTAACAAATGGTGCTAGCATAACTCGATATCCATTTGCAAAAAAATGAAACAGGACCCATACCTCACACCACGCACAAAAACTAACTCCAAGTGGATCAAAGACCTAAACATAAAAACTAAAATGATAAAGATCATGGAAGAAAAAATAGGGACAAGGTTAGGAGCCCTAATACAAGGCATAAACAGAATACAAAACATTACCAAAAATGACGAATAGAAACCAGATAACTGGGAGCTCCTAAAAATCAAAAACCTTGCTCATCTAAAGACTTCACCAAAAGAGTAAAAAGACCACCTACAGACTGGGAAAGAATTTTCAGCTCTGACATCTCCCACCAGCACCTGATCTCTAAAATCTATATGATTCTGTTAAAACTCAACCACAAAAAAGACAAACAACCCAATCAAGAAGTGGGCAAAGGATATGAACACGCACTTCACTAAAGAAGATATTCAGGCAGCTAACAGATACATGAGAAAATGCTCTCGATCACTAGCCATTAGAGAATTGCTAATTAAAACTACGATGAGATTCCATCTCACTCCAACAAGGCTGGCATTAATCCAAAAAACACAAAATAATAAATGTTGGAGAGGCTGCGGAGAGATTGGAACTCTTATACACTGCTGCTGGGAATGTAAAATGATACAACCACTTTGGAAATCTATCTGGCATTTTCTTTAAAAGTTAGAACTACCATACAACCCAGAAATCCCACTCCTCGGAATATACTCTAGAGAAATAAGAGCCTTTACACAAATAGATATATGTACACCCATGTTTATTGCAGCACTGTTTACAATAGCAAAAAGCTGGAAGCAACCAAGGTGTCCATCAACGGATGAATGGTTAAATAAATTGTGGTATATTCACACAATAGAATACTACACATCGATAAAGAACAGTGATGAATCTCTGAAACATTTCATAACATGGAGGAACCTGGAAGGCATTATGCTGAGTGAAATTAGTCAGTTGCAAAAGGACAAATATTGTATAAGACCACTATTATTAGATCTTGAGAAATAGTATAAACTGAGAAGAACACATTCTTTTGTTGTTACGAGAGGGGGGAGGGAGGGAGGGTGGGAGAGAGTTATTTACTGATTAGTTAGTAAATAAGAATTACTTTAGGTGAAGGGAAGGACAATACTTAATACATGGAAGGTCAGCTCAACTGGACTGGACCAAAAGCAAAGAAGTTTCCGGGATAAACTGAATGCTTCAAAGGTCAGTGGAGCAAGGGCGGGGGTTTGGGGACTGTGACTTCAAGGGACTTCTAAGTCAATTGGCAAAATAAATTCTGTTAAGAAAACATTCTGCATCCCACTTTGAAATGTGGCATCTGGGGTCTTAAATGCTAACAAGCGACCATCTAAGATGCATCAATTGGTCTCAACCTACCTGGATCAAAGGAGAATGAAGAACACCAAGGTCACACGATAACTATGAGCCCAAGAGATAGAAAGGGCCACATGAACTAGAGACTTACATCATCCTGAAACCAGAAGAACTAGATGGTGCCCGGCCACAACTGATGACTGCCCTGTCAGGGAGCACAACAAAGAACCCCTGAGGGAGCAGGAGAACAGTGGGATGCAGACCCCAAATTCTCATAAAAAGACCAGACTTAATGGTCTGACTGAGACTAGAAGAGTCCCGGCGGTCATGGTCCCCAAACCTTCTGTTGGCCCAGGACAGGAACCATTCCCGAAGACAACTCATCAGACATGGAAGGGACTGGACAATGGGTTGGAGAGAGATGCTGATGAAGAGTGGGCTACTTGTGTCGGGTGGACACTTGAGACTGTGTTGGCATCTCCTGTCTGGAGGGGAGATGGGAGGGTAGAGAGGGTTAGAAACTGAAAAAATTGTCACGAAAGGCGAGACTGGAGGGAGGGAGTGGGCTGTCTCATTATGGGGAGAGTAAGTGTGAGTATGTAGTAAGGTGTATATAGGCTTGTGTGTGACAGACTGACTTGATTTGTAAACTTTCACTTAAAAAGCACAATAAAAATTATTAAAAAAAACTCAAAGTTTTAGTTAAAAATATTAAAATTGTTAACAAGAATAATGGAGTCATAGTAAGGCTAAATTAATATGAGTAACTGTAGGAAGTCTCTTTCATTGCCGGGCACTGCTCTTGTTGGAAGCATTTTGCTTGGGAAAGAACCCTGGAAACTTTTCTTGCCTGCCGTTGCTGCTGCTGCGACTGCGACCACTTCTGCTACATCTGCTATTCTTGCTGTTGCCATTGTTGAAGTGACCACTGCTGATGCTGCCACTGTTACAAAATCACTCCGTCTTCTCCCTCCCACCCTCAAGACACCTTCCATTTTCTACCAGGCTGGTTAACATGCCAGTAAAAAATACTAATAACAAAATTAAAATAAATAGTTTCTAGCTTTCTGCCCTGCCAATAAACAGGTGAGAATAGAAGGATGAGTGTGAAGCTGAAAGAAAACAGACACTACTATACCCTTTGACACTACCAAAACCAAAAACACCCACTGTTGTTGAGTGAATTCTTACTCATAATGACCCTATAGGATGGAGTAGAAGTGCCCCATAAGGTTTCCAAGGAGCACCTGGGGGATTCGAACTGCCGATCTTTTGGTTAACAGCTGTAGTTCTTAACCAGCAGGCCAGCAGAGTTTTCTTTGGCGCTATAGTACTCATAAATACCCTCCACTTCAGTTGAAGCTGCCATAAACACCACCTTTAAAATGCTACCTAGTTTTGTCTTACAGATCGAACTTGTTCTGTGTAAAAATGAAGATAAAGTCACCATCTATGCAAAGATTGAGGCACAGTTCCTTGGTAATATACCCAAAATTTCAAGTGACTATTGTAATTGGAAACCCTGGTGACATAGTGGTTAAGTGCTACTGTGGCTAACCAAAAGTTGGCAGTTCAAATCTACCATGTGCTCCTTTGAAACAACATGGGCCAGTTGTACTCTGTCCTATAGGGTCACTATGAATTGGAATCCACTGGACGGCAGTGGGTTTGGTTTTTGGTTTATTGTATAATCGTGAGCCCTGGTGGTCCAGGAGTTAAGCGTTTGCCTGTTAACAAAAAGCTTGGCAATTTGAATCTACCAGCTAGCTGCTCCCTGGAAACCCTATGGGACAGTTCTATTCTGTCCTGTAGGGTTGCTGTGAGTCAGAATTGACTCCACGGCAACAGTTTTGTGTGTCTCTATGTAATCTAAAGATTAAATTGAAATATTAATGGAAACCAACATTCTTTATATAAAAATGTAAGGCAGAGAAATGGAGAGGAGAAAATGATTAACACGTAAGTACATGCTCATGATCATTAAAGACCAAACCAAACCAAAACCTTTGCCATCAAATCAAGTTCTACTCATGGCGACCCTATGAGTAGAACTGCCCCATGGTTTCCAAGGAGTGCCTGGTAGATTCAACCGCCGACCTTTTGGCTAGCAGCCGTAGCTCTTAGCCACTAAGACACCAGGGTTTCCGACCACTAAAGAGGCAGCCCCAAATCATCAGATGGCAGCCTCAATTTTGTTTTCAACATAATGACAAAAACAGTAGCCCCTTGGTTTCATGAAGCTTACGTGCAGTAGGCACTTCAGCTTACTATTGTATTAAATCCAATCAGGTAAGTTACCCAAACTTTCCATCAATGAAAAAGTCTGTTTCCTGGGAGTACTCTTAGAATCAAGCTTTGTATCGGTCAGTTTTTAAGAAGGAAAAGTGAAACCTCTCTAGGCATTTAAATAGAGGGCATTGACTTTAAAAGTAATAAAATATTGGGGGGTGAAAAAAACAGAAGAGTAAAGTTATCCAGGCACTGCTACAGAAAACTGCTAGCGTTACCCAAATATCACAAAAGGGAAAATGGTGTTGCCCAGAGCCACAGCTGCAAAGAGAATGCTATATTGGCTGCCTAGTTGACTCAGCTCTAGAGACCCAGCTGGGATTCAGGGACCCAGGTTCCCATATCATTAGGCCCTTACTGCTGTTGCCACCACTACATTGCAGGCAGACTGGAGGAAAAAAAAAAACTTTTACTTTTTTATTGACATTCATTTTATTGCCAGTATCTTCCATGCCAGAAACTAACAAGTAAGTCATATGCCAAGGTGGTTGGGTGATAAGAGGAGGAACTAGAGGAATTGAGACAATAGATGTGATCCATATTTTAAGGTTTTTTTTTTTTTTTCGAAGAATATTTCAGGGTTTTTTTTTTTAACTTAGTTTCTTTGATTCTATACTTTAATCTGTTTTCTAGCAGCATTAAGGAAATCGCTTAGTTGCTTTAACCTATAACAAACTAACCAAACCTTTGCCATTGAGTTCAGTTGATTGCAACTCCTAGCGACCCTATAGGACAGAGTAGAACTGCCCCTAGGATTTCCAAGGCGTGGCGAGTGGATTTGAACTGCCGACCTTTCAGTTAGTAGCTGAGTTCTTAACCTCTGCACCACCAGGACTGTGCTTTAACCTATAAAAAAAAAACCTATAGTACACATAAAATAATTTCAACATTCCGATAACACTATTGGAAACCCTGGTGGCACAGTGATTAACTGCTACGGCTGCTAATCAGAAGGTTGGCTGTTCGAATCCACCAGATGCCCCTTGGAAACTCTATGGGGCAGTTCTACTCAGTCCTTTAAATAATTTTTTATAAGTCAGAATCGACTCGATGGCAATGGGTTTTGTTGTAACACTATTAAATTATAGCTTTTGGTTTTAGAATATATTCCAGGAAGAATGAAAGTTCTGTATTCTTTCACCTATTAAAATAACTATTCTCTCTATGTAGTTATACTGCCAATTTGACACAAAGCTGGGTCCATTAGTTTTCATTTATTTAAAATTTTAGGAATTATTTTGTGTTTTGACTTATTAATTAATTATTAATTTATTAATAGTTTTTACATGTTTCAAAAGTCAAAACTTCAGAAACCATTAAGTAGACTGCTTTCAACCGCAACTCATAGCAACCCTATAGGAGAGAGTAGAACTGCCCTATAGGGTTTCCAAGGTGGATTAGAACTGTTGATCTTTTAGTTAGCAGTCAAGCTCTTATACACTACACCACCAGGGCTCCCGATGAATGCCTACCAGGAAAAAATGCACTGTGGTGCACAAGAGCACTGTAAAAACTGCATTTTAATTTACCTTTTTAAATAATAATCAAGACATAATAACTAACTTAAACATATAGTCAATGGCCAGAGTGCCTGAGATATATTTTTTTCTCCAACATTTCCTACTCTAATAGGGGAAGAAATTCCTAGAGTTTCTTGAAACTGCTTCAAAGCAAAAGTATTACTTTATATATTTTTAAATATGTGTATTTATTTTCTAATTAGAAAAATTTGTGTACATTGAACAAATTGCTAAATATGAAGAAATGTTGGTCTTAAGAAAATACTCACGTACATATAAAAACTGGTGAAATTTTTAAGGTTTTTTTATAGTTTAGTTTATAGTATTGTGCCAATGTCAGTTTTCTGGTTTTGATAATACACAATAGTTAAGTAAGGTGCTGTCATTGGGAGAAGCTGGGTGAAGGATACACAAGAACTGTCTATACAATTTTTGAAACTTCTTGTTAGTCTAAAATCATTTCAAAATAAAAGTTCTCGAACGTTACTCATCCTTTTTACATTTTACAGTTAACAAGATAATGACACACTAAGTGAAAAGTAGGCAAGGGAAACGCACCAATGAGGATTCTATCTGTGGTCACTAAGTTCTACCTCAAAAGTCCCAGGATGGTGCTGTCTCGTACTCGTCCTGCTGCAATGGATCTAATGACATCTAATGCTGTACTCCAATGGATGGGTATGTGGATCCTTCAAAATTTTTTGTTATAAAAGTATCACATTGAATAATCTTATGTATATTATTTTTTACTTGTGTGTGTTTAATATAGATTCCTAGAATACAGGTCACCTGGTGAAAACTTTTTTTTTTACATTGTGACATGTATCATTATTTTTTGTTTGTATGTATTATTCCATTTTGCACTCCCAACGATACTGAAAGTTGCATGTTAACCCATCACCTGACGCAAGTGGATTTAAAAAAAAAGTGTGTAGTCAACTTTTTTTTTCCTTTTGCCCATCTATAGGTGAGAAATGGTATCTTTGTGCTGTTTTATTTTTATTTTTAATTTTTCTTATTATGAATGATGTCAAGCATCTATCTGTTCATATATTTGGGAGGCATTTATTGTTGTGTAAACTATTTCTTATATCTTCGATTCACTTTACAATCAGCTTGTTGGCCGCTTCTTCTAGATTTCTAGGACCATTTTATGTATAATAGGAATTAGCCCTCTGATAGAAATTGCAATTTTTTTTTTTTTTACTGTATTTATAGACTAACTTTTCATTATTTTTGGTGTTTTGTCAAAAAAAATTAAAAAACTTATCTAGGTGAATTTATCTGTTTTCCTTTATTGCTTCCAGATTTTGAGCAGAGAAAGGCTTTCTTTATCCCTAAGGATTAAGAAATTGTGTGTGTTTAAGGTAGGTAAATGGTTTCATCTTTACTTTTAAATCTCTATTTATGAAGAATTTATCTGGTGTGAGTTATAGAACCAACTATTCTTGGAGCCAGTGATTATACAATTGCTCCAACATAGTTTAAATACCTACTGGTCCCCAGTGATTTGAGATATCATAGCCCTGATGGCACAGTGATTAAGAGCTCAGCTGCTGACCAAAAAGTTGGCAGTTCAACTTTACCAGCCACTCCTTGGAAACCCTGTGGAGTAGTTCTACTCTGTCCTACAGAGTTGCTATGAATTGGAATCGACTGATGGCAATGGGTATGAGTAAATATGATAAACCCAATTTTCATATGTATTTATTTAGAGCTGGTTCTACATAGGTCTTCCATGTTTTTGCATGTCTTGGGAGTGAGGCACTAACACCCCTTTGTTCTGGACTGTTTTCTCAAAGATGTTTCTGTAGTAAACAGCTTTGAAATATATAAATAAAGCCTCATTTTGCAGCAAAGCACTGGCATGCTCAATGCCTATTACAAATGATTTAGGTTCCCTAAACTTAGGTTCTTCTTGTATAGGCCAACCCACTGTGTGCACAGGTATTATCTGTCACTTTTCATGTTGGCTGTGGGAGGTGGGCTTAGGGAACAGACAAAAATGTTGGTACTGAAACTACTGCTATTGCTGTGAAAAATAATCTGTCCTTCATTTCTGACCCAGGAGTTTCTTATCTTCTACCAGCATCCATAAAAATGTAGCAAGGTTACTTGTTAGCTTATAAATATGGTAAGATATCAGATGCCTTACTTTTTTT
This sequence comes from Loxodonta africana, assembly GCF_030014295.1. NCBI lineage: Eukaryota > Metazoa > Chordata > Mammalia > Proboscidea > Elephantidae > Loxodonta > Loxodonta africana. Next base: position 16,232,857 of record NC_087362.1, read on the forward strand.
AAAAAAAGATTTGTATATATAGCTTTCTTTTCTCCTATACTGTTATCCTGTAAATGGATCAATACTACAGTCCTTGAATTAAAAAAAAAAAGTTTTTAATGTTAGAATTTAACATCTGGTAAGGTCAGAACTGTTTCATTGTGTGCCCGTTTTTAGGATTTTCTTGACCTTTACTTTTTGTTTTTTCGTATACATTAAAATCAACTCATCAAGTGTCAGAGGGAAAAAATGTTGCTATTTTTATTACATTGTTTGAAAAGTAATTAATTCATTGGTGAGAAACAGCTTTATAATGTTGAGTCCTCCTAACAAAGAACCTTATGTCATTTCCATTTCTTTCCCAGTGTTCAGTTGAGTATTTGAGCATAGTTTACAAGTTTCCTCACATAGATTTGCCCCTGTCTTGTTAAGTATTTTAACTATTTTAGCTGTTTTGATTCATATTTGATTTATATTTTGCATGTTATGTTTGAAAACATCTTACTGGCTGTTATGCATACAAATGAAAAACATTGATTGCTGTAGTTTTTTTTTTTAATGTAGTGATACCTATTGGGTTCTCTTATTGATTACAGTATTTTAAAACAGTTTTTCTTAAGTTTTCAAGGCATTCCATCATATCATCTACAATATAGTTTTACATATCATTTTTTCCAGTAATTATCTTTATTTTTTTCCCCTCCTATAATTATCTTGGCAAATTCTTTTAAAACAACATTAAATATTAATGGTGGTAGTGGGCATTCTTGCCTTTCCTTCCCTTTGATGAGAAGGTACCAGTTTTTGCCTATGAAGTAAGATGCTGCGTTGGGGCCAATGTTTGTAATTTTCTATACAGTCTTGGTATCCAAAAGGCTGCTTGGCTAGATATTCAATCTTTTTTGCACGTATTCTTTCCCTGAACAACTTGGAAATATTATTCCTATATTTTGCTTTGTTAAATCTTATTGAGAAGCATGATTTCAACCTGATTTTGGTCAGCTGTGGATCCTTCGGAAGTTAGATAATTTGTTTGTTTGCTTGGAAGCCCAGAGGAGGTGGTGGTATTGTTTTTAAGGTGTTTACATTGCCATCGAGTGGATTCCGTCTCATAGCAACCATATAGGATGGATTAGAATTGCCCCACAGAGTTTCCAAAGAGTGCCTGGTGGATTTGAACTGCTGACCTTTTGGTAAACAGCTGTAGGTCTTAACAACTATGCCACCAGGGCTTCCAAAAGCAATAAATTTATTATAAATTTACCTCATTTTTGTGTCTTGTTCTAGTTAAAAACCTCACTAGATAAATTAACATTTTTCTTGTTAGAATTTATCTTGGGATTCAAGTTTTCTACATACTGATTTAAATTATATAAAAAATGAATTTCATTTTCTTTTTTTACAAGTTTGCAAAACAGACATCTGAGAAAATGTAAAATGTACTTTTAAATCCTAACTTAAAATTCCATTTAGGCCAATCATTAACAGTTAGGTAAAAAAACTTATGTAAGGCATTTAATTATAGCACTTATTCAGTATTTTCAAATGTTGCTAAAAACACTGAGGTGAAAATAACTTTCAAGTGTTAGTGCTTTATCTCACTTATTAGAACAAGACCAATATGTGAAAATGGTATATTTTCCATTATCTAATCTCAGAGAACCAAGATCTTTAATCAGTGCTATGATAATGTTTGTTAAAATTAGGTGAAATTTAAGTAACTTGAACATTCTACTTTTTATAAAGCCACACTTCAAGAATATGTATCGTCACATATATTAATGATAAAGGAGAACAAGAGTATATTGACCATTCACAGATATGTGATCTCCTTTTTTAAATTCAATCTATTTAAAAATTGACACAGTGTTGTTGAATCAGGGAATATTTATTACATATGCTTTAATTATATAGAACCTGCCACCCATCTATCAGTTTGTCATACGAGGTCACCCATGGGGGACAGATTTCAGGGGAGCTTCCAGACTAAGAAGAAAGACCTGGTCATCTGCTTTGGAAAATCGGCCAATGAAAACCCTGTGAAGTACAAGGAAACATTGTCTGACTCTCTTGCTTCGGACATGTCATCTGATGGGATTAATTGTTAGAGGACATTAAGTTTGGTGAAATATGGGGCTAGCAAGACCAGGGAGACCCTCAGTGAGATGGATTGTCACAATAGCCACAATGGTGGATTCAAACATGCCTGCAATCATGAGGATGACACAGGATCAAGGAACTTTTAATTCCTTTCTATGCAATTTCACCATGAGTCCGAGTTCACTCGATGGCAGCTGTCTATCCAGTTATGTAGACCAGGGATAGGATGGGAAACTTTAGAGTAGTATGACCTTATTTTAAAGCTTGTCCTCACTAAATGACCATCATTGGTCATAAAACCCTGCCCACCCATTAGTCTTCTCATGTAAAAATGGCACCTACTTCAGAGTTGTGAGGATCAAGTAAGATGATGCATATAAAACACAGGAAAGTGCCCAGCATGTAGTAAAAAATATATATATATATAAAAACACACATTAATTAATAAATCTTTTATTATTCTATTTTAATAATAGTATCATTTTTGCTGGTGTTTGTTATATAATTATGTATCTTTGCACATACACACAGAAAAATAGAAAGTTATACCATTGATTATACAAATGGGAAATGTTAAATCTGCTTAGTAATAACTTGTGTGGGGCTGCCTGGATGATATCTCCAAATTGGAGCTGAAAAAATATTTTGAGTATTTTCTAGGTGCGCAGCTTCATCACCTGATTTTCTACTACTTGGAATTTCTGGAAGGAACATAGCTGCATGTACACACAATTCATTTTATTTCCCCACTTCTTTCACTTTTTTTTTTTTTAGATATCTTAATCTCTAAACTAACCTCTGTTTTTCACACATATATGTTGCTACAACATGAGACCTCTAATTTTATTTATCCCATCTTTTAGTTTGCCTGTCTCATTGAAATACTTCTGGTATGCATCACACGCCTCTTTTATTTTCAATGTTTCTCAGTCTTTCTTCAATCATGGCTTACAGTGTCAATGTAGTGCTAGTTCATGTTATTCTCACTTTTCAATTGAGATGTTTTATTTTGCTCTCATTTCAGCCATTATTCCCCAGTGTTTTTTGTTTTTGTATTTTTTTATATTTCAGGCATGGAAGTCAGAGGCTTACTTTATTCTACCCCAAACATTAATGACCTCATTCCCCTACAAATTAAATGAGAATTATAAAAATGAGGCATATAAGATCTTCATCTGTAGAAAGGTCACTACTTTGAGATTGTCCATAAATGTGTGAAAAATTTGGTAATTCCTGAAAATTCAATCAAAACAAGTTGTGTGTTTTAACACTTGTTGTTTACCTGAGGAAAGCAGTTTATCCCAATACCCTCTATACTCATCTAATTGGGTGATAAAATTGAGCCGTATAAAAGTGCTTAAACTTGGGGAAAGGATAAAAATACGGTGATCAAAAGAGGAAATGGCAACAGCCGCTCAATATTTACTCTGTCCTAGGTATTAGAGGGGAGACCTTGAATGGTGCAAATGGTTAGCACACTTGTCTACTAACTGCAAGTTTGGAGGCTTGAGTACACCCAGAAGGGCCTCAGAAGAAAAGCCTGGTGATCTATTTCCAAAAAGTCAGACACTGAAAACCCCGTGGAGCACAGCTGTGCTTTGACACGCATGTGTTGCCATGCTCACTTGATGGTGAAGGACTGGTAGCAGATATAATGTTAGTGACTTTTTTTTTTTAATCATAATTTGTCTGTTTGAGATCCCTATCATTTCTTCCTTCAGAAGTAACCTTGAGAACCCCTGAGGGAGCAGGACAACAGTGGGACGCAGACCCCAAATTCTCATAAAAAGACCAGACTTAATGGTCTGACTGAGACTAGAAGAGTTCTGGTGGTCATGGTCCCCAGACCTTCTGTTGGCCCAGGACAGGAACCATTCCCCAAGACAACTCATCAGACATGGAAGGGACCGGAGAATGGGTAGGACAGAGATGCTGATGAAGAGTGAGCTACTTGTATCAGGTGGACACTTGAGACTGTGTTGGCATCTCCTGTCTGGAGGGGAGATGGGAGGGTAGAGAGGGTTAGAAACTGGCAAAACCGTCAGGAAAGGAGAGACTGGAAGGAGAGAGCGGGCTGACTCATTAGGGGGAGAGTAAATGGGAGTGTGTAGTAAGGTATATGTAAGCTTATATGTGACAGACTGACTTGATTTGTAAACTTTCACTTAAAGCACAATAAAAATTATTAAAAAAAAAAAAAAAAAAGTAACCTTGAACTTCAAGGTGTCTTCCAAATAGAAAAATGTCATAAACCGCAGTGTAGCTCAATCCTCTTAAAGTGTTCTCTGCCCTTATCTCCTGTCACCAGAAGCTTTTAAAGATGATGACTATTGGGGGAACATTATCTGTTTTATTAATCTGGTTCTGCATCGATGCCTTTCAAAATATCCGAACGTTAAACTGTACTTTACAGCCACTGCTTTACAGTTCTGCTACTTAGTGCCTCAGCTTCGTAGGAATGTAGAGTTCCAGGCCCTGCCTCAGACCGAGTGACTCTGAAGCTGCATTAAAAACAAAAACAAAAAAAACCTCTCAGATGATTTATAAACCCACTCTCTTTTCTAAAGCCTGGCTCCAGAGGAGGGGATGGCCAACTTTTTCTGTAAAAGGCTAAATGGTGAATAGTTTAACTTTGCTGGTTAGGCAGTCCGTGTTACAACCTCTCAAGTCTGTGGCTGAAGCCAAAGCAGCCATAGAAGATCCGTAAACGAATGAGTGTGGTTGTATTTCCATAAAACTTTGTCGGTGGACATTGAAATTTGAATTTCCTATAATTTTCACATTCATAAAATATTCTTCTTTTGACTTTTTTTTTTTGACTGTTTAAAAATATCCTTAATGGTGGGTTGTATATATATAGTCAGCAGGTAGATTTGGCCCACATGCCCTAGTTTGCCAAACCCTACTCTACAAGCTATCTCGGATGATCATATTTATTGTCTTGCATATTGTCAAACTAACTCCCCTTGTTTTCTTTCTTAAAGGAATCTTGTAGTTGTAATAATTTCCTGTAGATTTTGACCATCAGGAATGGACATGCTGAGCAGCCAACACTGGCTTTTGCAGCCCACTACATTCTAGCACCTCCCTTTGCAAAAAAAAAGAAAAAGTAAGTCTAAGTATCATATCATATTCTTGGGCTTTGATGATTGTAAACCAGTAGCAAGGAACAGCATAACCTCTGGGAGATAAATAAAAATAAAATTTTCACATTGACAAACATGATGACATAATCCTGAAATGTGAGGCCCGTCCCAATATATTGTATCCCCACGAGGCCTTGTGTCAAGCTGCTGATATCTAGTGGGACATGGTTTTCTAAACACAATACAGGCTATTACTGTACTATGCCAGGAATTTTACCTACTACCCTTAATTATTGTTCTTGTCTTTGACACCAAGAGTACCATTTTGAATTTTTCTACATTTTAACTTTCCTGTATTTACACAAAGTGAGTCTAAAATGTGCAATTTAGTTTTTCCTCTGATTTTAATTATCAAACACAGGAGGAAGAAATCGGTTTTTCACAATTAAACATCAAATGTAAGTGGAAAATGCTCTCGTATTGTTTTCATAAAATTCATAGCAACCGTAACATTTGTCTGTTTCCAAAAGTAGAATGAAAACAGTTGGGGAAAACATCATACAGATGAGATTTAAGATTTGTAAGAGCAGGAGAAATAAAATTTTGGCAAATCAAAACTAAAGGATATAAATATACACCTTTGAAAAAATTACCTGATTTAAAGTAATAAAAATATGAATGTTCATAAAAAATGAATTAAAGATGCCTGAAAAGTCACGCTCTCTAAAATGATAACTTGATCACATAGAGGAGAATTTTAAAGGAGACTAAATTAATGACTATATAATAAGTTTGGAGCCCTGATGGCACAGTGGTTAAGAGCTCAGCTGCTAATCAAAAGGTCAGCAGTTCAAATCCACCAGCCACTCCCTGGAAACCCTATGAGGCAGTTCTACTCTGTCCTGTAGTGTTGCTATGAGTAGTAATGGACAACAGCAATGGGGTTGGGATATAATAAGTTTATTTGTATATTCTATAAATAGCTATTGAATATTTAGTAAGTGTCAGATACTGTGCTCCTATTCTTTTGGAGTTTATAGCTTCATAGTGAATACATATTACAAAAAGCCAAGTGGAGATGGTGATTAACAGTATGAGAGTCTGAGGTTCTGTAAACTGAAGGACACAAATAAATGGCAAATGCACAAAGGACAATATGATACAATTTTGCTGAACATATTTCAGGTCATTAGTTATTCTTCCTTAAATTTTAGAGACTTCATACTTAAATTAATTAATGTCCCTGAAATATAAACCCCTACCTATCCATTGCCTTCAAGCCTATTCCTACTCATAACCCTATATGACAGAGTAGAACTGCCTCATACGGATTCCAAGGAGCGTCTGGTGGATTCAAAATGTTGAACTTCTGTTTAGCAACCATAGCTCTTAACCACTGTGCCGCCAGGGTTTGGCCTGAAATATAGAAATCATTACATATAAAGAACCAAGAAAAATTCTCAGTAATTAGTATAACATCACGACTTTTTCCTCTGTCATCTCTGAATTTTCTCTGCCAGATGCTGGCACATTACCACACACTTACTGTGCTCCTGTTAAAAAACACTAGTTGGTTAAATTCAAAGTCCTTTATTCCATCATTTTTCACCATTTGGTGGAAGAAACATGATATTTTTTAATGTCTACTATATATCATCGTCATTTACAACTTAGCATAAGTTTACTTTTTCTGACTTAGCATTTTCCAATAGAAATAGAATGTTAGCCACATAAAAAAAAATGCTCTTAAATTTTCCAATAGCCATATTTTAAAAGTATAAACACAGTGCAATGCAATAGTAGTATCTTGACTGATGTAATGTTGAAAGTACAACACAGTCCTAACAAAACGGTAAGTTGTACTTAAAAGGAAAAAATTTTATACTGCTTCGGTTTTTCAGTTTAAATTTCAAATAAATGAAATTAAAATTCATTGCCTCAGTCATGCTAGCTACATGTGGCTAGTCACCACCATGTTAGACAGTGCAGGTCTAAGAAATGGTTGCTTGTGACCTCCTTCGCGGCACCCATATTTGCACATCTTTATAATTGTACTTAACATAAAGGGTTATCATTGTTCATTTATTTGAATTCTCTGTCTTCACCGTCACTGTTGTCAGCCCGTCAGGTTGGCCCCACTTTATGGCAACCCCATGTACAACAGAATGTACCCAGTCCTGCACCATCGTAATGACATCTGTATACCCAAGTCCATTGTTGCGGCCACTGTGTATTTTGAAGCCTTTCAATCTAGGACACTCATTTTCCAGTATTATATTAGAAAATTTTACCGATATTAGAAAATATTCTGTTGTGGTCTGTACGGTTTTCATTGGCTAATATTTAGAAGTAGGTAGCCAGGTCTTTCTTCCCATTCTGTCTTAGCCTAGAAGCCCCCTCTGAAAGCTGTCCATCATGGGTGACCCTGCTGCTATTTGAAATATTGGTGGCATAGCTCTCAGTGTAACAGCAACACACAAACCATCACAGTAAAACAAGTTGACAGATGGGTGTTGGCTGTCTCCCCTACTATAAGCTAAATTCATTCAACAGAAAGGTCTTGAGTAATTCCTTTTTCTATCTCTAAATAGTTCATACGTATGTGTGACTTTATAACATATTTGGTTTAATCCTTGACAAACCTATGAGGTAACAGTTATTATTTTATGATGCAGTGGATATCCTGAGACTATTTTCTCCTAAGTGCTAACATCAGTGTTAGAATCTCGGTCAGTCTATTCCCAGACTATGTTCTCTTTCTTCCTTGCTATGCTGCCTTCAAAGGAAACTGTCTTTCAGGCTAAGATTATATACAGTGACAGCATTTAAACTAATTTAAAGTGACATTTCACTAAAACAGCACATCCATCAACATATTGCGGACATTCCTATGAGAAATGACAAAAACAAATTGATGAGAATTCTTAACCATTATACTGAAAATCCAATAAATGCATGCATATTAATTTGCTTCAATCATGAAAATTACATTGCATTATTGATTTGTGTGTGTGTGTGTGTGTATGTGTGTGTACACTCAATATTATATCCTTATTATCCCAGGTTAGTGTCTGAAGTAAGGTGGGCACTCAGTAAATAGTAGTTGCTCTTATATGTATATTAATGTACAAATTTAAATTCTTTTCAATAAGTAAAAATAGACTTACGTTTCCCTTTTTAGGGAAACCAATGTGTAATTCAATTAAGAAGGAAAAATATTGAGATTTTTTTTTCATGAACTTCAATTGCAAATGAGTCTGTCAGTGATTTTAGCAATGCCAAATGTAGGAGGTGGTGACTTATTGCAATGGACATTAATTTTTTATAATTAAGTGACAAGCAGTTCAGTTACTCAGTGCTGTCCTCTTTTCGGACTCAGCAATATGTTCAATTAATTATTTAAATCCTAACTAAAAAAGTTAACTATTGTAATCAAGTGAAGATTGTTATGAAAGATGAGAAGGAATGTTAGTGTATATGATGATTTTTTGTTCTTTATTCTAAATAAATGGTTTCTGCTAGTTTGGTAGAGGAGAAGTTTAACCTGCTCAAAAAAAAAAAAAAATGTTACGCCCTTAAAAAAAGGATTTGTACCTTATTTAATATATCAGATGCATTCTTGAAAATGCCATTACAAGGCAGCTTTTATTAGTGCTTATCACACATCAATTTTGTAACTTAGAGTTTACACATGTATATATGTTTCAATTTTATTATATTTATTTGGTGAAATTTTATTTTGTATGTTTGACGAGTGTACATTTTCAGACTGGGCCTGAAAAAACAAATTATATCTCTGTCAACTTAAATTTAATTTACTATTGGAAGAATTCAACCTCAGTTTTGCATTTCTAAATTTAATAATTCTTTATAAAGAGTGAAAAGATTACTATACATATATATATATAAATGATACCCTTCTCATTCTATTCTCTGACCCCCATCCTTCTTCCTCCATACACAGTAATTTGTGTTTTTTCTAGAGGAACTAATTTTGCCAGAACACTTGTCAATAAAATTGATAACGCTACTTGTTTACTGAAAATATAGCTGGCAGTCAAGAAGCCCTACTATTTCCAGTTCACCATTGATTTGCTTTCTGAACTTGGTGAGCACATATATCATGAACCTATTCTGTATCAAATTATAGGATCTATATTTTTAATGTTATTTGTACACTTGTGTTGATATTTTTTCAGTGTTATGGAAATTGTCCTTAAAACTGCATAGCCGATAGAACTTAGGAAAGCATGGTCAGGACGGTCGAGGTGACGAAATGGGCACTGGCTGAGATGTAAGATGTTGGAAATTTTACCTACTCTGTTGCAATAAAGCCAAGGTTTAAAAATAAAATGCCCGTCATCTCTTTAATAAGATCGCCAAAACTAAACATTTTCTGGCTGAATTCAAATCCCGCGAGAGTATCAATTTATTTATTTGCTAATTATTTTAATACATTAGTCTTCTTGGTAAGTTACTTTTAACCATAGTATTGAAACTGTTAAACTCTGATTTGCCTCATCCAATGTCCAGTTTTAAATGAGTGGCTTCACTGGGAATAATCACAAATAACACTTCACAGATAAATTGCTACGGTTGACGATTGCCCTTAACAAGGTAAAGAATCCTTGGCTTTGTCTTCCAAACTCCTAACTCAATTGGAAACATGTTGATTTTCCTGGAATAGGTAATGAGTTTTTTTGGTTGTTTATTTAAATTTGGCAAAGGAGGGACTAGACTGAATAGTACAATAGCAGTTAAAGCATGCAGTATGATTGAATTGCGTCCCTAAAAATAAGTGTTAGAATCCCAACCCTTCTATCTGTGGGTGTCATCTGTCCGGGAATAGGTTTTCTCTGTTATGTTAACGAGATATGTCAGTGTAAAACGAGTCTTAAAACCGAATCAATTTTGAGATGTTAAAAAAAGTACAGATGAGGCACAGAGAGAAGCCAGCACAAACCGGGGAAAGAGAGGTGCCACGTGGAGAATGCCAAGGAGCTAGGGAACACTAAGGAGAACCTTAGAGCAGCTGAGACAAAGGTTTTCCTGTTCATTGTAGCACTAGTCAGAGTAGTGAAAAGGTGGAAACAACCTAAATGTCCCTTAACAGATGAATGGATAAATCAAATATGGTACATACATAAAATGCAATATTACTCTGACACAAAAGAAATGAAGTCCCGATACATGCCACAACATGGATGAACCTTGAAAACATTGCACTGAGCAAAATGAACCAATAATAAGGACAAATATTCTATGACTTCACTAATATGAAATACCTAAAATAAGTAAATGTATAGAGATCAGAGTTTAACAGTGGTTACAGGCAGTGGGAGGGACGGGTAAGTGGGGAAATCCTTGTCTAGGTAGCTTCAACTTTTTGTTTATAGGGATGGAAAATTTGGCAGTGGATGTTGGCGATGGATACCCAACATGATCGTTGTAATTTTTTTTAATTGCATTCTATTCTAAATATTGAATTGTTATCTATATTTTTACAAAACTTAAAACAAAAAAAGATAAGTTGGAAATGCGGAGATGGGAAATAAAGACCTAAATAAATGCCCTTTCCCTTTTGCAAGTAGTGAAATGCTTATTTATAAGGTATTTCAGTGGGTGTGAATTTCTAAATATCGTCTGCCATGCACTAGATTTTTGATCTCTATGAGTTTGCCCTAAATGGAAAAACTTGACTGGTCCTCTTCTTCCTAAAAATTTCCAGTTATTGAAGGGCTATGTAACATTCTTACAATAGTCCCTAGTGTTCAGTAAGCATAAAAAGTGTTATAATCTGTTATATCACCATCATGATTATCATCACTCCTTTGAGATTTCACTGATCCCTCAGTTGCAATATAGGCTTTCCCATTGTGTGCACCTGGTGTCCTCCACACGGTAGCACTTATTAGATTGTTTGCTTTTTCCTTCTGCTACACTGTAAGCTCAGGACCGGGCAGTGTTTCATTCTGTTGTGCATTGGGTCGCTATGAGTCAGAACCAACTCAATGGCACCTAACAACAACAACAACTGTAAGCTTTACTGAAATAAGGCCATTGTCTGTCTTGTTCTTCAATTTATTCCTCATGGATATATGACACTTCTCATATATCTTATGTCCAATCAATGCATCTTTGTGTATGTCTCAAAACATTAATAACTCTGTTTTAAAATAATATAAGAGTTATGGTAAACAAATATAGATTTTTCTTATTAATAAATTACAAAGTCAGTTTATTTACATATGTATATGTATATTTGCATATATATGTATATATGCAAATAATAGCATGGGGATTCTTTCACCATAGTTATTCAGTCTATATGATGAGCAAATAAGCTGAGAAACTGGACTATATGAAGAAGGATGAGGCATCAGGATTGGAGGACGATTCATTGACAACCTGCAATGTTCAGATGACACAACCTTGCTTGCTGGAAGTGAAGAGGACTTGAAGCACTTAATGAAGATCCAAGACGATAGCCTTCTGTATGGTTTACTCCTTAACACAAAAAGAAAAAAAAAATCCTCACAACTGGATCAATAAGAATGATAAATGGAGAAAATAATGAAGTTGTCAAGAATTTCATTTTACTTGGATCCATAATCAATGCCCATAGAAGCAGCAGTCAAAAAACCAAAGACATATTGCATTGGACAAATCTGCTATAAAAGACCTTTTTCAAGTGTTAAAAAGCAAAGATATCACCTTGAGAACTAAGGGGCACCTGATCCAAGTCATTGTATTTTCAATCACCTCATTGCATGTGAAAGCCAGACAAATGAATAAGGAAGGCTGAAGAAGAATTGATATGTTGGCAAAGAATATTAAATAAATGATGGACTCCCAGAAGAAACAACAAATCTGTTTTGGAAGAAGTACTGCCAGAATGCTCCTTAGAAATGAAGATAGTGAGACTTTGTCTCACTTACTTTGGACATGTTATCAAGAGGTACCAGTCCCTGGAGAAGGACATCATGCCTGGTAAAGTAAAGGGTCGTCCAAAAAGAGGAAGTCTTTCAATGAGATGGATTGACACAGTGGCTGCAACAATTGGCTAAAACATAACAATGATCATGAGGATGGTGCAGGACTGGGCAGGGTTGTGTTCTGTTGTGTGTGGTGCTGCTGTGAGTTGTAACTGACTCAACGGCACCTAACAGCAACAACATATATATACGTGTGCGTGTGTGTGTGTGCGCACGTGTATGTGTGCTTTCATGTTGTAAATAAATTGGAAAAGCTAATTTTTTTGGAGAGATGATCCGGGATGAATGTGATTTATGAAGCATCTCACAAGATATTGGTGAAATCTGAGTGTCCGAGGTTTTAGTTACCTGTGCTTTACAGAGGATTTTATATGATGCTATAATAGCTTAAATAACCTTTTGGTTTTTCAAGTCATAAAAACATATTCATTCTCTGAAAATATAAATTATACAAATTCACTGCGATTCTGTGGAACAGCAATCTTTTCAGGTCACTCCACTCATAATTACAACTAATTAAAATGTGCCAAAGAAAGGATAGAAATGTATCACTGCTCATTAAACGTGTAAAGACTGTGTTAATTAGATGTCAGGCTTGGTAACTCACATAAATGTTTGCCGCCCATCTAATTTTAGAGAAAGAGGAAAGTGAACTTCAGAATATTCCAGCTAGGAATCTATAGTTGTTAAAATCTATAGTTTTAGAAAGACCAGAGGTTTACAGCTTCTTTTATGGGCACCATTACAAATCCTTGTCCTAAGCAAACAGAATACATTAGTGTGATGTTTGTTGGCCTTAAACTGATTTAAGTTTGCAGTAAGTCACCAGGTGGGATTATGAGCCACCAAGGCTCATTTGCAAAACTGAAAAAAACCTTCACTGCTTGTATTGGATCCCTGGTGGTGCAGTGGTTAAGAGCTATGGCTGCTAACAAAAAGTTCGGCAGTTCCAATCCACCAACCACTCCTTAGTAACCCTGCGGGGCAGTTCTACTCTGTCCTACGGGGTCCCTATGAATCATAATCAACTTGACAGCAACGGATTTATACTTAAACACATTTCAGCCAGTTGCCCTCAAGTAGACTCTGACGCATGATGACTCTACGTTTGTCAAAGTAGAAGTGTGATCCATAGGGCTTTCAGTGACTGGTTCTTTTGGAAGTAGATCGCCAGGCCTTTTTTCAGAGGAAACTCTGGGTGGATTTGAATCTCCAAACTTTGCTTAGCAGCCAAAGGCATGAATCATTTGCACCGCCCTTTAAGAGTTTGGGTATTTAAATTCCTTATCTTTCCTTAAGTTAAGAAAATGATTTTTAGGGTCATCATATTTAGAGAAATGAGTGTTTTTACTGAGGAAAAAATGTGCCTTATGTTACAAGTAGGTTACATTTTATATACCACCTATTACCTTAATTATTTTATAAAGAGCAAGCTTTGTATGAATATAAAGGAATTGGAAGAGAAATCCACGGACATTGAGACTAATAATATGATAGAGTGGGAAGGGTAATGATGACTCATTCCTTCACTTACAACAGGCGATGTAAGAAGTGTACCATTATATGTAGCACATGCAAGGACTCTGAAACCGTGGGTGTTTCGGACGGAGGCAGAAAGAACTGTGAGTTTTTGGAACGCTGATTAAACATTGCAATGTCTGCCTTCCTAGATGCAAGTATCTCACTAGTCCTCCGGCCTTTCTTCACTTTATATCGTGTACTGTGTCAATAGTTTAGGCACTCTTTTATTCTCATTCCAAAAGAAATCTTAATGGCAAACTATTCATACAGTGATTTTATTGAATTTCTGTGTTTTAAAATGTGCCTTTGTGTATGGCGTTGATGGCAGGGGAACCAACAGCAACATCCACTCCTGCCTATAATTAGTCCAATTCCCCTCTGAAAGTGTTTCTTTTTCAAGAAGGCTGCATTCAATAATTCCGGGAATGTCATACCCCTGAGTTTAATAGACGTGAATGAGCAGCAGGTTTTTCATATGTTGTTATTGTTGTTCTTAGCTGTTGTTGTCATTTCATGGCAACCCATGCACAACAGAGAACGGTGGAATGAAATGCTAACTGGTCCTGTGCCATCCCCAAGATCGGGTGCAGATGGAACCTTTGTGGTTCTGGTATTTCATTGGCTGGCTTTTCGGAAGGAGATCATCAGACCTCTCCTCCTAGTCCAGCGTGGTCTGGAAGCTGCCCGAAAACGTGGTCAGCGTGATAACAACACGCAAGCCTCCACTTAGAGACAGGTGTCGTGCATGAGGCGTATTGGCTGGGACTCAAACCTGAGTCTCCTGCATGGAAACTGTCAGTCTTCCCTTTCACAGTTCAGACCAAGGTAAGACCAGAAGCATGGTTTTATCACAACTCATTTAGTCACTCTTCCACAAACATAAGCTGTCTCAGTGGGCTTGCTTACCCATGTGCAGAAATCCAGTTTACTCATCAAGAATGCAGTCTTCAGGAGACTTCAACAACTCAGTATGACTTTGCAGCTGAACTTCATAGCCTGATGTATTTTTACCATATTTTTCACCAATTTGAGTGGCATAGATTTTAGATATAAACAATGTAATATGGAAAGAGGGCATTCCGTTTTTTGAAATAATTACAGCAATATTTTTTCTTTATAAAGTTTATCTAATTAAAAAATGCCAAACTTTTAAAATTATGGTTTTAGTTCGATATGTTTTCTCACAGTAATTATCTGCTTAAAAATGTCTGAAGTGTACATTATAATCTAGCAATCAGTTAAATCTCCTTTGTCTTAAAACCTCTTATCCTTTAAGGTACAATTTTCTTAAAGACAAACAGAAGACAAGAAGTGTTAAATTGACAACCATGAGACTTTTTAAAAGTCAATAAATTCCAGCCTCAGCAGAGGTAAATAATTAAGGATCAAATTTTCCTCTCCTTCAGAAGCACAGCCATGTTTTTGTTTGTTTGTTTGATTTTCCTTTTTTAGGTTTCTAAGGTGATTTGGGATCCTGGTAGTGCGGTGGTTAAGAGCTCAGAAACTCAACAGTTCAAATTCACCAGCCACTTCTTGGAAACCCTATCGGGCAGTTCTCCTCTGTCCTATGGGGTCACTATGAGTGAAAATGGACTCCATAGCAACAGGTTTGGAATGTGCTCTTGGTTCTCAGCCCCCACCTTCCCACTTAAACTGCCCTTGTAGAGGTCACCAGGCACCTTCTCGTTAACATGTTCAATGGATTCTTGGATGGTTATAATTTTCCTGTTACTTTATCTGGCAGCATTATTTAATTCAGGCAAACACTCCTTTCATCTTAACTCTTCTATCTCAGCTAAATAACATCACCCTCTGTGTGTCCCTCGTTTACCTCATAACCCCTGGATCTGTTGCTAGCTTTGTTCATATATCCCTTAATGTTGAAATGTGTCAGGACTTGAGACCGGACATTTTTTTCTTTAGGTCTCTATCTAGATAACCACACCAGACCCTTTGCTTTGGAGTCAATCTCGACTTATAGCAACCGTATAGGACAGAGTAGAACTGCCCCGTAGGGTCTCCAAGGAGCAGTTGGTAGACTCAAACTGCTGACCTTTTGGTTAGCAGACAAACGCTTAAACCACTGTGCCACCAAGTCCCCGCGACCTAGATAGTCTCATTATTTTACATGGATTTAATGGTATAGTTCCTGGTGAATTCGAAATGTAGACCTCCTGCCCAGATTAACTCGAATATCTCAAAACTTAACAAATGAAATGTATGTTCCCACACCCACTTGCCTTCCCTATTTTTGTAAGTGGTGTAATTCTTCCAGTTATTTAAGGCAAAACATGAATCACCTTAGATTTTTTACCTTCCCTCATCATCCATGTCTGAATCTTATCCCCAGGATATATCCTACGTAATCTGTACACTTATCTCCATGGTGATGCCTGTCTCCCTAACCTGGAGAAGCATCATTATTTCCTTTCCTGCCCTCAATCGTTTCTTTATACAGTAAAAGATAAAACAAAATAAAAACATGTTTTAAAAATATAAGCAAAACACTGTTGACCATTCTTCCACATGCACCCCGCCACCACCACGACCACCACTTAAAAACCTTGAAGACTTTCTTTTATTTGCCCTTAAACCCAAACTCTTTAGCAGGACTAAGATTGTGAGGATAGCTCAGGACCCAGCAGTGTTTCATCCTGTTGTACATTGGGTCACCAAGAGCTGGAACCAACTCAAGGGCACCTAACAACAACAACAAAGAGATGACACGTGATCTGGCCTTTGTTTCTCATTTCAATTTCCTGTTACAGAGTTTTCACCATTGTTCACCTGTGCACACCTGTGCACATGCTATTTTTTTCATTTTGGAATACTTCTTTCCAAAGTGTTTGCAAGGTTCACTGAGTTTATGACCATGTGTATTCCCGTGCAACATACTCTCCTCTGAAAAAATATTCTCACCACATCAGTAAGTTCTCTTGTGCCCTTTCCCTGTCCACTATTTTTTTTTTTTTTTATTTTAATCAAATACAGGTTTTGACTCTTGATCTTCATGTAAGTGGAATTACACAGTGTGCACTTTTCTGAGTGTGATTTCTGGCTCTCAGTATTATATCAGAGAGATTTTTTATATTGTTGCTCATATCAATAGTTTGTTCCTTTACATTACTACTTAACAGAATGAAAGTATTCATTGTATGAATATACCATGGTTTGTTTATTCATTACCCCAAAATGCAAATATAGATTATATCTGTTTTTAGGATATTATATATAAAGCTGCTATGTACAGTTTTGCACAAGGCTTTTCATGGACATTCTTTATGTTCTTCTTGAATAAATACTTGGAAGTTATATTGCTGGGTCATATATAAGAAACAATTTTTTTTTCCAAAGTGATTGTTTCATTTTTACACTCTCACCAGCAATGGTTGCTCCATATTTTGGCAAATATTTTTTATCTTTTGTTGTTTTAATATTAGATATGCTAGTGGCTTGGTATTAAATTGGGGACAGCAATTATTAATGGCTCTTTAGTATAAAAAATTTTTTATAGTAGTATCTTGTGATTTAAATTTGTATTTTCCTAATGACTAATGATTTTGGACACATTGTCAAGTGCTGATAGGCCATTCATAGACACTTTTGTGAAATGTTTGCTCAAAAATTTTTTCCCATTTTACATGTTTTTTGAATAAGTTATCCCAGTAAATTTTTCTCTTCATTTGCTTAATTCTGTCATTTCATTTGACAAACAGAATCTTTCGTTGGATAAAATCAGTGTATTCTTTTTTATATTTTATTGCCCTTTCTATCAGTGACCTGTTTCAGGTTGCAAAAATATTTACCTATATTTCCTTCCACAAATCTTATAGTTTCATAATTTATAAACATATATTGTTTTATATAAACAATATACCAAAAAAACCAAACTTGTTGCCATCGAGTCGATTCCGACTGATAGCGACCCTATAAGACAGAGTAGAATGGCCTCATAGAATTTCCAAGAAGCGTCTGGTGGATTTGAACTGCTGACCTTTTGGTTAGCAGCTGTAGCTCTTAACCACTATGCCACCAGGTTTTCCATAATCAATATATAAAATTGCTAATATTTTTCCTAATTTGATTTGTTTAGTTTCATGTTTCCTCTCAAAATAATATTTTTTTTGGACTGAGATGGGGTGAAGATTCTTTGTTAAAATCTACGTGCATATCCAGCAGTATCATTATGATGTTAGCTGTAGGTTTTCATAAGTTTCCTTGATAAAATGGAAGGAGTTCCCTTGTTTTCCTAATGTACTGAGATTTCTTTCTCTCTTTCTTTATTAGAACTGGGCCTTGAACTTTGTCAAATGATTTTTCTGTGTTTGTAGAGATGATTGGAGGGCTGGTGGCACAGTGTTTAAGAGCTTGGCTACTAACTGAAAGGTCAACAGTTTAAATTCACCAACCACTCCTTGGAAACCCGATAGAATAGTCCTACTCTGTCCTACAGGGTCACTGTAAATTGGAATTGACTGGACAGCAATGGGTTTTTTGGGTATAGAGATTATTAGTCTCTCAATATGGTATATTACATTGATTATTTTCTGGAACCAATTTTGTGTTACTAGAGCAAACCCTCATGGACATGATAAATGCACAAAACAACTTTGCATTTGTGCATAACTGTCTTTATTCCATCTTCATTTCTGGATTGTATTTTCATCAAAGGTAGAATTTTAAAATAGCAGGCTTTTTTTTTTTTTTAAACTCTTTAAAGATGTCCCATTATCTTTTTTTTCTCCACTATTTATTTATTTATATATTGTCAAGGATTTCATTTTCCTTGGATCCACAATCAACATCCATGGAAGCAGTAGTCAAGAAATCAAATGAAGCATTGTATTGGGCAAATCTGCTGCAAAAGGCTTCTTTAAAGTGTTAAAAAGCAAAGAGGTCACCTTGAAGACTATGGTGTGCCTGACCTAAACTATGGCATTTTCAATTGCCTCATATGCCTGTGAAAGCTGGACAATGAATAAAGAAGACCAAATAAGAATAGATGCCTTTGAATTGTAGTGTTGGTGAAGAATATTGAATGTACCATGGACTACCAAAAGAATCAACAAATCTGTCTTGAAAGAAGTACAGCCAGAGTGCTCCTTAGAAGCAAGGATGCTGAGACTTCGTCTCACGTATTTTGGACATGTTATCAGGAGCGATCAGTCCCTGGAAAAGGACATCATGCTTGGTAAAATAGAGGGTCAGTGAGAAAGAGGAAGACCCTCAATGAGAAGGATTGACACAGTAGCTGCAACAATGTGCTTAAGCATAACGACTGTGAGGATGGCTCAGGACTGGGCAGTGTGTCGTTCTGTTGTACATAGGGTCACTATAAGTGGGAACTGACTGGATGGCACCTAACAACAACATTTATGATAAGAAAATGGGAATCATTAATATGTTCTCTTGTCTGTAATGTCAGTTTTTTCACTGTTTTTGCCAGATTTTAATTTTATCTTTGGTTTGCACCTAAGTTTGACTATGATGTACTCAAGAACAGTTTTCTTGGTATTTATCTTTCTTGCTATTTGATTTTACATCTTTTAAGCATATATATATATAAACCAAAAACCAAACCTGTTGCCATCTAGTTGATTCCAGCTCATAGAGTCCGTATAGGACAGAGTAGAACTGCCCCATAGGGTTTTCAGGGAGTGACTGGTGGATATGAACTGCTGACCTTTTTGTTAGCAGCCACAGTTCTTAACTACTATGCCACCAGGGTTCCCAAGCATGTGCATGTATATATATATATGTACACATATTTCCCCTACTTGTTTAGGAAATTTTCTTTCTTTTTTTTTTTCTCTACCCAATTCTATTTTTCCTATCCTTTCAGGAGTTAAAATACATGGATGTTTAGAGTTTTAATACTTTCCCATAGGTCACTGAAGAGATTTTTTTTTTCCAACCTATTTTCTCTCCAGTTGTTATGGAGGTAATTTTTATTGATAAGTACTCAAGTTTATAATCTTTTCTTCTGGCATATCCAATGTATGCTCTTAAGCTCATCTTTTTTTTTTTTAATAAAATATTGTTCTCTTCTATTTTAGAACTTTGATTTTTTTTTCAATATTTGTTATTTCTGTGCTGAGTTTATTTGTTTATTCCTTGAACTAATTTATAAAAGCTCATTTGAATTCCCTAAATGTTAATTCCAACTTTTGTACCACATTTGAGTTGGTGTATATTGATTTTTCTTATGAATATAAGTCACATTTTAGTAGTTTTTTGAATTTAGTAATTTTATATTATATCGTGAATTTTTATTTATTTTATTTTTTATTGTGAATTTTATGGATGATGTATTTTTGAAGATGTTGGATTCTGTTATTTTTTCTTAAACTCTGAACTCTGCTGTGGTTGGCAGCAGCTGATAGATCAGAAAGCTTTGCAGTCTTCTAGCTATTGCTTTTCATGGATCCGCAAAGTCTCTACTGCACATATGTAGATCAAATGACAGCCAAGACTTTGAGTGTTTATAAATAGACTTAAGAACTCACCCCTTTGCAGCTTCTTCCTTTCTGGCATTTGCTGC
This sequence comes from Loxodonta africana, assembly GCF_030014295.1. NCBI lineage: Eukaryota > Metazoa > Chordata > Mammalia > Proboscidea > Elephantidae > Loxodonta > Loxodonta africana. The sequence goes on from NC_087362.1 coordinate 16,253,079, forward strand.
CTCACTTTTCGGCTTCATTGGCATATCCAGTCCCCATCCTGTGACTGTTTAAATTAGTAAGATTTCAGCCTTAGCCTGAGTACCAGCCATCTCACTGTATGCAGTTCGAGAAAGATGAAAAGCTTCCCAAGCCAAATGTTACCCATTGCACTTCTCTTCTTTGAAAGATCAACTACTTTCCACATTTTGTTTTATTTTGTCTTTCTCAGTGCTCCTTCAAAATTTCATTAAAAAAAACAAAACAAAACAAAAAACTCCAAAGTCTTAAATACTATCTGAAAGAGACTTAGACTGAGAAAAGCTGGTTGTCTATTCTTCAACTACCTTTTTTTTTTTTTAAGTTTTTTCTTTTTTCGAGTTTTCCCAGAGTCAGTTTTTTTGTCAGTGTTTAAGGAGGGTTTTGGAGGAGGTCACACGGCAGCACACGCAGATCTATATCAAGGTGGGGTGTTCAATGCTTCCAGGTTCCATGAAAACCATTTCTAACTACCTTGCTGTGAATGGCACAACTCAGGCACTAATAGAATTCCAAATACAGCTTTGGAAATACATTAGCATTGAGGACACACTTGCTTCACAAATGTCCCTGATGACAGGCATCTTCTATGTTTAAATGACTGACTTCTTAGAGGCCTTGTCTTTGGGTACACTATGAGTTCAGTTCCTACAGCAAATAGGGTGCAAGTCGCCATGGCCCTTTTAGGCACGACCATTGTTCCTTTTCTTTTTTGTCTTCTTGGAGACAAGGCCCTGAGAGGGCAAAAATTTCTTTTAAAGTTTGTTATATTTGTTTGTCTCATACAATAAAAAGGTAAGCTCCATGAGGGCAAGAACTCTATTTTCTTTTATTCCATTGAATCCACAGCACAAAGCATATTGTTTGTCCAATATTAATTTCTTACATTGAATTTAGCTGAACTGAATACAATTCCTAACTTTTACATGCATTATCAGATTTTATCCTTTTAATATCCCAGAAGACAGGCTTTATATTTGCGATCATTTTTATATGATAAAAGTCATGAATAATTAAAGAACTTACATTAGATCATCATGCTGGTAGTAACAGATTGGAAATAATATCAGGCCTATTATTCCACTCCCTATTTTTAACTACTTCTATATGATGATTGATATGTGGTATTGCCCTTTGTGGGAAGTATTTAATAGAGGTTTTATTGATCTTAATAGCTCCTTGCCATTCTTTTTCAATTAGAAAACTCTTAGTAAACATGTAATAATAAAGAGATGGAATAGCTCAATATATTATATATGTTGGAAAAATTTTTACTATGCTATAACCTTCTTGATCATCTTTCTAGTGTCATACAAGCACTTGAAATGCACCCTACAATACAAAAGATTTGCCTTAACTTTAATTAAAAAAAAATATAGTTGATATATTGCTGATTCTTTTTTATTCAAATGATGTGGCACAAAATAGGAAAATGTTATGAGGATTTAAATTATGCATTGAATTTCTTGCGATACTGCCTGTAGAGCAGAAAGATTTATTGTTTAAGCGCATATGTATTAAAATTTATTGTTTAAGTCCATATGTATTTTCAACTCTATCCAGTTGTTGTGCAAGGTGCTATTGGATATTGTTAACATGACACATGCATCCTATGGATTTAGTAGCTAATCGAGAAAAACAAAGAAAGTATAAAGAAATGGACAAATGAAGATATTATAAGTTGATATATTAGTATGGAAGGAAAGAAGGAAAAGATGAAACAGGTATTTTCAGAGCAAGTCTATTTTTTTGCTCCTCTTATATGTTCATACCTCCTCTTCAGTATGTATTTGTTATGTGTGTTAATATATCAGTGTCTTTGTGTGGGATACATTTCTTTTCAGACACTAACTGTATCAGTAATCTATTCTTGTGAAGCGAACCACTTCAGAACTCAGCGGCTTAAAATATTTATGACTCATTATTTCTCAAAATTCTATAAATTGCTTGCCTTTTCCTTTACTATTTTATCTAGACTCCTTTATCAGGCTGCATTTAGCTGGAGATTGGGCTAGACTGAAAGGTCCAAGACAGCTTAATTTGCATGTCTGGACATAAGAGCTGGTTGTTGACTGGAGTATCTCATTTATTCTCCACTTGGCTTCTCACCTCCTAGTAGGTTTGACTGCTTCTTTACATGGTTGCTCCAGAGCAGCAAACATGGATGTTGCAAGACATGCGTGCTTCCAGGGCTTAGACTCTGAAAGTGGCAAGACGCCACTTCTTATACGTTGTATTAGTCGTGTCAGCAGACGACTTCAGATTCGGCAGAGGGGCTTTCAAGATGGCAAGAGCTGCAAAGGATTTGTAGCCATATTTGATTTAACATGGTCAAAATTTTAATCGCAGTAGCATCCAATCCTCCCGATAAAAACGTACTCACTTCTTTCCAAGTCCTCTCCTAGTCCCCTACACCAACACTCAATCTCAATCATTTTTGACATCAAGGGCAAACTTCGGAGCCTCGTGAAATGCATATGGTCAAACATGGAAGAGATTTCTTCGATGTATCTCTTTGGGAGAGCCACTCTAAATCCAGAGAGCTATGAACATAAAAGAACTCTCCTCTCACACAAACAGAAAATAAATTGTGTGACTGGGACAGGATAACTACGATAGGCAGTCTCATTTACTAGGGGGAAGAAGGAGAAACACGTAGCAGTATTGGTTCATAGCAATTTTAGCATTCGTCCAGGTACAGGTTGCCGGTTCTTGTTACTCCAGGTTCAGGGGAAGTTTCTTGATGCCTGTTTATTTCTGTTCCTGGGTGTGATTTCCTCAGCTCTTGGCTTCACCTTCTGAGCTTTTTGTTTTGCCCTCTGAATCACATGTCCTTTTCAATAAGTAGTGGTTCAGGTTTAGAACTATGAAGTAGTCTCAGCCTTCTTTGTGCTTTTAGAAAACTCTGGAGGCCTATTAATTTTGACTTGTTTTTTTCAAGTCCATCCTGGTGGTTTTTTATTGGTACAACTGTCTTTAAAATGTTGTATTCTTCCTTTGAACCTCATCGTGGTTGATAACCAAAAAGCTACTTCCCTAATTTCTTTTGAGACAGCATGTGACGCTTCAGGATTCATGTAAGGTCTCAGGGTTTCAGTTACCTAAAGATTTGTAGAAGTGCTTTCTTCCTTGGTGAAAAGTTGTACTGGATATAATCTTAAATCTTTTGAAGGTTTTAACAAAGGACTGTAAAGTGACACTCTGGATCGAAGTCTGACTTATCTTTAAGAAAAATTTCCCCATCAGAGATTAGGCATGGCCTGATGGCAGAGTGGTTAAAGAAGTTAAAGTGCTTTGATGTTAACCGAAAGTTTGGTGGTTTGAATCCACTATCTGCTCCGTGGGAGAAAGATGTCACAGTCTGCTTCCATAAAGATTTCAGCATTGGAAACCTTATGGGGCAGTTCCACTCTGTCCTATAGGGTCACTATGAGTTGGAATCAACTTGACTGCAGTGGGTTTGGTTTTTGGTTTTTTAATATTCTCTTTTATTTTCCGTCCAGCATATCTCATCTTCTATGTTTCTTCTAAATTTTGCTTACATGTTGAACAAGGCCTTTATTTAGTTCATATCTCTGCCCATGTCTTAACAAATGTAGATATAAAAATATTAATTGACCTTGTTATTACTCTGTAGAAAATTCCCCAAACCCAATCTACATGTGCATTGAGTACATTTTTGTCCATCCAAGTTATTGATGATAAAAGTTTTGACAGTTGTTGCTCAAATACATAACATGAGTTACTCTTTCACCAACCTCAAAGAGCAGTTTCTTCTCGAATCTTCTAGGCTTCTTTTGTAGCCTCCATATCACGCTCCCAGCTCTGCCTGTCACTCAGCCCAAAAGCCATAGTTGTATGTTTAGGTTCTTGTTATGAAACACCTACTTCCAAGTGCCAATCGAGGTATCATTTATTTATTGCTAAATTACTTCAAAACTTAATAGTTTAAGATAATAAGGAATGATTTTTTCTCATAATTTTCAGGGTTGGCTAGGCAGTTCCTAGGATGTTCATCTTTACTCACTCATGTGGCTACATTTAGCTAGAGAACCAGCTGAATTGGGTATTCCAAGATGACCAACGGTGGAGTTGGATTCCAGAATACATGAATATTGCTTCTATTAAAGTCAGACACAAAATCACAACCATAAAATTTTATGGACAAATGGTAGCATAAAGTTATCATTCAAACATTTATTCTGGAGATGAAGAAACAGAAGCACAGAGGTGGACTTTTAAACATCTATGTTTGTAAAAGAGATATTTTTAAAAGGGTAAGCAGTCTTTGAAGTGAAAAAAAAAACTAGGGAAAAATAAATAATGCAGTGAAGTTGTGTGAATTAAAAAAAAAAGAAGACAGTAAAGTTTACAAAATTGTATATTAGGGAACATTCAGAAATAAC